>NC_080593.1:42611815-43236815 GCF_027887145.1 Ammospiza caudacuta | reverse complement strand
GCCAGCAAGAATGATTATTTTATGAAAATCTGCACTGTTGGTGAAGTCCAAGGTCTTTGAATTTTTTATGGTTTGCCTGCCCCTAACTGTGGCAGGGCTCTGAAGCTGCCTGATTGGTTGGTCTGGGAAACAATCTCCTCAGCTGTTTCAAGCTACCATGCAAAGACCAACTGTGTAAACGGTAATTTTCTCCTAATGAAGGAAAATAATTCTTGCTACTGATGTCCAAAGATGAATTAAAACCCCAAATATGCCCGGATACATCAATTTTCCACAGAAACATTTACAAGGTACATAGGTCTTTAAATAGAAAGGAAGGTGTTCACACAGACAACAAACAATCATTAACTTCTAAAACAACATTTTATTTCTGTCTCTCCTACAGCAGGATGATCTATCCCACAGCATCCTAAAGCAGATTTTCCTTGCTATACTCTAACAACCATGTGGCCACGTCTTTATCAGAGGACAAAGCTACAGCTGGGAGGGACAGAACAGCAATTATCACCCTGCTAAATTCCTACAGCTGCCAACGGGCATAACCAGCAGTGCCAGCTGAGCTGGAAAGGGATGTGCTGGAGATACTCATCCAGGAAGAACAGGGTGGGAAAACTCAAAAACAACAAAGATTAGAAAACACACTAGATGTAAAAATGTCAGATGAACCCTTAAAATCTGGTGATAAACTGAAAGTAACCAAAAGCTTCACTGGCTAGAGAAAAATCAATTATACCTTATCTGGTTGAGTAGGAAACTGGACAACAATCTCTGCATCTTCAGTGGAGAAGTAGTCATTCTTAATCAAGTTATCAATCAAGCACTGCGTGTTTCGGATCCTACTGACCAGAAGCTCTCGGTGAACCTTCAGCAAAGCAATGAAGGACAGAGGGCTTGTTTCTGCAGGCTTTTTCACAGAAATGTCCACATTACCACGAAGTTGGCCTTCCATTGTTGAGATACCAAGAAGCTGCTTCACCAAGCCTCATCTTTGAAAAACTGTCCATTTGTAGTGACAGGTCAGCTCAGATTTAACTTCAGGCAAACAGGAAATCTGTCCTGCACATCACTGGGCCTGCAAAAAGTAATTGTACAGAACCTCAGTTTATGCACATACATCCTTCAGTTAGACATCACAGAATACTCCCAAACTCTCTGTAGTACCATGGCCAACTTCTTAATAACGTTTCTTCCTTAGGTACTTTCATTTATTTGTTCAGGTTTTGAAAAATAAAATACCTACAACTGGCAGTCTCCCTTCTGTTACCAGTATTTTACTCTAGCTTGCCTCAAACACCATCACTGGCATCTGCTTAATTAATTGCCAGTTCCTAATGCATAATTTAATATTTTTTATTAGTTTTTAATGTTTGAGTAGACTAAGCAGGGCATCTGTCCAAACATAATCTGGACAAGGAAATAAACAGAATAAAATTATACTTCATAGCAATTGATTTTGTAGGAGAAACTAATTTATAGTAGCAATTCACTCTGGTTTCTTTTGCTACAACAAGAGACTGTAAGAAGAGCTGAAAATATAGTACCTGTCCCTGAAAGCAAGGCCTTGTGAACTCTGAGGCAGTTTTAGCTAAACTAGAAAAAAGAGTTTAGCTTCTAAGGATACAAGGTTCACAACACCAGGAGGGATGCTATTTTGAAACCATACTCTTTAACATGAATGCTCTCTCCTTGTCTGCAAATACATACACAGTGTATGCCCTTGTTCTCCAAACCACCTCTTGGGAACTCTTTTTAGATGCCCATTTATTCCTATTTTTTCTCAACAGGGCATAAAGCAAGAGGAATCAGGATCAGACTGCTCTCTGTTTTATTACTAAAGCAGGGCTTCTTGTAATTTTAGCGTGCCCACCATATAGTAGGCATAAAGTTATACTGAAATTACAATTCAACAGTAAGTTCATTTAGATACTATTTAGGTACAAATTGCACATATGATTTCACGTGCAGGAAGCTAATTTTTTGCCAAGATCTCAACTGAATCACCTCCACACAGACAGTGAGAATCTGCATGATCAACACAAAGGACTGACAACGCCCAGTAACAGTTAAAACATACTGTTGTTTCAGCAGGTCAAGGGATATCTGGAAGAATGTTCTTAGATTCTGATTACAGTCATATTAACAAAACCAAAAGACAAAACCCTTCAAAAATTCTGTAAATGTGCCAACACTGCTGCTACAAAATTCTCAGTTTCCCAAGACATTTGCAATGATGGCAAACTTTCTCAAATGCTCCTCAGCGCTCCCCAGTCAAGATATATCTGAGCCTTGCCAGTTCACAGATAATTCTAAATGACCTGCTACTGGAACAATCTCACTTCTATGGGTTTTCTACATCAGAAGCTGCTGTATGCATCAGTAAAGCTTCCCCTGCTTGATGCTGGAGAAAGACACAGTTTATGCCACTGCATTTTAGTGATACTATCTACACTCAAACCAGCAGGGCAAACCAGCTTAGCCCCTCAGATTTCCCAACAGGTCCCAGCTTAGGGGGTCTGACCTGCATGAACACAGATAACTGCATTAAGAGTTGGCTCTCCGAGGGCTGAGACCTGGCAAATCCCCAGCACAACTGTTCTGGGTCACAGCCAACTCCCAAAATGGCAAAACTGTTTCCAACAAACGGAATGTAACCAAGCAATCTGAATTTCTTACCACACCAGTAAGTGACTGCATCTACTCAGACAAATCAAGCTTTCATTACCCCATTCAGATGACCCACCCGAGGAAGTGGCTGATTTCTGAGTCACTCAGCTTTCCAGAAGCCACACTGGCACATCTCTTTGTTCAAGAAAGCTCATTCTGCAAATGGAGACTGAGCATGTTGAAAACATAATTTAGCCTTAAATATCTGTAGGCTTTAGTTAAAGAGATGGCATCATCTTAAAACATGCAATTAAAATATTAACCCTGCTCTTTCAAGATACTGCATCCACCCAACATTCCTTGCTTGCTTTGGCTATTCCAGGACCATGTTGTTCTAATGCATTTTCTTTCTTCCTAATTTGTAAGAAGAACTGAGACAAATATTCATAAAACCATAAGAACGAACCAACATGATGTCAAGTGTACAAAGCAAATTGAAGTATTTTTTTCACTATTTCAGTTCCATCTACAAAAAGCACAAGAAAGGAAAGAAGAAATACAGCAGCAGGACAGAACACGAAAAATATGGAATGACCAGAAGGTCTCAAAGATGTCTGCCCTGCATCTGGCTACATCCATTTCAGTACAAACCATGGCTGCTATTGGAAGGGGTGTGCATACAAATGCTGCAGGACAGAGCAGGTTCCCTTTCACACAGGGTGATCTGCAGGAGAATGGAGAAACAAGAAACCAAGCAGAAAGATATATAAAGTGAGGCTAAAAGGAGAAAGAACAAAAATGCCAAGCAGGTATTGGCAGGACTGGCAATATGAATTCTGTGCATGATGATGTACTCAGTGGTATCTTCAATGAAAATACTAAATTTACTGCAAAACCCCACACCATCCAGTACTGGAGTACTTAGTACTTTTCATCAGTCGTTTTAAGTCAGAAAAAAATGGCAATTTCCACAATTCACAGACTAAGAAAATCCACACCAGATGAAGAGCAGAACACTAAATGGTGCTGAACAGAAAGACTTCCTGCTACATGTATTCATAGCAAAGTGTAACAGCTGTATGAAGAAACTTGACATATGTAATTCTGTTTCACTAGGGCTTTCTTTGTGCTGTTGGTGTTCTTTTGGCAGTGTTTTTAAAATATGAGGCCAGTGTGTAACAACATGAGGTCTCCAGCTTATCTGCAAGCCCATCATCTGTCTTTCTGCAGAGTCCCAGCTTCCACAGTGCTTCAATATGATTTTTTCAGTGAGGGAACACAAGGTTGCTAACTCTCTTGTAGAAGGATCTGTCAGTTTCACAAAGCTAGGTTACACATCTGGTATGTTTAAAGGTAAATGCTTATGCAGCTTATAAACAGGCATTGAAAGCACTTCCTTACTAGAGTGCATACAGTGTTCCTTGCCTTATCTTGGGCCCTCCAGATGCTGGATTCAATTCCAGTGTAATTTGTGTGACTGCAGTTGCATCAGTCATGGGGATGCTGTTAGAAAAGACTGAGATACACATTAATGTGAGACACCTCAGGGTACTGCCTTCCATTTCTGAAAGGGAAAAAGTGAGTAAAATCATTTTTCTGAGAGACACCTTAAGGCTCTTACAAAGTTATGGACAAAACAGATCGCCTGTTCTAACAGCAACAGCTTGTGAACACATCTATTTGCAGAAATGAGCAAGAAAAAGGGAAAGACGTGCAAGCTTGACAGAGTAGCTGAAACAGCAGAGCACCAAAGGAGGAATGGAGACTGATAAGACAGATGACACCTGAATGAAGCAGGAGTCTAGAATGGGGAGACAACAGGAGAAAGACTCATGGGGAAAAGCTTCCTATCTGGGAACTGAATGTACTTCTGGTTCCTAAGAAGAAAAATTTAAAAAACCCAATTACTTACTGAAGAGGCTGCCAATGATGTTGGAGAGGAAATGCAGTTAGCCATTTTGAGGGCAGCAAAGTCCATCAGGTGAAAAAGGCAGGAAACAGACTACAAGGAATTAAAAAGAACCCAAGAGCAGAATACCTCCCCACCAGCTAGCTGTAAAAGCCAAGAAAGGGAAGACAGGGTCTTGGCCAAATGAAATGCTGATGGGGACCGAAGCGATATGAGAAGCAACAGCAAGTGTGGCAATCAATGCCATCAAAAACCTGTGCCACTGAGAATAAAAAGAGGAAGCAAGATGGGGATCAGGCCAGGAATAAGGAGGGAAATGAAACAGGGAAATGAAATTTGTCATAGTAAGAGGTACAGTAAAAGCATCAGTACTTTCAGCAAGGTTTTGTACAATCCATGTCAATAAGCTGCAGTGAAGGCACTGGCACTTTATCTCGTGTCTCCTCTGAGTTCCCTCTGCTCTCAGCATTGTGCAAGCATATATTCATTTCTACTTTCCCTGGCCCTGCCCTCCTCACATCCTCTTTTTACTAAGATCTCCCAGCTCTTTCTTCTAACAAAACTGAGACGCCTGTTCCACTTCCAGTGCTGCAAGACCCCTGGCATCACAGAGTGTGCTGGTTTTTTGCAACAAGGTCTTGTCAAAGGTAAATGCTGTAGATAAAGGGGCTGAAGGATCTTACAGAACAGCTAAAAAACATTTCTCCTTCTGGGTCAGCTAGAGAATTGAGTCCTTATTGAGCAGGCTGCTCCAAAGGAGACTGCGTAGAATGATGCAGTAGACAATACGAGGAGCAAATTAGTTAACAACTGTTAAAGCAACTAATTTGAGACCAATCTAGAATATTTCTGAAGAGCTGAAAACTCAGTCAATTCTACTTCTTCTGCAGTCCTCCTATCCTGACAAGAAGCGTTCCTCTAAATTGCCCGTGAAAAAAAGTCCTCTGCCACTACCTAATTACCTGCAGCCAGCAGCTGGAGTATCTTCAGGATTGACACAGCACCTGGTAGCCAGTTGTGGCAGGACAACAGTGAAGTACACAAACCTGGGTGCCAGCCCAGGGCTAGGGGAGTCCCCACTAGCACAGCCTTCTGTCCATAGCATTCAAAACATAATCACTCTGCAAGAGGTGGCTGTATGAAAACAATGCCCCATTTCACATGAAATGGAGCCCTATGCCTTTTGTGTCTCCAAGTCAGATTTGTTTCCTGAGAAAAGCTATTTTACAGTGCCAGTTACTCACTACAGAGTCATTACAGCAAGAGAACTGGAAATTTTGGTATGCCTGATAATCTGGACTCTGTCAGGCCAGCATAAATTCAACTTTTTGCTATCATTGGGAGAGACAGAAAAGGGATTGATTTTCCACATCTTATGTCATGCATGCAACAGCAGTCATTTACTATAATAAGTGAATAAAACACCTATTTCCACACAGCAGCTCTCACATTTAAAAGAACTTCAGCTATTTTACTTAGTTCAAGAACAGTAAAAAACATACAGAGATCAGAGGCAAATGGGCACGTGTGCTACACAAAAAGTCTGCGTGTTTGATGAGAAGCAATGCGATGTATTCCCAAAGGTACTAAAAAATAGCCCTTTATTATTATAGCAAAAATGGTGCATTGGTAGAGCTTGTACAGAGTCTCCGGGCAGATCTTAAATTATTCTGTTTGTGTGAATTAAAGCATACTCATCACGCCCCACTTCACAATGTCTAACTATCATCAGTGATGCTACACATGTCAATAAATGCCCAGGGAGCCGTATGTTAACATCATGTTCCGGTAAATCCATTACAACTCGTGCTCTTGCATCGCTCTGGGGTCCCAGAAATCAGCATCTTTCAGTGGTTTTTCCTCCCTCCCTTCTCTCAGTCTCTTTTGACTGTATCATAAGCTTTTGTAAGCATCCCCAGTTATTTGAAGAGCAACAGATATAAAAGAACACAGAAGAAATTATTTCTGCCTCCATCTGGTAAAATGACAAGCTTTTCTTTAAAAGGCACAGGCTTTGACAGAAATATTCCCATCCCTCACAGGTTTTGTTCCTACATATCTTAACAGAATCCTCTGTATAGAAATATAACTTTATATATAGTGTTTGGATGCATTAAGAAGCCCCTGTCAGGAAGACTTTATGAGGCTTCCTTGTAACTCCTTCCCGTTGGGAAAAGATCAATAAATAATGAGCCACTACTAGAAAGCAAAGAATCTTTCTCCAACCAGAGAAATCTTGGGGAATTTTTTTTTTTGTTAAGACACAGAGGAGGAGGGGGAAATTTACTGTGATCTATAAACATGGAACTCTTCTATTATCATTTACTATTTTCACATTCAACCAGCAGTGAATCCTACACGGAAAGCTGCAGCTGATGGAATCACGGAACTGATGGAATCACGGCCAGGCCACGGGCACCATCCTGCCCTGCGAGCCGCTCCCGCCTCCTTCTCTTCCAGCTTCTTTCTGGTGAGGCGGGCAATGCACCGGGGCCTAAGCGAGTGGCCCGTGAGTCCGTGAGATGCCTGCATTGGGATCTGCGCTGCGGCTCTCGGGGCAGCAAAAGGCTCACTGCACCCCGCCACGGCCGCCAGGGCGGGACGGCAGCGATGCATCGGAAGCGATGGGACCTCGCCGCCCTTCCTCAACAGCCCTCAGGAGCGCCACATCCCCGCCCGCATGTGGAGCACCATTTACGGCGGGCAGCGCCGCCGTGTTTGTAACGAGGCGCTGTCCCCACGCCGCGGAGCTGCGGGCGCTGCCGCCCGTCCCCGCTCCCCGCTCCCCGTCAGGCAGCGCCGGCCGCCGGGCGGGACGGACCCTCCTGAGGCAACACCACGGAGCCCCGAAGTTTCCAGTTCAGGAGCGGCGCAGCCCTTTCCCTCCCACCTTGCAAGGCTTTCAGCCGTACCACAGAAACTTTGCTTCACAGAAAGCCGACAGCGGGACCCGGCAGCCCTCCCCCACCGGCCCGCCTGCGCCCCGGCCCTTCCCCGGCACTCACCGCGGCGGCGGAGGGACGGAGGCCGGGGAGGAGCCCACGGGCGCTTCCCTCACCCCCTCCCGCCCCACACACGGACTCTCCTCCCCGGCGGGAAGCGGCTCCTCCCCGCGCAGGAATGGCCCGAGGCTCCCCCCTCACCAGCATCGCATTGCCCTCCGCAGCCATCCCTCCTGCCCCGAGAGGTGCCTGGGTCCCCCGGCAGCGACCATTTCCCTCGGTCGAGCTCCCCCCGTGCAAGGACACTCCAGAGTGCTTCATGCATAGTTTTGCGCTCCCTACTGACTGTACGTATATCCATTAAAAAAGGCTTCAGCTGCATTCCCACATCACCAGATTTTATTTACATCAGCAACGCACTCTGCACAGGGAGGTTCTGGAGTCTCCCTCTCCAGAGACATTCCAAACCCACCTGGACGTGTTCCTGTAGCATCTGCTCGAGGTGACCCTGCCTTGACAGGGTGCTGGACTGGATGTCTCCAGAGGTCCCTTCCAACCTTAACAATCTGTGGTTCTGTGTTATTCTTGAGGGGTGCAGACTGAACAGGCGTGTCAGAGGTTGGGTAATCACAATTTTATTTACTCAAACTAGACAGTGCTAATATGGAAAGTACCATGTTTTACAGCAGTCACCGTGCCCAACTCTGGAAAGAGGCATATTACATCAGGACAGCAGCTACATATACCTGGCAGAAGTTTATAGAAAAGATTTTATACAGAGAAGACATGGGCAGTCTGTTATTTTATCATTTATCTAAGCAGTCACACAGTGACATCAATTATATCTTACACCTCTCTGTACATCAAGAGAAAAAAATACACTGTAGAGAAGATAAGCCAAATCTCAGTGATTTGACATCTTCCATGTTGTCAATTTCTCCTCAGCCCCCATAGACAAATTGCAGGGGTTGCACAGTACCATGAAAATAAATACTCTATATGTTACAAAAGCTTCCAGTTATGCATTGGATTGTCAAACTGTGGGGAGAAAAACAACAACAACAACAGAAAAAAAATCAACAAGAGGCCAAGTCTGTTCATTTAGGGTTTAAGAGACAAAAACCCCCACAGAATAAATGTGCTAGGACTCAAAGGAGGCTTTCTGATTTCACTGGACCAAGGCCTAGATAGGCAAACAAGCCAGTCAAAAAGGTAATGAAAAAAACCCCTTGGAAATATCACACTAAAATTAATTTTTTCAAAAATGCCTTGGTTATAGCTAACCAGTTCATCTGTGACTTTCACTAGACATTGAAAGGAAGGAAACTACGATGGTTTGAATGAGATGCTTTGCTGAATATTGTCTTCAGGCTCAGGCTGCCTTTTGGACTTACACTATAAAACATGGAAGGAGTTTAAAAAATTAATTAACTACAAAACAGGAACAGGAACTCTATAGCATCAGATAGGATGGGTTTGAAACCATTAAGAGAAGTAGCAGAGAGAAAGGTTTAGCCTTAGAGGTTTGAGTTTACTTTACATCTAACAAATGTAGCCATGTACACGTATAACTCTTACAAACACATGACCTGATCCTGCAGCCCTTATTCCTCAGAAGGCAACAAGTGCCAAAACTCATGAAGATGGCCTTTTTCTTCTAAAAAGGTCAGCAAACTGGTCATGAAGCACAAATTTACATGCAGCACTGCATGACAACTACAGAAAGATAATTTCTAAATCTGCAGCATGTACTTCAGCATGTAGTCAAGCTATACATACAAAAAGAAGTTACCAATGTCAGTGTGTCTTCAAATTGCAAGTTATGTCTAATGGTTTACTGCAGATGCACAGCAAACTCATCTTTTCTTGATAAATAAAGAAACTGCTGATCAGCACAGTGAGGAGAAGTATCTAGATCAAGGTGAAAGTCCAAGCAAATGCAGAGGCATTCTATGCAGAATTTATTTTCTCTGCTTTAACAGCAGCTTCAATCTCTTCCATGATTGGCACCGGTCCTGCATAGTTATTAGTTTCAATAGCTTCTAATTTCTCCTGATAATCAGTGGGCAAGCCATTCTGTTTCGCACCCATGCAGATAACCTATAATTAAAATAGAAAAAAAAAAGCCTTCAGTAATAAAAAGGACAGACTCCTCCAAACAATCACTTGAGCAGGAGGAACCATTTAAGTTACCCAGAGAATTTATCTCAAATAGAGTTATTTGTACCAAAGGTTAGCCAAAAGCTTCTGGGAGATCAGAACAGCATGAACAAAATTACTCTGAAAAAGCTTTTAACTACCCCTGAGATTCTGATGTGTTACTGAAGCGCACAAGCCTCTCTAATTAAGCTGTTATTCAGTTATTCAGTTCTTTCTTCCAGACAGGATGATAACTTCAATAATATATGCTGCTTCTCACTCAGGTGTGACACTAAAGTTGGCTGAGAATTTAAAAAGTGGTTATTTTTAAAACTAAGCTGTCCAAAGGACAACAGTGAGTACCTAGACAGGGTACAGGAATAGGAGAAACAGAGACTTAACTCAGTGAAAAAGCACAGATTCCTTAGTTTGTTACTGCAGCTTTCCTTCCATGCATAAAATAAACTGAAGTATTGGTGCAGAGGAAAGATTGACAGTGAGAGGAGAAGGGGAAGTTGTAGGAACACAGCTTGAAGGAGACACCAGCAAGGTTGCATATAGAAATGAATATTCTAAATATGCTTTCATGCATTTAATGGCATGCATTTCAAGGATGAGGTATATAGAAAGAATGAATTCTGCCACAAAAAGTACATAACAGTAGATGGATGTAGCTCAATCACTGTGTGCTAATGCAGTCATCTTTTAAGTTTTTAGCTCTTCTGCCTGGTTAACTTAAAAAAAAAAAAAAAAAAAAAGAAAAAGCTGGGGGCACAGGAGAAGAACAGAAATAACAACTGCTTCTGACAGGAGCAGGAGAGAATGATAAAGTTGCCAATAGTGGAGGTCTGCACTTTCAGCATACTAATGAGAGCTGACACACAGCAGCAGACTATGTATTAGCTCCCGGAAAAGCCCTAAAGAGCTGCCTTGCCACGAGGTGGGTTGGCAGGGAAGAGGTTTGTGGAAGAGCAAAGCCTGCTTTCTAAGCAAGCCCTCTCCTCAGCAGTCCCACAGCAGCTGGCCTTAGCTGTGCTCCTGGAAGTCAGCTCAGAGGAGTGAGTTCCTCAGTCTGGAGAAGGCAGCACACTTGGGATTTAACAGGCTCACTCCTGGTTTCTGCACTTCAGGTAGGAAAAGCGAGCTGCAGTGAGTCTGTACACATCACACACAGCCACACCAGCCCAGCTGGGCCTGCCCAGATCTCACAGGCTAAGCAGGTCAGGCCTGCTGCGTGACTGGATCATGTGTCTGTGCAGAGTCAGTGTTGCAGAACAGTGTTGCAACACTTGTGCCTCACCAGCCATCAAGGGGGAACCCTGCAGTGCTCTGCAATGCTGCTGCAGCCCTGTGATATACTGGTGATGTGTCTGGTAAAAGGTGACAGCTGCATCCTGCAGTGATAGCAAGTACTTCCCAAGATAGAAAGGATAATCCACCTCCTGGAAACTACAAGCCAGGTGCTGCATTTTCCCCACAGAACATTCCCTCTGTCCTTTCAGTGGAGTACATTAATTTTTCAAACAGAGAATTGCTGCATATATGTGAGCAACATCCTCCAGAAAACCTTGTGCCAATCACAGCTAATTCCCAAGTTAAGTAGGGGATTCCTGTAAGGTATAACTACATCAAAAACCCCAAGCTGATTTAATAGGTCTGTAAGAGCTAGCAATGTCCTGTGAGCATCATTCCAGCAGTACATTGCACAAGGACTGCTATACCTTTACAGTAGTCATGCCTTCCATGCACTGTAATCAAAGTACTTATTAAACAGCACAGAAGTACTGCATTATAAACTTCTGTACACTCTTCCAAAATGAAAGTGCTGCAACACCTACCTTTTTATACTGTGGAGAAGGGGGACCAGAGACATAGTCCTTCATCTGGTAGCTTCGACAGGTCAGTACCTTTCCTGCTTGCGTGTGGACATTGACTTCTATTGGGACATAAATGCCATCCTCAACTCCCTCTTGCCTGTAAAACACATATATTCCTTTCATGTCAATTATCCAATCCACTTCAAACCAACCATGCAATAAACATATGGATTTATTACAACAGAATTCAAGGCAGGACACTGGTCAATGCTTTAATATACTTAAAGAAAAACAAATGAAGCAAAACATACTTCAGTGCTTTTTGTGCAAACTTGTTCCATATAAGAAAACATGTTTTTACAGAAACAGCATTCACTTTTATAATTTCAGCTCTGTAAGAAATGATGACTTGTGATTAACCTGCGAAGTCAGAAAGAGAATATTCCTAAACTAATTACTGTGGAAGACAGGTAGTCAGAAAGAGAAACACAAGCAAGATTATTAGAATTAATGAGCCAGACACATGTTCCTTAGCTGCCACTTAAATAAAGAAACAATTGCAAAGTTTTATCTTGTCCATTGTGTTACCTTTTAATAAGGGGAAACTTGCACAACTTGTGCAATGCACTTCCCAATGAATAATCCAAGACACCTTTTAACTTGCACAAGACATACAGAGCAGTAATGAGCTAGGTCGGGACAAAAAAGTATTTGGTGTTTTTTTTTTTTATTAGCAAAATTATGCTTCAAAAAACAAAGACTCAAAACCAAGCCTACTTATTGTCCTCAACCACTGGCATTTAGCCACCAATAAAAATTACAAGAAGTAGACGAGAAACTTAAGCAATACAAGAGACTGTATAGCACAATTAACTTCAGATGTACTTTAGCTACAAGTCATAACATGGTTTTTAGCCCTGCTTGTCCAATATAAATTTGACAACTCATCTTTTTCCCAAAGACTTGCTACCATTTCAAGTTATTTAATGTACAGAATGTGGGCCATGCTAGGCAAGTAACTAGGTTAAGTGCAAGTACAGACTGGAAGTTAACTGCAGATTCAAGGCCAGCAGACTAAAAATAGGTCAAGTGGTTGTGTGAGAGCAAGAAAACTGTTTAGTAACATCCATTGCTAGACTCTATGAGGCAAAGTCATTATTTAGTCTGTAACTTACAGATTTGTGAAGTACAGAGGACAAAAAACCTCATAGGAGTGGCTGAGACAGCAAAGAAAATTAATTTGAAGCCAAAGAGTTCTGCCATCTAGGTAAAAGGTTCCCTCCCATATTTGTTTTCTATATATTAAATTGTTTTGTTAGTGTTTTAACTAGTTACATGCAGCCTCAATTACACATTCCCTCCTCTGCTTCTGAATAACAAAGCACAGACTACTTTAACCAGATTAAGAGGGGTAAAAATAAAAAAAAAGGTGGGGCATTTTCTTTTTGGATACATGGTAATTTTAGGAAATAACTTGGTGGAGAACCTACAAATATATCAGCTTGCACAGAGGCAAAGCATCCCAAGACCTTCAGCAGGAGCACCTGCAAGCTCATTTGAGTGGGTTAGGAGCAATTCTTAGAAGAGCAGTGTTGACTATGATTATAAAAGCCAAGAACACATCCCATTTCTAGTTCTCCTCCATGGCATCAATGAGGCAAGTGGGAAAAAGTAATCTGTGGTGCTGGTGGTGTCCATGCTGCAGATTTTGGTGGTGTTACAGCACTCAAGTCTCTAGCACCTTAGCAAGCATTAAAATTTATCCCCTGCCAAACAAATACCAGGGGTCTGCAATCCTACACTATGTCAAGTGTAAACAGTGTGCAAACACTTATGGAAGTCAGAGTACAAAATACTGTCCCCATGGAGGGGAAATACAAAAGCAGATGCTGTCAGACAGGGTCATCATACTTAGGAAGTTTATGCTTCAGGAAAGCATGGCCAATCAGGAGTTTTAAGTAAAGGTCAGCAGAAGGGTCAGGATGTTTAAGTGCTACTGTAAGCAAGAGCAGAGGAACTCAGGAGATAATGAAGAGGGGACATGTGAAGCTGTCCCCAAGCACAAGCATGCCAACTGGATGCCCATGCCCTCTTGCTTGAGGCTAACACTCCCAGTCAGGACAAGAGTGCTCAAGAGTGGCCATTACCATAAGGTGCTAGCAGAACTTGGGCAACAGTTTCCCTTGTATTTCAGCTTTACCATAGGCAACAAAAAGCACATTGGAACCAAGTTTCACTGCCAGGATTTTAAGGACATATTTACACACTGGAATTGCAGCAGTACCAGAGGCAGGAGAACAGTATTGAGGTAGTGCTTTCATTGGGTTTATTATGCTCTGCTCCCTTGTTTTCATTAGCCCAGATTTCTGCTGGAATTGTCAGTGATGAACTGCTCTGCACAAACAATCCATGTGTACCAGAAGCACCATGCTGTGCAGGCACATCTCAAAAGCTGCACCAAGCACGTGGCAGCAGGCAAACTTCTGGAGATGAGATTCTATGCCCTGTCTTAGACCCTGCAAGAAGTCATGCTATTCCTTGCTTTGTTTAACCAGGTGGTCTTTTAGACTTCAGCCTGGAAGCAACTTGCTCAGGGCTTCTTGAAGGTCTCTGAATGACCAGGCACAGCTAGAACATTCTACACCATCCATTGTAAAGGTGTAGGCAGGCTATCCCATTCAAAGGGGGAAACTATAACACCCCAGCTCTCTGCTGGGATGTTCCTCAAGCTCACAAAAGTTTACATCCTTGGTAGAGAAGAGATGTCAGATAACTTCCTCAAAAGGTCCCTATGCCTGAATTAAAGATCTCTCTTCTGCAGTCTTGTCCTTATCCCTTCCTTTACTGCTACAAGTGGAGTCTACAGATGTAAACAGACAGACATTGGTGTCAGTCTCAAAGGAAATTCTCCCTAAAGTAATGGGAAAAACACCATAGGACAAATACAGATTTTAGAATCTTAAAAGAAACAGAAAATTGGGAAGACAGTTAAAAAAATAAAAGAAGCATGACCTGTTGACCTCAAATCAAGGTCCACAGATTGTTAAAATACCCCTAAAAGTAGCTTTAGCTTGAAAACAAAGCCTTTTTAATCGCAGAAGTGTCAAAAGTCAATACACATTCTGTGAAATAGAATTCACATATTAAAATCGAAAGCATCTTCTTGATTACAACGCACAGTTACCACACAGCTCTTTACCAAAAATTAACTAATTTTCAATCACTCTCTAAAGCAGTAGAAGACAGCAAAAGTTAAGTCACCTACTTATCCAGCGAACTCAGATTGCAAGTGTTCATTTTCCACACTATTCCCCACACTTCATCTCCGGGGCTCTGAGCAATAGTAGCTGTAGCTCCATGCCAGACAGAACTTGTCCTGCCTTGATGATGGCCAAACTCGAGCTTAAAATCCTGCAAATCAGAGCAAAGCAGAGAATCAGTTTCCCCTGGAAGTTAGGGCTGTTGGCTTGAGACACAGGAGGAAGAACAGACAGGTGCCACCTACCTGGTGCCAAATCCTTTGCAGGTTTATGTGACAAGACTTAAATGCTACTATGCATGATCCAGGAAAATAGTAAAGGTAAAGAAGTCTACAAAATGGTAAGCTTTGGGTCCTGTTCTCATGCACTAATAAGATTGCCCAATTACAAAACACAATCCCGTGTATTTTACAATGTTTTATGCCATCTCATCACTGATCTGGAAGATTCTTGGGTATTTTTAAGTCAAGGCATATGTCTCAATAAGTGAGCTTATTCGGGTTTTTGTAAGTAGAAACATTATTTTAGGAAACAAATATCACTTTTTCTTACATGCAATATCAGTATATATGAAAAAGAGAAGAATGGGTTATTGAATGGTATCAATGTAATTTCTCACCTGATTCAATACACTCAGTATCCTCTCCTACTTATTAATCAATTTGTGGACCCTTCCCTAACAGTACAGAAGGGAAACAGTCCCACCCCCACAATCCAAACCAAGCTTTAAGGAAGACTACCTGCTTAACAACAACAAAAATAAACCCCAAACCTATGCAGCCCCACAGCTTTGTGTATTTCTTACAACCACCCTGTTGAACCTATGATTTTGTTTTGAAACATACACATGTACACATTAATATTCCCTCTGAGACACATCACTCTCTTGTAATGTGTCCTAATAGCTATAGGAAAAAGGTTGCAAAAAAAAAAAAAAAAAGGCACTTGGAGGCATACACACAGAGCACCTATCAATTTGTGTGTGTGCATAAGTGACAGCAGCCTGGCAAAGCCACAGTTTACTCCATCAACAGAGTCATCTTCCTGCCCCATAAAATGTCCCTTATTTCACCAATTTCACTAGAAAATGGTTTACTTAGATGCACCAAGTTACTTGCACAAAAGTCCACTTGAGTCACAGACTGAAGCTACAGATGAGGACAAGTAACTGCAGGGCAGCCCCAAGGAAATCCTGGATAGAATCAACTACTCTCACTACAGTCTCACTAAAAAAAAAAAAAAAAAAGAAAAGGGGGGGAAAAACCCCTCCAATTTTTACTTTATTCCTCCAGTTATATTTTCTTGGACCTGCACTGAATAGCTGCAAGGAGCTGCATAAAATGATCAGGCACCACCCAAAAACAGCAACAGAGATCCCACAGAAACAGCACAGTTCACTCTGGTTCTGAGAGCAGGAAACTCTTAAGTTACAAGTTACACCATGTGTGCAGCTACATCAGGCACTGCTGGGAAGAGGGAAAAAACACAGTAGATAGATACTTTTTTGGGTCAAGAAATTGGTCTTTGGTCCTTCTAAATACCAGTGTAATACCCTTTCTGTGCTTGTTACACATCCCATTCTTAACAGCTTTTGGCTGAAGATTAACAAAGCTTTGAAAAGTAAAATTAGAGGGAAGTTTAGCTAAAGTTTAACTGAAGTTTTTACTTTAGTTTAAGATCCAAAGTACTCTGTTTACAGGCTGTTTCTCCTTTTTTTTTAAGCCCAAGTGGCACTATCACAAAGCAATTAATAGGAAATCAGCTCCAACCTTCTTGCAGTCCCTCACTCCCCAGCATCAGTGATTTTCCAGCTAGAAGCAAAGGAGTGAAGCCATGTGGTGTCAGCAGGGAATATAGCAATGGGTCACAGGCCAGCTAGAGAAGGCAGCCAGCCTGCAGTGGGGCAAGAGGTGCTTACTGACTAACCTGGAAATCGACCTGAAGAAGCCTGCTTTTATTCCAAGATAAGCACACACTGCTAGTGTGTGTGTTTCTCCCTGCCTTCAGGGTCTGATCCTGCAAGGTTCAGCAGGAGGGGATCTCAGCATGTTCAGTGGAGGGGTAGCTGTAAGTTCCTCACACTTCACAGGAGCAGGCCTCAGCTGCCAGGTTGATAGTCCCAAGAGACACCAAGTATCTGACTATGGGGAGTTTATTATTGACAAGCTTTCTGAACTTCTTCATACACTCTAACATAGATAATTTCCAGCCAGTTACTCCAAGAGGACCTTCAAGTCATCTTCAAGTGGTGTCAATTGATGCTCTGCTCTTCCAAGCATCCTTCTAGTTGCACAGATCTGTACATCAACAGCTTTAATGATCACAAGCTGGTGTTTCCAAGCCTACACTAACGCCAAGCTGATACAATGGTATTTAATAAACCTGGCAGGGAGAGAACTGCCCTGTAGGGTGTATGAAGGTGTCAGCTGCAGGTGTGCAGAGTTGGTGAAAGCTCCCATCTCCCATCACACAGTGCAGGCAGAGCTCCTCGCCTGTACCAGGGACATCTCCCCCTAGACTGGTTTGCTCAAAGCCCCATCCAGCCTGGCACTGAACATTACCTGGGATGGGGCATCCACATCTTCTCTGGGCAACCTGCTCCAATGTCTCACCACCCTCACAGTAAAGAACTGTTTCCTGCTGCTTTATATTTCAAAGTCCGGAGTGCTTTACAAAGGGGCCATGGGTCATGGCTGGCAGCCAGGAAGGTTAAGTCCTGTCAGATAACCCCCGAATGTTTGGGACTACCACAAACACTCCTTCTGCAGCAGGCCCTGGGTCAAGAAGCAGAGGATAGCCAGGGTTGGAAGGGACCTCCCGAGATCATCTGTCCAAGCCCTCCCGCCAAGGCAGGGTCACCTCGAGCAGGTGACACAGGAACGCGCCCAGGAGGGTTTGGAATATCTCCAGAGAGGGAGACCCCAGAACCTCCCTGGGCAGCCTGTTCAGTGCTCTGCCTCTCTCGACATAAAGAAGTCACTCCTCACGCTGAGGTGAAACTTCCGTTTTAGTTTACGTCCATCGCTCCTTGTCCTGTCACGGTACACAACCCGGCACCATCATCTTGACGAGGACCCCCCGCCTGATCCGTGCTGGGGCCACCCCCGTGGGAGGGACGGACGGGCTACAGCTCCGGACCGCAGGCAGCCGCGGGGACGTGCGGCTCCTCGGGAGCCCTGGGGCTCCCTGCAGGAATGTCGGGCTCCCTACAGGAATGTCGGGCTCCCTCAGCCCCCCCGCGGCCCCGCCAGCCGCCCCCTCACGCACCTGCAGGCGCGCCAGGGCGCAGAGCGCGGCCGAGGGGTTGCGCAGCAGCAGCCGCTCCCGCAGCAGGTTGCTGCCGTACGCGTAGTACAGGAACCAGCAGCCGCTCTCGCCGCCCGGCTCCATCAGCCCGGCCCGGTACGGCCCGGCACGGCCCGGCCCCGCCGCGGCTTTAACGCCGCCCTCCCGCCTCGCCTTCCCCGCCGCTTCCGCCGCCACCCGGGAGCCGGCGCGGAGCGGGGCCGTGACGCACAGCAGCGGCAGCAGAGCCCGAGCAAGGCCTCAGGCGGGCTCCCGGCGGGGCCGTGACGAGGCAGGAGCGCTCCGCCCCTCCATCCGTCCGTCTGTCCTGCCATCCATCCGTCCGTCCATCCAGCCCGGAGCCGGGAGCGGCGCTGGGCCGGAGCCCCCGCGGCTCTCAGGGCAGCGGGGCTGAGGGGCACAAGCCCTGAGCTCGGGGGTTCAGTCTCCTCGTTCATCTGGCTTAGCTTGTAACACTGAAGTCTCGGTTTGAGCAGCATGGAAAAGAACCCAAGTTCTAGGAGAAGACTCTCACCTTTTTTTTTTTCCCCCTTTTTTTTTGGAGGGGGGGCAGTTTCTGGAGTTTGATTTGTTTGTTTTTCTGATGTTTTAGTTCTTTTGGGGTTTTGGTGTAGAATATCGAAGGTTCCAATCATTTAAAAAGTGTTAAGAAAAGCTGGTTGGCTCTCTTTTAGAAGAATGTCATTTCGATATAAAAGAGTATTGCTAAATTGCTACGTGCTTTATTACAATCCCTACATAAGATCTTTCTGTTTAGAAGGAAACGTCCAGATCAGCACTCAGAGAAAGCCCGAACAGGTGGCACAGCACTCACTAATGCCTGGAAAACCTGCCTGTTCCAGCATCTCAGCTGCTTCCCGAGGGGCATCCTCTGTGGGGAGGAATAGGCTGTCAGCGAGCAGGACCTGAGTGTCCTGGCCAACTCTGAGATAAACAGTGATGATTTGTAAATACATTCCATGAGAAGCGAAGCAGAGCAGCTTTTCCCAGCTGGGAGCACTCAGAGCAGAGTAAGATGGGAATGTGCAAAGGTAAAAGGTGAGAAGATGCTGGTGTGTGGGCAGGCAGAGCTGCACACCAATGCACGGAGACATCTCCTCTCCTTCCCTGACAAAAGCAATGCTGGAATGGGACAGGAGGAGCCCCTACTGCTGGCTGCTGAAGCAGTATATAGATATGTATATAGCCATGGAAGACTGTAATTAGCAATAGTGTAACCATGAACGATGAGATACCACTCATTAATGCAGGTAAAGTAGCCCTCAGAGCAAGTTGGCTTCCTGAGCAGAGGCAGCTGCTGCAGGATTTAGCACAGGATCCTGGCAGCACAGTGCCCAGCCTTTCTGGGCACATCCCCATATTGGAATATAGAAGGAAAGCAGCTCCTTCCTTCAATGATGTGTTCATTACTCCAATCAAGTCCCTGCTTTTGTTTTCCCAACACAGGCATTGGGAAAGGCAGATTTATCAAGAAGCACATAAAGTGATAAAAGTGATTCTGATACTTCCTGACTAGTACCTTTCTATTTTTAGGGATTATTTTTCTTATATAGGAACCAAGTATTGTAAAGTGAGAGGGATTACACAGGTCATAGGAATATATAGCAAAACTCCCTCACTCCCACTCCTTAAAACAACTGGTAGCTGAGCCTGTCTTTTGAAAACCTGCTTCTGGTATATGCTTTTAGTCCCTTTTCCCTAAGGACACACAAACTCCATGAGAAGTGTCTCTCTCATCTTCCATCAGCTTCTGGACTGTTGCCTAATTTGAACCAGAAAGCAAGGGGTTTCAAAGATGTCTAAGTTTCTGCTGATCTCAAGGAAAGAGTCAAGAGGATGGCCGTGAGACAGCAGTGAACCCAGGAGGGAAGCTTCCAGAGGGGCCTGTGAAGCCCAAGGGACTGAGCCTGCTGGTGAGCAGGTTTTCCAGCCTGGGTGCTTGCTGCACTACGTGTTTGGGCTTTATATGAGCTGTCCCTTGTGAGCTGAGGTGGACATTTCTTTCTAAACAGAAAAAACTTACATAGGAGTTGCAGTGAAGCATGTAACAATTGCTACTCTTTAATCTCAAAATGACTTTCTAAAAAAACCCCAACCAGCCTTTCGTAACACTTTTTAAGTTTTATTAACTTTGACATTATGCTCAAAAAAAGCCATTATTTTTATGAACACTCAGAGTTTCAACAACAATTGTGATGATTTTTTATTCAAAACGCATGTAGATTTTGAACACGGTGAAGCTTCTCTCCTAAAGCTTTTGTTCTTTTCCATGCTGTTCAAATCAAGACTTCAATGTTATGAGCTAAGTCAGATGATTGACAAATGAGGAGATGGAGACCCTGATATCATGGCTGGGTTTGTACACCGGAAAACCTCTGTTAGCAAAGGTAGCTAGAAAAATTACCCTGCAATTTATGGAAAGATAATCAGTGTGAAACACTGCCACTTGCAATTCCAAGTATTCAATCCTTCAAAAAGGCCTTTTCAAATTAAAATCTTTTGGGGTTTCCATTTTCTGCAGTCTGTACTGAATGCCAAGCATATTCTCTTACCAAGAAACAGGAGCCAGTATTTCCAGGAGTGTGGTTTTGGTATGCATGGTGTCTAGACGCAACATGACACCAACTCAGGTGCTATTTGAACTACCTAGGTAAACCTTAGATCTATGGTGATTATTTTTCTGAAATGGATTCAATCAGTTTGCACTTCTGAAATCCATTTCTTCCCAGCTGGCAAGGCAGCATGGGAGGGAAGTGAATTTGCTCTGGAGTGAAAGCTTTGCAAGTCTTTCTGCTGATGTATGTCCAAATTGTGACCAAATGGCTGTATGTGCATAGGGAAATACTTGGGCACTATGTGCACACCTTGCTTGGAAACCAAGTTTACAAGAGCAGAAACAGGGAGGAAGGCCTTTCCTGTAGGAATTTGAGTACAAACCTGACAGGCTTTGGTGATGCTACCAAATTTCACACTTCTGCTGCTTCGTGACATTTTCGGGTGAAAATTAACTCTCTGAGAGAGGAGTGTGTGAAATTAAATCCTGGGGGCTTTTTTTTGAGTTAAGTCAGTTCTAGGTGCTCTCCAGAGCAGCTGACATAGACCTGTGTTAACCTGTGTGAAGCCCCAAACAGTTTGGAGGCATTGTTTCCCCTTGCATGTCACTACAAAACCTGCACAGAGTAAGCAGTCAGGAGCACGCCTCCCGCTCGGGACCTTCCCAAACATGGGCGAAAGCTCTGGACAGCCACAGCTATTTGTGCATTGTCTGTGGAGGAGATCAACAGGGTTGTTTATGCAAAGAAAGCAGCAATTTGTTTCCATCAGGTCTTTTGCCTAGATGCAATATATTCCTGAGCATATCCTGTGTTATACATGGGAGAAAAAGGAAATTAGGGAAAAATAAGGAATTAGGGGAAAAAATGAGATGCAGTAGGGTAAGTTAACCTCCTGAAATGTCTTCCAGTCACTCAACGTGCCTCCCCATCACTCCCTTTACACCCCATGATTGTCACAGCATGAGCTATAATTGATTTTGAAGAAAGAAAAGAGAACCTGGAGGAATAATAAGGACAACTGATGCAAATGAGCTGCGTGTGCAGTCCTCCCCACAGCTTTCCCCTCCTCTCTGAGGAGCCCTAGTAGGATGTGCTCTGCAATTAGTATTTCATCAAAATGATAGCTTTTTGCTGCAAGATGGTTACAGCTGGTGGTAGCTTCTTAATACAGTGTGCAAGGTCTGGGGTTCTACAGAGATTTCATGTTCATGCAAATGAATGCAAATGATTTTACAAGGTGTCATGATGTTGCTGTACTTGTTCCTTCCCTACAATATGGGGACCGTGCTGTCCTGCAGAAACTCAGCCTCTTTCCCTTCCCTGCTTGACAAAATAGCCACTAACCCAAGGCACTTGTGGCTTGGCCCCACTGACAACCAGGAGGAATATCCATAATTCATTTTGCAATTTTGTTCTCACAAGTTTCCACAAATAGTGCAGTCATTCAGGAGAGGAACCATTAAAATGGCCGGGTCTGTGCATGTATCCACCTGCCTTTTTTTTTTTGGTTCTGCTTGATGCCAATGGGAGTTTTGGGCCCATCCTGGGGCAGCCCTGAGCTCTCCCTGGCTGCTGCACACTCAGTGTGATTCTGAGATGTCACCATGTGGTCAGTGCCATCTGAGGTCTACAGGTACTTGCATGTGTGACTTCAGCAACTGGTTAATAAATCTTTCCAAATACATCTTGTTTCAAAGGAAAAATGCTGTGCTGTGCTGCAGAGACGTACCTGGCACACAGTGTTTTTAGCTTGTGTATGAATGTACAGTGTGAACGACTTAAAAGTGGGAACAACAAGATGTGTGTCAGAAAAAGAGGTTGACCCTGATCATCTTTGTGGAAGTACATTCCAAACCTGTCTTTTTTTCCTAGGACCTAGTGTTTAATTTTCCTCATTGTAACGCTCTACGGAATGACTGCAGTTCTCTACTTATATGACACAAATGGTTACAGGAGATTTTCTCAATCTCTTGATAATGAAATCTCTTGGTTTGCTGTGTCAAGAGGATTTGTCAGTGTGATGTTTCTGTGTCCTCTTGTCTCAGGGTGCATTATCTTCTCCCACCACAGAAGTGATTGCTCCTTCCAGAGGAGCAGTTCACATTGCCATCTGCTTCTGGGGGAGACTTGTTTCTCACCAAATACCAAACAGGTTTTCTCTCAAGTCTGTCAAGTACTTGAGCCTTTTCTCCAATGAAAGTTATGACGATCAAATTCAGACCAGCAGATGAAAAGGCTGTATCCTGCTGTCCTTTGGCAGCTTTGCTATTTTTGTAATATGCTTATGGTTTTGGGTTTTTAAAATTATCTTTAATACTTAGTATTATTTATAGGTTAATGTTCATTCACTTTATTCCCATCCTTTTACCTTCTGTAGGTTGAGGGCACTCTTGTTTATTTCTCCTTTTATTCTCTTCCAGATGGTGTTTTCCAGTCCTGTATTAACCCTATGTCTTTACAGTTGAACCCTGCAGTGTATTTCACACAAAGCTGATACTTCTGCTTTTGTACTGCCATGTCTGTAACCATTTCTGTGCTGCAAGCCTTCAGCCTGCAGAAGACATCACATGGCTCCAGCCACGATGCAGGAATGTGTCTCATGGCCACACCCTTTCCCAGAAGCAACATCACTGGGCTTCTTGAACTCTGAGGGCAACTATGAGACATTGGGATGGAGAAAGGCAGTAGTATTTCCCTGTTTGTAAGAGCAGTGCTGGAACAGTTGCAGGAGCATGTGACATGGATGTCCAAAGAGGCCCTGGTTGTACTGTTCCTTCTAGTTCTGCACAGACCTCACAAAACACAGCACAGATCCCCACCGAGTGATTCTGGGCAGAAATGTAACAATTACTGGTAAATCCAGTTCAGTCCTTCCACTGGGCTGGTGGCCTGTGTGGATGCTTTTGTTGTGGAATAAAGGCAGCACTGTTTTTTCATTTGTTTTAGACTCATTTTAGCATGACATAAGCTAAACCAGAAAAATCCCTGTGTGTCAGAAAAAGAGGTTGACCCTGAGCATTGCATTGGTGGGACAACAGCAGTTTGAGCTCACGCTGTGGCTTGCCATTGCTCTGCTCCTCTGTGTAAGCAGATCTTTGAACCAGTGACAAGACCTGGTCCAGCTCAGTTGCACAGAACTTGACTGGGCTTAGGGGGTTGGGAGTATTTTCCTCCCTTCCTCACTTGTTGGAGAAAGTCCAGAGAAGGACCAGTAAGATGATTAGAGGAATGAAACACCTCTTGTATGAGAAAATGCTAAAAGAATTGGGATTGTTCAGCCTGGAGATGAGGATAGTCTGGGGTGACCTTATTGTCATCTTCCAGTACCTGAAGAGAGTTGACAAGAAGGATGGAGAGAAACTTTGTACCAAGGGCATGTAGTGACAACACGAGGGGGTTAGAGTTAGGTTGGTTAGAGTTAGGTTTAGATCAGAAATTTGTAAGAAATTTTTACCAGGGTGGTGAGGCATTGGAACAGGTTGCTTAGAGGAGTTGTGGATGCCCCTCCCTGGGATTGTCCAATGCCAGGTTGGATGGGGCTTGGAGCAACCTGGTGTAGAGAAAGGTGTCCCTGCTTATGGCAGGGGATTGGAACTAGAGGATCTTTTAGGTCTTGTCCAACCCAAACCATTCTATGATTTGATGATGATGATGATACAATGCAAAACCAAGAGGGGAAGAGAGCAGCAATCTCTGTATCTCTGGGGATGCCGGGGCAAGAATATCAATGCTCATCTGCCATCTGTGGGCACATCTCAAGGAGAAAGAAGAAAGAGTAAATCCTTTATCTCTCAAAGATGTTTTTCTTTTCATCCTGCACTTCTACATTGTTGCCTTTTAATGACTGTGTTCTTAGCACTTGTCCCCACAGATGGCGGATTTTGCCTACCGCCTCTCACCTCTAATTTTCTCCTTCTTCCACAACCTCTGCCCTTGCATCAGGGATGCAACCCCTGGAGTAGAACAGGAGAAAAAACTTGCTGATGGGAAGGGTGCTGGCACTTTGCTGTTTTCTTCACCAGAAGAACCTTCTGGGATACATCTGAGATACATCATGTACCATTTCTGTTACCTTGAGGGTCTTTCATGTTAAAAAAGCCATCCTCAGGCTGTACCTGCAAGTCCCACTTTTCATTAAAATGGATAGCAGTGTTCACATAAAGTCACCTTTTCTCTGGTTGCTGCCTGTGCTGGAGCAGTGAAGGACAGGTGGATATCCCTCTCTGAGTGAAGTTTTGGTGCTTGGGAAGGTGACCCTGGCACAAAGGAAAGCCAACCCTGGCAGCTTCCATGCAGTGGCAGTTGCTGTAGAATTGCCTCATCTTTGCTGTTATAATTTCTTTGCAGAACAACAACTATGGAGAGATGGATTTTGGTTCCTGCAGTCCCAGGCCTTGGAGTCTGTTTTCCTAAGGAAGTGCAGCTCATGCTGTCACACTGTGTGCCCACACCAGTGTGTGCATCCTTCATTGCCCATCCTGGTGACTGCTGAACACATTGGGCAGCTCCTACCAAACCTGCAGACCAGTACCAATCTCTGAGACCATGTGTTCCTGTGAATTCCAGGAAAGGTGCAGCTGGGGAAAAAACAAGTCTCAAGCAGGGAGAGGCAGCAGTTTGAGTAAGCTGCTCTTAGACAGCAAAGACACTGCCCAGGAGAGAGAGGGGCCCAGCTACATAAAAACTTCTAAAAGGAGTTTGTTTGTCAGAAGTAAAGAGACAGACAATCCATCAGAATCTGATTTCTAATGAAGCACTCACCCTTCAGTCATACAGAAATCACTCAGCCACGAGATCTGAATTCAATGTAAACAGGTTGTCATAGGTTCAGTGCTTTGTATGGGCTTGTTTTTCTGTTCATATCTCAGAAAGAGCTCTTCTGCACCAAAAATTCAGCTTGCCAGACAAGTTAACGATGTCAGGAGCAGCCTTGGCAGAAGTTCTGCCTCAGAGCACATCTATTATTCACAGGGTTTGCAGAGTGCAGGGATATACAGAAGTCATGTCCTGCCGAGGCACAGAATGTCTCAATGACAGACAGAAGGAGAATAACAATATTTTCTTCCAAGGCACATGTGGCCCTGAGCATCTCTAGGGATGTGCATTTGGTAGCTGATTAGAAACAGACTTATCTTATTGCTGCCTGCATAGAAAGCCCTGATTTTTTTTTAAGAGGATAAAAAAGAGAAAAACATGCTTTCAGCAAGCTAGGACAGATCCCCATTCCTTCCTTTCCACTCACAGGAGCATTATAAGTGGGCAGGGAGGCTGGTGCAGTGGGTGTGTTGCAAAAGCAGTTGTGAATTGGCACTACTTGAATGACAAGGGGCGTTGGAAAATAATGAGTTACAGGACTAATTGCAGCCAGCAGTTGTCATTGATCTAGTTAATCATGACTGCTTTATACCAAGTGCTCCTCTGTCATTTTCACTCTACCAAGCCCTCAAAAAAAAGTAATAAAAAATTATTATCGCCTGGCTAGTGCGAGGCCGATGTGACCACCAGGTGCCACTCTCGCTCCACGGGGAATACGAGGAGACTGAAGGCTGGGCACCGTCGGCAGGAAAAGCCAAATCGGGCATCCATCTCTCCTTGTGTCCGTCTCTGCATTTTCCTACCGGCTGTACATAGCCGGGACAGCAGCTTCTCCCCATCCTCCAGTGAGGAGGATGGTGGAAAACCGTGAGTACCACTAAACCTGGTCTACATTTGTTTGCGAGCGGTGCTTTTGCACAGGGAGGCAGGGATGTAGATGGAAAGCTGAAAAGCTGCTGCTTGAGAAGGCTGCAGCCTGTTTGACCATCTCCTCATTTTTCCTTTACATGGGAGAAGCTGGTGCTTCCTCAGCCCACATCCTGATGAACACCCTCTTATTTAGCCTTGAACAAAGATTTTTGTAGTTGCTTGGAGTGCAAGAGCTGCCCCTTCAGTTTTGGCTGTGGATTTCAAGCCTGAGGTTTCCACCATGTAGACTTCCTGGTTTTGCTCATCTTGTGGGCACAATTTTCTATGTCCTAGGGAACAGGGTCCTGGCATTTCCTGGTCCTCATGTTCACTCCTGAATGAAATCTACCCCTCCTAGAGCCACAGCCACTGCCAGTCTCTTGGGCCCCAAGTACACTGGTTTTCATGGAGAGAAGCAGATTTTCCTACCTGCCTGCCACCATGAGAGTTGTCCCAAAGGCTAACTGGTGTTACCTGTGCTTCAGGGGACAGCCTTTGATGGAGTGCCATAAGCAACAACATTTTTGAAGACAAAGGGGGTAGGAAAGCACAGTTTGCACTTTTACTCTTGATTTTTCTGTTTTGGTGATCAGGGCAGATGTTTGAGGGCAGCAGTGTTTGAGAAGCAAAGGACTTGTAGAGCTCTTAGGGTCAGATGGGTGCCAAGTGTACTTCTGTAAGTAAGTAACCCCAGTTCACTTCAATAAGTTCTGTTTTGCCTTCTGCTTGTCTTGCTTCTATCTTTCTGCAGGTCTCCATTCTGTCCTGCCCTTAAATGACTCATTAGACTTGTTTTCTGAGGTAGCCTGTAACATCCCAATTCACTTCCCTAATCAGATCTCTTTCCATTTGAGTTCCCCATGGGCTAAACAAGCCTGACATTGCCCTTCTTGTCTACTGGTTTATCCTTTATGTGTTTACCTTTTCTCTTCCTAGTTCATGAATAAAGATGTTAAATACAAGGTCACTGGGGGCTGCTGATTTCCAAACCCAGGAGCTAGTGATATTTCAAGATCAATTCCATTATGTGATTATGTTTCTCTTACTGAGTTTTCTCAGGGAAATCATTTGTCACAGAACAGCAGGCTCCAGCTTCCTGTAAACCTCTTAAATCAATCCCATCATATCACAGAAACCTTATTTTAATATATTCCATTGTAATTGTTTAATTGTTTACTTGAAGGAGCCTTCCTGGTGTATTTAGTAGCAATCAGGTTTTTAAAATAGATTACTATTTTTAAACAAAAGAGCTAAAAATGCAACCCCCCATCAGCAAAGAAACATCTAAACAAATCCTGGTTTTCTGGAAAAATGATGAACTGAAAAATCTGTGGAAAACTGTCAGTCTCATTTTGATGCTGGCCAGCTCCTTGGGGTCCTTCAGGTAGTGGGTGAGGTACCTCATTTAGGGTTAATAGGAGTTTACAATATGTTACAGGGTGAAAACTGGGGAATGCCATGCCCTTATTTGAATCTAGGGTGGTTATCCCCATGGAGACTTTTGTGAGCATATTTTCATGTTCTTGTTCTGATGTGCTCCCTGGAGAAAACTGGATCAAACTGATCTGCAGAAGCCTTAAAAAATATTTTAATCTGCTGTCTTACATTTTACATGTGTGTCCTGCAGAACCTATGCTTCGGTTAGGACAGGGTGATGTGTTTGTTGAGCTCAAAGTGGTATTTTGTAGGGAAAAAAAGAATCACAGCCTCAAGAAATCTAAGTCATTAGCTTGAGATCCTGCATCATATCTGATGTGAAGGGTTTATGTCAGGGTGGGAAAAAGGCGAGTATGCTGTGTCCTTTTCAACAAAGTCCAACTGCAGCTGTTTGTGCAAGGAGGAGAAGTTGCTGCTATTTCTAAAATAGTGTTTTTTGTTGGGCTTGGAGGCCACTGTTATCTGCACACCTGTGCCAGTGATAAGGACTCTATCCTGGCTGTGGCAGTTTTTGGTTAGCTGGAACATTCCACTCTAGAGTGAACACTTTCTTTTTAGTATCTAGCATCAAAACCCTTCTACAGGCCAGCCTACTGGTGTGTTTCAGTGTGGAGAACACACATCTATTGATTTGTCTGCACCTGCAGACAGACCTACCTGTTCTGCAGAACAAGTTCTTCCTGCAGGGATAAACACGCCAGGGAGTTTAAAATGCAAAGCTATTGCTCGAATAATCACAATGGCTGATCAAAATTTGCAGTTTGTTTTCCCCTCTCACCTCTGTTCCCAAGAGAAGTGTGCTTGTGCAAGCAAGAAAGCAAATACCTCTGACTGTTTTCTGCATGCCTAGTCCAGCTTGCCTCTTTGGAAAGGCTCTTTGCCCATTCTGAATCAGGAATCATCTATGGAATTAGCCCTGGATCTCCTGCTCCATCAGAGGCTTCTGATCTCATCTTCCACTCCTGCTCCCTCCTTTAACAAGCTGGGTGAGCCCAGTATGTGCCATCAGAGTGTTGGTTTTTCACACGAGGTCCCTGAGTGTGGTGAAGGAAAGGCAGTAATGGAAAGAACTGCTCATGCCTCAGAGTTGGGGAAATGCAGTGTGCCAGCACTGGAAAGACACAGCCTAGGCATTCTTTCTCGTTCTTGTGTCATATGAAGGCAATACAGGGTTGTCAAAACTATTCAGGCAAAAACCTAGCTGTGATTACATAATGGGGAAAAACCCCAGTGACTGTAACTCCTGAAGGACAAACCAGCACTGCGTGTAAAACAAAACAAAGCAAATAAACAAACAACCAAATAAAAACGAAACTCAAGCAAAAAACCAAACAAAAACTAACCCAAAACCAACCAAACAAAAAAACCCCAAAACAAAAAACCCTCAAAAAGCCCAGTGCATTTAAATGACCAGCTGTGCATCCAGTGATGCCTTGGTCTATAGGGTTGAATGGCTCTCTTAAAGCAGAGCTTTCCCTCATCTATTCTGAATTAACTGCAGCCATTGTTCTTTTCTCTCTTGAGGGCTATACCTATTCCTAGAGCTAATTCAAATTAGCTGTCCCAGTTAATTAAAGCATCTTAATTAATGGAAAAATACAGAGTCTTTATCAGTCTGGAACACAGCCTAAGATACTACAGCTGAGCAGAAGAGAGACATTTTCTTTTATGCTTTAAATAGCTTGCCAATATGAAAATGTGGTTATAACCAAACTCTTGTGAGGATGAAGTTGTTTTCCCACAACTATAACCCAAATGTGGATTGTTACTCCATTTCCACTCAAACTCCCACTGAAGGCAGGGTGGTGTTGCCCGAGGAAGGGTTGGTTTTGTGTGGGATGACTTGCAGAGGAAATGCAAGCAAAGATACAAGCAGGAGAGAATGTGAAAACACTCTTACTCACTTCCCTGTGAGAGG
The DNA here is from genome assembly GCF_027887145.1 of Ammospiza caudacuta. Lineage (NCBI taxonomy): Eukaryota > Metazoa > Chordata > Aves > Passeriformes > Passerellidae > Ammospiza > Ammospiza caudacuta. Next base: position 43,207,204 of record NC_080593.1, on the reverse strand, counting down.
GGACAGGAGGTGACGACTGGAAGTGGCTGGTGTTCTTCCCCTCTGCCCTCCCAGGCCTGTGGTCATCAGCTGGGCCAAAGATGGCAAGGAGGAGGACAGGGACGAGCCATGGTCCTCCTTGCTCAGCCACCTTGCTCCAGGCACAGGGTGTGACAGCCAGTGGAGCCATCCAAACAGCCCCAGATGAGCCCTGCAGCTGCACGGGCCAGGCAGCCAAGGGCACAGGCTGACCTTCCACCAGGACACGCACAGTTGCCTCCTCATGGAGACAATACTCTTCTTTTGCTGTTTCCAGATTCACCAACTGAACAGGAGAATTTTATTTGGTCACTAACTTCCTTCTCTTCAGGTTTTCTGGGAGTTTTTCCATTCCTGAGTAGTGCTTGTGGCTTCTCTGTTGCTCAGGGTCATCTGGCTCCCAGCAGAAATGGGTCTGAGCAGCAAAGGATGCAAGTGTTGGAGCCCCCAGGAATTCCCTCTGAAAAGCAGCTGCAAAAAAGAGAAGCATTTTATAAGCACTCACCAGTATGACAAAGCAATAGTACCATTTTTAGAGGACACATTAAAATAAGCAAGGTAATTACTATGCAGTTTAATTAGCTCAGAATTAAATCACCCTTACAATTGAGAAAAAAGACCAGAGTCTTTCTGTTTCTAAATTAGGCAGTACAAAATTTCTCAGTGCCTATCCTGGAACATCAGGTAGGTAAATCTATGTACCTTTTATCTCTCAAGCATGTGACACAATCATCTCTTTTATTCCCCATTCCAGCAGTGATTCCAGTGATCCACTGGATCCTTTAAAACAATCTGCAGTAAACAAGAGTGATTGTGAAGCCCCCTAAGTTGCAGTTTGTGCAATACTTTTTCCAACACTTAATTTTTTCTGCCACCACAGATAAAAATGTACTTAGCTGATCAGGACAGAAGAATCCCATTTTTATTCCTGCAATGTTTGCAGGAGAATGCCCCATCCATTCTGGTTTAGAGAGGAAGAGGGATGAGAAGCATCCCCCTTGTGAACACTTTGCTGTTCAAAGGCCATGTAAGATGAATAGTTTTTGGTCTGTTACATCAACAAAGCAGATAATTTCTTCCATTCTTCTTCAAGCTGTTGTGAGCTTCTTTATGCTTGGCTCAGACCAGATCCCTCTCTTCCAGTTTGCCTTCATTTTTCTTTCCTGTACTGGCTTTTGCTGAGTCTGGGAAACTGTCTGACAGTCAGCTGGTTCCCCTCTCAGGTGCATTAGGAAAAGAGAGGGAGGGTTTTTCCAAATAGATAAACACACTGTGTTTTGTGGTATGGGATGCAAGGAAGGTAGAAACACAACTGCAGTAGGGTGTTGTAGGTCCAGCTACCCTTATGGATAGCTGGGCAAGAGGAGCGCATTGAATGAACCCCAGGGACATGAGAATAGAGGTAAGTTGGAATGCAGATCTGCAGAGTGTAACAGAGGTAGCTGGAGCTGCTCTGAATTTAAAAAATCCAGCTGATGAGGGTCATTAATGGAAGGACCAGAAAGTTTTAAGTAGAAGCAAAGTGGACTTTAGCAAAATGTTAAGAAGAATGAGTATAATGAAGCATGAAATCAAGCCAAAGATGATTCAACCCAAGAGAGCTGTGTGCAATACTCAGCTTGTCAGTGTCTGCTTCTTGGTATTGGCTATCATTTAAGGTGTCTGTAGCTGTACTGTTAATGTGTCAATATGCCCAGCCACTACAATGAAGATTTATGTGCCATGCATGGAATCAAGCACACCACTGTCCTGGGAGCCCTACTCCAAAAACCCAGGTGAGGATACCCAATGCACACAGGAATATATACATATATATGTCTGTGAAGAATAGACACACATATATATAATATTTAAATGTGTGTGTGTATGTGTGCATATATGTATGAGATATATATGAACTATTCTCTTATATTTCCAAGAGATGTTGAGAGTTGCCTTGTCTCAAGACCAAGTCAAACAGGCACAGCCACCCAGAACTAGTTAGCCTGTGTGAAGGAAGGAAGAACCAGCAATCTCCTTTTCCCAGGCTCTTCCCAGGAAGAGGTAATCTTATTTTCTCTCAATGAATTGTTAGAAGCTTCTTTTACCATGCTGGCTTGTTTAAAACTTGCTCAATTTTGCAGTGGGTTTGCTGGGATTAATATTTTGAGTGCTCCCGTAGCGAGCATTAACAAAATTTGGGAGAGGCGATTGCTGCCTTGTTGGATATTGATTTCTGTCGATAAGGAAACATTTTAACTGTGTTACAAAGTGTCCTTCTCTAAGATGCCTAAAATAGGACTGAGGAACCATTATGATATAAACTAATCTGCTGGACATCAAATTCAGAGATGATCCTGAAATTGTTTAGACATCGATTCTTTGTTATCTTTTCCTGTGGAGCACATTGCTCAATTCTGTTACCATTGAACTGCTGTCAGAAGGAAATTTCAGTGAGCAGCAGCAATACAGAAAATTTAAAATTTAGCTGCTTTTCTTTTTTTTTTTTCCCCCTACAGAAGACTTTGGTCTTTTTGCTATTTTCACAGTAGGGGTGTGTAATCAGAGAAATTGCAGCTTTTATATATTTTTACTGCACCTCAGTGGAACAAAGTTATTATGGTGACTAAGCCAGTTGGGCATGAGAGAATGGATGTTTCCAATGTGTCACAGTGCTACTCTCAAAACTGTAAAAAAGACACGAAATTAAAGGATATCAGGAAGTTACCTAATCCCATAGAATTGGTCCATGCAAAAATAGGGGAAAATTGTGACCTTTCTTCCCCTTCTGGGTTCATTCCTATTTGTTTACTACTTCTGAGAGCCTAGGATGAGAAGAGCAATCCACAGCATGTGCAGTGGAAAATATCTTTCTTGGGAGGTGGACTGCCAAACCTTAAGTGGTTGTGTCTGTGCTAATGCAATGTTGTATTGCATAACAGGCCCTGCTCTGATCTAAATCTTCTCTTTCTTCCTAGAAGGGGTAGGTTTTATATTTTAAAGTGCCACTGGCATGAAATGAACAGTAGCTTCCAAGAGCTGTGGGAAAATGTTCTGGGATCCTTTTTGTATGTGAATATGGTCCCATGAGTTTCTCAGTATTTGTGCATCTGAGAGCAGGTTTCACCAGGTGAATTAGAGCCCACTGATGGTTCAATGCAAGATGTGGCAGATCTTTCATCTGTTGGGAATAAGCAAAGAAATTTGTTTTTTTTTCAAACTGACCCAAACATCTCAGTCTAAATAACATTCTAAAACCAGCAAGGAAACGACCTGGAAAAAAGCAAAATCTTTGTGTTTCTTAGCTTGGCTCACCATCCTACCTGTGTTTGTTCTTCCCCTCTTGAATGCATTAACTTTTTTCCCCCCCATTTCCATCTCCAGCCTGGCAGGTCACCATGCAGGCAGTGTTGTGGATAGCTTGACTGTATTCTAAGCAAGCTGGAGCTATCATTTTAAAACTCTTCTTCTGAATCATGAAGACTATGAAATAACTTGTCCCCCAGGTGTTCACAGCTCTGACCTGGCTGCATGTAGTCTCGTACTGAAGGTCTAGATATAAAGCTAATGCATTAATAAAGAGACTCTGGGAAGAAATTCTTGTATTTTTTAGGAGACAAAATCTTGTTCACTTTTTTTAAAATAGGTGTTTTTTCCTCTTTGCTCAGACCACATTCTATTGCCTTTCAGGGTGGGATTAGCTGACAAAACCAGTCTAACCCCAGAGCCTTGATCACAAACCCTGGGAAGGAAATGAGGTTTTGCCGTGGTTATTTCCTTGCTACCTGTGTCTAGAGACAAGATACTGTGGTGGAACCTTTGCTGTCCTTACTCAGTCGGTGGTTGAGGGTAGAAGTCCAGACCTAGCAGAGAAAATAGGTATGTCCCACACATTTATCTCCTGATGAAGAGCACAGCCATCAGCTAGTCCTGTGGCTCTCTGGATTGTGTGTGGAGGCAGAGAACTGCCTCCAAACAGGCAACACCACTACATCCTCCTCAGAAATTACAGCCACAGAAAACAGAGAGGAGTAAGTCTTAGTTCCTGTTTGTCTCCAGGAAGGAAGAGCCTCTCTTTGTTCCTGAATGGAACAGGAGCCACCTTGTTCCATTCATGTAATGGCAGCTGGTCCTCCTTTCCTCCAAATGGTTACCAAGGTATTTTTTGGGAACCAGCAAAGGAAAATTATCCTTTGAAGCTAAGCAGCAGGCAGGTGTTTTATCCTTTTTTTGCCAAAAATAACGTCTGCTAAAAGCTCTCTTCCACCCAGACCCAGTCATTGTCTCTTTCAGTGAAGATTGACATAGACACTTTCCATTTCCCACAACAATGCTGGGACCAACAGGCAACTAACTATTGTGAGGGACAGGCTGGGGAAGCACTTTCAGTCTTTCCTGTTGAACTCAGCCCACTCTTGCATTTTCACCTTGTGTTTGTGGGCTGATTTAATGTCATTTTTGCTGTAAAGGATATTTTTGATTTGGAATGAAAATTTTGATGAAAAAAATGCCAATCCTATTGATAAATTTTCACCTCCTAGCAGCAGACTGACTTTTAAAAATACTTTTAGGTGAAGAGGATTTTTAAAATCTCTGCAGAAAGCAGTACTCAGTAATGAAATTTTCATTTTATGAAGAGACCTCGATGTCATTTTTATTACAAGTGAAAAGACAAATACATGAAACTCTTCTTTTGTGTCTCATTTCCAGCCTTAGGGAGAGAATGTATCCAGAAGCAACTTAAACTATCAGTAAAGAAAAAGAGTTATGTGAATTTGTTGCATAAGCTAGTTAGTTCACACTGTTACCTTCTGTGTATGAAAAACAATCTGCAAAGAATGGGAGAATTTTGTCTGTGAAGTTTAGCTTTGTAAAATTTATGACTACAGAATTCAATAGAATCAGTAGAGTTGAATCAATAGAGAATTCAGCTTCAAAAGAAGGAATATCCCATGGTCTCAACAGACCAGTTTGTCAGTGGGCTGTCAGTTCCTAGAAATCACCTGCATTTGCTCTGGAAAACAGGGGTAACTGTAAACAACTCTAACAGAAGTTTTAGAAAATATGACATTCTTTCATGTCTGGGCTTTCTGTTTCATATACCCATATCAAAATGAGGCAAAATTGCTAGTGACTTGTGTTGGGATGTCTCCAGGTAAAAGGGATGACACAGGTGTTGGAAGTGGAGTGGAAACAGCTGAAAGAACCGAAAGCAACAAATTTGCTGTGCAGTTTCTGCCATTTTCGTCTTACTGAAATATGAGGTGCTTAATGAGAGCTGCTTCACGTAATACCATGTTTCCATGCCCTTGGCAGCAGTACAGAGGTCAGATTTCACAGAACAATTATTTGGTGATCTGTCTGATGTGCTGAGCACAAACATGCTTTTCTTTGCCCTGGGCATGCTGTACTACTTCTATTCCCATTTGCTTCTTCAATAACCGTGTGTATTGTGTCAGAAATGGAGAGCTCCCACTGGCCTCATTTCTGCAAGCTGCCTCTGAGTCTGACTCAATGTATTTCACCGGGAGTCTGGCAATTCAGGAGAGCACTTCTCATTTGAGCAGTTCCTTAGTTTCCAGTCTGTCACCTTCAGTGAATGGTGGAATAAATGTGGATGATCACTGCGGGCACACATGACAGCAGTAGGTGTCATGTTTCTTAATATTTCACCCTTCCCAGGTGACAGCAGCAAGCCTCTTTTCTGAAGGAGACCAGAATGGAAACATTGTGGGTTTGCTTGAATGTTTGAACTTTCTTTCACTTTATTTTTTGGTTTGTTACTAGGATGAGGTGGCACTAACAGTCTAGTTCTCCTGCTAGATTTTTCTTGTAACTGTGTTCAGGAACAGATGCAATTTCCTCATAAGATCAGGTTGTTCTAGAAGTCTGTGAAGAGTCATGCAAATGTATATAATTTAATGCAAATGTGAGTCTTTTGTTTCTCAGAGTGTATAGGCTGAGATTTTAACTCTTGTTGGTTGTAAAGTTCTGACCCTGAGGGCCCCTAATTCACATGGTTTTCTCATGTGTATTATTGTCCAAAAGTCTCACAAAGTTATACCTTGTGTGAATTAAAGTCTATTAGGAGTGGTCAGAGGGACCTGCAGGAGGTGGCATGTAGGTCACAGACCAGGCCCAGGGTGTGTACTGACAGTCAGACTCCTAAAAAGAAGGGAAGTTTGAAAAAACCCCCAACAGTTATAAAAATGGATAAGCATCTACATTTATGAAAGAATTAAGCAAGTCTCAGATATTTTAAAAAAATAAATTTGAGGACATGTTTCTCCATGCAAATCTAGAGCTTGCTGAGAGAGCCAGGCTGTTTAAACCAGTTCCTTTCTGGCATTCAAGCTGCATTTGAACCTTTAAGAAACAGCCAGGCACCTTGTGGATTCGCCTGCTGCGCAAGCATTTGCTCAAAAAGCCATCAAATACATTCAGAGGCAGAGAGGTCTGTGAGGTGTTATTAGACCAGATATAACATCTGGCTCAAGGAGTCTCTGAGGCTTGAGATGGCAGCAATTGAGAGGGTATTTCAGAGGAATTATCCACTTGTGGTAGTCCTGTCTCAACAGCCTTCTCATCAACATCTGCTCCTACTGATGCTTAAAAAGAAAGCACATCCACCTTCTGTCTGATCTCGAACATCTGTTGGTTCTTTTCTTTTAGTCTTGGAAAGTGGGGTTAAATTACTGTGTGAAAAAAGAGAAGCAAACTGAAAAATACAGTATTAAAGTATGCAGAGGCACACTCCGAAAACACAGCTAACCTTGCTCAGCAGATAGAAGTCAAAATGAAAATGCCTGTCCAGCAGCCTCTCCCATGTAAAACCTTGCATATACAGGTTTATGTAAAAAGATGTATATATAGAGTGCAAAATGAAGCTAATCTGTTCTTGGCAAATGAAATAGATTGGAAACCACAGAGAAGTGATTTGTTTTCCTGTGGGTGATAATTGTTTGCACTGATGTGAAGTGACCCCAGGGAGATCAGCTTTTGTGCTCGTGGATCTTAATTGAAGTCAGCTGGACTGAGAGCATGTGTGGTTTCATGGAGCCCCGTTTCAGGTTTAGGGTGATTGATGCATTTTGTCACAGTTCTATCCTGTATGCTGGCCAAATGAGGGCTCCACTGTTCTTGGCACCGTGCCTCTGCCACTTCAGAGATAATCCCTCCCTCAGAGACCTCTCTGGACACACCATGACTGGGGTAAGATCAGAGAAGTTGGCACAGATTATTCAGTGTATGCATATGCTTTTTTAAGGAGAGGATTTTTTTTTTTTTTGTGCTGTATTTATTTAAATGAATCTGCTACCACTGCTAGGTAGGAACACTTTGGAGAGAGGTCTTACTTGTGTGAGTCATTCAAGGAGGAAAACCAGAACAGCAAAACCAGTGGGAAGAAGCCTGAGTGAGGAGCAAAGCAAGACAGGTAAGATGTGCAGGATGACTGCCATGCTGAGGGGCCAAACAGTGCATTTGGCTTTGGAGGAAGAATGGTGGGACAGGATACCATTAGGAACCTGACTGGGGAAGGCAAAGAAACAAACACCTGGGCAAACTGACACCAACTTTCAAAGCATCCATATGAAATTATCACCCTTCTTATTTTGTGCTTATAGGAGTGATATGGCCAAGTATCTTCAGTGTTTGACAGAGACAGGACTCTCATGAAGGGCTGGCCAACACAGCCGCTGCCTTTAACGTGTCTGGCTTTACTGTGCATACACAACAAATCCTGGCAGGCAGGGCTGAATGCTCAGGACCACCATAACAGACTGGAGTTGCAGGCAGGACCTCTGTCATAGATATTAGATTGTTTCTGGCACTCACTTTCAGCCAGGGCTCAGTCAAGGCACAAACCTGCCTGAGGCACTCCCTGGAAGGTTCACAAAGCTGTCAGTCAGTGCTAAAATGGTGTGTGGGATGTACCCTTCTGCAGGTCATAAACACTCAGGGCACCAGAATGGAGAGAAAATGAATGGAAAAAAAAAAAAAAAAGGAAAATTCACAGATAAACCAAAACCTGGATGCATTTTTCATGTCAGGTGCATTATTTACTATTACTACCATGAACTCGAGAGATGATACTGTAGTTGTGGCTGCAAAAGTGAATGAAGATAATGAAACATACTCAAGGCTGTAGGAATATCCCAATCAATGTGCACTTCATGCCTTCCACCAAACCCAGCCTTGCACTGCATTTAGCTAGAAGTTCTCTTCTCTCATACTGGATAAGAAAAAGCTTTTCAATCTGTTGGAATCACACCAGGCATTTAATTTAGTGTCTCTGTATTTGTTCAGTTAGTGAGAAAACAAGCTGCTTAGTGCAGGCTATTTTTGAGCAGGAACTACACAAGGGTGAGTCTGCAAATTAGGAATGGTTGTTAGAATCACAATTATAGGGATCATTCTACTCTTCTGCGTGCTGCTTGTTTTCTCCCACAGGCTTCTTGTTCTATACAACTGACTTTAATGGCCATAGTTGCATTTCTGAGCCTGTGAAGAAAATCTGCACAACTGCAGTTTAATGTTGGTGAATGGAAAGTGAGAAAATAACTTGTTATATTAGCTCAGAGTTAGGGAAACAAAGCAACAAGTGAATAACAGTACTGGCAGGTGAACTTGGAAAGAGCTGTAATAGAACTTTTTTCATCCACAGATCCCCTCAAAGAGATAACCTGACCTGTATGGAGCTGCAATGGAAAGGATTTAATGTAGGAATTTTAGAATTATTCAGCTGATTTGATCCATTCCTGGAAGAGCACAAAAACATGACAGAAATATTGCTACAAGGACTACTTCATCCTTTTTGAAAACATAGGGAGTGAGTCTCTTCTCCTGAACCAGCAATTTGTCAGCAATTACTTCTGGGCCATGGAAAGTGAAACATTCATTTAGAGTTGTCAACTGCACAGAAATCTTCTGTGTTGAGCAGTTTTTCACACAGCAATTTTTAAAGGATTAAACCCTAAGGAGTAATATCTGTAAATTTATCCATTCACTGGAGGTGGTGCATGTCATCGAGTCCAATAGTGAATTTCTTGCAAGAGAATGGTGGTTTTTGGTCAGCTTCCTGTGTCTGGTTTTTGACAGTGGGATATATCAGTTGAGACATAACATACATTTGCAGGCATGGCTGAAAAGAAACGGGAGGAGTGGCTAAAAAGAAACGGGAGGAGTTTGCTGAAAAGCTCCATGAGCTTGGTTTGCAGCTGAGGGGCAGGGAGGAAAGGGATGGGAGCAGGCACTGTTGCTCCTGGAAAGCACCAATGCTTTCAGCAGCACAGCAGGCTGGCACACACCCTGTCCTGCTGCAGCAGCTCGTTTGGCTTGCTAAAACTCGGGCGTAGCAAAATAGACAAAGGGGTTGTCTTTTTCTGCTGCCCCAGCAATCTGCTGCCCTAATTACGTGCCTACAACTTGTGCTGCCTCATAACCATGTGATGAAGGCTGTTCCTGAGGGGTTTTGATTGATTGAAACAGCTCTTGATTTCTTAGGACAAAAGAGGCAAGGGTATAAAGCTATAAGCCCTCAGGAAGGGAAATAAATAAATTAGAAAATATTTTGCTTCAGCCTCAGAACAAAGTATTTATTTGTTTCAAGGCCTCCCAAGATGATGTGGACCAGAAAAGTGTTCCTACAGTACAGAGTCATATGTATGTGGCAGAAGATTCAGAAACTAAATCTGAGATGCATGATTAGCTTTAGTGCTCCCGTAAAGGAATAAAAGCATAAACCAACAAATAGCTGTCTAAGGTATTTCAAAGTAGCCATCAGTGAAACACTAAAGAGACAAGGCAATGTCTGTATCCAGCCATTATTCAAAACAATGAGAATATCTCATAAGCAATGTATGAGAATGTATGAGCACTGCACAAACTGAATTTCTTATGCCATAGCTATGAATTTACTTTATGGGGTCTTTATGGGGGTGTGGTGGTGGTGTTTGTCAGTAATGATAGAATACTCTAGGGCAGCAGATGCTTTAAGACCATTAAAAATCAGTTTTGCAATGGTGTAAAACAAAAAAAACTGCATTTACGGTCTCTGAAAAGAATCACATCTAACATTCTTCTAAATGCAGAGTCCACATATGGTTTGTGAATTCCTTGCTTGAAAGCCTGGAGAGCTATCTTCCTAAATTTGACAATTCACACGGTATGCTGCTACAATCATAGAATCACTCAGGTTGGAAACACCTTTAATATCTTGAGTCCTACTGTTAACCCAGCCCTGGCACATCCAGCACTAAACCATGTCCCTAAGCACCACATCTACAGGTTTTTAAATACCTCCAGGGATGATGACTCAACCCTGTGCAGCCTGTTCCAATGCCTGACAACCATTTCAATGAAGGAATTTTTCCTGTTATCCTATCTAAACCTGCCCTGTCACAACTTGAGATCATTTCCTCTTGTCCTATCACTTGTTCCTTAGGAGAAGGAGGGCTACACCCTCCTTTCAGGTAGTTCTAGAGAGTGATAAGGTCTCTCCCTCTTTTTCTCCAGGTTAAACAATCCCAGCTCCCTCAGCTGCTCCTCACAGCACCTGTGCTCCAGACCCTTCACCAACTTTGTTGCAGTGCTTTGGATGCACAATATGTAGGATGTTTGTCTGAACCAAGTAGAAGAAGTGCTTTTTGCCTTGGAATAACATGTTAGTCACAAAAAAAGGCCTAATTTTAATGTTCTGACTCATGCTGGCCCAGAGGGCTGCAAATTCTTTAGACAGCTCTGCCTGCATTGCCATTTATCACAGTTGATCCTGAGGTGAAGAGGTGAACATGAAGATAGGAAGTCTTTGGGAACAGAAATTGTGAATGAAGGCTCTTTGTCAACACTGAGGAAAAGCCCCAGGAGGAAAGTATCCAGGAAGATCGATGGAAGTGATGAGCTGAGTGGAAGGGCATCACACCAGCCTGCTGACAAAGCAAATGGTGGAAAAGGCTGTGCAAAAAGCAATGCAAATGGTGCAAAAAGCATAGGATGAAGCGGAAAAGCTTTCTGTTTACTGGACCTTGCAAAGAATGCACAGAAATGAGGGATGGGTCTTACTCCTATGAACTGGCAAAGTACCATGCAAGAAAGCAAACTTCTCTTCTTGTAGCCACCTGTGTCTTTTTACCTCCATTTTTCACATAAAGATTTCTCCCCATTTCACCCTTTACTGTCTCGTCAGAGGATATTTGGAGGCCTCTTGATATTCCAGCATCCAATGCTGTATGAGCATTACACAAGGAACAGATGCAGTTCCTTGGTGTCTAGGGATGTGTAATCATCCATCCCCTCTCCTGATGTTGCTGCTGTCACTCCATAGGGAAATGGGGCAGTATCTGCTGTGGGTTCTGTGTAAGCATGATACCAAAACTGCATTGCAGAAATGTGTCTCTAACAAATACTTTATTCATATCCGTAATGTTTTTGTTTCTAGAGACTTGCTATTGATCATAGACACTGGTATTCATATAAGAATCTGCCAATATCAGTCATTGTATTTTTACTCCACATATTCATGCCCAATGGCAGCAAATGCAATACATTTTTCCTTGAGACTGTTGGCAATCCAGCTCATTTGTCATTTTTAAATGGACACCTGGGGTAGATTCTGTCCAAGCAAAACAAATCAATGCAGTTAGTTACACTAAGTGCATTTGAACAAGGATATTTGAAGGGGGAGAAGGAAAAGGTGCTGCAGCAAGGAAAAGGATGGAGAGGAGAGGTGTGTGTGCTGCAGGCTGGGGAAATGGCACCCAGCTTAATCTATGCCTGGGAAGTGGGGAAGGGATGGAGGATCAGGAGAAAAGAACTATAAAAGGGGGGACCAGGCTGGGGAAGAAACTAAAGAAAAGCCAAAGGAGAAGGTTTAGGAAAACAAGAAGTTAAAGTAGTGGATCTAAGGTGGGTCCCCTGGGTTGAAGCAGAGGAACCAGGGAAACACAGCCACTGGGCATGCCTGGAGGGGAATCTTTCTTCTAGTCCACCTGATTTTGGAGCAGTGTCCTGGACTTTGAACCAGCTGGGGGATTTTTTTAGCCCATATCACTTATGCTGCCATCATGATTTTAGCCCGGCTATAGTAGTCACAAGAAGAGCAGCTCATGCAACAGCCCAGCTCTTGGAAATGGTGCAGAAACAAAACAATCTTGCATGTCTGTTTTTATAGAAGTAGATGATATAGAAGGGAGGTTGGCTGTCTTTGCAAACATTGAATTTTAGTCACTTGTGTAGGACTGGTTGACATTTTACTTTCTATTTCAAAATGTTCACATTTGATTGTATAAAAATAATATGTTTTTCTGTGGGGTAAGCAATCCAGCTCACTTGTCATTTTAAATGGACACCTGAGCAGATTCAGGTGACTTGCCAATGCAGTCAGTTGGACCAAGGGCCTTAAATACATTTGGAAGGGATAAGAAAAACATGCCACATGAATGGAAATCATACAAAGGAAATAAATTACATGCAACAGTCAGGCAATCAGGAGGGATGAAAGGCTTTGTCTTCATGTGCTAGAAATAACTGAACTGATCTCCCAAGATCATCATTAAATCAGCTTTAATAATGTGTTGTCATCAGAAAGAGAAAATTGCCTCCACTCCCAAAATGGGAGTAGATTATAAAAAGATGCTTACAGATGGTTCACAAGGCTGCAGCTGGTTTCTTGTTCTCCTTTATCCAAAAATCAAAGATGCTGTAATTCTTCAAGATCTTTGTGAGAAAAAGAATCAAAGAGGTGCATTTGGGTTTTTACATTATGTGACTCTGAATCCTAGAGCAATGAGCAAATGTTGGCAGAGCAGCTGGAGAGTCTCGCTGTGATTCCAGCGCTCATGTCCCTGGCAAACCCATCCTGCAGGCTGTAGGATGATCCTTGGCCACACAGGTTGGACGGCAGGATCTGTGACGCTGCTTCTGGGAATGTGCTAAGCCCACTGAGCAGCCTAGGTTTGGCAAGAACTCCAGAAAAACTAGAAAACAAGTGGTGCCTGTACGCTGAAACCTGGATGGAAAGGTAGCCCTGAGAGTGGAGGGACTGCTGATTGATTTCTGGGCTCGGAGAAATGCCTTCCTGAGAAAGCACCTGTTCCTTTTAGAAGAGGCAGGGATTCTTCCACCCACCTCCAGACAAACCCCTTTCTGCCCTCGCTTTGGGAGGGAACTGAGGAATGTGATTTGGGGGCGGCAGCAGCACCCTGCCGCACCAGCTGCCAAAATCCCGAGCGGCGTTTCCGGGAAGCCCCGGAGGAGGGGAGGGCAAGGGAAGGAAGGAAGGAAGGAAGGGAGGCACGGCCGTGCGAGGGGGTTCTGCGGCGGCATCTCGGTGCCCTCCCAGCCCCGCTGCATCCCCTCCGCGCTCAGCACCGCTGCGGGGGCGCCCCGGCTGCTCCACTCGCCGCAGAGCTCCTCCCTCCGCCTCACTCAGTCCATCCGGATTTCATTTATTTTTTTCTTTTTAACCTGCAAGTTGTTTTTTCGTGTGTTTGTTCTCCATCTGTTTGGAAATACAGGAGCACGGGGCGGCCACCAGCTCTCTCCACAAATCCCCCCGGGAGAGGCGCTCCGAGGGTGCTGCCAGCGCTCCGCATCCCGGGAGCGGGCGGGCAAGCCCGGCTTGCGGAGGTACCTTGGGGCGTGGTGGGGCCGGGATCCCGGACCGAGGCCGGGATTAGGTGAGGAAAAGGGCGGCTGCTGCCCCGGCAACGCGGCGGGGGTGTCGCTCTGCCTCTCCGAGGTTATTTTGGGGGCATAGTTTGGTGTTTTCTCGCAAATCATGCTCATCGTGTGAAGCTTTCTCATCCGGGACAGTGAGATGAGGGAAAGCTTCAGCCACGATTTTGTGTCCATGTGCTTGTTTTAACTTAATTTCTCCTGCGAAGGGAGGCGTGTGAAACCTCCTCGCAGGTTTTCACCATGTGGTTTAAAGTGCTGTGGATGTTGGGGTTTTAGTGCTATGGGATTTGTTTTGTGGGATTTTTTTTTGTTTGTTTGTTTCAGTTTTTATTGGTTTTGTTGTTGTTTTCCCCCCACAGCACTTGAAACATTCGCCTGACGACCTCGTCTGAAGTAAAGGGTAACGTGTTTGCATCCCTCTGGTTACAGCGTTGAGAAAGGCGCACGCTTACCCACCCTATGAACAAACAGGTCAGTGCCTAAAAGAAGTGAGTTTGATGTTTCAAGTTACTTGGGAAAAGGAATTTCAGCGCGGGAATTTTTACTGGTGTGCATTTAACTTAGTTCAAATGTTGATGGCATAAAGAAGTCGAGTGTGTTTTCCTTTGCAGGCAGGAATTCTTTTTGCTTGCAGGTAAGGTGAAGAAAGTGATCCTTCCAGTGTGCTCACGTGTGGCCCAGTGTAATTAACTGGGTGTGGAAAATACGTATTTATGCTCTTTCTTGCTTCAGGATGATGTTGTTTTAATAATGGAAGGCAACTGGGCTTTGATATTCAGTTAACACCTTTTATTTGTCTTTTTGCCAACAAGTGCACAATGATAGCAAGAGTTCCTTACCTTACAACTGTGTTTTAACTGTGGAGTGAGTGAACTCTTCTCTGGTATCTCTACCGATTTCACTGAATGGGCAAATGTGACTGTATTGCCTGGTGTGTGAGGCTTAGATCTGAGTGTAGCCACAGGTAAACACAGCCCTGTGCTTCTGATCCTGTTAGGTGGGAAGGCAGCAAAGGTCCCAGCTGGGCAATGACTTCAAGGGGTCACAGAGTGTAAGGTGACCTTTTGATACAGAGGCTGTTGTGTAAATCAGGATTTGTAGATTATCTCTGATGAAATTGTCCTGATTGCTGATGGGACAAGATTGTATGAGGAATGTCTCAAGTGACCTGCCCTTACCTTACATGCTCCCTCTCTAAAAAGATTTCTGAAAAGAGAAAAATCACCTCTGATGAAGACAAATCCCAGTACCAGGTAAGCACATGGGAAATTCAACAAACCAAGATTTCCCATTTTCTCCCAGAAATGGGCGCAGAAAATATTTAATCATTCAAGACTTAAGTGTTAAGAGTCTAATAGTCACTATTGCTTTGTTTTTTGGTAATGCTTTGGTTTTTCAAAGAGTCATTTGTCCTGCACATTTTTTCTTTGATGACAACTTGGTTTTTTCCAGCACTGAACATCAGTACTTTGATCCAGGAGTGACTGGTATATATTGGGTTGTGAGCAGATAGTTCTCTTTCAGTCACTTTATAATATTATATAGATATATCCATGTACAATTGAAAGCTAATGACTTTTTGTCCCCTTAAAGTATTTTATCCAGATGGTTATTCATAAATGTGTAGTTAAGAATCTGGTCTCTCCTTTCAAAAAGGAATTGATGGATATAAATACTTCTAATTAGTATGTTCTGACATTAAAATACTTCTTGTTAGTATGTCCTGCAGGTTACAGTATCGGTGTTAACATATTTTGTAATGGTAAAATAAAGATTTCATTTTATCATTTCTGCACTGTGTACATGATGTTTCAATGCCTCAGGATAGTGAAGCAATGAGGAGAAGTAAATAGATCACCAATGTGGCTGGTAATTTTCTCTTTAAACTGACTGATGATTAAGATGATAAAGCTATTACCAAGCTAAGAAAAAAAGTGTTGGAAGAGTAGATAGGCAGTGAAAAATGAGCCCATATGGATTTAGAAAAGGGAGGTAATGAGTGTAAAAAATTATGTTTTGGAAGTAAGATGTGTCAAAAGAGTTTCCAAAAGCCAATTTGAGATAGTTTTCACAACAGAAAGAGCAAGAAAAAGAAGGAAAGCGGTCGCCATAGGCAAAGCTCTGTGTGAAGCTAATCCCAGAACAAAACAAATTTCTTTCTTGTCCTTTGAATGTGAACATAGATGTTGGTACCCAGGCTGCAGAGCCCATGGGGTTTAGAAAAGGGAAGCTGTGTGAGAAGCATCATTCTGCCTTCTCCCTCAGCCCTGGGGCTCTGGTTGGAGCTAGGGACAGGACCATGTGTTGGGGTACAGTGGGGTTGACCCAGTGTGCTCTGGCCATGGACTGGAGAGCTCCTCTAAGCTCCTGTCCTCAGCACAGGCTGGCACTGGTGATTGCTGAAATAGCAGGACAGTCCTGAGCAGGCACTGGTGTGTTCAACAATCAGTAAGGAAGAAGTAGGAGATGTGACTCAGGATAGATCAAGCCAGGCTACGTTGATTTTTCTGTGCCAAAACCAATTGTTTCTGGAATAACAAAGGCAGGCAAGTTCTCCTTATTGTGTTCCTCTGACACTTCTAAGCTTGCCCTGTCCCTAGAGTTGCCTCTTTCCTCCTCAATGCCTGGGGAGCAGAAGGATTTTGGTATGTGGACTGTCAGTATTCATAGGTTCTGGATGATCTCTTGGGGTTAAGAGATGTCTGGGCAGGGACATTTTCCAGGGACATGGGAAAGGATGAGCGGAAGTTCCAGGAAACCTAGATCACATTTGAATTCTAGGAAACCTTTCTAGAGGATATGAACATATAAACAGCCTTATTGTTAGTTAGCATGTTCCATGCCACCTTGGGGTTTGTCCAACATAACCCTGTTAGACTTACTTAGATTTAGTAATTTTTCATTGCAAAATGTCTGAGTTAAAGTGTATATTTAATATTTTATGTGCAGTGCAGAGTGATAATAATAGGGATATGCACACACACCCATACACACACACACACACACACATATTTCATCAGCTGTTAGTAGAAAGACGCCTACTTTAATATTCTTAAAACCTCCTTTTTAATTTATTTTTTATTTCTTTCTTGCTGAAGAAGTCTGCACCTCTTGTAGACACCAACCTTGCATCTCTGGCAGAAGCCTCCAGGTGCACTCAGTGGAGCAGCCTGGCTCAGGTGTGTGCCTGGCCATGGCTGTGGCTGTGTTGCAGGAGCCCAGGGAAGCATTGGACAAGCCCTAGCCCTGACCTGTGTGCCCACAGCTGTGTGCCCACAGCCTGCCTTTCCTGGGGCATGGGAGATGGGGAGCAGGCACCTACATGTAGGCACCACCGCCGTGCAAACCGGGCAGGCAGAGGGTGAAATCTGGCATGGTTAGCATGACAATACAGACACGGCCCTTCCAGGCAATAAATAGTCAGAGGTTGCAAAACACCAGGCACTTCCTGAGGAGGAGATGGAATTTCCACCAGGTGATCCAGTTGATGAAATTAGATTTATGAGTTTCAACTGATTCAGGACTTCAGGCTTTAAGACAGAATCGCCAAATCCTTTCAAGTTCCCTAAGTGCCTCCCACTTTGTCGTTTCAGGATGCTCACCAGAACCCCGAGTGTTGTTGCCCAAGTGTTCCTTCTTCTAAGCATAGTCCTTGTTATTGCCATTGCAGTGATTCAGATAAATCAGCAACAGGTCCTCTCCCCAGGGCTTAAGGTAAGTCTTAGGCAACCTCAGGAAGGAGAACAATGTTTTGAACTGGTATTTAATAAAGTGCCTTTCTAAACTCATTTTTATGGGGTGATTCAAATGAGCTTACAGCCATAAATTAATGTTTAATCATATCATCATGGGAAAAGTGAAGCTGAGAGAAAAAGAGAATTGGTCAAGGGTCAGTAGCCAGTAGCAAAGCAGGAAAAGTATTTCTTGATTCCCTCTCTGTGGTGGCTATGTCTTCTTCAGGACTGAAAGGCCAAATGGGGTGAATATCTCACTCTTTTTTTTTTTTTTTTTTTTTTTTTCCCCAAAATTGGAAGTAATTTTAAAATAATTTTGAAGTGGGAAATACCCAGAGTTTAAGTTCTGGCCCCAAGCACAGCTGGGAAGTTTCTGCTGACAGTTTTGCAAATTGCTCCTGTGTATCAAAAGCATTTGGGCTCTAAGTATGCACTTGATCCTTTACCACGTGTTGGGACTTGCTGGATGCTAACGGAAGCAAAGTAACTTCCTTAAGGGGGGCAGAGCAAACTGCAAAACACAAACTGAAATACTCTGAAGATCAGGTTTTGCCTTCTGCTGTGGAACGTGTGCAGGTTCTTCAATGAGAGATGTAAACAACTGAGGAAAAGCTGTAGAAAATACCTTTCTAAGGATATGTAGGGTGCTGATTTTTTCCCACGATCCTCTTGTCAGATTTTGCTTTGAAGTCCTTTCTACCTTTCCATCTGCATGAGTATTTAACTGCACAGTTCACACACTGATAACCATAGGCTAATGCCTTGTTGCACTTCATGGGATTATAAACACCTTTGGCTTTGTCTGAATCATTTGGTGGTGTGTGAGTCAGACAACAGGATAAAACTGTAATTCTGATACCCCGTTTGTGTGGTGTGGCAGGGGGAGTGTGCTGGGCTTGTGCTAGGTGCCACAGTGCCTCGAGCATGTGCTCTGTTGAGCCCCAAATGGCTTCCTGCAGCAGCCTCACGTCCCACCAATTTTCATGCACGGCAGGACTGGACTGACATGTATCCCAGCTGAAGCCAGGACAAGGCTGAAGCCACTATCTAAAAGACAGCCTACACATCTTTTGTGTTTGTCATTAATTTAGTTTCACATCCAGAATGATAAATCTGTTTACCTTCCTCTTTGAGGAAGCATTGGAACCACCTGGAGTATCTGGAGCTGGTTTTAGTGGGGAGCTTTGCTTACTGAATCACAGCAGCCTCACAGCAGCTTCTGTAGGAAGGCTGCTGTTTCCTCTACTGGGTGTGCCTTGGCCTTGGATTTGAGTTTGGGCTGTAAGCCTGCTAATGCAGGTGGTATGGAGGACCCTGAGTCTGATTCCTGAGACACTGAGTTGTCCTCAGTGAGTAATTCACAAGAAATTCACAGGTAGAAGGAGGACCTTGGTAAGCCAGTGAAGGCCTCCATACCAGGCTTATATGGAGCCTGGAAATTACTTAACTTGGTGTCCTGAACTTAATGGTTGATTAAAATTAGTTATGGCAACAACATGATGAAAGCAGATTTATTTTTTGTAAGTGGCCTCATTCTTCTGTTACTACTGTTTGTGTTACCTGTGGCACAAAAGCTCTTTCTCAAGATGTATGTTGAGAGCATCCATTGTGGCACAAGAGATGCCACGCCGCTGGTGTTTTAAACTGTTGTTGCAAAATTGAATGTTTTGGATCTTTGATGGCTGGATTATCTGAAGGCTGAGCCAGTGATTAGTTCAGGAAGGGCCTGCCCATTGCATGAGGCTGGGGCACTGAGAGGACTCATGACTCACTGACACACACCATGAAGTGAGAAGAGTGATGAAGAAAACACAAATGTCCTCAGTGGAGAAGTGGTAATAGTGCTGAATGAAATAAGCCTTTATACAGGTAAAAAAAAAAAAAAATCTATTTATCTATTGCTGTTTTGTGAGCCCTAGAGAAAAAAAACCCCACTTCATTATTGTATTCTTTAATTTGCCCCTCGAAATGTGTGGTATTTTCGGGGTCCCCTGTTGTGGGAGGAAAGATGAGCCTGACTCCATGTTCTTAGAAGGCTAATTTATTATTTTATGATCTATATGATATAAAAGAATGTTATACTAAACTATATTAAAGAATAGAGAAAGGACACTTACAGAAGGTTTAACAAGATACTACTGAAAAACTTGTGACTCTCTTCTCCAGAGTCTGACACAACTTGGCCATCATTGGCCAATAAGTAAAAAAACAATTCACATGTTGGATAAACAATGTCCAACCACATTCTAAAGCAGCAAAACATGGGAGAAGCAAATTAGATAATATTGTTTTCCTTTTTCTCTGAGGCTTCTCAGCTTCCCAGGAGAGAAATCATGGGCAAGGGGTTTTCGCAGAAAATATGACCATGACAGAGGTGCTACAGTTTTCAATACCTAAATTTTTCATGTCTCTTTTGGCTCTTAGGAAGTGTTTTGCATTGTTTGTGGCTGTTGTACTTGATTAAAAATTGTTCAAATCCATGCAGCTGAATTGAAGCATGCATCTAGCATAGATCCATTTTTGTAACCTCCATCTTCCCTGCAACTGGTTTAGCTTGTCAGCTTCTCTCCAAATTGTTTGGCAGCTTCCAAAGTGATTGGAAGGCAGGTGATCCACCATAACTGTGCCTGCTTCAAGGGTTTGTGCATCTCTAAGTCCTCCTATTGGAATGCTACCCAGGCTGAAAAGGTGATTGATCCTGGGGCTTATGCTTGCTTATCTGTTGGTTTTACTACTCCTCAGGATGTACCTACAAAGCCATATTCCCATATTAAACATTTCCCTTCAAGTCACTTTGTTTTCCCCTTTTTGTCTTTCTTTTTTCCTCTGGCATAGAAAACAGAACTCTGAAACTTTTCTGGGTTAATGTTGTCTCCCTATCTTGTCTGACTAATCTAAACCATTGAGTGGATGGTGCAGTTCTTGGATATTATGGAATCACCAGGCCTTTGAGATGATGGAAATACTCAGCAGGACAGTTGAAGGAGAAAGGAAAAAGGGGAGAAAAAGTAGTTCTGTTCTTTAATAGCTGCTAGCCTGGGATAAGGGTTTGCCAATGCTCTCACAGTGCATTTCAAAGCAGGAAGGCATTGCTTGCCCTTAAAGGGCAGACAAAGGTGATCCAACATGCAACTTGGACAGAAATCTAACATCCCTAGAAAATTTTAATCCAGCCAGTTTGTCTTTGGCAGCCTGCTAAGGCAAGGCTTGTAGAATTCTCTCACCTTCTTAAGATGCAGCATCCTGTGCCATTTCTGGATTTTTAATTAAAGATTAATCTTGGTCCTAACATGTGGCACAGTTGTCACTGGTCACCACTTTATGAGGCTGTTTGGACACAGGGAACTCACACAAGTCCTGAGTAGCTTCATGAGTCACCTTGAAATGGGCCCAAGAGGCCTTTTCAAAAATGAGCATCTATGTTTCCTATACATTAAGGATGTGTAGGAAACATAGAGGAGAAGGAAGGGGAGAAAGAAAATTTAAAAAATTGTAAATCACACATGGATTCAAATAAGTATACCAGTACTTTTTGGGATGGAAATCTCTTACTGCCAGAAGGAGGCTAGGAAATGCAGGGGAAGGAGGAAGTAGCTCAAAAAGCCCACAGTTAATTGAGGTAAAAATACTTCCATTATCTTCCAGCTCTCCTTGGGCATAGTTAGCTCTAAAAGTAGCCAAGTTAAAAGCTTATGTTTGGCACTTTAAGCTGACTGAGACTAGATTGAATTAGTAGTCCTTAAGCAGTTTGGGCATTACTCTGTTATGTACCTCCAGGATGCTCACGTCTTCCAAGGAGAGGAAATGCACTCAAATTATTTCTGCTAAAGTAGTTACTGAAACAGAACCTGATGATGTAGTTTGATAGTATCTGTGGAGGAGTATCTTTATAGTTTGGTAGTATCTGTGGAGGCTTTTAATCTTTTAGTGGACCAGGGTAAATATTGTCTGCATAACTAGAAATTAAATTTTCATTATCTAACAGTCCTCTGAAACAGACTAGACTGGTATTGCTGGTATTCTTTGGGGGCCAGGAGTTTTTAGGATACAGTAGAAGCTGGGAATAATCAGGTGTGGAAGCTGAATGGTTTGCCACCTGAAGCAGTGATCCTTCCCAGTTGGATCCTTCCCTCCCAGGGAGGCAGTGGGATGAATTTTATCAGCCTGCTACAGGGGCTCTTACTGCTTTGCAGACAGATGGAGGCTCTCATTTTTCAGTACTGTCAGGCTCCTGGGCATCTGTCTGTTTCAAAAGAAAAAAGCTGACAGAAAAATGAACCCTATACTGTGTGGCTCCCACCAATTGGGTGACTTTGGAAGAGCCAAACATACTTGCAGGGATCATAAAGAGGATACCAAAATTGCATTTTGCTTCCCTTTATGATATTGCCTTCCCAGTTACTACAGTTTTCTCCTGCCGTAAAATATGGGAAAGGGGGAAAGACTGGTCTGGTGAGCAGTGGGGTGGGATGGAGAAACCTGTGCTTTAATCCCAGAGTCCAGGGGACCTGGGGCAAGTAATTTAAATATCTCTCATTTATTTTATAAATAATCATGGGGTAACATTGATTCTCTTTCCCTCTGTGTTGTCTCATACTCTGGCACAGCCTGTTCTCAGAGGCGAACTCTCAGGTGGAGCAAACCACTCCAAGGGAGAGGTTTATGGGGCAATTAGGAAAGAACCAGACTTGTTACATCATTCTTACTGTCAGCTCTTAGGTACTTTACCTCTTTGCTCATAGCTTTATGGATCCCTTGTGCATCCTTGAATCTAAAGCCTGTGCTTAGATATCAAACCCTTCTGTGTTCAGGGAATGGACTGGGATAAAGGGAAATGAACCGGCTCCAAAATCAGGCCTTAACACAGTGTTATCTATTTGTCAGTGTGGGTTTTGAACCTGATGCTGAAAGGAGATGAGCATTCTCCATCCCCACTGAATTAATTATTGAAGATATGTAGCATGTTCCTTGGTTTGCAGCCAGGTTCATTCTGTGCTTGGCTGTTGGATTCATGCCTAAGCGCCTAACACTCAAATTAATCTCTCTTGTAAATAATACACTGTGCATGCATTTTCTAAATGTCTGCTGGTGCAGTGCAGCTGCACATGGGCATTTAAGCTGTCATTGTTTGTTTCTTCATCTAATATATTCTTTCTTAATCCCCAGTATGGAATAGTCCTTGATGCTGGATCCTCTCGGACTACAGTCTATGTCTATGAGTGGCCGGCAGAAAAAGAAAACAATACAGGAGTAGTGAGCCAAACCTTCAAGTGCAATGTGAAAGGTGAGCTCAAATGAAAGTTCCTTGCTTGTTTTTGGCCTTGCTTGTAGTGTTTATTTCCCTTCCCTTCCCTTCATCAAGACTATGTCTGTTTCCGTCAGCATTAGTTCTTTTCCACCGATACAGTAAGCTGCTCTAATCATTGCGCCAGAGAAAGGAAATTATGGCAAAATTTGATTTACTCCATGGCAGTGCATGATTGGTGCAGACAGAATTCAATCTAAAGACAGTCAGGACCTGTTAATGTTCAGTCCTTGCGTTTCTTTCAGAATAAAAGTCTTATATATATTTTGAAATAGCTTGGAATAAAAGGAGTTTTAGAAGAATGGGAATCTAGCTCTTGTTAGGTGTTAGTTGTTAATTAAGCTTCTCCACGTTACAGAACTAGTGGTAAATTGAGTCATACTGAGTAAAATAGCTAAATTGGCAGAACTATTTCTGACAGGACGTCATTGTTTTATCAAATATGTAGCTGTGGCCTCTGTCTCAGGAAGACCTGGGACTGTACACAGCTGAAGATGTCCCGCAGGTACCACTGCCTACCTGCCCTGTCTTTTGTCTGAGGTTTTGAATTGATTCCTTCAGACAGACAGACAGACAGACTAGGCTGACTTCTGATCACACTCCAGTATGGTTAGGAGGTTGTGGATTCCTTCATAGAAACTTTTCATCAACTTCAGTGACGTCTGACTCAGCTTGCAAAGTTATGGAAATGCCATGCATTTTGTGAAGACAGATGGCCAGGGAG
This sequence comes from Ammospiza caudacuta, assembly GCF_027887145.1. Lineage (NCBI taxonomy): Eukaryota > Metazoa > Chordata > Aves > Passeriformes > Passerellidae > Ammospiza > Ammospiza caudacuta. The sequence continues at coordinate 43,183,767 of NC_080593.1, read as the reverse complement.
GGGAGGGAAATCAGGTTTTCTGTTCTTTGATAATAACTGCAGTGTTCAAAGAGAATGTTTTCCTTCTGTCTCAGTCATGATCTTGCAAAGTCTTGCATCCCTCTTTGTGTCTTGAAATAGATGCTGGAGATGTAGCCACAGAGGCCCATGAGTAACAGGGAGTAGAAGGCAATGGTTTCTTAACAGCACCAGCATTTCTATTTCAGTGTTAAACATGTGTGTGGACATTCTCAGCAATTCTAGAACAAGGAAAGGAAAGCAAGTGTAACATGAATAGGAGTAATGCGCTGCCATGTGTGTAATGATGAAATGTCCTTACAAACTGCTGGAATGGTGGCCAGCCTTCTGAGGGGAGGGGTACACTCTGCTAACTCATGTCTTGACTCATTAGGAATGTTTGCCTTTAGGAATTCTGGTTTGGGAAAAATGCACAAACTGCATTATTCTTCTTCTCAAAAAAAAAAAGAAAAAAGCCAAACAAAACAGCAGTGCCTTTTGAATTTTCTTGAATTGGTTTCATTTTTGTTTTACCGCTGGGGAATACAAATAAATTACAAAAACGAGGAGTCCAAGTTGCTGTGAAATCCCTAGGTTCATGGCCTTAGCCATGAGCAGCCAAGTACTCCCACATCCCTGAGTGTACAGAATCACCAGGGTTCAGTCTTCTAGTCTTGGATAACTCTGCACTGGAGGAGATAGAGGGCTGGTTCATGGGAGATGTCCCCAGCTGAGCTGTGGGTGACAGTGGTGAACACATCTGTCAGTGTTCCTTTAGTGACCCCCTAACCACAGTCATAAGCACTTAAACTGGGGGATAGCTCTGGGCATAATAAAAGGCAGATTTGCTGAACTTGAAAGGCCAAGCGATCAACCGCTCTGTGAGTTTTGTGGTGGTTTTATTACTTCATTTCTGCTTTTATTAAGTACCTCTGCCCTTCTGTACAGGAACCAGCCCCAAATCAGAGTCCTTACTCTACAGTGCAGTTAATCTGTCCTGGTAAGGCTCCAAGCATTGGCAAAGCAGGCAGCTGTCCAGAAGAACGTGGTCATTGCCTTGTGACCTGCTCTGTCTGAACACTGGGAGATGGGAAGTTGCAGCCACCAAAGGAGTGTGAGGCAATGGCAGCTGCTGAGGATGTTGCTGCTCTGTTTTCCTCTGGGAGCAGCTTTCCTTCCAGTTTCAGGCCTGTTTGTGCTAGACATAAGACTTTCAGAAAGTCTTATTTCAAAACCAGGTCTGTGAACATCTAATGATGATATGGTAATGTTTATGTTGAAATTCACACAGTCAAAACAGGAGCTTTGGAGTGTGGAATCTGTAAAGGCTTACATATTTTTTTTCTTCTGTTTCTGTCAATGCAATGTGACTGAACATAAATGGTCTCTCTTTTCAACTAAGAAATTAAATTAGGAATTAAGAAAGGTGGCTAAGAGCCACCTTTTGCTTAGCTTGGGACCACGTTGTGCAAGAAATGTCTGTGACAGACGCAGATGGAGTTCTGGCAGTTTTTCTCCATGCAACTTCCTCAGCTAGGGAATTTCAGTAAAGAATGTTTTATTTACATTCAAGTTGAGCCTGAACAAGTCACGATCCTGATGGTCCTTGGAGCGTTGAGCAAGGCAGGACTTTGATGTTAATAGTCTAATAGTTATGCCTTATGCAGGATAGTGTGGCTCTCATTCCTGCTCTTTGAAGGCTTTGGAAATTTGGAAAGCTGTTCACTAGTTCATGCACCAGAGCAGACTTGTACTTCTATGAATTCAAGAGCCATTTCTGTGCATCCTGAAATGCACAGGCACCACATTGTTCATTCCATAAGCACTCCTAGTTTTCAGTCATCCTACCCATGTTTGCAGTTACTGTTGGGGGGCAAGGGGGAAATGTCTTTCTCTTAACACCTGTTTACTAATTGGGCTAATTTGTAGTTGGCAAAGCAGGATGAAATCTACCTCCTTGTTCTCTTTCAGGCCCTGGTATATCCAGCTATGGGAGTAGCCCTGGAGCTCTTGCCAAGCCTCTTGATGACTGTCTGAATAAAGTGAAGGAGAGAATACCAGTTCATCTGCATAAAAACACTTCTGTTTATCTGGGGGCTACAGCTGGCATGAGACTGCTGAGGTATGGCAGAAACTTGAACTGCTCTGTATGCATACTAGCAGAGCAGTCTGTGAAAACACAACGTGAAAAATGTACTGGATGCATTTTTACCCACTGGAAATTGGCCATCTCAAAAGGAAATGGAGCCCAGCCAATTTAATTTAATAAACTTTTCTGAGAGGGAAAGCGTGTCTGCATAAAACCACTCTGTTATGCTGTATTGAAAAGAAGCTTGCTTTATTTTGGAGAAGGCAAGAGTTTAATTTTCTCTTTCACATCTGTCATAAAATACAGTGTTATGTAAACAGATAATGTTTGTGCACATCCAGGGGCAGCAAAGGCATATGGAAGCTAGGCACTGCATTCTGAGTATGGATGTGATTTGATGTGATATGGCTTTTGGGGTCTGTCTGTGGCTTTAGCCCTGGCACAAACTGGCTTTATTATATTTGTTATGTGGCTAAAGAGAGCTGGAAGAGAGATTCCAGGACTGTTTTAATCAGAAGCTGTCATATAAACACTCAGTTCACAAAGAATAAAGAATATATGAAGAGGAAAAAAACCTACCCATGAATTTGCATGATAAAGAGTCGGGTTGGTACATATTGAGGGAATTGCTTGCTGAAACAATGCTGGATACTGGCTGTTCCTTCTCCTAAGCTTCCCCTTTAGGGAAATAATGTCTATTTCATTTATTAGGTGATTGTAGGAGTTTTCTTGAATTGCTAGTCAGTGAACAATAAACATGAAATTGCCTTTCCAGATGCTCAGTGTCTCATGTTTTGTGAATTGCTTAGGTTGCAAAATGAGTCGGCAGCCAATGAAGTCCTTGCAAGCATTCAAAGCTACTTCAGAGCACAACCTTTTGAATTTAGGGGTGCGCAGATCATAACTGGGCCAGAGGAAGGGGTGTATGGATGGATAACGGCCAACTATTTAATGGGCAATTTCTTAGAGGTGTGTGGAAACAACTGCATGGTTTTCTTTTCACTGTTTCTCTCTTATAAATGAGAAGTTTGAGAGGACATGCCTGTTAAAGTGTCATAGTTGCAACTCCTGTTTTCCTCTGAAGTCTCTAACAGGGTCTTTTTGTGGCACTCATAGGGCAAACATAAATCAAAGAATATGTTGTTATGGGAATGGGATATGGCAAAGGTAAAATTGCTGATCCACAAAAAACCTCTCCTCTAAATGATATTGGGCATCTTACCTAAAACCAAAAGGTTAGATCACCCTTAAATGCATTGGTATGTTTAGTGTGACAGGTGTTGATTGTCTTGACAGTGGTGCCAACTAAAGATCTTCTGCTTATTTGCTATCCCTGCTGGTGAAGGACCTGCCTGGCTTAGGGGTCTCCAAATGGTTTGGCAGTGTTGGCTCACTTGTTATAAGCAGACAAGAGTGTTTGAAGCACTAAAGGTGGTCAAATATGCCTCAGCTGAGCCAGAAATCATTCATCCACAACTCTTTCCAAGACTGCTGACAAGCTGCAGGCTATGAGCAGTAGGCTACAACACACTGTCCTGTGCAGACCCAGTGACACCAATAAAAACACACTCATGCTGTTCTCAAACTTGGGATAGGACCAGGCAGAAGCCTCAGAGCAGAGAGGGGGTCAGATGTGTTGGAAGATCACTTTTTAGGTGCAGGTATTCAGTGTGATTTCATTCAGAGTAAAAGCTGTACCAGGACAATCTGCAATCACTCATCTGCATTTGTGGCAGGAGTGTGCTGCTCTCAGCATCGACAGCACTTCTGCCAGATTGTCTTACCAGAAATGAAATTAATTTCAACCACTGCTGCTGAGTACTGCTAGCTGTCCTGACTGAATGGCTCCTATCAGATCATGGCCATTAAATAAGAAGGAATTACTTGTTGGTGCTGTGATAGCTCATGGTGAATGTGTTGGGGACTTGCAATGTTAAGAAAACAAGTATTGGAATCACCTATTCTGTAGGAGTTTTTCTTGTGTGCATTTCATGCCACAAAAACAACATCATTAAGTTCAAGGCAGTGTCAGTCTTCTACCACATGAATTTTAATCATCCAAATATCGAATTCCATATGGCAAATTCATAAAAATGGACTGAAAGATGCTGTCAAACCAAGTCTAGGGAGTTCTGTGAAGAAATACATGTGGAATATCACTAGTAAAAGAGAGAAATTCTGACCTTTCCTGTGACAACAGGCTGAGAGTCAAATTCAGTCAAATTCAGAGGGGCTCTTTATGGGAGTTTTTCACTGTAGAATTTTATCATGAATGTATTTGCTAGCCCATAAACCCCATTGTTTCCCTTCTTGTGTATGTATTCATCTCATTATGCTCATTGGGTAAATATTGACATAGATAATAATGGAAAATCTATATTTGGCACTGTGACTATGTAGATCAAATACAGAATTTGGGGAATATTTTGGGTAGTAGGGAAAAATGCCATCTGAATGGATCAGACTGCAGTTTCAGTGGAGGAAATATGCAGATTAAGGGTCCTTGTTCTTTTGACTTTCATGGAGCTTTCATCTGGCTATTTTGCATTTTTCACTCTATTTTCACTCCCTTTCACTCTCTATCTCTGTGATCTCCTAGTATTCTATTCCTTTATTATTTCTTCTTGCCTTGAAATAAGCAAATCTTGATACCATTTCCATCCAGATTTGTTCAATTTCTCCTGGATATCTGAATTTCAGTTCCCTACATTCTAGAATAGACACTGCTCTGGCTAGTCCTATGCTTTGGTCATTGTGCTGTCCTATTGAGTGGAACACCATTCTGCATTTGTTCTCCCATCTTTCAAGATCATTTGACTCTCTGAAAGTACATCCCTCTTACATAAAAACATCTGCACCTTTTCCTCATAGTTACTTTTTTGTTTTGAAAGAGTGTGGGACAAAGAAGGGGAGGGAAGTTTCAAGAAGTAGAGTAGAAAAGCTTGAGGGGACAACAAGCAGATAATATTTCTCATTTGCCTTGTTTTTAATTTTACATGTAGAGAAACCTTTGGAGGACATGGGTCCATCCTTACAGAAAAGAGACCGTGGGTGCACTGGACCTTGGAGGAGCTTCCACTCAGATTTCATTTATCCCTGAGGACCCTGAGGAGCACCTCAATAGCACCTTGCAAGTGAAGTTGTATGGTTACAACTACAATGTCTACACTCACAGCTACCAGTGCTATGGGAGAGATGAAGCTGAGAAAAGGCTTTTAGCATTGCTGCACCAGGTCTGTTTAAGACCCTTTGCTATGTTGCTCTTGCAAGTGTTCAGTGATTGTCTGGGCAGCACCTTAGGCTTGTGTTCTCTTCCCTTTGCTGGAGTCTAGAGACCCCAGTAAGATCTCAGCTGTCCTTTGTTGTAGCCAAACACATTCAGGTTTCATTCAAAGAACTTAATATTTGTTAAAAATTAGCAAGAGTTCTGTGCCATTTGACAAAAAGATCTTGTAAATATTTTGCTGATCTTGCGAACGACTTCTGGAGAAAAGAGTTTCTATGAATTATACTGATCAGCAGTGTTGTGCTGACCAATCATGTCAGTGAACAAAAATACATGTATCTGCAGTTCAAAAAGATTCCTGTAGCTCATGCCAAATTAGGTCTTTCTTGCTTTTGACTAGTATTTATTGTTTGGGTTTTCTTGTTTGTTTTTGTTTGATTCTTTTTCCCCCCAGAAATCAAAGGCCAGTGCCAATGTGGATAATCCCTGCTACCCTCAAAACTATAACACAGCATTAATGATGAAGGACTTCTTTGGCAGCCTTTGTACACAGTCTCTGAGACCAGGAAATTACTACCCAAACCAGCTTGTGAATTTCCATGGAACAGGAGACCCAGGTCTGTGCCAGGAGATGGTTTCTTTATTGTTTAACCTCACTGCTTGCAGACACAGAGAGGACTGTCCATTTAATGGAATACATCAGCCAAAAGTTAAAGGGAATTTTGTGGTAGGTTTGCAAACAGTGTCCTTCTTTCTGAGCTTGCTTGCTCTTGATTTCTGTAGTTCTGAAAGTAACCTGTCATCCACTCCTTTTCTATAGGCTTTCTCTGGATTCTACTATACAATTAATGCTTTGAATTTATCTGGGCAATTTTCCCTAAATGACTTCAATTCAAGTATGTGGTTTTTCTGTTCACGGAGCTGGGCACAGGTAAGTGGGTTGGTTGGTTGGTTTTTGGTGTTGTTGGGATTTTTCCATTTTAAACCTCTAAAAGAGGGATATAAAAATAATATGGACCAGCTATGAGTTCAGAACCTTTCAAAAGGTGTGTATCAACCCAGCATTTGTTTTTCCACTGTGCTTCAAACCATGTAGTATTTCTGTCATGCTTAACACTTGGAATACGTTTCAAAATTTCATTTCAAGTTCTAACCACACTGTAGAGATGATATGGAAATTTTAGAAACCATAACATCCTCAATCTTCAATGTGCAGTTTTATGTGTATTTTCATTGTTTACTGCATAAGCTATGTCACTTTTAGAGTCTTTCTGAATCCCTGTATCTAGTTGTCTACACCTTTACTTGGTATTTCTGAAAAATGTTACTAACTTGTAATTAGAACCCAAATAGTCTCTAGTTACAAAAGCATTTGCTTTTTCCATAATTAACATGTTTTTTTAAAAAAAGCCTTTTGCTTTCAGCTCCAGTTTATGCTGCCTAAATTTGAAGAAAAATATGCTAGATCCTACTGTTTCTCAGCCAATTTCATTTATTACTTGCTTGTACATGGTTACAACTTCAACGCAGAAACTTGGCCACAGATACATTTTCAAAAGGAGGTGAGGAATAATAATTTTCTATTATTGTAATTTTAATCCAATGAGCATGAGGACAAGACAGAGGATGCAGCAGCCTGCAAAAGCAGAATGGTTGTAAACAGCCTTGGTAAATGACTGTCAAATGTTTGGCATAAGACAAAGCCACTTTTCAACCCCCAAGAGCAATCTCAGCCTGTTTTCAGGGGTCTCAGCATTACTTGGAGATGGTACACAAATTCTTTTAAAGGGCTTTAAGCAAAAATCAAACACTTGTGTTTTAAACATTTCCACAGTATTTTGCTCCAGGCAGTGATCTGCCTAAAACACCTCACCAGTCAAGGTCAGTTTGAGCCAAGCCTGCTGAGCTGGAGAGCAGAGCTGTGCTTTGCAGTCTCCTGGCAGAGCCCTGGAGGAACTGGCAAAGAGGGCTGGAGTCACTGAGTGGTGATGAAGCAGCGAGGACAGTTTTCATCCTCACCCAGCTCATCCATCTGTGCCATAATCTGGCTCTCTGGAATAAGGATGTATTTTGATGGGGTATTGCCTTTCAGTTGACAGAGAAAGGTTTATAATATCTGTGTCATTGATGCATTTCTTTTCCTCTCTGCTGCTGCACAAAGCCTTACTCTAAAATCCTATCCCAGACTGTCTCCTAATGTCCATATAGTTTGGAAATGCTTCAGCACTTGCATACAAAGCCAACAAAAGAATAGGTTGTAGATCTTCATGGTGTATGCTTAAATCCCTTTAGATGCAGGGGATGCTGGCAAGCTGTGAATAAGAAATCAAAAGCAATGTTTTCTGAACAGTCATATCTATTACTCATGCACTAAGGAATCAAGTAGCATTTTCTTGCCTTATTTTGACCTCTGGTGGACAGTTATTAGTAGCTCTGGAGGAGTGTCCAAAGTTGAGCTGTCCCACCAGGAAAACAGCATAGAGTACTTTGAGATCTTAATCTCCACTGGGCAGGGCGTGGGGTGTGGATTTGTCTTGATATTTAAATATATATTGTACTGTCCCCAGCAGATAGGAGCAGCCAGAAAAAGCAACATTTTCTTGTGCTTAGCCAAGACTATAAAAATACTGAGAAAAACAAAACCCCAAAAGACTTATTTAAAATTAATACCTTTGTTGCCTAGATTTTACACTAGGGTAATCGTGAAACTCCAAAAGGCAAAACTACATTCTCTTTATTAGATCTGCCCCTACTAAAACAGTAAGATCTAATGTTGGCTGATCAGCCAAGCTGCCCTAGAGATAACAGCACAATCTTACTGTGACTGGAGGGTGGGTTTTTTGGCTATGCTAGGAGTATATATTTCCTTTTAATTAGTGAACACAACCAATGAAAAGAACCTTGGCCTAATGCTAAGATCTGTGTGAGATCCAGAGCTAGATGATTTGCAATAATTATAAGTTTTAAACCTCATGATGAGAGGAAGACAGAGGACACTTTACCTTTTGATCCTTTGCTTATCAAGTGGCAGGACAATGACTTAATGAAAAGGACAGTGGAAAACTGGTAAACTCTGTTGCTCAAACTAGATGTGGGGAAAGACAGCAAAGCAGGAGGACCATGGAGCAAATACAAACATACTCCCTTGGCTGTTATTTCATCCATTTTGAAGTAGTTTTTAATTTATGTTTATTTTTTAAACAGAAGAGCCTAGTTTTGGTTCATTTGCAGGCACAAAAACAAACATGGAACAAAAGATGATAAATAGAGTTCCTCTTTGGGGACTTTATCCTCACTTCCTCTTTGTCCACGTTGGTGAGACTCCTTGTGGGTTTTTTTTATTTGCTTGAACTCAAATGACTTCTGGGATTTGGCTAAGGTGAGGGGCTAATTTTAGGAATTGGCATAGCAGGCAATAGAATTCCTAAAATAGGAATTTTAGGAATTGGCATAGTGGTCATGGGGTTTTCTATTTGTTTGTTTAAAATTGCATAACTGGCTGCCTGCATATACACCACACACCTCTGTACCCCTCCGATACCTGTGTCTCGCTTCTTTAACCCAGTGAACAATTTTATTACCATCTTCTGGAACTACAGGAAAAGGGTAATTTAAAATGGTTCTGTATCTTCTTTGCATATTCCACTAAAGATTTCTCCTTGCTAATTTAAAGGACAGTTGCCATTAACAGCAGTTGAGCTCTTGGAGTCTTTGAGTGAAAATTCCATGGGAATAGGACTGTTCTGTCTTCATTTCAGGTTGGTAACAGCAGCATAGCGTGGTCACTCGGTTACATGTTAAGCCTCACCAACATGATTCCAGCAGAAGGGAAGCTGATCCAGCTGCCTCTGAAACCTTCTCTGTTTGCTGGGCTCCTCATCTTCCTCACAGCCACGGCACTGCTGTGCCTCCTCTTCCTCGTCTACCTGTGCGTTGTATCCCATCATCGGAAGGATGTCCCTCGCGTGGAACACGTATTTATTCCAGAATGAATGAACCTGGCTGGAGACAAATCAAAAATGTTACAGTGCTACTAAACAGAACTTTATTTTGCCCCCCATTTTTCAAAAATAGAGACAGCAAAAATGACTTCTGGACCAGAAGCATAAATAGAGAAGGGATACAAAGGAATCTGTGTTATGGTGAATTGGAGTGCTTTTGAAATGTTTGGGTAATTGTTTCTGTAAACTTAATTTGTCCAGTGTGCAGCAGAGAAAACATGGGCATATATGTCACTTTGCTTTATAAGGGATTACTTGCCTTTTCCTGACAGGTGTGTATATATTGTTTTTTTTGTTCATTAACTCTGTGCTAACTGCTGAGCTCAAGTAGTGATGGATTTGATCACAGTGGCAATTGTTTAAGATAAAATTTTAAATGAGCCAGTAGGCACTGTGGGAGATGGGAACATGGTAGCTGTCCTTGTGTGCAGTGCTGACTCTAAAAGCCCTGAAGCAATCTAATTTCTGAAGCTGGAACAAGCACTGGATAATGACAAGAAGTGAAAGAAAGAGTTGTGATAGAATTGTTTTTATTGCTGTTCCAAATGGATTGATCCCCATCACAAGAAGGTGTAATAAACTGTCAACACCTCTCAGAACTTTTGAGCCTGTCACAGCTCTATCTTTTGGTACCATGGAGACCTCAAAACACCTCTGGTCTGGTACATAAGATTGGCTTTGGAGGTGTAACGAAATGCTTTCACACTTTAGTAACTGAACCTAAATTTAAATATCTCATGGTTGCCTTCAGAAGACACTGGAGTTTTCAGGGTCTTTTTCTAACTTTCACAGAAATGCTTTTTGTAGTTTTTCATACTGAAGCCCTGACCTGCATACCCCACATATTGCTGGTCTCAGACAGTGGCAGTCTGAACTGATTTGACATGTATGCATTATTTCAGCTCTATGGGCAGAGTCTCAGATCTGGACATTCCATTAACATGTTACGCCCTTCTTTCAAGGCCAAGAGGAACAGGAGCCAGTCTCCAGGCCAGCAAACCATCCTTTTAGCTGCAGTCATGGCTCCAGTGCCTTGGTCAGCCTCTGCACTGTCCTTCAGCCGCCCTGGGATCACCTGGCAGGTGCTTCTGTCAAACATTGTGACTCCTGAGCTTTCCTGCTGCTGCCTTCATGCAGCAAACAGCCCAGCCATTCTTCACCAAACCTCACACTCCCTTAAATCATAGCACTCTCTCAGCTTCATCTACTCCCAGTATTGATTAGGGGATAGATAGAAGAACAGTGGCCAGTATTTTTACACATAAATAATGTTTTTAAGTTCAGTCTTTTGCTTCTATATCACCTTCTTACTTATGTTTGGTGGTGGGGTTGGGGTTTTGTTTTCATTTGTGCTTTGTTCATAGGCTGACAGATGATTTGAAGGGAGCTAAATATCTTTTTAAATGAAAAAAAGAAAAAAGTGATTTTTCAAGCAGATCAATAGGGCTTTGTCCCTTCTCTATTGATATACTGCTAAGTGTTGTCTGTCTTACTGGAGTAGCAATAAGGTAAAAGGTATTATATGATGATGAAGAGCTCTGTGGCATCAAAGTTATATCTGATAAAGTGTAAAATTGACTTCAGAGTGCATGGACATTACAGAGGCTGGCATGAGATATTTTGTGTGATGTATGTGTAACTGCAGTTATGGGTGAAAAAAACTCAGACAGTTGGATGAGAGAATTAAAATGTTTTCTTTTGTTGCCAACTTTCAGTGGAAAATTGTACTCTGGAATATTTACTTGCCCAACAAAACATTTGCTATTGAGTGGCAGGGCCATTCAGATGTGGTTTTACACAAATGGAACACACTTGGAAGTTGGTCTCTGTAGAGCTGGCAGCTAAAGAACAATTAAATTTATTCAAAAACCATTTGGACTTCCAGATGTACTTGGATAGGCCCAGTATCTGTTCAAAGAATCAAATTCCCCCCGTGAATCACCTCTTTTGCTTTTTTAGTGCTTCCCTCTTGTCCTTATGCACACAGCCTCCCTCAGTGTCACCAGGATACCCACCTGCTCCCTTGTACCTCTCCTGGCAGTTTCAGATGGGAAAGCTGAGGGTGTTGAACCTCCAGCCCAGCAGCTTCAGTGACCACAGCCAACTCCCTCCCCAGGTGTGAGCTGGAACCAGATCAACAGGCCAGATCCCTGTCCTGCTGTCTAGAACTGAAAGGATCTCTGGGAGAGACAGGGAAGTTGACAACACTTGGGAATGTGTACAGAGGTTATTTATATTTTTACACTCTTCAGTGCCTGCTTATGAAGATCAATAAAATTGTGAAAAATTAAGCCAAGCAGACTTTTTATTTTTAGAATGTCTTAGAGGATAGCACCCCCTCTACCAGTATTTCATGCTGGTAGAAAAGCTATTGTTAATAGAGAGGGAAGAAATGCTGTTCTAGGGGGTGGAAATTTGCAAGCTGCAAAACTGATCCAGGTTCTGAAGTGGACAGGACTCATTATTTCCTGAATACCATGTTCTCAGCAAGAAAATCCTGATCATTAAAAGCAAGACCCTCTTCTTTTTTATATATATATATATATATGTATGTATGTATGTATGTATGTATATATAAGCTGCCTGTTTCACTGATCAGGTCCCCTTTCCTGCTGACTAGGTTTGAAAGTTGTGGTTGTTTCCCCCATCCAGTAACCAAGCCCCAGGCAGCCGCTCGCTCAGTCCTCCACCAGCAGGATCAGGGTGAGAATGGAAGGATAACAGCTGGAAACCTCATGAGTTGAGATAAAGACAGTTTAATAAAGTAAAAACTACACACACAAATAAATGAAAACAAATAATTAATTCATTGTTCCTCATAGGCAGCTGCTGTTCAGCCACCTCCAGGAGAGCAGGGCTCCATCATACATGGTGGTGACATGGAGACACAAACACCATCACTCCAAATGTCTCCTGCTTCCTCCTTCTTCCCCTACATTATAAACTGAGCATGATGTCCTAAGGTCTGCAATATCCCTTTGGGCTGTCTGGGTCACCTGTCCCAGCTGTGTCTCTTCTCAGCCTCCCAAACTGCATTCCCAATTCCCAGCCAGTGTGGCACTATGGAAAGCAGACAAAGCCTTGGATCTGTGCAAGCCCCGCTCAGCAACAACAAACACATCTCCGAGTTATCAACCCTGTGTTCAGCACAACTGTAAAACACAGCTCCACACAGGCCACTGGGAAGAAAGGTAACTCTACAGCCGAAAGCGGCAAGAAGTGTACCAGCCCTCACACCAAGAGCGCTCTGACTTTGGACACTCTCGGTGTGTCCCACACTCGGCAGCGCAGGCAGCGCTCAGGCTGGGCGGCAGAGCGGCCAGAGAGACACAGCTTAATGCAGTGCCTGTGGAGGAGGGCGGGACCTGCAGGCGGTGAGAGGAGAACTGATTCTTCAGGAAAAGACCGCCTGCCGCCGTGCAGTCCGACAGACGGACACACGGACAGGAGACCTGGGACAGGAACGGGAATGGACGGGCGCCCTGACGCCACAGCGCATGCGCGCGGCGGAGCCACGGCCACGCCGAGAGCGCGTCCCCGCTGCCTCCCCGCTCCGCCCCGCGCAGGCGCAGCGGCGGCGCCTCGGCGGCTTCCGGGCGCGTTGGGGCCGTGCCGCCCTCTCTGCTGCCGCCGCCATCATGGTACGTGCGGCCATGCCCCGCTCCGCCGGCCCCGCCGCTTCCCGCCGCTTCCCGCCGCTTCCCGCCGCTTCCCCCTGCCGCCCCAGCGCTCCCGCCCGCGCCTCCCTGCGCCGGCACCCGCGGCGGCAGCGGCGGGGAGCCCGCACCCGCCTGAGCCGCGCTGGGCCGGGGCCGCGCTCCGCGTGTGGTGCGGGCCCGGGCAGGGCCGGGCTCGGGGCGCCGCGGGAGCGCGGCCGCTGTGCCCAAGCGTGGGGGTTTCGTGCGGTCCGAAAGCTTTGCAGGAGCTGCAGGGAACGTAGAGGAAGGATGGGGTAGGACTGTGCAGGAGCGTGTGGTGATGGGCAGGGGGGAATTGCTTCAAACCGAAAGGGAGTAGGTTTAGATCAGCTAGTAGGAAAAAATTCTTTACTGTGGGGGTGTTGAAGCATTGGAACAGGCTATCCAGAGACATTGTGGATGCCCCATCCCTAGAATTTTTAAAAACCTGGATGGTGCTCTGAGGAACCTGGTGAAGGGGAATATATCCCTGCCTACGGCAGGGGGTTGGGACTAGGTGATCTTTGAGGTCTCTGTCCAACCCAAACCATTCTGTGATTTTTTGGGAGCTCTTTAAAGGTTCTCAGATCCTTGAATGTGAAGATGGCCTTGGGTGTGTTCTCGCCTAACTCTGTCCATTCCTGCCCTCCCAGGTGTTCAAACGCTTCGTGGAGATCGGCAGAGTTGCCTTCATCTCCTTCGGGCCACACGCTGGCAAGCTGGTGGCCATCGTGGATGTTATTGACCAAAACAGGGTAAGTTGTGAGTGCTGCCCCTGGATTTCCTCCTTTCTGCCTTAGCAGAGGCTTGTGTGCTGAGGTATGTGTGTATTGATTTCAATAGAAATTCTGTTTTCAAATAAGCAATTGATAGAAGGGTAGGGTTTAACAACTTGTATTTGATACCTTTAGGAGCACGCTTTTGCCCCCCAGCAAGTGATACATCCCCTCTCTGCTGTGTTTCCTTGGTGTAGAAGTGGACAAGGGATGTCAGTTGGAATCTAAACTTATTAATTAAAGGGCATTAATGTATATATAAAGTGACTATTTGGGGCTGGGGACTCTTCCAGTGCACATCTTAGTTTTGTCCACTTTTTTTTTAATTCAGTTTGGTTTTTTGTCAAAGGCAGGCCTTCAGGTCTTTTTTTTTTTTTCTGTAAAGCTTGGGTTGCACAGGCAAGATTTAACAACCTCCACTTCTGTCTGCTTAATATGTGTTTCAGTTTGGGATGAGTGTTGTCAAGATACTGTTCATACATTATTAGGCAGCAGCTGTCTAAATCGAATGCAGTGAGAAATCTGCTGCAAAACCCCCACATTTGTTTCCCTTTTCCAGGCACTGGTGGATGGCCCCTGCAGTGGTGTCAGGAGGCAGGCCATGCCCTTCAAGTGCATGCAGCTGACTGACTTTGTCCTCAAGTTCCCACACAGGTGAGCTGCCATCTTTCTTGACCTGCCTAAAAAACCCCCACGCTGTCACCTGATGGCTGATCCTTGCTAAGTCTAGAAGGTTCAAACTGTAGTGGATTAACAGTAAAAATTTGGCACACTGTGATACCATAGTTGAATCTATTTAGGTTTTCATTGTCAGTGTTGGCTGGTAGCTGCTGTTGAGGAGCAAAGGAAGTTTCACAGCAGTCAAGGCATCTCACAGGTAGTTCTGAGGTGGATGGTGTAGGGGAAAGCAGGGTAAATGCTGCTGCAGCTTTGCTTTTGCTACTGCTTCAGTCACCTTCAGGCATTAAATGGGCTCCCTGCTTACAGAACTACACTAGGATTGTAGGAGGCTGAACTCATTCTGTTCTTTTAGCTCAGTTAATGTATGAATTTCTGTAGTTTAGAATCAGAAAGGAGCAGTACTTCTGATCCTGAAGCAGTGCTAGGAGCAGCTGCTCATGTGAACAGGGAGGTGGCTTGGGAGCAGATCCCAGAGGTCCATGGTCAGTGGCACAGGGTCTGGTTGGTGGCCTGTCACCTGTGTGTGGTGTCCCACAGGGTTCAATACTGGGCCCAATATTGTTTAACTTATCAGGGGCTTGGATGAAGGGCAGATGCCTCCTCAGCGGGTTCATTGGTGACACAAAGCTGGGAGGAGTGGCTGATATCCCAGAGCGCTGTGCTGCCGTTCAAAAGGATCTCAGCAGGTTGGAGAGACAGGCAGAGAGGGAACTTTGGAAGTTCTACAAGGGCAGGTGCAGGGTCCTGCAGCTGGGGAACAGTAATCCCGAGCACCTGCACAGGCTTGAGGCCAACGTGCTGGAAAGAGCTGTGCAGAGAAGGACCTGAGGGTGCTGGTGGACAGCAAGCTGTCCCTGAGCCAGCAGTGTCCTTGTGGCCAAGAGGGCCAGTGGTGTCCTGGGGGCATTAGGAGGAGTGCAGCCAGCAGGGTGAGGGAGATGATCCTGCTCTGCTGAGGCCACACCTGGAGTGCTGTGTCCACATCTGGGCTCCTCAGCACAGGAGAGGTGTGATCTCCTGGAGCTCAGGTGGCTGAGCACTGGAACAGGTTGTGGTGTCTCCCTCACTGGAGATACTCAGGAACCCCTGGACACAATCCTGTGCCATGTGGTCTGGGATGGCCCTGCTTGAGCGGGGAGGCTGGAGCTGGTGACCCCAGTGTGGTTCCTTCCAACCTGACCCATTCTGTGGTTCTGTCAGTGCTAGCACAGCACTTACTCAACAGAATGTCAGTTAGGCCACAGAGATGCATGTGACATTGACTTAGATAAGGTGTCTGAAGTAATGTAGAGGAGTCATCTTCCCTTGAAATGAATGAAATTTGGGAGGCCAGCATCAGGGAGAACCTTTTTTTAATAAAGACTGTGAATATGATTTTGTGACTGTTCCCATGCAGCGCTCGGCAGAAGTGTGTGCGACTTGCCTGGGAGAAGGAAAACATAAATGAGAAATGGTCAGCGACAAGATGGGCAAAGAAGATTGAGGCCCGAGAAAAGGTAACAATGTTTCACTGAATGAGGAGCACATGTACTGCTTCTGCTTTGTAAAATTAGGTACAGTCTAAAGGCTGCACATTTTCAATAGCAAGTTAAAATTAAAGGTAGACAAGACACATGTTTTTAACTTAACAGCTTAAACTTCCTGTATTTTAACAGTTCATGGGGTTTTGTTCAGTTGTTTCTGTAACAGCCTCTTTTCCTGCATCCTGGGATGGTGCAAAGGCCTTAAATTGTGAGCTAGTTCCAGAAGTGCAGCTAAACATCATTTGGAGATGATCAGTTACTTCAGGAATGCTTTGGAATGCTGAGTTGTACTACTTGCATATATCAGAGTTTCATGACTGATTGTTTTCACACAGAAAGCCAAAATGACTGACTTTGATCGCTACAAGGTGATGAAAGCAAAGAAAATGGTAAGTGTTTGAGTGCTGCTTCTTCATGGGGTAAAGCCTGTAGCTTTCACTTTGGAGTCACATCCTCACATCCAGTGTTGGTAGCTTACTTTCATAGCTGGCCTGCATTATGGGATGACACTGTGGGTGTGAATGCCTTGAATTTTCCATGCATTTTGTATGTCACCACTTTCTCTTCTGTAGTTGGTCAGACTTGAGCTTGTATAATCCATGTGTCAGTCCTCCCAAGTTACAACTGAGGATGGAATTGCTAGCTGATAAAATCAAATATTCTGGATGGGTGGCTGTTAGTATTTCACCCTCTAATGAAAATCATTACACATGAAATATTGAGATGCTTGAGCTACTGGCCAGAATGATAATGTCCACTTGGTAGATTAGAACAGTTTTAGGTGGAATTTGACATTTCAGATACAGTGCGTGGTAAGGGGTGATAATGAAAAGAGGCAGAATCTGAAAGCTTAGAATTTGAATTAAGGTACAGTATTTGAACTCTTGCTCTTCTCATGCTGATGAACTGTAAATATTTTCTTTTTTTTTAACAGAGGAACAGAATCATCAAGCATGAAATGAAGAAGCTCCAGAAGATTGCTGCTAAAAAGGCCAAGAAGCCTGGGAAGGCAGGGAAGGCACCAAAGGGCAAAAAGCCAGAGAAGGCACCCAAGGCTAAGAAGCCAGAGAAGGCACCAGCACCCAAGGCACAGAAGGCACAGAAATAAAATGAACTTCTCATTATGTGTAACTCTGTGTCCTTGTTCTAATTTTAAAATTACAAACATTTGATTTAAATTTAAATCATACGTTTGTTTTTATTTCTAACCAAGAATGATTGTCTGTCTTATTTTTTAATGTCCAAGTGTTGGATTCTAGTATTCCCCAGGAACATGCAGAAATGCTTTTGCCATGCTGTGCCCAGTACTCAGTACACAATGCCAGTTGAAATAATTGCATTTCCAGTTATTTGAAGTAGGTCACATCCTGACATTTCAAAGCAGTCTGCAGTCTGCTATTGGAATTGGTTGGGAATGTACAGTGTTACTTGCAAAGTCTTGAGTGCAGAATACATGAAAATAATCACACTAATGGTTCTGTATAAATTCAGGCATAAGCTGAAAGGATGTATTCTGGTTAGAACTAATTTCCACTATTTAATCAAAACCATCAAATAAAAGGGAGCATGACCTAAAAATCAGTTCATCTGTAACTGAACTGCTCAGTTTAGTCTGCATTGGAAAATAAGGTTTACAAATCTCAGTGTCAGCATCCATGTGATTTCCTGTGTTTCCTCCTGTAGTTTCTTGGCAGGAGATACATTTTCTTCACATTGATTGGAGAAATCTTGTAAAGTCTGAGATATCTGATAATTTAAAAGCAAATTATTTTTTTCAGTCAAATATAAATTGAAGGAGGAAGTATCTATTTTAAACAATCAATTTGTGAGACCTTTATATTGTCATACACATACTCAAATAAATGTTGTCAAGTACACTGATAAGCTAAAATTGCTTTAACTATTTATATGGTTAGTGCTTCATTTCAGCCAACATTAGGCATACCCAAACACTTAAAGGAATACAGTGTTGTCTTGAGCTATTTATATACCCTTGGGAATAGAGCTCAAGCACATGGTTGATAGGAGGGGATATAACTGCTGAGGGAAAAAAAATCAGAAATTATGCAAATTGGGACTAAAAGCCATGTTCAAGTGTCTGGAGACCTTGATTTTAAATTGGATTTTGAAGTGATTAAATCCACCTACTCTGAAACTCCTTAACTTGAAAGTAACTTCAAAGTTCTATCAACCTGGAGGTTCTTTGAGGTGAAAGATTTGTCCCTTAGGGTTCTTGGTTTTTTTTATGTACTACTGTTAAGCTTGGTTATATAAGACTGGGGAAAAAATGGTAAAAGTGCCTGTACAGAAAACAGATGTGCCTTCAATCATAAGGAGCTCAGAAATGCTTCTACAGCATTTACTCATTTTTAAAGGTACTGTCTTCCCCTGGACATCTTTGCCTATGACTGCAGTTTATCCAGTGCTTTCATTCCTACTACTCAGCAGCTGTTGAGGCAGCTACAGTGTTTCCAGGATATATAAGGTGTACAGCAATCCTTGGGAGCTGGGATTGTCCTGGAGAGCAACCTGGCAGAGGTATAAAACACATGTAGAGGGTTGTGTCTGCCCTAGCACTGCCTTGAGAGTGGGGCATTAAAGTTTTACGCACTGCTGGGGGGAGAGAGTGTTCTGTGCCTTAAAGCTGGGCTCTGTAACACCACACCTAACGAGAAGTATTTCTGTCAAACAACTGTTTTTTACAGTTTGGCCAAAAGGGGATGTCCTGGTTCAGGGCAAATTTTGGAGAGAAACCCCAAAGGGTCTTCTCTAGGAAAGCAGATTCAATTGTCCCCTCCCCTCAACCGGTTAGAGAGAAAATACTTCCTTGGAGAAAAGTGGAAAAAACCTGTTTATTAAACAATAAAACCTCAACAATATTAAACAATAAAACTCTTGCTGCTCCAAAAGAGATGACAAACTCAGAAGGTCCCCTTGGTGAGCTGTAGCTCAGCTCACCCACTCTGTTATCAGTCCCTCTGGCACTGGAAATGCCACAGCCCAGCCCGGTGGGCCACAGGTGTGAACTGCTTGTGCTCCTCTGGGTGTTCAGTCCAGAGCAGGTTTAAAGAGGTCCAAAGGAAAGGAAAAAAATCCACAGTCCAGGGAACTTCTTTTCCTCAGCTAACTAAAACTAACTGAAAGAAAGGAGAGCTCTGTCCTGCTGTCTGTCCATCCACAGACAACACAGTCCAGGAGCAGGAATGTGGAGAAGTGAGCAGTGTCTGAAAAGAAACTTCTCTCCCCCCCTCACTCTCTGGAACAAGTCTTAAAGGTGCATAAACAGCATAAACGGAACAAGACGACTGGGGATAAAAGCATCATATAGTCAACCCAGGACAGGGGAAAAGAGCAATAACAGAATATATCAGGTTTCAGTATCTTCTCTGTGCATTTTTGACTGTTCACTGTGTTCCAGGTGAGCAGCATCTGGTGCTCCTTTCAGCAACTCATGAAACTTCTCTGAAATCTGTATTGTGGGCAAGCCACCCTCCTTTCAGTCCTCGGGCATTGTCCAGCCCTCAGGGCTGGTTCTGCCTTTTGGTAAAGCTGCCGGGGAGACGGAGAACTGCAGGAGTGCAGTTTATTTCTGAAGGTCACCACACGATGGCAACGTTAGCTCTCCATAAGGTTGTTCTAAGGCCAGGCAATTGCGCTGCCTTCCTGTGCAAGGAATGGTGCCAAACAAAAAGGACGGCACACACACTTGAGAGCACTGGACCTGCTTAGCCAGTTCTTTATTTTGCTTTTATAGTTGACCAAGGTGTACTTTGATGGACTATGGATATGCTTCTTATTTCGCTTACTGGAGCTGAGCATAGAGAAATGGGGTCTGCTGTTTAGAAAGAGCTTGAAGACCCTGTGTTTGTTCTCTTGCATCACTTCATGCAGAATGTGTAGCGAGCTTGCTGGGGGCAGAGCAGTGCATTTACCCCATCCCTGAGATCAGCACGTAATTGCTGTGTTTCCCAAACCAGTACCAGTACTTGGCAAACCCAGTTCTAATCTCTGTGCTGCAAAGTCTGGGAGACGTGAGCAATTCCTGGAGTAGGATTGGACCCCTTGGCATGATCTGTAGTTAAAAGGTGTAAAATCTGTTATTTCCATGAAGCAGCCACAGTTCTGTGCCAACTGATTCGCTGGTGATGCATATTTCTTCTTGAAAATGCTGTATTTGCATTCTTTTGTTTCTTGACTAGCATGTCTGTTACTGTTTGGCATCTGAATGTGTTTCAATTTTTTTCATTGAGATGTAATAGACCTGAAAGAGAAATCTCTGCATTTACTGATTGACTTGTGACAAATCTGGTCTCATTTACAGCTCTATTTATTTTGCCTTGCTTCAATTATAGTGCCTCTTAAATGTTTCCAGCCCCATAAGGATTCTTTGCTTTTCTCCTGTGCACACTGCTAAAGTGTCTCTGAAAGCTCCACGTGCCTGCCTTTTATCAACATGAAGGGCTGCTAATTTCTATTCACAGCATTATTGGTATATGAGTAAATACAGCTTGCAAGGAAGTGGTAAGTGGAGCAAATTACAGGGATGACTGTGTGGTCTACTCATTTCAGATCTTCAGCTTTTTGTTATTCTATTCTATAATTCTGGGGAGATGGAGGGGGGCTGGGTTGGTTTGTTTGGGGGTTTAATTTGGGAATTTTTAATGTTGTTTTGAGTTAGAAGTTGCATATACTATTGTCACACTCAGGTACTTTTGAGCTTGTACTATTTCCTCCACTGAAGCAGCAAGATGAGCTTTTACCAGTTTAAACACAATATCCCTGGCTGTCCTGCAGTCCTTGTCCCTGCCTTGACACAGGTCCTGTGGGTACTGATGGTGTACCCATTCCCTTTTCCCTGCACAATCCCTGCACAATTTCCCCCACATTCCTGGGGGCTGTGCAACTTTCAGTTCATGGTGCCCTTAAGTGGGAATGTGGTCCAACCTTCACTTTGTGCAGCTGTCCCTGTATTATATTCTTGTTTTAGATAAACAGAAGAGTTGGTCATCTTTTCCTCATCTCCCTTTCAGAGATGATAAAACTGAGTGGGCTCCAGGAAAGTCTTTCTGGCAAACTCTCCACCTCCCCCATAAGCTTTCAGACCACTATATGCATCCAAATTAGAGAAGTCTTTTACCTACAGTCAGCTTTTTGTGCTGGTCACCAACATAAAAATTATGTCATTGTCACCAGCACAGAGCCACTTCCTCCTTCCTAAAGGGCATTGACCCAGTTCTTGTTATAGGAGAAGCACTTTATAACATTTCCTTGGTGATCCCTGGTTGGAGGGCATTTTTCAGGATTATTTAGTTCTCTAACTGTTCCTCACACATAACAAGGAGAGGCCCTGACCTGCTCATCATGGCCCTCAGCAGAGCTGAGCTCTTCTCTCACATCCACTTTGGGCTGCTGGTGGAGTGCAGGTGATGTTTCAGAGCCCTGATAAAGGTTCATGTGGCAGGATCTTATCAGGAAGCTCTGCTCTAATGAAAATGAGAGATACTTCAAAAAAGTAGTGGTGTACATATTTAATTGCATGAAAGAATATTAGCTTTGAGAAATGCTGGAGCTTTACCTGAGGATACACAGTGGGAGAGCAAAACATCTGAATATTTTTCACAATAACTCACCAGCCAAGACTTATTGCCACTGTTTGAGCCTTCTGTTTACAAAGGAAAGGGCCATTGCTAGCTGTGTTATTGTCACAGTCAGGTGCTATGTAAAAATATTCTAAAGAAGAGATGGAAAATAGGCTTGAGGGCTTTTTCCTTCTTCCCTATCTTTCTCCCTGGAATCCCTGAATAACTTTACAGGGAGGGGTTTCTTCCTTGTTTATTCTTTATTTCTACTGCTTGCCTCATTCACATTGCACATGTGAATCTTAGCTCATCCTAGGAGTCTCTGTGGATAATGCAAAAAAATCAGAGTTCATGGCATAATGAAATCAATGAAGTCTGACTAGCTGAAAGTGGCATCATTTTTGCTCCGCTTGCTTGAAGCATTTTTCAAGGTCCAGGGAGAGGCTGACAAGCTGCTGCTGTTGGTGATGCATGCAGATCCTCATCCCAGATGTGAGCAGGGCTTCCTCAACTCTTAGACACCTGATTGTGACCTTGGAAGGAAGGATGCTCATACTGGATGTGCCAGGTCCCTGCTGGCAGTACAGCAGGTCTAGAGTGGGAAGGAGAGTTGCACTTAAATGTCAGTGCAGGCAATTGTGCCACAGGACAATTATTCCAACAGGAGACTTAAAAGCATCCACACAAACCATGCAGCAAAATAATTTCCAGCATCCTATAGAAAATTTGGGATTGTGGGCAGAAGAAAATTCCAGTGCCATGCCACAAGATAAGAGGTCACAGGCACTGCCAGCAATACTGGGTGGTCACTGCTCAGACAGGAAATTTGGTGTCTTCATGATGGTTGGAAGGAGAACATGCTCAACAAGCTAGACCCTGACAATCTGACCTTTCTTTCTGGCCACTCTACTCAAAACTTTCAAGAAATTCAAAATTCAGCTCCAGGGCTATTGCTTTGCACCACTAGCAGGTGATACAAAGCCATCCCTGGGGCCATGGACAGGATAAATTCTCCATGCCATTTAGTTCTTTCCTCTCTTCTCCTATGCTGCTCTATTGGGAGTGACAAAGGTTCACAGCCCACTCCTGTCTGAAGGTTCCCAGAACCTAATCCTCTGCTTATTAGAAACCTTCTAATTGTCAACCTGAATTTATTCATGACCAATTTATAACCAGGAGGCTCCACTTCTTGCTTCCATAACTGCAGGGCTGTCAGAAAAGATTCATGAGCCCATATGTTGGCCAGACCCTGTTTTCAGCAGCCACAATTCAAAGCTCTCAGATTAAATTCTGCCTGATTGCTCCATGTGTTAATGCATTCACTTTCCCCCATCCTGGCATCACAGAGGACTTTCCCTGGTGCAAAGGTATGAACACAGCCAGCTGAGTGTCTTTGTGGTCCCAACTCAGGCATATGCCAATAACTACTTGCAGGTAAAGAAACAGATTGCTTCTGTCTTGCTTTCTCTCTCTTTTTTTCTTTTTTTTTTTTATTTTTTTTTGGGGGGGGGTATGGTGTGGAAATGTTCCATGCATCAGTCTGTGTTCATTTCCCCTGGTTTCTGTGTGATCCTGCAGGTTAGAGCTGGGGGTTTGCTGAGGGGCTCTGAGGAAAATGAAGTCAGGTGTGAAGCCTGATGGCCCCTGTCCTGGAGAGCCACAGTCACACTCAGTGGGGAAGCAGGGCATGCAGCACCTGGAGCCACTAACGTGGCAGCAATGCTCTGTGCTCCCACCTGGCATTCATTGTCTGTGCTCCCTTTCAGGCTTCCTAGAAGCTGCCTGCAGTTTTAAGCCATGCAGGGAGCTCTGGATGGCGCAGGAGAACTTGTGTTCACCCTGGCCCTGTCTGTGAGGTGCAAGAGCAGGCAGGGACAAGCTCAGCTGGTCTCTGCAGAGCCTCCCCACACCTCCTTTTCTCTCTCTAAGCACCTCACAGCAAGATGAACTTGGACAACTCCTGCTCAGGAGGCCAAGGGAATCAGTCATGAAGCTCTCTGAACCCCTCATACTAACTCTCAGCCCCTCTAAGCCTGAGTAATTTGTGCACTAACTTTGCAACTCTTCAGGAATTTTCTTCTGTAATGATACAGAGTTTCCAGTGACTTTTCCTGGCCACCTTCCATAAGGCCACTGATGCCTTAAGTTTTAGCTTTCATATTATCCAGATTCTGTACTGCATTAGTATATGACTCTGAACTTCATATGAAGTGTTAGCAAGTTCTCCTCACAGTTTAGTCAGACAAAACAATCCTTTTCCAACCTGAGAACCAGGGAAACCATTGCAGCTTCAGGCCCAAAAAGTATAAACAAGGGCGAATTGAGGAGAGCAAACTGGGAGGATGTGACTTCATAACCTGAAGCTGTAATTGGACAATTAACCCGAATATGTAAATGGGTGAAAGCTTATGAAAGTGTAAAAACTCGTGACCTGTTGTCCATCTTGGGTGTAGCCTCGGCCAGGCTATTTTACTGCCCACGGTGCATCCTTTGAAACCTTTTTAATAAATGCCTACTTTATTCTTTAACCCTGTCTAGTCTCTGTTCTGGGTAGCCTCTCAAGGCATGAGCACAAGTGGATGGCTAGGCAAAGCCTTTGTTAAGGAGAAGTGAGGAGCTGTGAGTGTAACAATTGCCAGCTGAGGTCAGTCAAACCCATCACCTTCCTGAGGAGAGCAGGGCAGCTGTGCTGGCAGGGCACATCTGGGCATCTCCAAAGGAATGGACACAGCACCAAATGCCCTTTGTATTTTGCTAATAGTATAATATACAGGGACTGCTTTACATATTCAATGAGAAACTGCCTCAGTAACAAATCTCAAAATGAGACATCAGTGCTAAAGCTTTTATAAGCAGCAGGGTGGAATTGTTCTTCATCCAACACCCTGTATTTTCAAACAGTGATCAAGTTAAGGATACACAGACACACACGCATTTATTTGCTGGTGAAGATTGCAGATGGTGCAGGATTAGTGGGATGCTAAATAATTGAGATATGAACCTCCTGATTTACATGGTGACAGTCCAAAAAAAAGGTGTTTCAGATTCATTGGGGTGGTGGGGTTTGTATCTAGAAAGAAGAAAGTGAGAGGAAGAAAAGAGGCTTTAAAAAGGGAGGATCCTTGCCTTGGGAAGGACTGACTGAAGAGGACAGAGGTGTCTGGGGTGAAATACAGATGGAAAGTTGGTGTTGAAGTTCAAGACCTTGTTACCAGCTGCTGGGAGCAATGGAACCCAGTGGGATGGCACCCTGTTGGGGCACCCATATTGTGCCACCTGGAAGGTTCACCTTCTCCCATGGACTTGGGGTGCCACAACACTGCTGGACTGTCAGTGACTGTTTTCACACGGGGCTGAAGTTCAGTTGTTTCCAAAAGCTGGTGGGAGATGGAGGCTGAGACCCTTGGTGATGCAGGGAGGTTGGTTTTTCTTGGAGGAGCAGGCTAGGAAACAGTTCCTTCTCTAATAACACACCAAATGTCTTGGACACAGAACATGGGTGGTAAGACTTTTTTTTTCTGGCTGAACATAGGAGAGCTTTAAAAATAGCCCTTAGAAATTAAAAAATGAAAAATGAACCCTAACTCATTTGACTCAGCTCATGTTCTGTAAAACAATACTGTGTTCTGACAAGCAATTCAGAGTTTGTAGTGTTTATCTAAAATGCTAAATTGGAGGAATGAGTAATTACCTCTGAAGGATTAATAACTCTTTGTCCCTTCCTTCATATGCTTGTGTTTGAGTCATGACAACAAGGAGGATACAATAGGTGTTTGTGGGAAGTATAAAGGCTGTGCACTCAGGGAACGTGTGGTTCCTCTGCAGATGTTATTGTTTCCTCTGGCGTCTTCAACCCTTGCTTATAAAGGATTACTCTCCCTTCAGGATGGGACCTCTCTGCCTTTTGTCTTGAGTCAGACAAACGGTGACAAAGGCATCCCAGCAGCATTAATTTACTCTAATTACTGCATTGGGGGTGTGCAGCTTCTTCAGCATATTCATGAAAATTCAGTGCATTCCATAAATGACTGGGGTGGGCTTATTTCCATGTGAAAAATGAGGAAAACCTGAGATGCACGAGTCGTTCCCACACACAGTGAACTGAATGAAATCACCCACATCCAGGTTTTTCTCTGAGTTAGGGATTCCTGCTTGTCCCCAGTAGGGATACTGATTTGGGAAGTGGGTCATGGGTGTGTGTCACACTTTGAAACCAGATGCAAAACTCAGTTTTGCGCTTAACCTGCTTCTCAGCATCTTCTGTGTCCCAGTGCCAGACCCAGTCTGAGCCCAAATCTCTCTTCATTCTGCTTGATCCCCATTGCCTCAATTTCCCATCTCTTCCACACCTCCTGCAAAGAAAGGCTGAAGCACCAGGGTTTCCTCTACAGCTCCTTAGTAAAGCATTGAGACCCATTTCCAACAGATACAGGAGATAGTGGGGTGGGAAGGGAAGATAAATTTGAAGGCTTTCTGAATAGCATGTTTTTAATCAGTGCTTGATAGGTATGATTTATCTGGGCAGGGTTTGGGTCTCAGAAATTCATTCAAGCTTATAATTATCTTGGCAGATGTGGAAAGTCATATTCATAGCCCCTCAAACCCATTAGAGTCTCACACTTTTCTAAAAGGAAGAAAAAAACCTTCAGCTTTACATTCAGAGAGGCAGAATAGCTTTCTGTTCCTTGACAGCTCTTGAAATCTGTCCCCTTTCCACTGCCTGTCTTTAGTTCCCAGGGGAGAAATGAATGCAGGTCCACTGGGACAGAAAGGGAAAGAAAAAAGTATTTCTGGGAGAGAAGAAAAATAATCAGCCTATTTTCATCCTTCTGCAGCAGGCATTTCTTTATGAGGACAAGCAAGTGGAAAGGCAAGGCAGGGTCTATGAAATGGAGTCAGGGTTATACCAGATTTTCTGGTGCCTCCAGTGGAATCATTTAGGGGAGCTGCTGTGGGTGCAATAGCACCCATGGCCTTCTTTGCTCTCCATTGGTTTCCCTGGATTTTGGCCTGCTCAGAGAACCATAGGGAAAGGTCTCAGCTCTCCTGTTCCTGTCACTTGTTCCTGGCTGAGCTGGATCTGCCAGGAGATACCAGCAAATGGAGCCACCCACACTGCTCTCCTGGGCCTTGCAATGGGGACAGAACAGCTTTTCCTCCTGCCTAAGAACAAGGTGAGAGGGATCAGGCTCAGGAGATCTTTGGTATTGGAAATTGTAGGTCTGAGCACCTGGTGATAGGCATGGATGTTTTGGGGACCCACATTTTGCCTGCAAGCTGGGTGCAGTCCCACCTCCCTGCTCTCCTCCATCTCCCTTTGCTGCCTGCATCTCTTGGGAGTTTCTTGGATTGGGAATTGTCTCTCATCCTGCAGAGGTGGTGTCTGCCTTATGGAAGGATGGGCCTCAGCTAAAGTCAGGGAAACGTCAGGGAAATCTCTGTGTGGGTGAGTAGGAATGTCTCTGAGAATGTGAGGAGAGGTGGTCAGGGGATAGAAGAGAAAAAGAAGAGAAGAAAAGCAACTTCCACTGTTCACATACTGTTCCAGATTGCAAGGCAAGATGTATTCTATTACCATCTGTATGGCAGATCATCTTTTGTCAAGTGGGTAGTTTGCCTTTTCTCTCTTTTTGAGTGACCACAATCACTCCTCCCTCAGGAGGGGACATCTGCTGATAACAGACTATGGAATGTCACTGCATGACTGATAAGAACTATAGCATCCCATTGTGAGATGCTCTGCCCAGAGGGAGGAGCCAAGCATTCCTACCCAGATATAATCTGGGTTCTGAAACACCAGCATGGCTTTCTCCACTGGATTCCCCAGAGGAACAGCAGCTGTCTCTCCTTCCACTGGATCTTCAGAGGAAGAATGCATCCTTCTCTACAGGACCCCTGCTCCAACAGAACCATACCTGACACTCCAGGAGGACTGCAGCCACATTTCCAATTGACTGCTACCAGCACCCTGACCCACACGGTGTCAGGTTGGGTTCTGACTCTGTCAGTGTTGTTCTAGTGTACTGCATTGTTTATTTTATCCTTTTATTTTTTCTTCCCTATTAAAGAACTGTTATTTCTTGCTCCCATATTTTTGCCTGAGAGCCCCTTAATTTAAAATTTAGAGCAGTTCGGAGGGGTGGGGAGGGTTTACATTCTCCATTTCAGGGGAGGCGCCTGCCTTCCTTAGCAGACTCCTGTCTTTCCAAAACAAGACACCTACTCACTTATTTTCCAGAATGCAGTAGCAGGGATGCTACTTATGGGATCTGGGGCTGTGCTGGTGGGCTTAGCACTACCCAGCTCAGGTACAAGGTAGTCACAGTCCTAGGGATTTCAGGAGTCCTCCTCAGGAAACTGGTTTACAATGCACTTGCTTCTTAGGTCTGCTTTTTAAATCTGATTTTTGCATGGTGTATGTCATTAAAAAGCAGGGGAAGGAGGGGGGAAATAAATTTTTTTAAATATCATAATGTTTGTTTCACGGCCCGCTAGATTTACCTTACTGGTTTGGCCACTGATCACCTGAGTCTGTCTGCCACAGCAGCCATCCCAGCCTGTTTCTGATGTCAAATTCCTCAGCTGTCAGGCGTGCATTTTAAAGGGTTATTTGTGGGGAGCGGCAATCCAGAGGGACCAGCCGGAGAGCTCGGCCTGTCAGTCAAGGTTTGCGGTGCCGCCGCACCGACAGGAATCATTTTGACAGAAAATTGCATCTAAATGGAATCATTTCAAAATTAAGGAAGGGAGATGAAAGCAAAGGCTTCTGAAATGAGGTGCCACTGATGAGTGGTGATGCACAGGGCTCAGCCTCCGGAGCCCTGCAGATCCCTTCCCTGGCACTCGCTCTCTCTTTGGACAGGCCATCCTTGTGCCAAGGCCAACCGTGGGTTATGGCTAATTACTTCATATTGCTAATTGTATCAGAAGTGTTAGGTTATTATCTGCCCCCAGGGAACTGGCCTCAAGGGAAGTGGCTTGGGATGTTCAAAGCTGCAGTGTCCAGGACAGGCGGGGGTCCATGAGGTTGGTGGTGGCAGCAAGGAGGGGATACAGGGCTTGGTTTCTGCACCCCTTCTTCATGCCCAAGGATGGCATGGGGTGAGGTGTGCTGAAGCCAAAAGCAGGCACACTGCTTTGGTGTGTAACCTTCAAAGCACTTCTTGTCTTAGCTATAGTTTTGAGTAGCAGTGGAAGGGGTAGGGAGATGTACCATATTAAAATAAGACGCACTCAGTGAAGGCCCTGGGGCACTGGGACTGGCACAAGAGCACACTGGGCAAGAACACTGAGGTGCCCTCATTGTTTACACCCACTGTGTTGCAGCACCTTGTGAAATGTCACTGTGGACTGTGCACGGTCAGTGAGCTAGAATGGGGCTTGGGGACACAGTAGCCTCCTCCTGGGTCTGCCGCTACCCTCCCCTGCTGTCTTGGTCAAGTGACTTCACCCAATTTCCCTCAGCCTCATCCTCTTCTTTTTTTAGACCCCCATATCTTCTTTATAGCTCACAACAGCCTGTACTGTGCCTCTATCAGATTTTTTAAAAATACAAATATCAGTAAAGAACAATGCTGATCAATCTGTTTTGATTTATGGTTTCCTGGAGGAGGTAGTTGCACATGTCAGGGAGCAGGAAAGCCCCCACAGCTGAGACAGAGGGTGTCCTCCTGTCCCAAGCTGGGCTGGTTGGGGCTGAAGCTGCAGAGGGGCT
The DNA here is from genome assembly GCF_027887145.1 of Ammospiza caudacuta. Classification (NCBI taxonomy): domain Eukaryota; kingdom Metazoa; phylum Chordata; class Aves; order Passeriformes; family Passerellidae; genus Ammospiza; species Ammospiza caudacuta. The sequence continues at coordinate 43,154,504 of NC_080593.1, read as the reverse complement.
GCAGTAGTTGGCCATAGTGAGGCACTGACGGGTTTTGCTTGGCCACAGCCCAGAGCTGGAAGGGGAAAGTTTTATGAAAAAGAAATGCTTTGCAGCCTGGCAGCTGCGTGTGCATCCTGCCTGGCCATGGAGGGCTCCTGGAACACACTGCTTTCCAAAGCATTGACTCCAGAGCCTCTTCTCCCAGGGGCCTGAGGAGAAGGCTCCTGGGATTCACCCTGCACCAGGTGCTGGAGCTGCACTGGGCATGGCAGGGCTTAGCAAGCTGCAGTCTGCACTGCTGGGGTGCTGAGGGTCCTCTTCCCTGTGCCCCTCTCCTGGCTGCCTGCAGGCACTGGGTGCCCCTGAAAAACAGGTGCCTGAGCACCCTAAAAATGGTCTTAATGCATTAATGCCTTTTAATAAATAAATATAATGAATAAGAAGATAATAAATCTTCTCCCAGGTCTGTGTCCACTCCAGGCACTGATGTGGCACGGCTTTTTGCTGGACCATTATTGAAAGGCAAAGAAAAAGACCTGCAAAGAGCATTTTCTTGGGCACTCATGTGCAGACCTCTGGTTTGCTTTCCTGGCTCTGGGGTCCCTGTGGCCCCTGGGGCTCTACAGGTCCCTCTACTTGGCTGGCACTGGGGTCACTGGGAACAAACGGGCTTGGGAGGAGCACGTGGATCTTCATCTCCTTTTGGCTCAAATTTGCCCTCGGTATTGAGAAAAAAAAAAGCCAGCAAAAAAGCAGCAAGAAGGGCTTTTATTGTGAAAAAGAGACTTTTCAAATGCCTGTTCCCCCCTTCCCAGCCTCTCCACTCCCCTCCTCGCAGGGAGGTGGGTCTGGGATGAGGCAGAGTTTGAAAACTCACAGATGAAGTTTGAAGGGTGTCCTCCCACCCAGGGGGAGTGGTGACAGGAGCCCAGCAATGCGGGGCTGGCAGCAGAGACTGTGGGCAGCCCGGAGGGGCACCTCTGGGTGACAGCCCCCGCCGGGGATTGATGGCCTGGGGAGAGGAAGCAAGCTCATTAGTTGCTGGATAATTTTATTTTATTTTTATATTTTTAAAAAAATTTTTTGTGTCCTGTGTGGGTTCCTGGCGAGGTATGGAAGTGGCACAGGGGGCCAGCACCCGGCTCAGGAGGTGACCGTGTGCCTGTCACCCAGAGAAGCACATGAGGAGGAGGAGAAGCACATGAGGAGGAGTGCGTCGGCTGCTGCTGCTGCTGTGAGACATGGTAGGATTTAGGGGTCTCCTTGCTGAGCTGATGGTGGGAAGCTGTGCTGGGTTTGCCCCTCGGGATGTGAGGTACAGCAGCGTACCCTGGATGTCTCTGGTGCCGGGCAGCTCGGAGGGTCAGAGCAGAGTGAGCCAAGCCAGGCGGGCAAGTGCTCCGTCCTTAAAAGCGTTGGGATGGACCGGGCAGATTGCAGGAATGCTCCAGGGATGGGCAGAGCAGATTGTCAGGATGCCCATGAGGGCAGTGCCTGGGGCTGCTGTAGCTGAAGCCCTGCTGTCAGCCAGGGAGGTGATTTCAGTCCCCCAGCCAAAACCCTCCTCTTTTAGGTGGCCAGGTGGCACCGCTTCAGGCAGCGTGGGGAGCAGCACCGAGAGAAGACAGAGATCACCACAAGCCACTCTGTGCTTTCTGCTTGGTCCTGACAAAGCACAGCACTTCCATCCAAAAGCCACAAAATCGGCCAGTTTGGCATGGGAAAACTTCACCTCCCTCCCAAGAAATGCTGTGCTTCCCCAGCATCAGAAGGTTTATCCACATCTATGGTGTGTTCCAAACCTTAGGGCGGTGTTCCATGTCATCTAGTTTTAGTGCTCAGTTTGGAACCTCCCTTGGCAGACCCATCTGAGCAAGCACACATCAGCTGAGCTGGGATGGTCCCTCATGCCCCATTACCTCTGCCCCATCAGGGAGTTTGCGCTGGGGGAAACTCATGCCAACGGATGCCAGGGAGTTTGCACTGGGGCAGGGACTCTGTTCCTGCTTCACCACCTCAGCCCTTGCCAAGCTTGTGTTGGGCAGGGATTGCAAACCTGTGATGGATGAGCTGAGGAGATGCCTGGTGCTGCTGCCAGAAACTGGTCATTTGTGTCACTGAGGCACTTTTATGTCTTCGAGAGTGTACTGATGAGTCAGAGCACCTCTGGGGACAATGCTGCTGTGCCAGCCTTCACTGGAGTGTGTGTGTTTGTGTACAGGGAACACTAGTGCCGTGCTTTACACTTTCCATCCTACAGTTTGCATAGGCTGCTTTGGGTTTCTTAAATAATGAACTTCAGCAGCAGGAAAAAATAACAAGGCTGGGGCTCACGTCACCCATTTTGGGTTTGGAGATAACTCCTCCCTGTGAAAGGGAAAAGCAAGGCAACTCTCTCCATGCCAGCTTTTTGTCTGTGCTAACATTTTTCTGTACAAGCCTTCACTATGAAGCCTTTCAAAGCCTGTACAGCCTTTCACAAAGCAAGTACTTGGTGTGGTCTCCCATGTCAGAGTGGGGTATTCACTTTTTGCCAGGATTTCCATTTTGCCTTGGCAAAGGAAGGTCTGCTTCTGCAGTCCTTTCCCCTTTGTGAGCCCCTGCGTTGACTGCTTTGATTTTACCTGTAATCTGGGTTTGCTCTGGGCACCTGTAGGTAGGGCAGTGGGGGTCATGAGGAATAAATCCAGGCTATGCCCCCAGCTGATCTTCTCGTTGCTTCATTTGCAGCAAAACCCCAAACAAAATGCTCGAGATGGTTTTTGATTCCTTTCAAAATCGCCAGGAGGGTGCCCCCTTGCAGAAAGCCGGAGGGATGGCAGCTGTGAGCTCTGTGTTGGTATGGAGAGCACGCCTGCTCTTGTTGGATCTCACACCCGACCTGCCGCAGAGAGAGGGCTGGGGGATGACTGCACTACAGAAACATCTTCTTTCTTCTGCCTTCAAAATCTGCCAGAGAGTAGTTTCCAGTTGCTGTCGTTTGCCTAGTATGAGGCACTCTAAATACAAGGGGCTGATTACACTGTGTTAATCCTCTGGCATAGATTCCAAATGCCTCAATTACCCCTTCTTTTCCAATGCTCAGTAACTCCACTCCACCTGCAGCTACTTGCCCTGAAGGAAAAGCCCCTTTTCTGTGAGCCTGGCTGCACCGACACTTATACTACATTTGCTCTGCTTGCTCAGCCCATGGGTTTTGCTAGAGGAAGAAGCAGGCTGGGGGTGGCTGCCAGCAGCCTTTGCCCAGGATGGGGTCTGCAGGACACAGGAGCATTCAGAGCCAAGTGACAAGCAGTTTTCTTCTCCCTTTTTTTTTTTCTCTTTTAACTGTAATGGCTTAACAGGAGGAAAATAGGGTTGCCTTTCTGCAGCTGAGGCCAGGGCTGGTGTGAACAATTCTGTTTTGAAGAAAGCCCACAGGGCTGAAAGGCCCCGCTGTCCTCCTCCTTCTCCCTCCCCTTTGGAATCCCACGAATGCACTCTCCTGCTCTCCAGGAAGGGAAAAACCTGACAGTCAGCTCAGGGAACCCCAACTGTCTGACTTGGGCAACCTCCACTGAAACTCCAACAGGGGAATCCAGTGCTTCTCCTTGCCAACACCCCAAAGAGGGTTTTGTGAGCCCCACTGGGCACCAAGCAGGCATTCCCTGGTACTGGTGCACCAGTTAGAAACGAAAACTGAAAATAAGTGGATCAAAATCCCTCCTCCCCAAAATATAGAAAAAACATGACCCCTGATAAAATAAATAAAACTGAACCAAATGCCAAAATGTGTGAGTTTTAGCAGCATTCCAGGCAGTCACAAGCAGGATTGGCAAGCTCATCATGAGCAGGAGGAAATAAAATGTGATTTTATTGTAATGTATTCCTCCCCATATTAAATACAGCCCAGACCACATTACAAGAGGGACGTGGCTTTCCAGCACCTCTGCTCTTTGCCTCTGTTATGTGTGGAGGAGCTGCAGCAGCACAGCCCCTCTGGGGATGCCAAACCAGAGCTGGTGAGCAGCCCAGAGGTGCAGCAAGAGAAGGTACTGGGGTGAGGGGAGTTGTGAGGAAGGGGGTCCATGGCTCCCAGATTCCAGTTCTTATGTCCCTGGGTTTGGACATGCCAAAGGAGTCAGCTCCTAAGCTGTGGTCTGTGGCTGAACCTGCAGAGGAGCAGGACTGTCAGCTCCAGAACAGGAACAAAGCACATTCTTCCTGCCCAGAAGAAACTCATGGCTGGAGGCAGTTTGTGCGTGGGACTTGCAGGGAAGGAGTCCAGCCCACGGGCCGGGGGCTGCTGCCCTCCTCCAGAGCATCCCCATGCAAGCCCTCAGAAACAAAGGCAAGACTGTTCGAAATGAGCGGGGCATGAGGCACAGATGTTGCACAAAGGCAAGCCACATCTGTTTCACTGGGGAAGGGGCCCCCTGCTTGCTGCTTCGGCAGGCAGATGGGAAAGCTGCTCTGAAAACTTACAGAGCTGAGTGCAGCAGGCTGCCCGGGAAACTGGGACGAGGGGAGGGGGAAAAGGGAAACTTGGCAGGAGCCTGCTCCACGGCAGTGGTGGAGGGAGGGAGCAACAGCCTCCCAAAACTGCTGCTTTCCCTCCTTGACGTCCCTGCCAGGAATTTCTAGGTTGTGCTGCTCTCATGTAAGTGTGAGGGTTAGAGGAATGAGCAGAGGGAGAGGAGGGAAGATGAGGAGGACCTGCCTTGTCCCCCAAGGATAGTAGGGCAGTCGTGCATGCAGGGCTGCCCAGGCTCTCACTGTCCCCTGTGAACATGGGATGCTGTTTCAGGTCCTCAGTGATCTGCATGATTTGGGTGCAGGTTGATGTCACTTTTAGTGGTGAAAAGGGAGATATTTGCACATGCAAATGACAGCAGACCTGTGCATCTCAGTGACATGTTCAGAAGGACTTCCATCAATCTCCTGGGAGATGTGTCTCCAAGAAGTAGAAGATCCAGCTAGGTGCAAGAGTCTGCAGTAAAAGCCATGACTCTGAACTTCAATGGGAGAAAGATAAGGCATCTGAAATCTTTTAGTTTGCTTACTTTAACCAGAAGTGTGGCATCCTGGAGACTGTTTATTTCTGTGGTGCTTTGTGGTGACTTCTGGGATTAAACCAGAGTGGTCCTGAGCTGCACTGGACATAGCACCAGGATGACAAACTCCCCATCCATCCCACACAGAGCTGAGTATTAACTGTCTGCAAGCTGAGATTAACACAGTGGGAGTGAGGAGAATTATGAATCTTTCCTTTTGCTCAGTGAAAATTACATTATTTGGGGATAAGGACAGTGTCATCACAGGTCAAGCAAGTCCCTGCTGCTACCCTGCAGAGCTTTAGTCCACACTAGGTGCAGGACAAGGTGTGTGTCCCCCTGGGATCCCCCCAAGCAGCAGCCCTGACCTTCAGTGTATCAGCTGCACCCCATGGTGTGGCGTCCTCCAGCCAGGTGCTGGCCATGTTGCCTTCAAGGTGTGTCCTTTGTCTTCTGCTTCAGGTGTTCCTTCTTCAGAGATACCGAGCAGGACATTTGGGATGCTGGGAGTCTTGCCACTCTTGTAAGCTTCTCCTGGAGAGGGCAAGGAGTTTACAAGCCTGTGTTTCTGCTGTACTTTGGTGCTTAACTCAACTGGGAGCAGACAGTGCAATGGGAGCACTGTTAAACAGAGCAGTTTGCAGCTATGACTGAAGATTTTGTTCAAAATGGTTCTTTGGATGATGGATGTGTGAGAAGGGGCTGCTCTTAGCCTATGGCTGTGCAGAGAAAAACCTCCAGGGCAAGAAGCCTCCCAAAAATTGGAGTCACTCTGGGTGGGAGGTTTAGAGCAGGAAACAGGACATTTCATCTTGGGAAGTAAAAAGCTCGAGGAGCTGATGCAGGGCCTGGAGCCAAGGACATGCCAGGTTATTACTAGAGAGAGGCTGTGGAGCTTGAAGGTTTCCAGGTTTTTGTAATTTGCTGCTCCAAGCTCATAGTGATAACTGGGAAGAGCTGTGAAGGCAAAATTATTTGAGATGTTAAAGGTGGTGTGTTGGCACCATCCCTTTGAAGTCAGTGCTCAGACTGAACAGGGCCAACAGTGTTTGATCCATTTAAGCTGCTGCCATAGCTGCCCTCTGCCAGTGCAAAGCACGCTTGTCTCGCACTTAGGCTATAAATGATCCCAGAAACTTTGCAGGCTGTCCAAAATTTAGCAAAGTACAGCATGCTTTAAGGTTTCAACCCAGGTCATTTAACTCGGTCATTTTCTGGTTTGGTTTTGGACATGTTGGTGGGGAGGTTTGTGTGTCAGCTCTGAGGACTTTGCTGACTCTTCAGGGAGGGAAGGACCCAGCACCATGTGGCGATGTGTCACATTTCCATCTCCCCAGCTTCAGCTGACCCAGTGTTTGCTGTGACAGTTTCACAGGCTTTATGGGAGCAGTTCCCTTTCCCACCCTCTCAGTGCCTAGCTTGAGCTTGCCAAGCCACCTGTGTGGAAGTGGGGCTGGAGGAGCACCTTGAGCAGACAGGCATAGCCCACCTACCACATCCCTGTTCTGGAGCCAAGCAGGATGGTCTTCAGGGTGTCTGCAGAAATGCAGTGGGGTCATGGTTCTCCCCCCTGGAAGGGCATTTTTGAGGGAAAAAACCTTCATCTCTGGGGGAAAAAACCCCAGACACAAAGCTGGTGTGGATCTGCTAGGAATTGCAGCCACTTTGATGGATCAAGAGGCCAGATGAAGGGCTGTCTTATTTTTCATGCCCCATGGCCATGTGGGTGCAGGCGAGTGTTGGTGGTGGAGCTGTCCCCATGTGCTGGGGGAGTACAGCAGACCTGCCCTCCTGGGGAGCCACTCTGAGCCAGAGCTGCCTTTGGGACTGGCAATCATCATTTAATAGCAGTCTTTAAATTCCCACTCTGCCAGCCATCCATCTTCCCTGAGCAGGATAATATAGGAAGGCATTTATGCACTAGAATGATGGGCCACGAACGCTGCCAAGCATTTCCTTCTGCTCAGACTTGCCTGGAGTCACTCTGGGGATGAAGAGGTTTTGTCTCCTTCCATGTCCTCTGCATGCTTATAGGTCTCCATCCCACATGCCATGCCCCTAACAAACAAACCAAAACCTCCTGCACAATGTGCAGAGGAAGAGACTGATCCAATCCCAGGTCTGATTGACGTGCCTGCTCTCCCATTGCACCAGGAGCTGCAGCGAGCCCCATGTGTGGGTGCAAGGCTCTGGAGACATTCCCAGAGGTGGGGGGCAGGCAGAGGAGGTTTCCCACTTGTTTTTCAGGCAGTCTTTGTTAAGGCTGGTCACGGCAGGCTGCACCTCCTGCTGCCCAGGCGGTTTTGCGGTTCATTGGGCGGGCAGCGAGTGCGGGGCTGGGAGGGCGAGCAGAGCCCTGTGTGCTGCACCCCCTGTGCAGGGTGCACCCCACTCAGGGTGCGCCCAGAGAAATGCATGGGCCTGCCTTCAACCTGCTCATCAGCAAAGTCCTCTGAGCTTGGGAGTCTAGGGCAGGCAGGTGGCCAAGGGTGACGTGGCCATTGCTGAGCCTCCCTGGCTCCTTTGGGCACCCCTTTGGGATAGTGGGATTTACTGCTGGAGGCGTCTTGCAGTGCCAGTGCAGGGGCAGGAGGACTCTTTTGAATGCCAGAGGAAAGCAGGAATCAATCCAGTTTTCAACAGCCACGTATTTCCGTGTCGTCTTTCTGGTCTCAGGGCTGTTTCTTACATTCTTGGATAATGAAGTTTGGGGTTTGTTTTTCTTTTCTTTCAAGCTCAAAAAAGCCAATTTGATGCACTTTGAAAAGAAATTGAAAACAGGCTTCTCTGCTTCAAATTCTGCCAAGGTTCAAGCGTCCTGGGAATACAATGTCAAGGATAACCCTCCCCCACCTCACCCCCAACTAGACTTAGAAAGTTTTATCTCCTAGCATCAAAGCTGCACAGCTCTCCACTGTGCCTTCAGAGCCTGGGCTGTGCTGTGTGTCCCTCTGATGAGTGAGAATATATATTATTTACTTATTGGCATCCTGGAACAAGTAGTACCTCTCTTAAGCCTTTTTATGGATTTTGCCTGCTGGGAAAAGGACCTAATTTCTGGCAAAGACATGCTGTACTGTCAGTATGTCAGCCTGGCAAAGCAGAGCTGTATGTATGGTTTGCATTTCGGGCTGAATCGAAGCCACAGCTTAAACTGCAGCATTTTTTTACAGCATGGGCTCAGAGAAAGACTCTTTGGAAAAGTATTTACCCAGGGCTTGTAAATACAGTATTATTTCTGCAATGTTTTATCACCCAGGTTATTATGAAATTTGCAATATCAACTACCAGAAATAACAGAGCGACTGTACTTGCACCTTTTTTGTTTCTTTTTGTTGTTGATGTGGCAGGGAAACCCTGAACAGCACTGGGGAAGGGAGCTTGTGCTGGACCTTGCCCAACTTCACAGCCCAGGGTTTTGAGTTCAGGGTGGGAAAACAGTGGGGCTCTAACTTGTGATGCCCAAACCCGAGCTCACTGACAAGGAAGACAAAGTGGGTTTGGACAATAATGATTCCTCAACCACTTGGACTGTAAACTGACTTGACATTAAAAACCCAGCAATTGCTGCCATCCATTTGGCATACTCTGTTCTCTGGCTGTGGGTTAAAAAGGGTTTTTCCTGCAGTGCTTTGAAGGTTCTCCATGTGGCTCCCACATGCCTTCCTCCCCCAGGATACTGGAAGTTTTGGCAGACAGGCTTTTTAGATACCCAGAGATGGTATAAGCAACCAGAGGGTTATTATCAGCTGGATAACAAAAACAATCCCCCTGAAAATCCTCTGTGCTGAAGAAAAGGGTTACGGGGGTTTTGGTGAGAGTGGGATGGGCTGTGTCTCTCCAGAAGGGTGGGACAGGGGAGGTGCTGGGAAAACATGCCCAAGAAAGCACAGATTGGGAAAGGACTTGGCTCGATGCAGATGGGAATACTGAGATTTACAGTTAGCCATATCCTTGGGATTGATGCCATAGATATCACTGCTGTTAATTCAGCATACTTTGAGGCCAGAGGAACAGACTGTGAGGCACTTACACTGATGATTAGAAAGGAGTGTGGATATCAGGATACCAGCATCAGCCCTTTATATGCCACAGAGTTATTTTACTATGCTTAAACTAGGATTTAGACATTGCACCTCCCCTAAACTCTTGCTCAGGAGATCAGACATGGATTGCAAGTGTTTGGGAAAGAATGTGTGTCTGCACTCTGCAGAATTTGCTTGAAATCCAGGGCATGAAGGTTTTGAGTAGCTGAGCTTGGGTGTTGCCTGTGTCACTTGGCATTGGCTGTGGTTCCACAGCAAATCATTATCCCATCCAAGTGGGAGAGAGCTGGGATCACAACCAGCCTCTTGACAGAAGTCCTGCTGCCCCTCAGGGTGCTTAGGGGTGCTCACACTCATCCCCTCCCCAGACAGGCACCTAGGACAATGATTTAGCCATCTAGTTTGATGCCTGGGACAGTTAATGCCAGCCTTGAATAACCCTGCTGGTGATCTAGGACAGGACATCCCTCTCTGGACAGTCTCACCCTGGACTAGGTCCTTTCCACTCTGGGAAGAGATAAAGCAGAGGCCCAAGCCTGGCAGGTCCCAAGCCAGGCAGCCCCTGGTTCCTGGCAGAGGCTGCTGTAAACCCTGTCTGAAAAAGAGCATTCAGCCCAGCAGATATATTTTGCTGCACTACATTGTGTTTCTGGGAGAGAAGCAATTAAGTAGGAGCTATAAAGCTGAATCACTCCAAGTGCGCCATCAATAGCTCTTATAAACTGCATTAAATCTGCTTAGTCCTTGAAAGGGAGGCATGGAAGGAACTGGGGCTGAAGCCAGTGAGTCGGTGGCTCCTCTTACCCACCTCAGCTGATGCAGTGTCTTTGCAAGGGATGTGGCTCCTCACCAGGGGCTGCCTGAAGCACTCTCCCCAAGCTGAGGACATGAAACCTGATGGATTTTAGGACACTGCTGTGTCAGCTCATAAGCTCATGCACTGGGGTTGCCTGGGGCAGCTGCTCACGGGGCAGGAACTGTGCTGGTGGTGGGTCCCTGTGGTCAGTGGGAGCCTGTGGTCCTAAAAACCCCACAGCTGGAAATGCTGTTGCTTGCCCAGCTGCTTTCTGGAAGTAATTCTGGCTGCTGGCTCTCACCTCCCCAGCTTTTTAGCTCTTTTTTTCAAGCTTTTCCTCTTATAAACAGTCTCTTATCCCTTCTTTGGCAATATATTGTCCTGCTGTGTCTGCCATGGATATGCTTGTGCTTCCAAAATAAATAATTGGAAAAAAATGTATCCACTTGACCATTGCCTTTACTTCCAATGTGGGTTTGAGCTGCTTGGAAATGCCTGTTGAAAGCAGAGAAATGGTGCCAAGGTGTTTTTTGTGGCTCCTGCCTCCTGAAGTGTGTGAGGCTGCCCAAACCCAAGTGAATGAGGCATGGATGCAGCGTGGTCCAGGGACTGGATTGGCTTGGAGAATGTCTGCCATCTGCCAGGGATGGGGCCTCCACAGCTTATCTGAGCAACCTGTTCCAATGCCTCAACACTCTCATAGTTAAGAATTTTTTCCTAATATCTAATCTAAACCTCTCTTTCAGTTTAAAGTCTTTTTCCCTTGTCCTGTTACTCACTTGTAAAAAATTCCTCTCCAGCTCTCTTGTAGGCCCCTTTAGGCATAGGAAGGTGCTGTAAATTCTCCCCAGAGCCTTCTCTTCTCTAATCTGAATAATCCCAGTTCTCTCAGCCTGTCTTCATGGAGGGATGTTCCAAACTCCTCCAGGAGTTTGCACCCTTTTGTTTAAAACAAAGCCAGTCACAGGTCCTGACTGACACTTGGAGCTGCCTTGCTTTTGCCAGATACAGTGATGGGCAGAGCTCCAGAGGACTTGTCTCAGCACACATTGAGATATCCAAGTTATGGGTTCAGTGTGCAACCAGAATAGGAATCAGTGCCCAGAGTAAGGTCTGAAAAATAAAACCTCTTAGGAACTGGAAAATGTTCACATCTAGACAGGAATTTGCTCTAGTCTGGTCTTTTTGTTTTTCTTTTTTTTTTTTTTCTTTTTTTCTTCTTTCTTTTAATTTCTTGATTCTTTAAAGTGAAATATTTGACCATGAAAAATTCATTGCCCTTTAGGTCATCCTGTACCTCAGAGCTGCAGATATGGCAACCTCTGGGTGAGGAGTGAGCCCTTGCTCTGATTTGCTTCTGAAGGGACTGCAGCTAATTTCTGGCACAAATCACAGCACCAGCCATAACCCTGCTGCACAGTGGAATACCTCTTGCAGGGACCACACAAGCAGAGCGGCTGCTTCCCTAGAGCAAGCCCTGCTGAGGGCTCAGCCTGCAGTGACTCTCCAGCATCATTCTGTCCCCTTTGTGTCCCCGCAGGCCCAGCGACCCTGGCGAAGGACGGCGATGAAGCCCCCGGCCCCGGCAGCTGTCGGGGCGCTGCTGGCCCTGGCCCTGCTGGCTCTCACGCACCTGCCCCCGGCCCCGGAGCACTCCCTGCTCCCGCTGCCGGCCTCGGCCCCCCCTGCGCCCCCGAGGGAGGCGGCCGCCCCCATGTCTGCAGGACAGGCCCACAGAAGAGGGCTCCCCGTGCCCCGCACTCGCCCGCAGCAGGAGCAGGCCCCCGGCAGGGGCAGGAGGCGGCGGGGGCTGGAGAGGGACATTCCCCACATTCCCCCTTGGCTCTCTGCCGACGACCTCCAGAAGATGTGGCTGCTGTCCAGCGGGCAGGTGGTCTCCAAATCCCGCGTTCCTGCCCACGGGCAAATCATGCGAGTGAGGCTGCGTGCCGCGGGGGATGATGCCAAGGGAGATGCCGAGGGGGATGTCTCGCCAGCCAGCCCGGAAGGAGACTGCCAGGATGGGCGCTGTGGGCTCATCAAGCGCCCCGGGGACCTGTACGAGGTGCTGGCCTTCCACCTGGACAGGGTGCTGGGGCTGAACCGCAGCCTGCCCGCCGTGGCCCGGCGCTTCAGCAGCCGCCTCCTGCCCTACAGCTACACCGACGGCGCCCTGCGGCCCATCATCTGGTGGGCTCCTGACCTGCAGCACCTGCAGGATGCCAACAATGACCAGAACTCCTGTGCCCTGGGATGGCTGCAGTACCAGGAGATGCTGCAGCCCCACAGACCGATGCCGGTGGACAGGGACACTCCCTGCTCCAGCATCCCACGCAGCGAGTGGAGCCGCCTGGCCCTCTTTGACTTTCTTCTCCAGGTAGGGCTGTGGTGGTTGAGGCCACCTGTCCCATCAGCTGTGGCAGCCGGGTTCCCCTGCAGCTGCACCTCTGTTGTCTGACCATGGTCTCCTGCTCTGTGGGGTCACATCAGGTGTGGTTTCTTGGGATGTATTTTCACTCTTGGGGAGCAGCAGAACTTTGTGCAGAAGCACTTTGGCCTGAGTATGGTCCAAGTTTGGCACTTTCCAGGAAGGTTGTGGTGAGTCTGTCCTTGTGTGGGTGAACTTTCTGCTCTTCATTTTGTGCTGGCAGAGGCTTGGAACATGCCTAGAGACATCCCTAGGGCATCCCTAGGGATGAGCTGCACGTCTGTCACCAGCCCCATCACATCCAAACTCAGGGATGTGCTGCTGGCATTGGAAATAAGGAGCCATGCCTTGGACAGCACTGCCTTCCTCCTCCTCGGCATTAATAGCACTTAATCTTCTGTCTGGAAAATCATACCCTGCCGCTACGAGGGATTACAACAGTATCCCAGAGAGTTATCAGGTCTTGGAGGGCAGCTGTGAGGAGGCAAAAGTGATTTCTGTGGAGAAAAAGAAAGCCTGTTTTGACACCTGGGGGCTGTTTATCAGACAAGAGAAAACTGCCTGAAAGGACAAGTATTAATGCAAATAAAAAAGGGAAGAAAGAAAAAACCCTCAAACTACTAAAATATGTTTTTCTTACTCTCTCTTTTTTTACAACTATGCTGGCAGAGGTGGAGCTGTTCTGGCTGGGCTTGAAAATATTTCAGCTGAAACAACCAGAGAAATGAGAAGATTAACCAACCCTCTTCCCTTCCAAAATACCGCTGAGTGCAGTGGAAAGGCTGAGACTGCAGGAGAAATTATCTAGTTCTAAGGAGGGTTCCTCCTCAAGGGCTGAAGCAGTGCAATGATAAATTCAAGGGCAGTCTACAGGTTCTCCTCAATAATTCTAAAGGAATCCTCCCATGCAGAACAAGTCACATAAAGGTAAAGAGGATATTATAGAAGTGGAGTAGCATCTTTCAGAAATGGCATTAGCAACTCCCACCCTTGCTGGGGAAGGAGAAGTTGGGTGAGTTTTGAGTCCTGTTGTACATTGGCATTGAAATCTTGGTAGTTTTCTTCGATTTCTCTTAAATTTTGGCTTCTTCTATGTTAATTTCTCTTGGTATTTGCCATAAGGGAACCGCCCATTTTGTGTAAAGTTTTAGTGGGGTCAAAATGCCAGGCCTGGTGGAAAAGGGGCAGCTGCTGATGGCTTTGTCCTGCACTTAAAGATGGCCAAAACCAAATCAACTCTGCAGCCACATCCCTGCCCTGGGACACCCACTTCCCAGCCAAGTGGAGAGCAATAAAATTTTCCCTAGGAGAAGCCATCCCAGGCTGAATCATAACTGGAAAAACCTATCAGATGCAAGGGGATGCCCTAGGATGGGCATAAGAGGGGCTGAAGGTGAGCTTCTGGTAATGTTTGAGCTTGGATGGGGGAAGGTGTGGCTCCTGTATTTGTGTACTAGCAATAATACCAAAATTCCCAAGAATTCGAGCTGTTTAGCCTTCGGAAAGAGGAAATTAATACCAGAAAATTAGGGGAGGGCAGGGGAGGGAGGGCTTGTCAGCATGTCAGGGCACTCTCAGCATCTCCACAGCCATCTGATCCCTCTCCTGGGGCTCCACTTGGACACCAGATCTGGCTCCACCTCGGACTCCTGTGGGTTCAGCACCCACCCACCCTGGTTTCACAGGTGCTCGTGGGTGGGTGAGGGGAGTGCTGAGCCTGTTTAATGTCTAAGTTCTCTCTGGTTGTCTTCACCTTCTGTGCAGCCTGCAAAACAACATAGCAGGTGAGAGAAGCTGGCATGCTGAGCTCTCTAGCAGGCAGACTGAGGAGATGCGAGGAGGAAATGTGATATTTCTTCTGTTTCCATGTGTTTTGTGACAAGAGGCTTGAGCACTTTTTCACTGGAGTGTCTCCCAATGGAGGAATACTGACCTGAGTTCCTCATTAAACCTCAGAAAACAGAGAGATTTAAGAGGCTCCAGTGTGGGACTAATCCTTCTTCTCAAAGAATTATGAATGGAATGGCCACGGAGATCAAATTTGTGTTTCCCTGCAGCGTCTTCTCCAGTGCTTGGTCAGCGTTTGGGTTCAGACTGAGCTCTGTGGCAAAGCACAGCCTGTAACTGGTAACTTGTGCTAATTACCAGGGCAAAGGGAATAGGCAGCCTCTGTGGCTTCTGTCTCGTTGTCACCTGCAGATCCCTTCTGGATCACCTGAGACCTGCTCCAGCCCTCCCCATGGCTCCAGGAGCCTCTCTGCACCCCGAGCCCTGCCTCCTGGGCTGGCACCAGCAATGCCGAGCAAATCAGTGAGTCGGGCATTTTCATGCTGCAACCAGAAAATAGATTTATTTTCTACTTTATACATATTTTCATATATTTCATATATATTTCATATATTTCATATATATACATGGGGGTTTTTTGTAAACAGGCCTTGAGATCAGGAGGAGGTGAGGCAGCTCCCCTACAGGGTCATGTCAACACACAGCTATGGGGAGGTCTATTGACAGCCAAGGTCCTGTCTGCCCCACAAATCACCACAGAGGATGTACCAGCTGCTTCTGACAAAGCTGAGGAAGCTCCATAAATACTGAGGCCAGGTCTGGCAGAGACTTATGTCTTTTAAAAGCCCTTCATTCCTCCAAGGGTGTGGTTAAACATTGGAATTTGTCAAGCAGCTCCACGGTTTCTGCAGGGAACTGGGATGCGAAGCAGGAGGTTTGACAGCCTGGACAACATGAAGCCTTAGCAGCACCTGCAAACGATTAAACACAAATGTAGCTGAAACAAGTCACTGTGGCCCAACTTAAATGTCAGGTATGCTCTGCATATTCACAGACTGCTTTTTCCCTTGCCAATACTTTTCCATTCATCTTGCCATTGAGAGCTGCTCAGGTTACCGTAGGGATGGATGAAAGGTTGCATATGTGACAGGAACCAGATGAAACCTTCATACAGAGCACCAGTACTGGGAAAAATAAATTATTTTTGAGGTCTCAGACTCTAGGTTTCCTTGGGTGCTTTGTTGTTTTTTTTATTCATTCATCATCATGTGTGTCTTCATTTCAGCTGGAAGCACAACCCCTTCAGTCTGTGCAGTACAGAATGTGGAGGTAGCAGGTGTCTGCGCTCCATCAGAAAAGCCTGTCACCATCACTTTTGTCATCCCCTTCTTCATGCCAAAGGGGTTTTGCATGTGTGCTTCTACTCCTCTCACTCACCACTGTGTGCAGCTTTTGCATTGCACGTCTCCTAAGGATCCCTAGAAATGTTTCATTTTCCTCTCTACAAGAACAGCTCACAACAGGACCTCTCCATCCCAGGCACATGTCCCTGTTAAGGTCCCCCAATGTCTCCTGCAGGTCCATGACCGCCTGGACCGCTACTGCTGTGGCTTTCAGCCTGATCCCTCTGAGCCCTGCGTGGAGGAGATGCTCCATGAGAAGTGCCGGAATCCAGAAGAGCTGGTCCTGGTCCACATCCTGGTATGTCTCCCTGCTGTCCAAGGGCTGCTCTGGGGCTAACACCTCTAGGGAGGTGTCTGGGAGGCACTTGCAGGGCTGAGGTGGTAGCAAAGGGAGTGTAGGTCCCATGGTGATGCTGAGTCCCTGTTGGGAGGTATGCAGAGGTACGGAGCAACATAGACATTGGCATTTGCATTCCCCCAAATACTCTCAGGCTTTCTTACTGCATTAAAAAGCAGCCTAAACCCTCACACTGGTGACTCTGCACTGGGTGAACTCCTTGCCATCCTGCTGGCAGGTCCGGAGGAGCGCGCCATCCCGCCTGGTGTTCATCGACAACGCGGGCAGGCCGCAGCACCCTGAGGAGAAGCTCAACTTCAGGCTCCTGCAAGGCATAGGCAGGTAGGAATGTGCACGAGCTGAGCAAGGGCTGAGCTGGCACACAGGGGATGTCCAGCAGCCCTGTGTGTGCTCACCTTCTTGCTGCTTCTGGCCTCCCTAACGGGGCATCCCTCTGAATGGGGATGGATGTTCTGGATGTCCCCAGAACAGGGTGGGTGCCTGGGCTCTCAAAAACATCCCACGTGCCCCTGCCCTGAAACTAACTCTTTATTCTGCTCTGGATGGCTGATGGCAGGCTCCAAAGCCTATTTCCCCTCTATAATTGGCAGCTGCACAAAAATAATGAATAATCAGGTATTTCAGCATTTCTTGCGCCATTGCCCATGAGGCATTTTGGCATGCTGGAGGCCTCTTGATTTGGAATTTGTTTGGGTCTGTGTCTGATGGAGCTATCCTGCATGCTCACCAGTTTTAAGCAGAAAGCTCCTCATCCTGTGTAAGCATTTCCTCTTGAAGCATCATTACTCCAGTGCCCCGCTGCTCAGCCTTCCCTGGATAACCCCTTCCCTCCCTGTCTCTGCTCCTCCCTGCAGCTTCCCAGCGGCGGCGGTGGCCAGGCTGCGGTCGGGCAGGTTGCAGAGCCTGCTGCTGCAGTCCCTGCGCCTGGACCGGGAGCTCTGGGAGAGCCAGGGGGGCGCCGAGGGGCTCAGACCCCTGCTCCACACCATTGACAGGCGAGCACAGATCCTGCTGCGTCACATCCAGGAGCACAACCTGATGGTGTTCGAGGACTCGCCGCGCTGAGCTGCCCCCCGGCTGGCTCATGGTGTCCCTGTACATCCCAGCAGCCATGGATGTCCCTCATGCCCTCGGCATGGACGTTATGAGGCTTCACACTGGTGCTTGGCTCTCCACAAGGTGTTTCCCCTCACCTTATAGGATGACCTGGAGAAGCAGATGGAACTACAGGGAGTAGGAAAGATGTGGAGGAGATGCCTCTTAAGACAAGCCACAACTTGAGAAAGGCAACAGTCATCAAGTTATGGTCTCAGCATGGATTTTCAAAGGAAGGGCACATCCATGGGGTTTTTTGGGTGCCTTTACTCACACACAAAGAAACACACAAACAGCAGCTGTGAAAATGGGAGTCTTGGACAGTTGAACAGCTGACAGGGACCCTGGAAAGAGTTAAAGAAGCTGTGGAGGAAGTCACTGGCAGCCTTTCCATGGCTTTTTGATGATGCCTTCGCTATTTCCAAAACATCCTGGACAGAGAGGCAGGAGGAAAGCAGAGGGGAGCTTTCTAAGTGGATTAAACAAAGACAAGACACAAGAGCTGAGCTCTGCCTTTTCTCCTGCACAAGAGGTATGATGTGCCTGGGAAACTGTGAGCCACTGCCTGGAGCTGAGATTAGGCAGGACCTTGAAGCTCAGCAGCACTGGGCAGCAGCTGCCCTCACACAGCCCATGGTACCATCCCCAGTGAGAGCCACATGCTGTGTGCCATGTGCCACGGTCCATGCACGTGCCCTGGTGGGCCTGGGCTCCTGCCAATGCTCTCAGTGTTGGATTTGAAGATTTAAATCTCTCCTTTACTCTTTGCCTTCCCTGTCAGGGGATTAAAGGCAAAACTACCCCACTTCTGAAAAGCACTCCTGGCTGCTCTCCTGGGCACGACTGCATGTAACTCTTCCCCAGGCTTGCAGAAATATGTTTTAACAAAAATGCCAAGCTATTTTAGCACGAGGCAGTCAAGTGCAAAATGGTTTCTGAGCGTGCTGGCACCTCTGGCAGAGCCCATCCTGTTCCTGTCACCCCTCAGGCTCTTTCCCAGCATCCCATTCTGATGAAGCACGGCAGCATCCCAGCTAGGCAGGTCCTCAAGTGTCAGGGCTGAGAGATAATTCAAAACAAAATGAACAGGAGGAAAAGAGATGCAGGGATGGGCTCCACCATTCCCCACAGTGTGTTTCCCAGCTGAGGCATGCAGTCAGTTCCTGGCCTGTGGGTTTATGGTTTGCCACCTGAAGGCTTTTTAAAGGCCTCCATTTCTCCAGTGTAACAAGCAGAGCATCCATTGCTTCAGGCACTCCCAATTCACTTGTCCTTTGGCAAGTCTCAGTGAGACTGGAATAGGCACCCAGCTGCACCATGGTACAGCTGCCCCATTGCAATAGCTTTGGAGAACATGGCCACCATGCAGTGGGAGAGGAAAAGCTGGCTGTGGATACCTTCCCTGCTCCATCCTTCTCAGCACTATGTCAGTTTTAGAGTTTGCTTTAACACTCATGCTGATGAGCACAGGCAATTGCCTTTTTTCCCCTTTTCCCTCTTGCTGAAGAGAGGGTGAAGTGAGACATGGGTGACGTGAATCAACAAGCAAGCACAAGTGCTCTCAGGAAGCATCAGCACTCAGCATCACAGGCACAGCAGCATCCAAAGTGCCATCAGCTTGTTCCTGGAGTCCTGCCCTCCAATTAGCCAGGGAGGGCCTTTCCCTCAGCACTCTCTCCACCCCGTGAATTATCACCCTATTTGCTGTGCCATGAGATGGATGACAGTCATGGAAACCCTGCTAAAGCCTGAATCATGAGGATTTATTACTGGGAGGTGAGCTTAGCTTGTGAGCTTGAAAGAGAGCAAAATAACTCATCCTGGGTCCTATGAAAAGCCATACCCAGGCATGGCTGTATAGGAATAAAGGATTCTAAATGTAACAAAATTAAATCAAAAAATAGGCTGGGAAAAAATGTGAGGTAACAAGAGCATTAGTTATGATGTACAGCATTCATCAGAGTCTTGCTTTATCTCATTGAAGTGAGAAATTTCATCAAAGGAGAGGTTTTCATCCCATGTAAACCAAGTTCTCAGCAAGAATCAAGAGACAGGTGGGGCTCTGTGCAGTGGCCAAAGCTGTGGACATTGCTGAGCTGGACCAGCAGCTTTTGCCTTGCCTCTGGTTGCATCTGCTCTACCTTAACATTGCACAAAGTACTGGGGTTTTTTTGCATTTCTTTAGTTGTAATGTGAGTTTGCTAGCTAAACACATGTGAGAACATCTGTAAGCAGTTATACATGTGAATAAAAATCCCTTGTGATTTAACAAAGAGCCATGTATGGATAAATAAGAGAAGCAAAAGCCAAGATCTTGCTGAGACTGATCATTAATCTTCTTTAATTAGTCCATTTTTCCATGGGCTTGCCTATGTAACCAGCACAGGCTCTGAACTGCAGTCATGGCTGTTCAGAGGGATCCTGTGCCCTGCTTGTGCCAGCCTTTACCCTGTCGTGTTGGGTTCTGTTTGCTCCAGCTATCAGTGTGTTGCATTTCCTATGACAAACTTACTGTTATGGTTGTAACTACTTTATAGTTGGAAATATTCCTGTGGGGCCATGCTTGACAAACTAGATTTCATCTGAACAGGGATGCTGTTTTACCAAATTTTACTGCATGCCATCACAGATCGTGTTGGGATGCGGTCACAAAAAACGTTGGTCCAAGCTGGCTGCAGGTTGGCTTTGTCTTTAAGAAGGCAGCAGCAGCTAAGCAAGGGAAAAACCAGTGGAGAGACAAGAGCTCCTTGACAGGGAGTATCCCTGCAGCACCCTTCTGCTCACCCTTGACACCTAGGAATGTGCTTGGAACAGCATTTGGGAGCATGGGCATGCACCTCCACAGAGCTCCAGTGGGAGGGAACTGCTTCATCCCACAGTGATCCGAGCCACACGAGCCTGTTTCACAGCTCTCTGCTGTGCACAGCCTTTCAGCTGGCAGGAAACAGGGCTGGGGCTGGGAAGGCAGGGCCAGATTGGCTCCAGCCTGCCGAGCACACTCACTCTCATGTGCAAACACCCACTGTGTCACTGCTCCTGTGCAGCCCGATCTTCAGCCCCAAAGCTGGTGATCCCTGGCACCCCCAGCAGCCTGATCCAGTGCTTTGCTGGCCTCACCCTCCATAAACGAAATGCCATTTGCTGCACTTAAGGGCCACTTCTTGAGCTGGACACTAAGTAGTCTTTTCTGAGCCCCATGTGGACCTCTCAGAACAGCCCCAGCACTCACTGAGCCCAGCCAGTGGCAGGGGTGACACCAGTGGGGTGGCACTTGGGGGTGAGATGATGAACCACCCTTGTGCTTCCTTCCTCTTGAGGGTGGGTTGTCACAGGCGACACTCAGAGACCCCACAGGGATGTTCTGCAAAACCCACCCAAGCATGCCCGTGCTGCACAGGGGAAGCGTGGGCTGACTGCTGCCTGAAAGGCACAAGCTAGCAAGTAAATCCAAATTCATGGTTAAATCTCTGTATATAAAAATAATCTGGCTTTTAGAAAGCAATTTATTTATTCTTTCAGTACTTACTTAAATATTTATGCAAAAAAGGAGGAAAAAAGTCTGCTCTGACATAGGATTATTGTAGCCACAGTCTTTGAGATTAATGGAAGTAAATTAGCCTGATGTTTTATTTACATCCAGAAAAGCAATAGATAAACTCTCCTTGTGATGGATTTTCTTCATTAGCTGGGCAAACGCCTAAGGTACAGCTCTTGACATTGTTTCTTCCACACAGTTAGACAAACAGTTTATCAAAAGAGTATAAAATTGTCAGGAAAAGGAGCAGATTAATGGCCAGTAAAGTGAAGATCATTGAATTTATGATATAAGTAACAGTATCACTGGAGCTCAAAAAATGGCTTATTAGATAAGCACCATGTACACACACAGGGAAGTGCTGAGCCCCCCTGGATCTGCCACATTGTCGGCAGCTGCTTCCCAAATCCCAGTGGGGTGGTGTCCACACTGAAGCTTCACCTCCCTCCTCCTTCCCTTCCTGTAGGTTTGGGTTTATTCTGTAGCTCTCTCACACAATATCCTCTCAATTAAAACCCCCTAAGATTTCAGAAATGATAGCTTTTTCTTCATGTCTGTGCTGATGCAACCATTTCTGCAACTTATTTTGGCAATTTTGGCTGCTTTTTACACCAGGGATAATCGTGCCAATATCAGCAACAATGATGCACAGGTCTCATGATTATTTGTAAAAAATCCCCCAGCATTAGCAGCTTATGGATCCCATATGGCTCCTGCAGCAATTACCGCTGCAAGGATAATTACCTGCCAGATAAGGCAAATGGAAGAAAGGAGACAGGGAATGTGGGAGAAACTAAACATTCCCAGGGATGGCAGAGGGGCTGTGCTTGTGGGTTCCTGAGGTCTCTGCCCTGCTAAACATGGGCTCAGGTTTCCAAGCATCAGAAGAGGGGTTTTGGGTACACTGACAACTAAAAACCATGAATTTAGCTGGTGCCATGAATCTTGGTGTCCGAGTGCTGTCTCCAGCAGGTGGCATTGGCTCGACAGGCTGTCTTTTCCCAGGGCTTGCCAAGAGTGTCTTACAAGTTTCATCTCTGGAATGGCAGATTTCAGGCTGCTAAAGCATCATTAAATCCCTAATTCCTTTGCAGCCTAATCTGCCCAGCTGTACTTTATATCTCTTCACCAGCACCACCTTTTCTCCCCCCATTTCTCTCTTTCCTACAAAAATCTAGATTTAGGGAAGCAGAGTGTTATGTTGCAAGCAAGACAGAGCAAGTGGCTGCTTGAAGAACGAAATGCCACAGCATCCAGGGCTCTTCCCAGCCTAGTGTGCACCCAAGTGTGGATTCAGGTGCACAGCAGTCACTGGATTTTTGGATTGAAGGTCTCAAATGGCAGTCAAGTCCAGGAGTTTTTCCCTAGAGCTATGTTGGATAGCTGCTGCTTTGGTAGGATTGTCTCTGTTCCAGAGAACTTGTAAAGTTCAGGGCATTTTGAATGGGCCCTGCAGCTGCCCCTGGGATGGATTTTAAAGGGATACATCTGCTAGAGCTGTGTGCATCCGACTGGCAGACAACACAAATCCAGCCATGCTCTGGGGCTTTGGAACCCACTGGTTTGTAAGCAAGGCAAGCCAAAGATGGGAACAGCCTTTCCCAACAGGAGTAGTTTTCTACCCCCAGACTATCACCATGGCATCCTTGGGAATTTCCCTGAGTTTTTGCTTCACTCCTCACTGAAGGACCTGCCTCACATTTCCTCCTCTTCTGAGCTGAGCCAGTTTTTATTCCCTTGGGCCCCACCCAGCATCCCTAGAGATGCTGACTCCATGGTGCTGCTGGCCAGGCTCTCTGCTTGAGCAGGTGTGGCACCACCTCTTCCAGTCCAGCTTTTTGAGTGAATTTTGCTCCCTTGGATTTAATGTTTGGCTGTATCTAAGCAGGAATGTTGTTTTTATTGAGGGTGAGGTGAGTGGATAGAGTGGTACAGGCTACACTGTAAATGTTGCTGTACTTTTGCATGTATTTGTTTTTAATTTCCCATTCTAGGCATCTGGGAAAGCTTGGAGTAAGCAAAGCGTGTTACATCCCAGGGCTCTTTATGTACATAAACAATTGGAGGTTTATTGCTTTGACCTTCCCTGAAACAAGTTCTTGGCTCCTCTGAGTTAAGTCTTGGGCAAATAAAAGGGATCTAATAAGCTGAGCTGCAGATTTGGGCTTCTAGGAAGTACATCTAGGTGCCAACAAGATACCAGGAGGCTGAGATTTGCCACAAATGGGACAAATCTTTTTAATGGCTTTTGTTCAGTTCACCAGGGTCTGCCAGCTCTGCTCCTTGCCAACAGTAAATAGTCTGGAAGCAGGGAATTGGTGATTATATTAAATTTAAGGCAATTCAGCATGGTTTTACTTGATTTGGAGTGTGGGGGAGAGGTGGCACAACATCTTTGCACAGAATGGACAGGTTAGGTCAGACACTTTATTGTCTGAGCATGAAACATTGCATCACGTGGAAAGAGCCTTAATTAGGTGTTCAGGAAGAGTTCATCCTGCCCATTTGAGAAAAGGTGTGAGCTAAGAGGGCAGAGATCAAAGGCTTCCACCGAAGGCCAGAGCAATTTGCTGAGGAGCTTAACTGGAGGGCTAAGTGCCTGTGCAGGGGCATCAAATCAGCTGCAGCTCTTCCTTGCCTTTAGTTTTACTCCTCTTCCAGAAACAGGAAAGAACCAATGTGTGGGAGGCATCTCTACTTCAGCTTGGCCTTTTCAAGCCTTTTCAGGCCTGATCACAGTTCAAGAAGTGGGGGGAAAAAGCTCCAAAAAGGCACAGCCATGCTTCTGTGGGGACAGCCCCTGGGTGGGCAATGTGGCTTCACATCCTGGGGCTCAGCTCCAGCCTGGCCCCAGGCTGTGCACAGGGAAAACCTGCTCAGTCCTTCCCTGCCTCTCCCTCCTGGTGATGCTTTTGCATCACTCACCCTTCTAAAAGATCTCATCTTCCTGAGGCATTTTGATTGCTCTAGGTAGACACTGCCTTCTTTGCCTGCAGCGTTATCCCTTCCCTGCCCCTGCCTGCTGGAGCTGCCTCTTGCACGCTCCACAAAGCAGCCAGGCACTGCCCTCTCTTTTAGTTGCTTTTGCCCACCTCCTTACAGTAGCTTTAGGGGAGGTGGGGCAGGGGAAGGGCTTGGAAATAAGGAACATTTGGATGCAGAGAGGCAGGGGAGGGAGGGTAAGCAGGTACCTTGCTGGCTTGGTGGGAGCAGATGTGTCAGTGCAGGCACCTGCATGGATATGGACAATAATTTCTCTGTCTTTGCAGAGCTATGGCCTTGAAGTTTGCCTCTTTTATTCTGTAGGGACCACTGACTGCAGAAAACAGATGCCATCTGTCCACCGTGCCTTGTAAATCAGATTTTAATCATCTCAGGGAGAGCTCTGTCTCCAGCTGAGTGCTGCAAACCAGGTCTGCAGGAGTTACTCTGCAAAATTTACATTTCTGAGATAGGTTAGTGATTAGGGCTCCAGCTTCATACCAGGGAGGCAGAAATACAATTTCTTCCCCTCTCACAGATTTCCTGGCTGTGGGTGGAAAATAGCTTAGGCCATGGCTGAATTGATCAGGAAAGTGCAGGTCTGTTTCTCACCTCCCAGCTGACCTCCCTCCCCAGCACGCTGACTCTGCAGCATATCTGCATCCACAGTGGGCACAGAGGCTCCCACAATGAAGGACACCCCTGAGCCAGGACCAAGAGAGGCACCTCCAAGATCCAGTTTTGCTCCATGAAAACTGAAGGCACAGACTGCAGAGGTGCTGGTGTTGGAGTCACTGTCTCCTCCAGCAGTGCCTGATTCCCAGCTTGTCTTGTGGATAACATGTTTGTTCCAAGGGCTGCTGCACTAGGTTGCAGTGGGCAGTGGGGGAGAGAGCCAGGGAGGGAAATGGCACAAGATCTGACTCTGTCTGGTCTTGTACAGCCCTTACACAGGTCTGTAAGGCAAACTGGGTGTTCCTACAACAATAAAAGTGCACTGCTGAGGATGGCCACAAGCACAGGTGAGCTGTCCTTGTCCCTTTTTTCAAATCATTATATATTGCAAAATCATTGCAGGTATTACAGGGAGGCTGCAAAGCAACCTCTTTGTGAGTAAAGAATCAATAATTTGTTTTCTTCTTCCTTATATGAAAACAATACCATAAAATCATGTTGGTTTATTAAAAAGGCAATAAACTTTGAGCACAAATGGCAAGGCTGATCACAGCCTGTCCTTGGGGAGATACAGCTCTTTTGTGCATGGCCTCTGGGGACTTATTTTACAAAAAAGAGCTTAGCAAAGCCTCTAAAAACATGGTTATTTATTGGTTGGCATTGCCAAGTTCTGACCCCGAGGAACTCGCAGGGGCAGAGCAAACAGAGCCCATTGTTACCTGCTGGAAGCTTTGAAAGAAACCTCTGCCTCTTCTCCTCCATCCTCAAAAAGGAGATTTGCCAGGCAGGATGGCTCCTCACAGCTGTCCCAGGCCACTCACCTCTGCCATTTTACACAGAAGAAGTGCACCCCCCCGGCTGTGTATCACCACATCACAAGAGGGTGGTTACAGCAGTCAGAGACTGGGACGAGTCAAGTCCTGTCAGTTCAGCAAACCCCAAATCTAATGGTTATAATGATGCCACTGTTAATTTTTGAATGTGATGCCATTAGAGTTTAAGCTCTTGCAAGGGTGCAGGAGAAGAAGGGTGCCTCCTGTCAGCATTTTCTGACGTGGGGCAGAAGCAAACCTGCATCCTTGCTTCACACGAGTTGGGGCAGCCATCGTTCATTTTGCAAAAAATCTCTTTTCTCCCCACCTCTGCAGTGCAGTGGAGATTGCAGCTGGGCCACACATTGATGAACTGGATGGGGTGAGGGCACAAAGGCAGCATGGCTTGTGTGGAAACCATTTAATGGGGAACCAGTAAAGGAAATGCCCCCTTGTCCCCCACCTTCCTGCCCCTTACACACCCTCAGGGACTTGTTCTGTATGAAATCTCCATGGAGGAGCTTTGGCTGGAGCTCTCTAAAGGTTTGGCCATGAGGCTGGTGTGAGGTGTCTGATGAGCAAATTCTGGAACTAAGGGCATCCAAGCTTAATTGTAAAAATGGGCTAAGAAGGGGAAGTGTGGTACCCAGCTAATGGGGAGAGCCCAGGCTCCACTCCATAAGCCCCCCCACAGTGCTGGGATTCATTTTAATCAGCACTTAGAGAGGAAGAGAAAATATTCCCCATCTTTTTTCATTAAAGATTAAATAATTCATTCAGCCAACACCCTAATGAGGCACCAACAGACATGTAATGAATAAATATTTTAAAAACAGTTAACTTAAACATTAAAAACCACCCCCATCTCTGTTGTGTAGGTAGTGTTTGGGGAACTAGGCTGGAGTGGGGAGGAGGTGGAACAGCCCCTTTCCAGAAGAGCAAAGGAGACTGCAGATTAAACCAATTCTTGAGCTGTTTTCTAATGAGCCTGCTGCAGCTTTTCCAGGTGAATCAAATAAATGAAAATCCTTGGGCAAAACAAATATTTCCATTCAAGTCCTGTCGTCTTCCTATTCCCTAATCTTCCCTCCAAATCCTTATTCCTGACCCAGATGCTCAGCCCAGTCTCAGTTATGAGGATGCTGGGACTGAGGGGTCACACCTATTTCCAGGTGAGACTGTGTTGTCTGGAGCATGTTGGAACCATCACCTTACTGGTGGTTCATCACCTCCCTGGAGCCCAGGGAGCCCTCACCAAGGCTGGCTTTGTGCTACATCCCCCCAAGAGATCCTGCACTTGTGGTCCTTCTCACAAGCACCATGATTTCTGCTTTCTTTCTTTCTTCCTCTGCAAAGGAAGAGAATTTAAATATTAAATCCCACTGAGAAATTAAAAAATCATACGTCCCTTGGGACACAAATACAGCTAAACCAAACTGCACGAGCAGGGAAACAGATTTTCTACATGTTGGGGGAAGCTTGGCAGGTAGGAAAATATTTCTCAGCTGAACACTCTCCCTCTGGTTTGGATTAATAGCTGGGGTCCAACTTCACTACTCCCATAACAAATAAATCTTAAACAGTAACTAGCCCGAGAGAAGAAGTAACTGCTGGATGTCTTTCCAATGCTGTATTTTGTTCCTCTGTAAAGCACTCCTCTTTTAAAAGCTCTCTGGCTCTTCACTGCTTATTTTCCTTGGATTTTATAGAGATGTTGGCACCAAACACATGCACACAACTAAACTTCCAGGTGGCAACATACACAGAATACATGTAGCAAAAAGTCCAAGGCAAGACGTTCCCAGCAAAACAATGTTTGATTTATTGCTTCTGAATTATCCATGAGGAGATCCAGACTTTTTTTTTTAACCTATTCAGCTACCAGTCAAAATTATTTGACACTCTGCAAGATCCCTCCACCAGTGTCCACAGCCCCTCTGCAACGTCTCTGTCACAGGCTTCTCCTGCCCAAGGGGATGGAGGTTTGCATGGTGTTTTCCCCATGGTTTTGGAATCTTCTCCAGCTGCAGAGAGCACCCTGCACTGAGATTAAGTTGCCATTGTGCTGGAGCACTGGGGGAAGTTATTAAACAAGAGCTCAATGTATCATTTGTACTTCTCTTAAACTAATAAACCATAGATGTTCCCTTCATAGGTAAGGGAACAGCTAATAAAACACTCACAAGTTCTGTCTTTCGACCCCAATAAAATCCCAGCCAGATGCCAAAGAAATCCTTAAACCCAAGCATTGAACTCGACGTTGAAATATCAGCCCCAAACGTGAGAGGAATATGTCCATTTCCTCAATGTGCCTGGGAAGAGCCAGGGTTTGAAGGGCTTAACCTTTCACTTTTGCTATCAGGTAGAACAAAACATGTCACCTAAAACCTGGTAGTCATAAATCAGGTCTTTGAATGCCTGCAGAGAAGTCCTTGAGCAGTTCTCAGCTCCAGGTGTGGAATGAGTTTGGACAGACTTTTATTTCCATTTTAGCAAAACAGAGCAAAACTGGTTATACTCCACAATTTTTTTTGCAGTCTCCTCAAAGAAAACCCTTAATCAGGTGTCTTTTTTTATTCATTGCACTATCTCTGAGAATGGGAGGAAAGAAGGATAATAAAGGGGAACATAAGTGGCAGCACTGAGACAACCGTCTTGTGTGGCAGAGGTCCTCTCTCTGGGTAGAGAGCTTGAAACAACTCTGATAAATGAAGGAAAGCAAGGCCAGGAGACCTGGTTCTCCATGGTCCTTTGACTTGGCCAAGAAACAGTGGAAGAGGACGGGAAGCTGCCATCAATGCAGAGAGGCTTTAATCCCACTTTTGCAAAGAGTCCAAGAGCAAACTCCTGAGGTGGGAGGTGACACACCAGTCCCATCCAGACCTGGCAAAGCCTGGCCTTGCACCATTGGTGCAAGCCCACTCGGTCCTTTCTCTGGCTTGCTGCTCCTCTGCTGGCACCAGGGGAGTGGCTGATGGGAGCTGGCAGGAGCCTGGGCACGTGTTTGAAAGCCAGAGAGAAACGGGAAAGATGTGGCATTAATTAGGATGGCTTGGGACCAGCTGGAACTGTCAGAGTGAGTTAACTGAGGAGAAAATGGCCCACAGCTCAGGGACGGGGAGACCTGGTGGGCTTGGCAGGGGACACCAGATGAAAACCACCACCATGTGCCAGCCCCCTGCTCTTTCCCAGCCTCAGCCCTGGAGCATCACCCTGGTGTCACCACGGATGCAGCTTGGATGTTGGGAAAACAGAGTGAGCCCACTGTCAGCAGCATTCTCTTTTGAAGCCTGCCATCACATGTGGAATCCCACTCTGGCAGAGTTTGAGCTGCCCTGTTAGCTAAACTGGGAAATTATTTACCCCGAGCCACACCTCCAGGTGAACAATGGCAATGCCTGGTCTTAAGTAACTAAATCAAGGTCAGGGAAGTAGTCAGGAGCCTCATTGCTTGGTGTGCTGTAGGACCATGGCTTACAGCAGGCAGCATGTTGAAATTAACACTTTACATTGACGTCTGAAATATTTGGAGCTCTTGGCAGCTGGAGAGCTGGGCTGAGGTAGCAGCAGGTGCACAGCAGGTGGGTGTAGAGGTACCAGTGTGGTTATTTAGATGCTTTAAATGGAAACAGACAAAACATTTTAAAATAAATTGCACTGGGATTATGCTTACTGTTGCCTCTGCTTCAAGCTGCAGGTTTGCAATCAGTTTGCATTTATGGGTAGTTTACATTTTTAAAGCGTTTCAAAGCACTCCAGCCTAAAAACATGCATTTCCAGCCTGTTTGGATTCCGTGCAGAGGAACAGGTTTCCCTGTGAGTCAGGCAGCTTCAGAATTCAACAATAAATGGATCCCTTTTACAGTGACAGTCAGACTTCCCCTGCTGCTGTATCTCCGTGCAAAGGCAGGCAGGCTCCCAGGGCAGTGCAGGTGGCTGCAGCCCCCGCTGGGGCAGAGCCCCAGCAAAGGTGGCTGTGCCTGCAGTGCTGCACATGGAGCTCCATGTTGGTCCCTTTCCTGGGAAGCCGTGACATTCAAGGGCCTGATTTTTGTGTATTCTGCTGCAACCTGTGTGGTTGTTTACATGAAGGCAAAGGGTATGAAGAAAGCTATCAGAGCAGAACAGGGATAAAAAGGGAAAAGCTCCATGCACTGACGGCACCTGGCTGTGTTCAGGCATGTTTGCTTGCTCCTGAAGCTGTTGATCACCTGATGGTGTCGGGACCCAGGACATTCCTCTGGCTGCCCTGGGTGATTCGAGACCCTGGCAGGGGGCTCAGAGACCTTGGCACGGAGTCAAACACACCTGTGCCTTCTATCTCAGCCCATGGAAAAAATTACCAACTTTGTGAGAAGATTTACAAGCCACAAGAGTTTGAGTAGAATGGTAGTTAATTTGTCACAGGGTGAAAAAGTAGAATTTTGGGGTTTTAGAATGGGGGTTCAAGAAGCAAGATGGAGGAATCTGGGTGTGTCCTGTCCTTCCTCTTGCTTCTTCTTGCCCTCCATCTTCTGCTGTGATGGTGGCACTTTTGGATTGGTTTAGAGCAGAGGCAAACTGTCTAACGTAGGTGATAGGTATTGGAAAATTATTGTAATTAAAGCACACATAGTTTGTAGTATAAAAAGTTAACACGACCCCAAGGGCAGTCACTGTGCCCCAACCCAACCTGCTGGACAGATCTCAGCAGGTCAGAGAAAGAATGTAATAGATAAGAAGAAATAAACAACCTTGAAAAGCAGAACCAACGAATCTTGACTTCTTCTCTGGTTGCAGAGCTGAGGAAAAAAAGACTTTCTAATACCTCAGGGGTCATCTCAACCACAGAAACCTGAGATAATGGTGATCTGACCTTCCTACAAATCATGGGGATTTGCTGTAAGATACTCTTTAATTCCACCAAGCAGAGAGGGTTTCCAGGCAAATGGCTTGTCTGGCCTGGAGCAGCACAAACCAAGGTGCACTACTGCTCCACATGGGTCATCTTGTGGGTCTTGGTTTCCCCTGAAATGTTACTGACTTGAAACAAAACTGAGAAAGCAGAGCCAAAACTCTTGCCTGGAACTGTGCAACTTATTTGTGTGTGGTGCTTACCTAAGTGGCCCTCACCTGAGCTACTGGTGAGGATGCATCAAACTGGATAAGGTGTACTCTGCTGGTCAGAGTTTCCCCAAACATGGGCTGTAAGAAATACGGGTTGTTTTGGTTTTTTTCCTGAGGAGAACACTCAGATTAGGTCCTTGCTCAGAAAGGTGATGACATCTAAAAGGGAAAGGTGCAATGTAGAGAATGAAGCTAATTGCTTTTTGGTAGTTTTCTTCCTGCCTACCAGCTTTCTGGGACAGTTTTTGGGAGGAAATGGCTGCCCTGACACTTCCACTGCAAATTCTGCACTGCAGAAAGGCACTATCAGGTCAGCCCCACCAATTTCTCAGCCCTTCCTCTAGCCTGAGAAAAGGAAAATGGCATAAATAAACCACTGTCTAATCATAACCCCCTCTCTAGACACTAATCAATTGTTGAAAATTGTGTCAAAACCAGTTTTGAGTGGAAAGATAGCTCTGGAATTTATGTATTTCATCAAAAATTCTCCCTAATAGAATTTTGTTTTGTTTTGCTTGGTTTGGTTTTGTCTGTTTGGTTTTGGGGTGGGTTGTTGGGTTTTTTTTTGTTTTTTTTTTTTTTTTTTTTTTTTTTTTTTTTTTGTGGGATTTTTTTTTTTTTTTTTTTTGTGGAGGAAGGAGAAGTTGTCAGAGAAACAAAATGTTTCTCACAAAAGCAGTTGGGACATGCAACTGTGGTGTTTGGCCCTTTGGAGCTGCAGCAGCAATGTGTCTTTGTCCTCTTTCTCCAAGGACAAGCATCTTCCAGGCATCAGCAATAACCAGAGGATGTTCTACAGAGTCACCCCCTGCCCAAAATTTAGCAAGTGAGAGGTGGGAAAAGAGCAAGAAGCCAAAGCATCTGAAGCTCTCACTCCCAGACAACTGAATCCCATTCTTCCCCCTAAGCAAACATTTCTAATCGCTCCTCTGAAGCACTATCACCATCCTGAGGAAGGAATTTGGAGGAAGAAGAAAGGAAAGAGATTTTTCACAGCTGTCTGGCTCTGAAACTGACAAGAATTAATGTGTGGAGGAAAGCACCTTTCTCTGTCAGAGGGAAAGAGATGAAAAAGAATGCTTATGAAAGATGGAGGGCAGCACTCATCTTCCATTGTCCTGCAGAAGCACTGCTGCCAGGGGCTTCCTGGCCACAGCTGGAGACACACAGGTGTTTGTTCATGGAGCTCTCCCCCTGCTCCCCTCTGCATAAAGCCCAGCTCAAATTTTTCATCTTCCAATGGCAAAACAGAAGATGGAATCTAGAGAAGAGCAAATAAAAAAGACAAAGTAATGGAGAATTATATAAATCCTTGAAACAGAGGAGCAGGATGAGGATGAGGACTTGTACAAACAGAAAATCTTGGAGTCCCATGCTAAAACAAAGGCTTTGATCTACAGTCCTCCACTGGTGTCTCACCTATAAAATAGAGGAGATCTTCCAGTAATTCACTCCAGATTGCTCCCCCACATGCCACCCCCTTCACCTCCATGTTTCTTGGTGTGAGAATCCCATGAAAAACCAGACACATTTCATGAAAACCTCAGCCAGATGGCCACCAGTGCCTGTACCCCTCTGGGCAGCTTGAGCAGCAGCCTGAGGCGGTGTCTCCTCACCCAGGTCTGTCACACCTTGCCACCCACACAAGCAAACCTGCCCCTGGGGCTGGCAGGTGGGGAAAGGCAGTACCCAGCTCTGGCTGGGGTGAAATCACCGCAAATCAGGAGATCCATGGGAGCCCAGAGAGCAGCTGCTGCCCCAGTACCTACTTGTGGACAGCCACAGGGCCCTGGCAGGTTTTTGTCAGGCAGACTGAAGAAGCAGGAGGAATTGACTCATCACAAAAGCATCACACTGCTAGCAACATCCACAGGATAACACTGCTGGAAACCCACAGTGGGAAAACAGCAATGCTGCTGGGCTTGGAATGCCTGCAGACTGTCCCACCTCCATCCACACGCTGGCTGGCTATTGCTAGAGGCCAGGATAACACTAAAGCAAGGAGAGACAAAGGAGCAGGGAGTCCCTAGGGCAGGGAACAGAGATGTTACCCTGAGTGGATCTGTCATGGATGCTGCATTATGCATCCAGGGACACCAGAAGGGAAATCAGGCAATTGGAGCGAGCTGTTTGAATGCACACCCAGCAAAGGGAAACTCAATGAAATTTTAAAGGCAGCACGTTTGAAAATGGCAGGACTAAGCAGCATTTAAAGGTGGAGACCGTTGCCAAGTTATTTCGAGCAAACAGGAGGCTATTCCATGCATCTGTCTGAACGTGCCAACAATTAATTTAGTAATCAGCATGTTCTGAAGGGATGACTTGAGAAGGTGACAAGCAGGGCTAGGCCCTCAATCAGAGTAAATTCAGCATGGCTCTCTGAGCTGCAGCCAGCCCCATGCCAGCAGAGGGGTTGGCTGAAAGCCCCTCGGGAGGGACACACTGGGGGAGGTGACTGCTCTTACATAAGGACAGTGATGTGCCTCACACACGTGCAGATGGTGATGCTTCTCATACCACCCACAGCACAGATGGACTGTCAGTCATCACACTGAAAGCCATTCCAAGAGTGTGCCTACCCCAAGTCCAGCAGGGGAAAATTAAGTGCTCTTTTATCCACTAAACCAATCCTACCTTACACCAGCATAGACAGCAGAAGCAAAAATATGACAGAAATAAGTCTGCTATTTATACAGCTCAGCAGAGGAGATACAGCAATAAAGATGCTGAAGTCACTGTTTTGTTCAATGCAAATTAAATGATGGTGTGCTTATAGAGCTCCTTTCACCCAGGGGTCCCAGACAGCAGCAACCTCCTTGCTGTGGAGTTGGACCAATCCCTGCACTGAGGAGGCTAAATCTTGTGTCAGGGCCCTTGCCAGTCCCCCTGCAGCAAATGTGCCTCTGCCTCAGAGCCATCTACACCAACAGCCTACAGGGTGTTGAAATTAATCATATCCCGAGTGTCTTCACTTAATTTGGGTCCTGTGAGGTGTTGGTGTCTTGGGACAAGAGACATCCACAGATCCCAGAGCGCTGGACATGCAAAGCCCTAAGAGATGGAGGCAAAAAAGTGGCTTAAAATGGAAGAAAGAATAAAAATTTTAAAAATCAACAGACAGCTTTAACAAATAATCCTGTCATACATTTGCCTTGAGTAATGTATTTAGCTCTTAGAGATTGAGGTGATAAAGCCAAAAAAGGAACTTTGCAAAGTCCCAAGTTACTCTTAGGAGTTATCATTTCCTTAAGAAAAGGATCTGTCAGAAAGGAATCAGGGGAGGGGAGAGGAAGAAGACAGAAACATCTCAATTTGAACGCTGCAGACCCAAGTATTTTAACTACCTCCAGTCACCTTCTGGAGCTGTAAAACCCACCCTGGGTGACCAACCTGGGCTGCAACCAGCCCATGGAGGCATTACCAGCAACGTGCAGCTCCTGCTGCAACACCTCACGGGTCCAAGCCCTCCATTCAGCTCCTCTCCATGCTCACACATGCCAGTAAGAGCCTCCCACAGCTTCTGGCTGGTGCTTGCACTCGGGCTATTTAGAAGAAGATATGAAACTGCATCTGGAGGAAACCTTCCTGGATGATCCATCTCTGCAAGCACGGACAAGGCCAGCAGCAGTGAGTTCAAGACCAGCATCCTGCACTGCCCCCAAAGGATTCTGGATTTAATCTCAGCTACAATTTAATTTTAATCTACTATTTAATTCCAGCTCTTCTTCCAGGACAGCATGGACAGACAGCACCGGAGAGCATAATGTATTCCCTTTGGGAGCAGAACCAAATGATGCAGCAGTAGAAGTTCCAAGTCTCTTGCACAAAGCAACTTGTCAAAAGGAGCCCCACAAGCTCACCCAACGAAAAAAACACACTAATCCAGCTTCAGTCCTGCCTTCCTGCACACGAGAGAGATGCAGCCTCAGCCCCTGTGCACAGAGAGCCTGCATTCACCATAGGACAGAACTTTAAATGATGCCAGGCAAACATTCCTTCCGATCCATCAAAAAGTGGCATTGACAGAGAGGAGCAAGGGAAACAAAGAGCCCATGGGACAGGGGAGGCCTGGGCCTAAGAAATGGAATGGGCCTGCAAAGCGCTGATGGCAAACTTATTAAAAAGAAAGAAAATTTACTCTGGAAAGCTGCCAGCACTCCAGAGCAGTTCTTGAGGTAGTATAAATCAGCATAACATTACAGTGCCCAATTTATGACAGCCACAGGCTGCACCAGGGGCTCTCACTGCTGTGTGCTCTGGCAGAGGGGAAATTCAGGTACAGCAGTGAGGTGCCAGCACAGCCACCTTTACACTGGGCAGGTGGTGGAGGCAAATGGCCACATCACCAGCACAACTTCAGCTATTTGAGAATTTGAAAAGGAAAAAGCCCTTTTTTTTTTCACCTCATAAAGTACTCTCAGCACTGATGAGGAAGACAGAACCTGAATGCACATTTTTGGAAAGCACATTTAATATCTTCTGGAAAAAATGAGTCTCTCTCTGAACATGAGAGATTGTTTCATGCCAGAGTAAAGAGCACAGAAACCCACATATATGATACTTCATTGCTCTGTAGCCAATTTTGTTGATTAGTCATTAGGATACGAGAAGAAAATAGTTAATGTGCTGTAACCAATCTGCAAATGTTATAAAATCTGCAATCATATGGAACTAATTTAAGTGAAATGGGATGATTTACAAATTACAGGCATAGGATTACTACAAAAGGCACAGAGAAAAGCAGGCAGGAAGGCAACAAGCAGATCAATATCCTGCTGAGGATGAACAATGGTTAGGAGAACACACACTCAAAGAAAATTATTTTGAGAGCTGATACAAAATGAATGCTGCCTAAATTTCAGATGTCTGCAGACTCATTCACTACCAAATACGATACCAACAATACCACCTTTGCAAGAGCCAGCAGGATGGCCACTGGCCACAGGGCTTCAGTTTGAATGGATGTGGGGATGCAGGACTGCTGCAAAACCCTTTTGTGAGCAGGAGCTCATCTGCCAGCAAGCTCCTGGGGAGCCACAGGTACTGGAGGCTTCCCTGAACAGCTTGTTTTCCACTGCCAGCTTTTAGGAAATATTTCTCACCTCAGCTCTGATATATATGGTGTGGAATGTGCAGCCACATGGAGACTTTGGGGCACAGCTCGAATACTCACTTCAGCAAGACGCTCATTTTCTCCCAAGGAAAAAACAATGGGAATATTCCTGTGCCCCTTTAAAATATCAAGGCAAAAACCATTAGTTGGCAAGGTTACAATTGCAAAGCAAATGCAGACTTTGGGACTCATGTTCTGTTTCTTCCCCTCCATTAAATCATAAACATGTTTGAAAACAAAGCAAGACATAATGAAAATGAATTTACAGAAGCAGCACTTGCCCAAAGGTCCAATGTTGTGCTGTGTTTTGCTCATTTTTCAGTCCTTCTGTTTCTTGTCCAAATTCATACATCCATTTGTACTCCCCCTCTCCTTAGAACCCATATTTATAATCCTGCCTTGAGATGCTCATCTATCAATCCAGAAAGCAAGACATTTATCCCATTCTTCAAATATTCATCCAGACCTTGGGAAGAAGGTGTGGACTGGGAGGGAAAGGAGCACTTTTCCTTTTGCTTCAACACTGGTTATAAACTATAGAGGATGCTAATATTTGTCAGGGAAACATCTCACACTCCTGCCCCTTTCCTTTTCCCCTCCTCAAGAACTGCACTTGTGACTCAGAGCCATTTTTCAAAGACAGTGCCATTTAGGGTCTCCAGCTAAAGCAGATGTGAACAGGATCAGGTCCAAAGTAGTCAGTGTGTTACCCTGGCAAAGAAGCCAGATTCTGATCTCATGGAAAACGAATTTAAATCTAAACGAAACTACTCCCCCCCTGGAGTAACAGAGGTGTGTCATCAGCCTGATCCTGCCACGTTCTGTGGCCAGCCCAATTCCCTGGCACACCTACCTGTTTCCTGCCTGACTCTGCTTCCTTCCACCAACATCCAGGAACACCTGTGCACAGAAAGATTCCCTTTGCCACCACCTGCCTATTCCCCAGCAAAGCATGTACCTACTAGTAGCTATTATCAACTGATTATTCTGATTAAATACACACGCACACACAAAAAAATAATTCTTGAGCAGATTGCTGTAAACGCAATCTCTTCCCCATCAGCTCTCCCAAATCACCCCACTCCTTTCTCACACACCTGTATGTAACTTACAAAATGAAAGCTCCTAAAACACATTAAATTATTTCATCTACTCCATCCCTTCTACCTCTTACCTGTTACTACAACCTTTTGCAATAGGGGTGCATTAAAATCTGATTTTAAGCACGAAGCTTTAGTCTGTAGTCATTCTCTTCAATCAAATATAAACAGAGGAAGCTACAGATACACATTTTATCACAGCAATGGACAAATCTATCACAGTAATGCTTTTGACAAATAATAAAAGGCAAAAAAGCATTGAGGAGGTTTACAGCAGTTTAATGAAGGCTCTCGTACAAAATCTTGAACTCAAAGTTACAGTCAATAGTTACAGAAAAATAAAACTCACAGTGAAAAAGCAGATGAGAATTGCCCACTTAGCCATGGAATTAACTGCGCTTTAACGCTGTGCTTAAATAGTCACCACACAATAGGAACAAATTTAAATCACGACCAAGGTACACACAATTCACTTCCACTCTGTTTTCAATTACATGTATTCAGCATGTAATTTAACTGCTGGAAGTTACTCTGAAGAACACAGAGGTTTATCTTTTTTTTTTTTTCCCAAACACTCACTGAAAATAAATACCATTGTAAGAATACATGTGGAGTGCAATAAAATGGACACTTAGGCACTGGTACAGTCAGTCCTCTTCAGCCCTCTACAAACTACAAGATGAGAAGTTTTAAACCACAGATGGAGTGGAGAGCAGGTTAGAGCTGTACAGGTAGTGCAGTGGGTTATGTACTACACAAGAGCACATCTGCAAAAGGTCCCAGAAGGTTTTTGTTGAAGATGCAGCGTATCCACACCAGGTATATCGTGAAGGGCTTAATGTTTTCTGAGAAGGTGTGATTCTGATGGGACAATATATAAGGCATGTAAGTGTTTTCCCCTTGCTCTTGTATCCACACTTCATATTTTACTTCTCTGACCTTGAGATACCTCAGATTCCAGGGGATCTGCCAGGACACAGCAAGTTTAGCTTCACTCGTGCCCTGCACAGAGGCCTGGCACTTGGCATCCCTCACTTTGCCAGGGTAGAGGCTACCAGACCACTTCTGCTTCCTGGGTCCGGGCTTGGACTTCACAGTCTGCCTAATGACGTGTATGAGGGACGGGATGTTGACCTTGGTGTCCTGGTAGGCACGGAACAGCCACTCGGGGTTGCGGCAGCAGAGGTGCCGCGGCACCTCCGTGCTCTTAATGATGCGTTCCTGCTCAGCCTTGTCCAGGTGAGCGATCCCGCCCTGATCCCAGGGCCTGTCCGGGTAGGTCACCGTGTCCTCCTTGGCGGTGTTCTGCCAGGCAATGTAGTGCAGGTCCATGCCAGGAAGGGTTGCCAGGGTTTTGTAGGGGGTGTAGTGCTCGGGATTGATGGCATATGGGAAGAGCTCCACCACGGTGGCCCCTCTTGGCAGGAAGAGCGACATGACTAATTGGGCCCCGTGCATGCTGACCAGCATGGACGCATTGCTGATCAACCGCACGATGTCAGAAAACGAATGCTCCTCCAGAGAGACGGAAATGGTTTTCATCTGAAACTCCTGAGCAAGAGCCAGGATTAGTTCTGCCTCATTTAGGATAAGTCTGTTGATTGTCCGACTGAACACTACGATGTACTCCTCACTGGAGCTTTCCTCCAAGCTGATGTTCAGTTTTTGCATCATGAATTTGGTGAACTGCCTGATCTCGTTACCAGAAACCAAGATGTTAGCCTTTGGCCCTTGTGGCTGGACAAATCCGTACTGGTACCAGGTGGTGATTTTGGATAGTCCCACGTAGGATTTGGTAAAGCAGAGGAGCCTGCCCAGAGTTTTAAGCTCCTCTTTGAGGAGCGGCTGCTTGTTACTCAGTAACTTGTAGAGGTCAAAGTGAACACCTTCACTCCACCCTTCCATGAAGAAGAGTCGTGCCTCCAGATCTAAGTCGGAGAACTGCTGCATGGTGTAATAGATGGGGAGGAGGTCGTCATGAAAGACGTGCATCAGGTTGTCCGGGTTGAACCTGTTGGCAATCAGCGCCACGTCAGGCACGAAGACCGGCTTTGGCATAAACTTCAGCGCAGCAGCTGGCAGCTCCACAAAGTTGAAGTACTGGGTGTTGTGATCTTCCACAGAGGAGAGGTCGAGCAGAGCCGGCTGGAACCTCCGGGAGCCCAGGTTGGGCAGCATGACGGAGGAGTTGCTGTGGAAGTAGACGAACTCCTCAGCCTCGGTGGAGTAGCAGAGGGACTCGAAGCGGCAGATGCGGTCGGTGTGCATCCTGCCAGTGCATACCATCCTGGTACCGTTCTCCACCAGGGCCTGCAGAGCTGCATGGTAGTCAACCTGAGCCTCAGAGAGCTCCTGAGACTGGCGCATGAGGAGCAGCTCCTCCTCCACCATGGCGGCATGATCGCACAGTTTGATGTACTTCCACAGCACGGCAGCGAGGATGCACACGAGCAGGGCATTGAACACAGCTGCTATGTTCATTCTGTACTCAGATCCTAGCAGGATGGCAGGTGGGGAATGCAATGGAGAGGGAACACATCATTAACACTCTTGGACATGGTGAGGGCAAAGACCTGTGGAAAATAAAACAAGAGAGGAACCTTTAAACATCAGGTTTACAGCTCCACCATAAATAATATTTTATGGACTATTCAAGAGAGTTTAAGCTTCTTTCAGTAATTTTTCCCCTTCCAGGGAATGAGGGAAAAGAAAAAAGTGACAAAGCTCTCCCCAAAACTGTAAAAAAATATAACGCAAACAGAACTGTGAGCTGCTCTACAGGAAGGCTCCTCTCTCATTTTCATTTCTATGCTTTTGAAGAAGAAAATGTACAAGACTTTAAGGATGAGCTCTATGAAGATCTACTAGAAAGAAAAGTACGTTCTCTGTGACTCTGGATCACTCTGCCTTTTGCAGACCACTCCCACAGTGAGAGGAAATAGAGCAGTGCAATCACCTGCAGAGGACTCAGCCCCAGCTCCTCCTCCCGCTCTGC
The DNA here is from genome assembly GCF_027887145.1 of Ammospiza caudacuta. Classification (NCBI taxonomy): domain Eukaryota; kingdom Metazoa; phylum Chordata; class Aves; order Passeriformes; family Passerellidae; genus Ammospiza; species Ammospiza caudacuta. The sequence goes on along the minus strand of NC_080593.1, from coordinate 43,115,257 downwards.
GTGGCTGAGAGCACTCAGGGTGCCCTCACCTGCACTGCAGCAATAGCTCAAGGGGTATTGCCAGCACAGATTTCGCTACACTCCAGTGTTCAATGTGAACTAGTGAACATCACATTCAATTTCATTTTATATAGGGCTGGGGGAAGGACTTGCAGGTCTATGGACTGCCCTGAGGGAGAATCCCAAGTCACTGGGGTGTTGCTCTGGCTGCAGTCCAGGATCAAAGGCTAGGAACTGCCATCGTCTTCCAAAAGAAATATTGGCATGGAAGAGAGGAGAGCTCTGCTCTTTATGAGAGGAACTGATGTGTCATTAAAGCAATCAGACCTTCATTTAGTGAGAGTCTGGCTTGCACAGCACAGTCAGCCCTTATACAAATGATAAGCTAATGCATTTGAAGGGTTTCACTGTTGGCATTTCCCCATTCCAACCTGAGAACCTTTTCTGTGCTGCTCCAAAGCCTCCCTGATTCTTTTTCTGTTAGAGCTTGCCACTGTTTTCCTTCTATGCAGAAACACTACTGGCTTATACCAGAGTATTGATTATAACTTCAACTGTGAACTTCAATTGAGGTATTGATTCACCTACAGAATTTATGGGCTTCAATTTTCATTATGCATCAAGATTCACTGCTAGTCAGGCTGTAAATAATTGCATCCATGACTCATGGGGAACTTCAGGAAGGGAAATTTCTGATTAGTATTTACCTCACTAGATTGTTTCTAGCTGCCATTTTTAAAGGTAGCAATTTTAAATTTCCTTTGGTGCAAGATTGCTGTGGGGGAAAAAAAGAAATGTCTTAAGCACATGTTCTGATATCCCAAGCATCCTTTAGCATTTTAACTAAGAGAGACTTCTTACATGGCAATGTGGAGGAAGGTAGTCAGGCATACTTGGGACCAAAGCAAACACCTCCTCTACTGCCAAAGGACTCCCTTTGAAAAGAGCTTGATCCTGCAACTTGGAATTGAATGGAGAATCATAGAACTCAATGAAGTCAGAAGGGATTCCTATATCTCATGAGATCCCAACAGCCTGGGGGATCCATCTTAGGAAGAACTGAAGGTACTGAGAGTCTGAATAATGCCAAAGAAACGAGTGCTAGCTGTAAGCCACACAAACTCAAGAGGTCATCTCTGGGGATCTGAGCAACAAATTCACTTCCATTTCCAGCTACTCAAATGGAAGAGAAATGAAGTCCACCTCCTTTGGCAAGTGGTCTGAAAACCCACTTCATTCAGAAACTCCCTAAAAGCAAGCAGCAAATTAAAGATGTGTTGTTTTGATTTCAACCATGGAAAAAAAGGAAAGGGACCTAGAGTGATCATCTGATTATCAGGGCAGGATCAATTCTCCATAAACCATGCCCCAAAGACGCTTCTCTATCTCATTCTTAGTACTCATCTCTTCAGCCAGCCTCTGTTGAGAGAGGCATGAAGGACTGTGATAAACTCTTTTCTAACACTTAGCCTTTGTTTCCACCACAGCAATTTTATCTGGGTCTCGTCCCAGGTGCCACAGATAGCCTGCACAGAAAAATGATGGCTGTCACATCACATCTCAATCTGTCCACCCCATCAGGGGTGACTGCTGCTCCTCATGGCTGTGCAACTCTCAATCATGGCTATTCCATGGACAGCCTGGAATAGAAACCCACTGGGGACAGCAGTACATCACTCAGGTTCTGCTAATGCGATCAAATCAGTTTTCAGGAAGAGAAAATTTTGATGCGGACAGATCCTGAATTATTTTATTGGTACTAACTTTCAAAGCTTTATTTTATTTCTTCACTGTCTTTGAAAAATATCTAATGGTATCACCCAATTCTGTACATAACCTCTCCAGTACAAACCTCTCATTTTGTGAGCACAGTTTGATAATCAGTTCATGGAGGAGACCTTTAACAAGCAAGCACTCTCCTGTAAGGACACCCTTAAAGGAAGGCCAGCCTGCAGGCATTATGAAATTTAACTTCTGTGGGTCAGAAGAACAAAGCACATACAAAGCTCAAGGGAGTCAATGCAAGTTGCAACGACTTGGCAGAGGAGGGAAAACCACATGGCTTCTTTATTACTCCATTATGGCAAGGTGAGTGTGTACGTGTTGATGTTTCAGAGCCATGAGAAGCCCACAGTCCATAAAAACACCACTGATGCCACCTGCATTTTATGGGCATTTTGGTGGTGGGGAGCTCTGCTGACCATTACAAACCCTTGAGCCAAACAGGTCTCCTTGAAAACAGCCTGTTCAAATGTTTCACCCCTCACTGATTTGTTCGCTCCCCTCCAGCCCCAAAGGAAGGGCATAAGAGGCACTTCAGAGATGTGGCCTAATGGATGCAACCAATGTTCAGAGGTTAGCAGTTTTCATTTCAGACTCTGCCACAGCCATACCTGCTAAATGGCTAGGAATGAACAACTCAGATTTTTAGCAAAAAATCACCTGCAAGGCTCTCTTCTACCTCTTCCCTCTTGCAGCTCTTTCACTCCCCTGCACTTAGCTAAAGAGAGTGTATGTGCTTTAGCTAACCAGGTGTCAGGAATATATATTAAATGTTAGCAGTGCTAAAGTAATCCATCTTCATTTCTGGTCCTCATTGCCAGTTCCTAAATCCTGGTTCATGCTGTTTTGGAGAAGGCTGCTTTTGATGGAAGAGAACAACGGGATGTGGACACGAAGGGGTGTTGCAGGCAGAAATGAAAGGAGAATTTCACAGGTACTCAGAGAACTGTCTTAATTCTTTGCCTGTTTTCCCACATTTTATCATGCACTTTTTTTTCAATCTGACACCTTCAGTGAAAACAGACCCTCAGGAACTATAATTTTGGTCCCTCAGGGAACGATAGAGCATAAATAGTAACAAACACTGCTTGCTTTTACATACCCAAGAGAGGCTGCACCGAGGGAGTAAAGGCAAGCAACCACTCTTCATGTCCCCTGGTTCCTCAGACCCCCAAGCTGAGATCAGTCATAAAGTGCTGTCAGCAGCAATAGACCTGGGCTAAGAAACTTTCCCAGGAGGCAGAGGGTAACACTGAAAAAGGTGAAAGCATTTAGTTTTCCACCTGAAGAGAGCTGCTTCACAATAAAATGAACTTTCATTACTAAATCTCCCTCACTAAATGGGTCTAGAGCTGCCACTCCCACGGTGTCATCAGAGAACATCCTAAGAACTGAAAGGCACTTGCAGAAGTGGCAGGCCAGACACACTGCTACTTTTCTTAAGAGCAGAGTGCTCTGTGCTGCTTCTTTCTACTTAGAGGGCAGCCCCTAGGCCAGTCACCCCCCAAGCTGCCCACAGACTCCCTCCTCCCCATCCCTACCACATTCATTCACCCTCTTGCTTCCCAGTGACACTGGGATACCAGGGCTCTGCTCCACCTGAGGAATATGCCCCAGTTACCAAAGAAATCGATTGGACTGACATTTTTTCACTCTCTGCTTTGAAATGCTGAAGCACCATCCTTCAGCACCAGGAGACACAGCAAGTGACAGAGCAGAGCCAAGGCAGAAGAGACATGCATGTAAAAGCTGCACAGAGCTTCTCCCTGCCAGGCTGCCACAGGGCAACGGTGTCCCACAGGAGGGCATGGGACGTGCCACTGAGGACTCTGAGAGGAGTGGGCTGCAGGGGGGCAGCAGGAGTGAGACAGGGAGGTAGAAGAGGCAGATTTCCCTGGCAGTGATGCTCACAGGGCAGGAGGCAGCAGTCTTAGAGCCAGACAAGGGGAGTTCAACAAAAGCACTGGTGGGGGGGCAGCTCCAGACTGTGCAGTGGAATTAAGAGCATATCCTGAGGCCTGCAGCTCAGCCACAATGGATGCTGCTTCAGCAGCTAAGAGCCTGTGGGAGGCACTCTATTTTTGGTCAGATCATCTTTACTCTTTTTCCAAGAGTTCACAGGCATGAAGAGCTTACTCCATTTTCTTCCTCCACCCCCATTCACTTAGCAAAAGCATCACAGTTTCATTCTCACAGCTCAGCTACTTCTCCTCTAACTAGCACTGGCTGCTGGTGAGCAGGTAAAGTCTTCAGGAATATTCATCTGGTTTGTTCAGCAGGCACTTCTGGCAGAGCCCTCCAGTGTCTTGCAGATCCATAACAGTCTCATGCAAGTTTGGACACAGCAGCACCTTCTGCCTGTTAGCTACAGGTTCTCTGATATATTAAACATCCTCAGGAAGTGGTAAGGACACAGGAAGCATAGATGGAGACACTGTTCTCCATCTCCTGTGAACATGCCTAGGAGATCAGAGTGGGTGGGATGAGAGAGGAATTTCCACTAATAGGCAGTTGGCATGAAGAACTGTTTGGATTCATTTAGGAGATGAGCTCTGTTGTTCTTTTTTTAATTGTGAAGCTACAGTAGGATGAATCACTAAAGCTATTAATATGATGGACAGTGTTCCAAATCTGCTCTCCATTTTAAAAACTGCAATCTAGGTAAGAAATAGGGAGAAAAGCTACAAAATCCATATAAAAAAATCCCAACTACAAAAAAGACAAGCATACACTACTAAGACTCCCAAAGAGAAAAAACCAAGAGCTTGATTGGGAGAACAAGCGTGAATAGGATGACCAGTACACCTAAGGAGGGGTCACCAATTCCTGCAGGTGTTAACAAAATGAGAAGCGCTGGGTTTGTCTATTTAGGCCTTGATGAACTTTTGTTACCAACTGCCCAACATTTTCCAGGCCAATGTTCAGCTTCCCATAGCTACAGCAGGCTAAAAAGCCTCATCAAATGGAAAACCAAAAAGCATGAAGGAGAGACATTTCCAGAGAGCATCACCCTTCTGTGCACAGAGGAAATGCCTCCTCATGGAGGCCAACTTGGCTTTGGCCCAGCTCCTGTGCACAGCCTGCCAGTGGTGGCAGGGTGTCCAAACAGAACCATCTCCATGGTTCCCAGAAATGCAGCATAACTGGAAGTGGAGACAGGAGCTGCTCTTGCCACAGGACAGCAAAGGAGTCAGGGCAGAGTTGCAGGAAATGGGCTTCTTGTCAGGGGGGAAGACCATGGGAGGGATAGGAGCAGATATTCCCTCCCCAGGGACATTTTCCCCATCAGCACTCCCGACCCCTGGATCCATCTCTTGCTAGACTGGCTTTCCAGGACCAGTACAGGAAAAGAAAAGCATGCAAACATGGCATTTTGCACTCGCCCTACAAAATGTCTTCTGTCCTTTCTCCCATCCCTGATGCAAGAGGCTTAGCTAAGGATTCAGTGTATGCAACACATGCAGTTTTAAATACCTACTTCATTCATCCTCAGAGCAGAAGTTGCTAGAAGGCAACTTTCCCAATTGGAAAGAGGGGGAGTTGGGATTTGGCAGCCAAGAATTTGCCTTTATTCTCATCTCTGTCACAGATTCCCACAGAACTACAAGCAAGTCAATCCCCACAGCCCAAAAAGCTGTTATCATCTTATTCACTCTATTTATTTAATGAGATACATATATCTTTCACAGTACATAGCACATTAGAGAAAGGATGGTACACTGAATGATTGATATACTGGAACATTTTCTTTGTAAAAAGCAGCCAACTGTAGAAGTGCTGACTTTTTAAACAGGAAAAGAGCAGATTCTCGTAGAGGGAGTAAGCCCAGCAGTTAAAGATAAAAATATCATTATTGAAGCCTGATACAAAGAGGGGACATGAAAAACAAGAATATCTTGACTATGTAGTCTCAAGAAGAATTTTAAAAATAGAGCTTTATTTAGGGGAAAAAAATCAAAATATAACAATATCTTTTAAAAACCTTATCTACAGATAGTCGTGATCAAAATTAGGTCCATCTTCAGTTTTTATGGTTCAGCATAAGTGAAGAATAGAAAGCAAAACTGTATATCTTTCATACAAGACTACAACCAAGGAGACTGAGGCTCTATGCAATGTCCCTACAGCAAAAGTACCTTCCATATGAACTATGGAATAGTGGCTACAGGACACCTCCCAGCTGCACTTATGGATAGAAAACCTAAGTTTTCTTCCCTTTAAATTCCAAGTCTGTGAGAGCTGGGACAGGAAGAGATCCAACCTGACTTTCACAATGATTAGCAGCCATTGATTTAATATTTGTTGATACTCCTGTCTTGATCTACAAAATACCAGGTTAAAAAAAATTCCAACACTAAGCAGTCAATGCATAGAAGCAAGCCACAAAGCTGAGCTAAAAGTATTAATCTAAAAAAAATACTTCTTGGGCTTTTAAGATCTGCATTTCCAAGTTCTCCATCCATAATGGACTATGAAATTCTTTCCCCATACAAAAGGTGAAGAAAAAGGAAAAAAAAAGGTATTTCTCTCAGTCCCTCAAGTCTTGTTCACCTTCTGAGAGCCCCAAGCCTAAAGATGAAAACCCAAGTTACTCAGAATAACCATGGCTAGACAGAGGTGAAAGCTTAACAGGCAGAGTTCACTCCAGTTGATCTCTGTTGACCCGAGTATCCCACTGAAACCTATCTGGTTACACTGTCATTAACAGCCAGGTCACTTGAGTAAAAAAATCTCTCCTTTGGCCTGGTCTCTTGCTTTTAGTCTGTAAACAAGATACCTGTGTCAGAACAAAAAGTGTCAAGAGAGCAGCAGGTTTATCTTACTTCAGTGGTCTGCTAAAGCAAAGACGGAGCGGGGGTGGCTGAAGGGAAAATTTACTAATGCTGCAAAACTGAATGAGAAAGAATATGATGTGAAATCCCAAAGCACCGAACAAGACGATCTTCAGGCACTCCAGCTGTGCCTCTGGGCTTTAGCTGCCATTTGTAACTCTCTGTATTTTATGTGTCCTTTCCTTCTGTGTTCTCCAGCAGGCAGAGTACCTGTGTTATTCGGGTACTGGGACTGTGCTTAGCAGCACCCAGAGTCTGAGCTCTCCCTGCTCTCCATCAGCACGGTGCCCAGGACTGCTCCTGGAGGCTGCAAATCCTAAGCGGGAGCCAAAATTGTTCGGGGCACAACACAGCCAATAAGAACAGTGGCAACCCCTCCTTGGTTACCACAAGCTCCACATTAGCACGTTTTAGGGGAAGGTAAAAAAAAAAAGTAATCCCATAGCAGCACGTGTCAGGCAAGAAATACATTTCTGCAAACCTACAGGACTTAGTCCATATCAGATGTTTTCCCCATGAGACTTTTGTTTAAAATGATAAAGCAAACCACTAGTCAAACAAAGGGGGACTACAAAGACGTGGGATTACAAATGAACTACTGACTGCCTTCACACATGTGCACACACACAGAGGAGGGATTCAGTGTGAACTTGCATGGAAGGGGGGAGCGAGGAGATGCCATGGAAAACACGCCAACCTCCCCCCTCCTCAGCACACTGCAACAGGACTGCCAACAAAACTGAATTCAGAGCCGTATGTGATCAGCACAGCAAACACAGCACAGTTACAATGACACCCAGCAAAGAAATACAGGAATTCAGAGCATCTGCAGCCTTTTTAGTCTTGGAAGTACTGTCACTGGTAGAGCAGTGTTTCAGCACATGCACGCATACCTGGTGATGCTAAATAACAGGAAATGCTATCCGGTGCCTCTCTTTCACAGGAGAAAGAAGAAAGAAGACACCTTAAAGCTATGCTTTGCAGGGGAACGAGCACTCTCCAGTCCTCTTCTTTCCTCACCACCACAAAGAAAAAGCAAAAATCCCACCTAGGAGCTGTCGGCACCGTAACCCGCGCACCACCGGCAGCCCGAGGTACCTTTCTCCGGCAGGTCTGAGCATGCTCGGTGTGCCGGCAGCGTCCCATCGCTCCAGCTGGCTCACCTCAATTTGTTAGCCTCCCAGAGGTCAGCCTTGCATGCAGGATGATTTGCTGCAGTATTCCTGCAAATCCCCGACGGGCGGCCACACTGACACAAACACCAGCGTGCTGCTCCACGGAGCTGAGCGTGTCTGGGGAGACGGGCGGGGAGCTGCTCTGGGAGGGGGGACACACCACACGCATTTTAGAAATGCTGCTTTTGAGCATCATTAACGCCACTGCCACTCCGAACACTTCACACAAAAGAAGAAAACAATAGGAGAGAAAGGAAAAAATGCCCCTTGCTTGAAGACGTGAAAGCCTTTTGTCGTGCTTTCTAGTAATTCCCTCGGCACCAGGAAAGCAATTTCCCAGCTGTGACGGTCAGCAAATGGCTTAGAATTGAACAGGGCTGTGATTGCCCTCCTTCAGAGAGCCAGGGAACAGTATTTTCATACTAAAGTTATTTTTTATGGTAGAAACAAGTGATTCTTAAGCACAAAGGCACAGAAATTATCCAGGAGCTTGTAAGAGAATCTCCTAGTGCACAGAAGCTCACGGAGGTGAGTGCCTTATAAAAACCACATTGAACCTGTGGGGGCTGAGCAGCTTCATGGAGATGGCAAACCAGATAGAACTGACTGGGAACACTTCCAGTTCTTATCCCACAATGGGATCCACATGCAGATCATAGGCTCCTGGCATGCAGTCACACCATTAAACACAGGAGTGAGACCCCAGCCCTGCAGGGACACTCCTGCAGGCAGATCACAAGCAAACACAGGAGGCTCTGCAAACCTGTTGACAGCATACTTGCAGGACACATCTTGTTAAATATCTGTCTATGAGGATTTTCCCTTAGGACCTAACAGGTAAAATAAGAAGGATGAAAAAGAAGCAAAGTTCTCTAACACCTCCTCCCACATGCTCAAGGTGCACTTCAAACTACAGCATGAACCTCTGCCTGTCCTGAGAGGATCTCAGAGAGACACTGCTCAGTCACATCTGCCTGGGGAAATAAATAACAGAAAAGAGCACAGAGAAGCGAGCCCATCCAGTGCCCTCAGCCTGTCCTATTGGGACTAAGGAAATCCAAAGTCACCCTTCTCTTTTTAAGACCATCTCATTGTCCCATTGCGCCTCTGAATACAAAGATGTTCCCTTGTGCAGAACAAGTCTGATATTTTTCCTCTAAATTTTGTAACTCTAGGGGTGGAGTTAGATTTGGAGCTGACTTCACTTGAGAAAACACATCTTGACTTTGTGCTTTCTGCACTTCAGAAAGCTCCACAGCCTGACCTACCTCCCACTGATGCTAACGGGAGCCTTTCCACTGACCCCACAGATCTCAGCTAGTGACTTTATCTGTAGGAACCCTGATAACCCAGACACACCATGTTGGTATGTTTCTCTTAGAAAAGCTTTTATTTTACTGGAGAAGAAAGGACAACATATACAGACTGGTGGTCCTCTATTTATGAATAAGCTTCTTCTCTACCCCTGGAATGAATTATATTAATGGATTTCTTAGGTACAATTTATCACAATGCATAGGGTTAGAGAGTTTAACCCCAGTTCTGAAGAGGGTTCTGTTTGTCAATCTGCCATCACAAAGTACTAAACTCCATCATTAAGGGGTGGGGGAGGAACCATAATCAAATAATTCCAGCAACTGTGAAATAATAACTGTCCATTTCTATTGCACCATAAGGCATTAAGAGTGGCAGTCCCAAGCTCTTCACAGTCAGCACCTACTACAAGCTGGTAAGGTTTGAATAGGAGATCTTGGCTCAGAACTAAGAATTTGATGAATATTTAATACCCCTCATAAAGTTGCAGCCTTCAAAAACAGCACCACATTTTAGAACTCCTAAAAAGCAGTACGGCACAAACAAAACTCATCAAGCTAGCAAGAAAGTCTGAATAGATCCCTCTTGGTTTAGGGCTGACAAAGAGCAGGTAAATCATTATTTACTGAATCTTTTCAGTGCACATGGATGTTGCAAGGGTGCCTGCATCACTCTGAGTCACAGCATTTATTATTTATAGTCCCAGAAGGACTCTCTATAAGAAACTCTCTTGCAGTGCTTTTGAACCAAAAGTGCATTTCAGTTTGAGAGCTCACAAAAAAAATTATGCCTGAACTAACAAAAAAAGTCTTTGTACTGACAAATACAAAAAGGACACAAAGGAAGCATTTGGTTTCTGGACAGCAAGATTGGGACTTCACACAGAGAGGATATTTTGATTCTGTAGAAGCTAAAATTAAAACTCATGCCAAAAGGACCAGGACTTCAGCCAAATATTGAAAATTCCTAAGGGAGAATATACTTTGACATGGTAAAAGGTATTTTTCAGAAGAATATCTCAGAGGCCAAACCACCCTTTGCTCAAGTGCTTCAAGAATGACATGATCCCAGGCTTAAGAGATGTAGGATGCAAGTTTTACATAAATATTAGGTTTAAAAAGGTTGAAGTATGATCAAACAAATTTTACATGCACGCACACACACAGAGGTTACATGTCTTGACATCAACCAGACAAATTCATAGATATTTATTCTCCTCTGCAGATGTAAGCATGTTTTATACATATAAAACATATACTGCTATCTGAACTTGTCATATGCTAAGCTACTCAGTCTAATAAACCCCTCCATCCCTATCAGGAACCACCCTGGCAGCATTGCAGGGACACACTGGCCTGCTCCTGCAGCTGCATGCAGTGTGTGGGGGGAAGAAAGGTGTGGGAGAGTCACCTGCCAGTTCCTAAGGCAGGAGATGGCTTTGGTAGCTGTTCCGATTCAAGTTAGGTGCCACTTGTGCTCTTCCAAGTTCCCATCTGGCCATCAGTAATGACAGGTCAGCAGGGTGACAGAGATAAATCAATTCCCTCTCCTACAGCTTTGCCAACTGTGCACCTGCAAACGTAATTAGTGCCAGTGTGTGCAAGGGAATCTGAGATAATTCATGCTCATAAGAGCAGTTTTGGTAAGTCAGTGATGTTCAGCAAGACTGACATGAGAAACCAAGGATAAAACATTGCCTGTGAGATCCCTGGGTACAACCTCACCCTGGTGCTTCCCACAGTTGCTATTTGTTAACTGGTTTTGCCCAGGCAGCAGGAAGATATCCGCCCTCTCTCAGATGACACTTCAATATTCAGCCACAACCTCACCTGAAGACACACATCTCCTATTTTACAGACAAAAAGACTGAGCCTGTCAATGGGATCTGGGTGGGATGCAACACACCAGCATCCATTAATATGAGAGCAGCTTCCTGTCAAAAATCCACCATCCATTAATATGGGAGCAGCTTCCTGTCAAAAATCTACCAACAATCAAAACCTCTTGTGTGTTCCAAGGTTGTATTCATGGGCTCCAGGGCTCAAGACAGAAGCTGGGGCCTGTAAGACCACAGGCGACAGAGTAAACATGGTAAAGGACAGAGAGGAATAAGTTACCAGCTCTGTCACTGCTGCTCTCAAGGAGCTGCTGGTGGAGTAGCCACAAGCTTGACACACTCTGCTCCTCACACACCTTCCTCCCATCTTCTTTTCCCACTGCACTTGCTGTGCAGAAGGTCCAGGGGCTTCCTGCACACCTGGGAAACCCTTCCTGGACCCACAACTTAGCTTTAAGTTGGAGGCCATGTCGGCATGACTTGTCCTGGGAATTTTGGAGGAAAAGGAAGAGAGCCTCTTCTCCTGTCTATTGAGGCAAACAGGGTAGTCATAACCAGCAAGTCTCACAGATGTCTTAGGAAATTAAGATGTTAATATCACAGCAATTGAAAGAAAAAACACCCCTGAATGTGAACATAATAGGGGTGCCAAGTTATGGAAGACACATAATAGAAATACAAAACAACAACAGGCACTTAGATAGATCTATAGGGATGAACAGATAACAACTGTGTGGAAGTATTCAAAGGACAGAGCTTAAGATGTCCAAGAATTTAACTGCCTTCACTGGATTATGCACCTGCTTTGCAAGTGGGCTGCAGCTGTTCCAGAACTGATGAGGACATCTTAGTTCACAATCAGGACTACAGGAGGGCTTCAAGGATCAAGGCCCAGGACTTGAATGGTTTTCATGGGTGCCTTCCAACTCAGAATATTCTATGATAGGACTGTTGCCTGAAGCTGCCTTTGTTTTAACCTTCCACTTTTTCTATGTTCAGAGACTTTGTGCTTTCTTAAAAACCTTGAGAATCCAAACCTACAAACCAAAGTCCTTGTAGTTCATGGAAAGAACTCCACAAGGAAGCAGTAACAGCATCTACAGTGTGGATCAAAACAGCAGTTTCGATCCAAGCTGGAGCATGTGCTTCAATTAGCCAGTCTCTGACAAATGCCTGGAAGTAGCTAGAACAGCAGCATGACAGGAAAATAGTTCAGAGCCAAGCTAAAGGAGAATCTAAATCAAATCAGGGGAAATAAAAAGGTTTACTGCCATTTTGAGTCCCACAATCGCAAACTGATTGTTTTGCCTCCAACGCCCCCTTCAGCCACACCTGTACAACACATCCTCCTCATATTTTAAAGGATGCAGCCAGCATACAACCCACCCCTACTCCTAGGTCAGCAGTGTAATATTAACAACAGGTAGGAGCATGTATCACAGGATACCCTCCCTGTAGTGTAACCTGTTGGACTCATGCTAAGGGAGCACAAAACATCCATGTTTTGAGTGGAGGGCATATCCCAGGGGTGCTGACAGTCACATGAAATTTCAGAACAGAGCATTAGGTCTCACAAATTAGAAAATAACCTATACAGGAGATAAAGAAATCACACCTCTGTTTCCTGACACCATAAGCCATACAAATGAAAAATATCTGCTGGCCAATTAAAAAATATCCTAACAACTGGGTTTTGATAAAAATCTCAGTCTGATTTTCCCCATGGAAAAGAATTCTTACCTTGTCCCTCTTCTGATTACAGTATCATCAGAAGGCCCAGAAGAGAAGTAGTAACACATGGCTGCAGGCCAGGCATTTACTGCTGCTCTGAGGGCTACTGCTGCTACTGACAGGTGGGAGAAGAAAGCAAATGAATCATCTTTCTCAGCTTCAACATGAACCGCTGCACACAACAGGGGAAGTGTGATGAATACACTGAATTAATTGTAAAAGCCCATTTCAACTCCTCCAGGTGCCATATGCATCCATTTACAGTTCAATACCTAAGAAGAGCTTCTTCATGCCCTCAGCAGCTGGAAAATTCATGGAAAGACTATTGAATTTAGGCATATTTATCAAGGGCACAGCAGCAAGACAAAGAAGTCCAAGCTTGACATGATGGGAAATTTTTGTATTAGACTTATTGTATTTTTCTGAATAGTAATAAAAACCAAGGTGGTTAATGTTTTCCCCCATTTTTTTCCACCAATAAATCAAAGCATTATTTCTCTACAATGAAAAGTGGGTCTCCTTGTGACTCACTTGTGTGGAGTTTTTAACACTCGCATAAATAAACAATATGACATTTAATGCACACGAGAAGGTGAAAGTTTCAGAGAAAAAGCAGGAAGTATCTGTTGAAAGAGGAGCACCTGCAAAACCACTGACACAGTTGCTGTTCACCTGTGGCCCTTCCATGATGGGAGATTCCTTACCCAACCCTGCCACAGCAGCTCATTTCTGTTCCCTTCCTTCCTACCAGCAATATCTGCTGCCTCTGTTGCATCAAATGCTGAGTCAAGTCTTTGTCAATGAGAATCTCTTCAAGTAACTGAAGTGTAACCTCACTGTTGCTGAGAGAGAAGCAACATCAGCCCAATAAAGCAACTGCTGTTCAAGGCAGCTCCAGTTACAAACATCTGCCCTCATTCATTTTGTGCAGCTCTGGATCCATGTGCTGGTATTTGCAAAGCCAAGAATAGAGTGGTCTTTCAGCTACTTTACAGAGTATTTCAAGACATCAAGGGCTCTCCAGACAGCTTCCTACATCAGGATGTGCTTTTCCATCCCTAGGCTCCTGCTGGCATTGATGCAGCCGTCCCCAGAGAAGCCAGCAAGCACAGGGAGGGCTGGAGCAGGGCTGAGCCCTCTCAGCAGTGAAGCATCCCCAAGATGAGCCACAGTAAGGACATAAGCACTGCCACACCCTGCAGCCTCAAAGAGGAAGGTCTGGTGACCTTGAAGCCAAGACTAAAATATACATACATATCGGCCATAGGCAGTGAATCCTATCCCAAGTGAGGAGAGGTCAGAGATAGAGGACATTTAGACCCTTCCTGCCTTGGCTCATCCTGCTTCACTCCTTCTGTGGCAGAATGATGTGCTTATAATCTAACCTGGAGGCTGACAGGAACAATCTGCTGAGGTAGCCAACCCTTCCTTCCAGGCAAAGGGATTAAAGCTACAGCACAAAAAGCTTCTCCTGCAACTATGAAGACCCAAATCTGCACCTGTGTTACTGCAGTAAGTATGTAAAATGAGAAAGCACAGAAGTCAGGGACTGAGGACTGACTAGGAAACAACCATTGTGCTGAGTGACTTATAGTTACACAAAATAACCACCATTTCTTTACCATCGAGGTGATGAGCCAAACTAAACCCCCAAATACGCTGAAATAAAACCCCTCTTGTCTCATTTAATATACTTAAAGCTTAAAAATAAGCATGCACACAAGAGTCCTGTGTTCCAGTGGGACAATACATGCACATAAATTAAGCAAGGACTAGAGAACTTTGTGTATAATAGCTTGCCTTGTGACCTCTGTGCTAAGTATATATATATATTTGTATATAATACATATGTATGACTATTGCAAAATTCATATAAAAGATTACAATTAGGACAGAGACTACGTATTTCTTCTATGTTTATACCCACATTAAAAGATGATTAATCAATGATTTTATAAATCCAAAGAAGTTAATTTCAATGAGCTGCTGGCTTCCTAGCTTTAGCTTTATACTTTGACACAACCATAGCAGAGTCAGAAGCCAAGATGCTGCAAAGCCTTATATAAATGTCTGTGGAGCTGTCCCAGGCAACCTTACAGGAGAAGGGAAGGTGAGAGCAACTCCAATCTTCATTTTCTATTAACTCTCAGGTCTCTACATGAACATGAATAACAACCTAAGTAGTAAAGAACAAACAGCCAGAAGCAAGGAGCAGAGGTAAGAACAAATCATTAAAAAGTGATAAGCACCAAGGGTCCTAACTTAGCTAAAGGCAGTAAAAATGCAGACACACAGAGAAAACCACATCATGCCTCCTCAAAATGAATCTGGTCGTATAGTTTTAGTGCTGAGTAAGTGAACTGCCTCAGTGCAACACCACAGTGTCTGCTAGAAAGGGCAGTATTTCATCTGTGTGCTTAGAGGTCTGATAGCCTATTTTCCCAGGTGTGTCTCTCCCTCCTTCTAAAGGAGAAAATTACACAGCAAATTAATCTTTGTGAACCTTTTTATTTTTCACTGCTCCTCCTCTTCCCTCCCGCCACTCTTCCTAGCTGTTGTGAAAGGTAAGCAGGAATACGCTGAAATTAAAATTGAAATAAATGACAACAGCAGGAACAGCCTGAGTCTGGTCTGGCTCACAAAAGTGAGTTTATGATACGGTCGAGTCAGGGCAAAAAAAGAGGTCATGGAAGTGCTGTCACACACCTTTCTGGAGAGAGCTTTTTGTCCACATAACTACACATGAAAGCCTCATGTGCTCAGGGAAACTAATTTTCCAGTGTGAAGGGATTTCAATTCACAATCCACCACCATCCCACTCAATTTACATTACATGTGGCCAGCTGGGAGAGGGGAAAACAACAGCAAAGTAACACACAAAGCAATTCACAAATCACTCATTTCCAATGCATCAAAGGCGTAGCAGTGAGCGTCTGTGTCATGGACTGTGGTCACTCTGTGACTACATCTGCCTGCCTGCTTGCCAGAAGCTCATGCAAAACCCACCAAATCCAGGGAATCACTGACTGCACAGGGGGAGTGCAGTCCCTACACACAAACTCAGAAGGGTTGTTCCCCTGGGAGAGAGGAAGGGACAGAGGCAGTTGATTTCAAATTCTTTCAAGGCATTTCCAAGGTATGTTACATTGACTGTGCTTAAGTATTTCATTGGTCACCTGTGATTCAAAAGTCACATCCAGCTTAAAACTGCAGATGAGTCTCTGAGCTTAAAGAAACCAAGGTCTAAACTCTCAGCTGAGTACCACTCCTAGAACAAAACATTCACATTAGTACACCAGTGAAGAGAACTGAACTGCCAAGAGTGTTATTCAGTGAAGAGTATACAAAATTGATCCCTAAAATAGAATGGGTGAATTTTTAGTACCAAAAGACATTAAAAACTCCCAGCATAGCTTTGAGAAGAATTTAGCAGAAACATCCCATTCTGGTTTAGAAGCTCTGAAGCTCTGAGAAGGGAGAACAAAGATTACTTTTCAGTATTGTCTATAAGACTTCACAAGAAGGATCTTTAAAAGCCTGTATGGTTTATTATCAGAGAACATAACTAGATGCCTAAGAAAGATCTGTATGCAAGCCTTGTTCATACAAGGGGTACATAAAGCATAACCAGGAAACCCATCACAATTTCTTGATGTCATTAAAGCATGGTCTTAATACACAACTCTGAGCAGAAGAGTTAGTTCTCTGAAACAGAAGCAGCCTATGCCAAATTTACACAACAAGGACTTCCAGTCAAGGGCTCAAATCCCATAACTCAGCTGCTCTTTGCTTCTTGAGCAGCAAAGAAGCCAGCAGATCAGACTTTAGAGACATCTTTCCCTGCTAATTACATGGTAACAGTTTAAAACAGAGATTGTATCACACCCACTGTCTCTCGAGAGCAAAAACACATGTATAATCAAATTGTTAAGGTAAAACAGTAAAAATATGGAAAGGCAATTAACACCATACACAAAGAAATCTTTGCAACTGAAAACACATGATCTGTTTTCACTGAGAACAACATTTTCTCAGCTGAACTTTGGCAAGTAAGCTGTGTGGTATAAAAACCATTTTTTCATAAATATGAGACACCCCTTCTGCTACCAAACAAACTCTTATTCCTCTCATCTTTAATCCCAAGCCACCTCCACACTAGAACCAATAAATCCTTATTTAGTGTCAAAATGAGCCCTTGTCCCCTTTTTAATCACATGTGGCCTTCAGAACATCTAGCAGCTGAAGAAAGAGCTCCTGGATGCAACTGAGCAGAGAAGTCCAGCTGCCAGTGAGTACCCAGATCTCTGCTGCAGTTTCATAAGGCAGAGTCAAAGGGCAGAGGAGAGGAGAACACTTGCATGGTGTGTTTTCAAAGGAAAAGGTGAAACACTTTACAATGGAAAAGGGAAACATCAGTTGGTTAGGATGTGAGAACTGTGAAGCACAGCCTCTCACAGGTATGACAAAGCAAGCTTTGGAGCACAAGATGGTCAAAGGGCAATGAAAGCTGGAGGCAGAATGGCAAAAGTTTGTGAAACTTTTCAGTTGACACTGGAAAAAGCTTGGAGAGATGAAGGGGCAAATTGCTGAGCTCTTTGCTTACATGGCAGTTGTAAGGAAAACTTCCAAGTTAACTCCAAATAGCCAACTGTACTTAAACTCAGGTGTGTCTCTTCTCAAACCTAAACAAAACAACCCAAAAGAAGAAAGAAGACCTAGCACTAAGGAAGAGAAGAAACAAGTAAGAGGGGAATAGACAAAAAAAAAAAGACACACTTGGACAAAGGATGTACAACAGAAGGTGCAGCCTTCAAAGACTGCCCTAGGGAAAAAAAAAAAAAAAAAAAAAAAGACCAGACAGGAAGATTATCTTTTTTATCTGTATTTACCAATAAAACACCAAGAAATGTCCAGTCATGAGCTTGAGACCTCATTGCACTGTATGAAGTAAACAAAATCACTTAAAACACAGGAGAAGAATGTGAGAATGTCAGTGCCAGCCACAATGCTGTTGGATCAGCTGGTGTTAATTCAGTGAAACTGATGCTGTAAAATCAGTGCATCAGGAAAACTCAGCCTCCATCTCTCTTTTAGAGTCTCAAGGATGCAAGAGGGATGACATCTAATTCAGTACAAAAAAAAAAACAAATAAAACATTTCCACCTGTACACAAAAATGATATATCACCTCCCAGTTAGAAAACCAGCTCAAATCCATGAGGAAAGACATAGATGACTTCACACTACCAGGAATATGTGGACAGCAATGAGAGCAGAGAATACACTGCATCCTCAGAAAGCACACATGACATCAAATAAAAAGAAGCAAGAAACATGGCAGGAAAATTAACTACAGGGGAGGAAAGAAAACAGAGACAAAGAGAGTATTTCCACTAAAGGACAACCAGAAAAAGAACCAGATAGAGAAAAGATCTTAGAATATGCTAAGGGAAGGGACTCATCAGGATCAAGTCCAACTCCTGGTCCCATGTAGAACATCTCAAGAATCACCATATGTCCCAGAGCATAGTCCAAACATTTCTTGAACTCTCTCAGGTTTGGTGCTGTGACCATTTGTGACCATTTCCCTGGGGAGCCTCTTCCAGTGTTCAGCCACTGTTTGGGTGAAAAACTTTTTCCTGATATCCAAATTAAACATTCTCTGACTCAGCTTCATGCCATTTCCTTGGGTCTTGTCACTGGTCATGAGAGTTAAGAGATCAGTACCTGCCCCTCCTTTCCCCTCATGAGGATAATGAAGACCACAATGAGGTCTCCCTTCAGCCTCCTCCAGGTTCCAGTGACCTCAGCCACTCCTCACCAGGCTTCCCCTCCAGACCCTTCACCATCCTTGTTGCCCTCCTCTGGACACTCTCTAACAGTTAAATGTCTTCTTTACATTGTGGCTCCCAAAACTGCCTCCAGCACTGGAGGTGAGGCCACCCCAGTGCAGAGCAGAACAGAACAGAGCAGAGCAGGACAATCTCCTCCCTTGCCCAGCTGATGATGCTGTCCCTGATGCCCCGCAGGAAGTCATTGGCCTTCTTGGCTAAGTTGGGAATTGTTGAAAATTTCTACATATTTCCCTGTTTGCTAGGGAGGAAAAGTCCTGCACTCCCATGTAACATCCTCAGTCCCTTGTAGTGCTTCCACCTTGTAAGCTGAGGAGCTGTGGTGCTGTATTGCCTGCTACAAACAAGTCTCTCTGCTCATGGTTAGCAGACATGGGCAGAGGGTGAAAAGTGAGAAGTGGAGGGAGGGATGCACTGTAAGGTACCAAACAATCAGCATCTCCTTTACATCAGTTCACACTGTTGTGTGACAGTAACACAGAACAGCTAAACCTGCACTATCCTCAGACTGCTCTTCAAGGGGACAGGAAAAGGCTCATCTTCTTATCCCACTTCAAGCCACTAGAACAAGTCAGATCTCCTTTCACAGACTGAGCTTTGCTTACCCCACACAGCGTGGTGCCAGATATGTACACCCAATGGAAGCAATGCTTCTGCTTAGATTTAAGGATGTGCTTAACTCCTGGCTGGATCTGCACTTTCAAACACATCTCCTTGTGGGCCAAGGATTTGCATTCTTACACATCTTTAAGCTTTCCAGGACATGGCATTTATCATTCTGACTGTGATAAAGGATGGCAACACCCTGCTCGTTTATCTTGCTCTCAATACACTGCAGAAAACAAAAATATAGATTTTTTTACTACAAGGTGGAGGACACTGATATCACTCTCCCTCTCTGATAATTTAACTATAGCATAACATCATCAGGTTTAAATCAGAAGAAGGAAGAAAAGGCTTGAAGAAGCAAAAAAAAGAAAACAAAAAGTGGGCGAAGCAAGATTTACCACAAAAGAAACAAAATCTGTTTACAGATCCCATCTGAAAAGAACATCTCTATTAAACATGATTTCAGAAGAATTGACAAGGATAAATCCATGTGCAGCTCCAGGTATTTCAGCCTAAATGTGGAAAATACACATTATTCTAAGATTATGAAGAGCTTAGATTTTGTACACATTTTCTTGGTTCATTTTATACATAGTTCAAGATTTAAACCAACAGACTTGGGTGCTCACTGATTTTTAAAGACAGCAGCTCTCTACTTTTTAACATGTTTCTGAATTATATATGGGCTGTGTACTCCTCCAGACAAAGGAACTCTGAAAAATTATGTTCTGCCTCTATCCAGGTGCTTCAAGTTATCTCCACCCTCCCACCTCTTCATCCCATGAAGTAAAGATGAAGGCTGCACAATGTCAGTCACACTGCAAACCTGTTCAGATGCTGCCTCTACCTGAAAGTACACAATCCATGTGTTGAGACTCTCATCTCAATTTTCAGAAGCTGAAATCTTTTCTACAGTGGGCTAGGCAGGTCCTGAGAGAGTGCTGACTGGAACACATCCTCCACAAGCCAGCATTATGCCAGACTGCATCCAGCTCCTCTCACAAGTTTCTCCTGATGGGATTGCTCTCCCTCCTGCCTTTTTCTCTTTGATGCCTGGCTAAGTGATTTTGGCTGCACCTGTGGTCTGCAATACATTTAACAAACAGCCCAGTGTGCCCCTGACCTGCCTGCTCCAGAGCCACGTGCCTGTGGCAGTGCTGCCTGGAGCATTCAGCCCAGTGCATGTGCTTGAGCGCACACGGCCCATTTCGGACCCGCTTCATTACCCTTTCCTCAGCAAGCCTGCCTGGAGTTAATTTAATGCATTTAAGGACTGAAGACCAGCTTTGCCACCCTGCAGTGCTATCAAACATGTTACAGGCAGAGGATTTGGCCATATTCCATCTATGGGGTTTCCTTCGAAGTCCACTTGTGAAAACAGCTGAGCTGATGCTTGAACAGAACTCCGTCCAACAGAGATCACCACCACCATGGAGAGCTGCTGCATCTTTACACTGACTCTTGCATATTCAATCCCTCCCCTATCACAGGAGTGGGATCACTTCCAAGACTCCTTATCTGACATCTTTAAAAGTATGGAACAAGACTGGAGTTCACAACAGTGGTCCCCATATTCAGGTTCTACTGGCCTGGCCAGCTTAATATGATCCCTCTCTCGACTGCCACAGAAGAGCACTCGCAGTCCCCAGTCCGGGAAGTAGCATCAAGGACTCACAGGAGTGACCAGAGGCAAGTAAATGCCTTCCAGCTTCTTCCTCAGCAAGAGTCCTCTGAGCCTGAGGACTGTCATCTTAAGATTCAGATTCCCATGGAAGAAAGCTTTTTCCTTCTCAAGAGTGAGTTCCAGCTTCGAGGCCCAGTATAACCAGGACAGCTTTGAGAGAGAAGGGGGTGAGTCTGTGTTCAGAGCCACACCTTGATGTGCCTTTGCAGGGCAATCCCACCTCTGTCTATAAACAGGCTTCCTCCCAACCCACTCAGAAATGCCTGTACCACGCTTTCTACCAGTCTATATAAACTAAAAACCTTTAAAGTTCAAACACAAATCACTTATTTTCTGATCTAGCCAATTGAAAAATGATGAATGACAACAGGTTGTGAAATTTATCTTGTCACCAGCCTATAATTGCTACTTGGAGCTTCAAATTATGGCAGAAAAAATGAAGAACAAAACTGAAGTGCTTATGGCTTATTTGGATTCTGGTTTACAAGGTGTAGAGCATTATCTTTGTCAGTGTGTGAGGAAATGCAATTGCACTGTGGATCTCTACATCAAAAACCATCTACTTAATTAATTATTTGAGTATTATATCAGCAAGAAAATAATTACTGTAGTTATTTCAGAGATGCTTATTGATTTTATACATGTGATCTGTCTGCAAAGGTTAATATGAATTTGCCAAAAATCTAAGTTCATTTTACTACAGAATTATTATGGTATTAGGATTTAGGATTAGCATACTATGATTATTAGGATTCTTAATGGTATCCTAGCAAATACAAAAATATTTTGAGGTCTTTCTAAAAAGGGACTGGATAAGGACTGAGGAGTAAAGGAGGAAGAACAGGCTGCAATTTAAGTAGGTGTGAGATTGTCTACAGATGGAGAGTTAAGGATAGAGAACAACTAAGGAGAAAGAAAGAAATAAAATCAACAACAAACTATAGGCAGACTTCCAAGACCTTGCAAGTAAAATTACAGTAGTTTAGGTGTACTTGGTTTAAAGTTCACTCATTCACATTTCTTCACTAAAAAAGTCACCCATAAATACCAGAAATAAAAGCTCACCAATCAAAAGCGATCAAAGCTACATTTTAAAAGCTAACTCTGCCCCTCTGTTCTTCCCCCCAGGCTTCCAACTTCCCATCTCAGGACTGTCAGTAGCTGTCAGCAGATCATATGAGAAATTCATCTGAACATACAACATAACTTGACAGGCAATACATCAGAAAACCTAGATGTGACAACAGCAAATTCCACCAGATGGTCCTGGATCATATCTATCTATTAAAAAAATTCTGACAGAAAAAAAATTAATTTTAACCACACATAAGCAGAGCTTCTGAGGAATGGGAAAAAAAAAATCTGTTTCACCCTTTGTCCTAACCATGCCAGAAAAGGAGATACACAACAGCTCCAGCTTGTTCTCAACAGTTTGTCCTCTCATTAATATCTATATGTATATTTCATCCTCCTCTCCAAAGAAAAGACTTCTAAATAAAGATGGCTCTCCCTTAAAGGCAGTATGTACTACTAACAATGCTGCTTTTCAATTGAGAAAATTCTGTCAATGACTCTGGAGCCTGGTCTTGCTCCAGCACCAGCCTGGTCTCCAGGAACACCAAAACCATGTGGTTAGCCCTGGGAGCAGCTGCAAACTGAAGCACATTCAAGACTCCCTGTTTGCCACCTTTCCCATCTCCCTGTTGCTCTGGCAGGCAGCAGATTCTGTTTGGGTTCAGGATGCCTACAAACCTCATCAGCCTCTCTAGCAACTCCTTTAGGAGAGACCTTGGATTGCCTTGTCCACTGCTGGTCACACATGTCTGTCCTGTCCAAACCTACCCTCAATCCAGGTAAAACTGCCTTTGATACATGTGGACTACAAATGACATTCCAGCAGGCACAGCCTGCTCCAGCCTCAGGCCCACAGGAAACAGAGCTGTGACAGGCACAGGGCCAGGGTCAGGACACTGTGCCACCCTCTGAGAGATGAGCACAGTCCCACGGCAGGAAACTCCAGGTTCAGAAGCAGCTCCATGGCTATTTCACTGATGCTGTCACTGTTCTTCAGGTGAGCACCACCAGCCTGGCCACAGCACAGCTCAGCTGTGACAAAAGTGAGAGACCTATGAAACACAAATCAAACTGGAGCAGGCTGTCACTGCTCGAGTGAGACCCTCAGGGACACCATTCCTTGCTCCTGTTCTGCCCCTGCCTTGTAAGCTGTGTGCAGATACAAGTTTTGCTCTGTGAGATGAAGTTGTGTGTAACTGCAAACTGCAACTACCACGTGTCCTTGTCCTCCCAATTACCCACGCTTGGAAGTAAAAGGTATTTAGTCAAATATATTTTTAATTGGTAAAGCAAACAGACATGAATCTGAATGCACAGAGGGAAGGAAGACAGTGAAGGATGTGGTGTTACTTTATCATTGTTTAATAGGGCAGGATGGTGCTCCAAGTGCTTTGTAAATCTGACAGTTGCTTTGAATACAAAGCTGTGACTGTGGAAGAAAACAGATCTACTCCCTGTCAGTGCACAAGCTGCACTCCACAGCTCAGGGCTGAGGCAATCTCTCTTCAGGCCAGTGTGGCACAATCAGTTTCCACCAAGAAACCAGACTGATCCTTTAACTAAGGAGTAGTTCTGTATATCACACAAACCTTTTTTCCTTCCCCTAAGGACAGCTCCTTCTATTACAGACTCTCCTTTGCTGTTAATCAAAGTGCACCCATTTCCTGAGTGAGAAACACCTGAGTGTGGGATTACTCCAGTGCGCTGTTTATTGTCTCCATCCAATCCATTTTACAATTATCACCTTCAGCACAGAGAGAAAGCTACTTTTACATCATAGCCCTGAGAACAAAAAGCTTATGAAAAAGCCAATTCTGCCCTCCTCCTCGAACTTCAATGAGGAATGTATGATTTTTCACTGTGCCTTTGTCATTTTGACTTAAAAGAAAAAGTCAGTGACATTTTCAAGTTTTGTTGTTGTACACCAGTGGGGTTTCAAATACTGCAGAAGAACATAATTACATTTATAGACACTTTTGACTGGAACTTAAATGTTGCAACAGCTCTAATAGTCTCTTAGAGATAAGAAAAATAGGCATTTAGCTCAAAATGTATGTTCTGATTAAACTGAAAATGGACATCATCTTTTTACTGGACTGCTTTTTGGCATCTAAAAGTTTTTTCTATAAATACTAGACTATGATTTTTCAAATCATCAACTTCCTACAGAGAGAAAAATACACATCTTACTATTTTACTGTTCTCAGCTGAAATACTGTAAAAGAGAAGGCATAACATGTATTTAGTAAAATTAATAGAAAGTCACTTCCTCCCCTTCTGATATTTAATATCTCATTAGAAAAGCAAAAAATAGTGCAAATCAAAGTCCATGAATCAGCTGTTTACTTTATTTATTTATAGGCATTTATATAGTGCTCATCACCATAGCAACCAGGAACCTTTTCTTCTTCTTGTTCAAAGGAAAAGTTGTAATTCAAAATGTGATCCTTTGATGTCACAGTGCAAATAGGTACTTAGGTCCTTTGCTGCAAACACTTTAGGCAGGTGCCTGAAGTACACCAACCAAGTCAAAGGTGTAATGAAAGAGACAGAAACAGAGAAAGGAAAAATAAAAGGAAAGGAACCATGAAACAAGTGAGAAAAAGGGAAAGAGTAAAGGGCTTTCTTATGAAAATCCACAAGGCACTGTGTCCCACAGTAAGCCATGATCACCCCAGTATGTTTTACCTGTAATAACAAGTGTCTGGTTCATGGAGAAGAGTCCAATTAATGGAGACCAATCAGCAAGTTCCAAATCTATGCTGAGGGCACTGGTGAATATTCTTAAGCAAGGATTTCTAAAAGGACAGTACCTTAAAAATGAGGCTGCAGAGGGCTGTCTCCCTTTTGAGAGCAGAGAAGTCAGGAGCTTCACTTTGACTCCTACTCTATTCTGATCCCCCAGCAATTAGGCATTACCAAATTCCCACAGAATTAACAGACCTTTTTAAAAATGCCATCTGCTCACAAAACATCAAAGGAAATGTGTAAATTAAAACACTGCTCCTGCATACACCATTATAGAATGAATTACTAGGTATGTCCTGCAATTGCAGTTTCCTCATGATACTGCTGGGAACTTCTTTTCAGACCCCCAAAAGAGACTGAAATTGATTTTAAGCCAACTAAATTGGTTTTTCATCTGGTTCCTTCCCACCACTGTATAGATTATACACATACATGAACAACATAATATTTCAGATTCTTTTTAAAGCTAATGAATTTCTAATTGGGACAGAAAGGGAAAAAAAAAAGATATCTTTGGCCTGTTGTCATTTTGTTACGTAAGAGACATTATCATGAAGATTTCCTCAAGACACTGGTATGTGAAATTGTTATCTTCTGCATTTGGCTTGATCCTAACTTCCTCATAAACCAATACTGTCCAAAGCAGTTAAACAAGAAGTGTTCAGTTGTTACTAAACTAAACACATAAATCTTTACTCAAGACTGGTGGTTATTTTGTAGTCTTTTTTTATACTGTATTCTAAATAGGGCAGAAGCTGCATGTATGACAGCAGTAAAAGTGACAAGTTCCTTATCTGGAAAAGCACCAGCAGGCACTGTTATCAGAGCAGACCAGCTCTTTTAAAGTGGATTGATGAAGCTATTTTTAAAAACACCTAATAACATCACAGAGGAGACTCTGATCTCTGCAAAGGTGAGCCGCACAGCTCGATACTCCTGGGAGGCAGCTAATGAAACTGAAGCTTGTCATACACAGACTGCGTCCAGTAATTGGCTTTGAACACTCCCAGCTGAGCCTCCCCCGTGCCGAGCTCAATGCCCGCTCACAGCCTGTGCCAAACGCAGCCAGAGCCGGGCACTGCCTGGCACCACCAGGGCTGAGTGGCCCTCCCTCCCCTGCCCTGCCAGCAGGCAGAACCTGGGCAGTAATCCGTGGCAATACAACAAACCTGCACACTTGGAAGGCAAAGAAAGAAACCTGCTTTCTTCCAGCCCCTCACACCTACCAGCTGGCTCCCAGGACAGGGAGAGACAGCTGTATGGGAAAGGTGGCAGAGTGGTGTCGGAGCAGGTGGTGTGCTGATGGAGAAGGGAACATGTTCTACCAAAGAAGGTGAAGGAAAGGGGGGGAGACCTAACCCTTTAGAAGGAAGAGGGTCCATGTCACGCCTTCATCCAGCACAGCAGAACCACCAACAAATGCTGACCTCTGGGAACCCAGGAAATTCCTCTGGCTGCCCTGGAGGGCTCAAGCCCCTGCCCAGGGGACTCAGAGACCTTGGCACAGAGCCCAAGACCCCTGTGCCTTTGATTTAGCCCTTGGAAAAAACAATTACCAGCCTTATATGAACAATTACAAGCCACGAAATTTAAGAATGGTAGTGAATTTATCACAGGGTGAAAAAAAGTTTTTTGAGGTTTTTAGAATGGGGGTTCAGGGGACAAGATAGAGGAATTGGGGTGTGTCCTGTCTTTCTCCTTCTTGGCCTCCATGTGCTGTGATGTTGGTACTTTTAGATTGGTTTAGAGTAGAAGCTCACTGTCTAACATTAGATGATAGGTATTGGAAAGTAATTGTAACTATTGTATGTGTAGTTTTTAGTATAAAAAGATAACACAGCCCAGAGGTAGGCAGAGTGCCTCGGACTGTCTTGCTGAGCGGACCTCGGCAGGCCAGGAGAAAGAATTCTATAGATAAGGTACAATAAACAACCTTGAGACCGAGAAATGAAGAGCTCTGACTCCTTCTTTGAGCGCCGGGCTGGGAAAAGAGACTCTCTAACATATCTTGGGGTCACTCTGACCAGCTGAGACCCTGAGGCTAACCCTCAGTGCTGTGTCATTGGTGCGAAGTCCCTTAGGGACAGCTGCTGGCTTCCCCAGGAGGGCAGCCAGCAAAAGAGAGGAGCATCACTCATGTTCCCCAAAACTGCACTGACTCTTCCCAGCCCGCTCTTCGCTGGCCTTTGTGGACCCACAGATCTACTCTACCTCTCAATGTAAACTTCAACACTGAATTCTGCAACCACCCTGGAACACAACCTAAGAAAATACTGTCCCACAGTGTGAGATCTTTGCCCTTTTGAAGAAATTTTATCTGCATAGCTGAGGATCTGTGATCTGGCTCTGGCTCTGTGGTTTAATGCTCTCCTTTGCGCCACCTCCTTTTTCATGATTCTTCCTGCCTCCCACTACTTCCTAGAAAAATCCACTCCCTCATAGCCTAGATACACCCTGACTGGAAAAGCCATTTTAAATAGAAAGCAGTTTCTTCTGCTGAGAAAAGTCATCTATGGCTCTGATCATTTGACAGTTTTACTTGTGGAAGATCTCTCTAGGTCCCTATGTTTTAAAACACCTCCTAAAGACCTTGCTATGTTAGAGCACAGGCCAGACACATTAAAAACTCTGGGGAGCAGCAACTGAATGTGGGTTAATGTCATAGGGAACTATTTAAACCCACAGCACTTATGGAACACTTTAAAGCAACAACTTTTAAGAGAAAGGGGGTGAGAAAAAGGGGAATGAGAATATTCAATTTCCAGATGATTGAAGCAAACCTCAGTAAGTTCACAATGAGATGCGACTGAGGAGATTGGAAATTTAGCTGGAAAGAGATTTCCATATAGTCAATCCATTGCTGAATAGAGAGTGGGCTCTAAGTAACTGGTTCCAAAACATTACCCAGGCATCTAGAGTGCATGTTCATGGCACACTTCACAAGTGTTGGAAGCTGAACTCCAGCTTTGATGACAGCTAATTAAAACACAAAAATGAGACTCCAAGTAAAACTGCCACCTTGCAATCATAAACCGTTCAAAATGCACTCTGGCAGAAAAGCAGACTGCAAGGCAGCTTTCCTGTATCTACTTCACACATTTGGTATCTACCACGGTTTTGAAAATGACATTGCAAAATAAACACCCTGTTTTACAGCTGATGTGTTTAGCATAAGTCAGATTTGTTTCAGGGAGAACGTCCTTGCAGAGAATAAGAGCTCTTCTGGTTCCCAGCTAAGTCAAGGCTTGATCTAACAAGCCAATCAATCAGTTCAAGCGTTTTGAGATTGCTCTTAAAAGGAGCCGTTTCTGTTTTATTACCAAAGTCAGCAGTCACCGTTTAACAGTCAGCATTTGTCAATAGTTACCCAACTATGGCACTGGTGTGAAAACACTGATACGTTCCCTTGGCTTGAGCAGTTGTTCAGATACAGTCCTTATTCTCATCACTAGAGGAGAGTGTGCCTCTCCAATTGATTTATTTTTCTAAACATGAAGCCTTTATCTTCATAGCCCGTTTAAACACGGGGTTAATTGAGGGGGGCTGGAAGGGAGCAAGGGGACCCAGCAGACACACAGAGCCCACCCTCGGAACATGCATGTGCAATGCATCCAGAGCTGACACAGCCAAGAGAAACTTTTCCACCATGCTTAGTCAGCATGCAATAATTAAAAAGGTGCAGGGTGTGATAAACCGGCATCCCTATCCATTAGGGCCAAACTCGCAAATTCATTGCTAAGCTTTCAAAGCCGAAGACAGCTGTCGGCGGGCTAGGGGGGTGGTGTCCCAAGCCACTCAGCCATCAAGGAAAACTGTCAGGAGAGCATAATTACATCTTCACCTTTCCCAGTAGGCTTTAAACCTGCAGCGCCTTTGACCTCTGGGGAGGTTATCAGAGTTGGGATGGAACAGCTGCCTGCTCCGCTGGCCTCACCGCGGGCTGCCCTGCCGGCCCGGAGCGCTCTCGCTGCCCGTCCGTGCGGACGTGCCCGCGGCCGCGGCGCCAGCCCCGCTCCGGGAGGGCTCATCGCATCCGCCTCCCCGCCGCGGGGTCGCCGCCGACCACGAGGGACATGGCCCCGCTCCCCCCGCTTCCTCATCACCTCTTCTCCTCTCATTCCCCCCCCCTCGGGAAGAAGGAGACAGGGGCCGCCGCCACCCCCCACGAACCGCCCCCTGCGGGAGCCCGGGCCGGCCCCCGCCCACGCCGCCTCACCTGCCGCCCGCGGCAGCGACCGCCCCTCGGCCCGGCCCGGCCCGGCCCCGCCGCCCCAGCCGCCTCCTCGCTCACGGTGTCCCCGCCCGGCGGCGGGCGGGAACGGGGCGGGCGGGCCTGGCAGGCCGCGCATGCCCGGTGCGGGCCAAGGGCATTGTGGAGGCTGCAGTTCGCGGGTCCTGAGGGCGGCCGTCCTGCTTGGGCGCTGTGTGCACACGCTGTCCCCGCTCCTGTCCCCACTCCTGTCCCCGCGGTCAGTGCACACGCTGTCCCCGGCCCTGCTCGGGGCAGTTCCGCGCACACCCTGCACCCGGTGCCAGCTCCCACCCCTGCTCCCACCGCAGCCCGGCGGGTTCCCTTCCCGGCTCTCTTCCCGGCCCGCCCAGCTCTTGCCTCCTCGGCTGATCGTTTTCCTGGAGCCCTCTGCTTTTCCCAGCCCTCTGCATTGCCCAACTGCAGCTCCTCATCTTCCTCCCAAATCTTCTTCAGCTTCCACAGTCATCGAATCATCAAGGCTGGGAGAGACCTTTCAGATCATTCAGTCCAAGTGTCCACTCAGCACTACCGCTGTCATGTCTAAACCACTTTACCCAGCACCAGGTCCAAGTGTCTCTTGAACTCCTCCAGAGACGGTGACTTCAACACACCCTTGGGCAACCTGTTCCAATGCTTGACCCCCCTAACAGGGAAAAAAATGTTTATAATAGCTTATATGACTCTCCCTGGCCATTTCCTTTAGT
The DNA here is from genome assembly GCF_027887145.1 of Ammospiza caudacuta. Taxonomy (NCBI): domain Eukaryota; kingdom Metazoa; phylum Chordata; class Aves; order Passeriformes; family Passerellidae; genus Ammospiza; species Ammospiza caudacuta. Next base: position 43,085,664 of record NC_080593.1, on the reverse strand, counting down.
CCTCTCATGCTAGGCATGGCAGAAGAGACCTGCCCCCACCTCACTGCAACCTCCCTTCAGGTGGTTGTAGAGGTCAATGAGGTCTCCCCTCTTTTGCTGTACCTCCCCTTATGCTGTACCTCCTCACACTGTCCTACCTCCGTTCCTCTGGCTTCCTTTCTCACCCTCTGCTCCCCCTGCCCAACAGGCTTCTTCCTTGCTGCCCACACTCTTTGCCCCCTTCCACTCAGAAAGAGGTGGTAAAGCAGAGGGCAGCCATCCTTACAATGAGTACACACCTCCAAATCCACCAGGAAAACCTGACAGATCACAGGCACCTGTATGCTTAGAAGGTTCCTTCTCACCAGGGAAGTTGTGACAGCAGTGGCAGGTCACATTCACATGGTGGTGTTTGCTCCAGTCAGGCTTCACCAGAGCAACCCAGAGACCATTACAGCTTGAATTCAAGCTCTGCTTGAATTGCAGAGCATGCTGAGCCTGCAACAAGAGGCTGGATCACCTGAGCAGGTGGACACTCCTGGGTATAACACCGCTGCTCCCAGCCTCTCCCAAAGTCACTGGGGCTTTTGTCATCCACTTCACTGAGGCTCATGGGAGCTCCCATTTCCAAACCCGTACAGAGCTCTCAATGGGAAGGACCGATAGAGGTTTGGTAGCATCTTTCACATTAGCTGGTGTTTGTATGCATAGCTAAATGCTTCCAGAGTGACAGGACTGCTAAACATGCATGCAGGAATTTAATAAAAAAGTTTAACCATTGAAAAGTTTGCTCCTGAAAAGCTGATAATCATGTGGGGGAAATCAAATCTAAAAGCTTAGTGCTCCTTCCTCCAGCCTCTTTTTTCTGCCTTACAGATTTTGTAGCTAATAATCTGAAGAAATAACTTGTGTTACAAGAGATGCACACAAGAACTGAGGGTTTTCAGGAAGGCTTGTTGCTACTTAAAATTTAATTTTGTTACAGTGTCTGTGAATTCTAGTGTTGAGCTCCTGTGGACTGACAAGGCAAATGTCAGGCTTCTGAGATTTGTTTTTCAGCTTGTTCAAGAACTACTCCACTAGTGAGCTCCATTGCAAGAGATACCATCTACTCTGCTTCTCATTAAGTTCCTTAGTTATAGTCCAGTCTTGGATAGCTTCAGAATGCTGGACCCACATCCCTTTAACTAGAGCAACAGTACCAAATAATCATTATCATCATAATTTTCATTATTTCATTGGAATTTTCACTGGAATAAAAAGTCCCTATTTCAACAATGTTTAGAGATATCTATTAATCTTCCCGAAGCATTTGTGAGTAGAAATCCTGACTAAGATTTCACAAATACCTGCTTGTATATTCACGTAAATGCAGTGCTACTTTTCCTCGTTATGAAATATTTAATGAACTAGTCAAAAGCCAGACACTACAGTAATTTGAATCAAGTGGCCAGTCACGTATCGCAGACGATGAATGGCTAAAGACACAGACATAATCGTTCAAGAAAAAAGAACACCCATAAGCTGAGATGTGTTTCTATGAAATATTCATAGGGTTGTGGTGATTTATTGTCATGTCGGCTTCAGAATAACCTGCAATGGGAAAAAGAGGATAATCTGATAAACTTTTCATGCAGAACAGTTCATTGGTTATTCCTGGAGTAAGAACTTTGTGGACCCACATCTGTTTAAGCACATCGTCTGTACCGGGGTAGGGATGGGTTTTCCTTAATGCAAGGTTTTACAGGGGATACCTACTGGAAGCAGTGTGCTAATGGCAGAGACAGCCCCTTCAGGTGCCCAGGCACAGGTACTTAGTGCAATTTTGACAATTTAGGTTGCCCAAGACATCTGCACAAGGCTGGTAGATGCAACATGGGATCTATAAGAAGACACTGCCTGGCCTGAACTTGAGCTTCAACATAGTGTCACACAGTTATAGTGCCAAAATCATTTCTGATGTGACCATTCAGGGAATAAATCAGTTTTTACAGACACAGACAGAGGATGGGCTCACAACTGGGAGCAAGAACAGCTAAGTCACCCTTTACAGTTCAATAGGCAGAACTATATCTCCGGCCTGAAGCAAACATTGGAATGTTTCCAACCCATACATCCTCTCCTCACATCACCTTCTATACCTGTGCTATAGCTCTCATGTACACTCTCTTTGAATGATAAAATACCAGAGGGTTGGGTCCTGGAAGCTGACTCCACCCAGCAGAGTCACTGATGTGCCTGCTTATGAGCATCAACACGTGGGACTGCAGCACTCCAAGCCTTGCTCAGCTGAAGTCAACCAGATTCACTGGCTTCTTTATTGTGTGTCTCTGTGTGAGGCTGCCTCAGCTTTTTTTGGCCATTTGCCTAATGCCTCTGCTCTCCCTTGCTTTTCACTGCCTCTGTGTGCTGCACAAATTGTGGGCACTTGTACTCTTATCCTTTCCTCAGCAGGACAGAGAGAAGGATCTACTGGGATCTTGCTGGGATTTAGCCACTCAGATTTTTTTCCATGTCAGCTTTGTGAAATGCATTTGGAGGGGTTAGTGGGACACACAACCCCAAGGGATGTCACAGTCTGCCTGTGGTATAATCACAGCCCAGCAGAGCCTGTGGGCCAACCAGCCGGTATGTAAAACTGGATGAGCACCAGTGATTCCAGTCTTGTAAGAGGTAATAAGCAACATCCATGGAGTAGCTGCTGCCTAATCATCCTGCCAAGGAAAAGTGTTTCAGCCAAAACCATCAGTGAAGCCATTTGGGACTGAAGGCACCATGGAACTCTGTGCACATCCGCTCAGCATATGCTAAATGCGGGCAGCAGAGAGAGCTGAACGAGGGACTTTGAAAGTGCTGTCTGCCTCAAACCTCTCTTGCAAATTCATGTAATTCACTAAAGAAATTTTACATATTCATGTCATTTTACCTCAGGACTATGAATTTGTTTGGAGGGGATAAATGCTTTCTTGCCTCCGAAGAGCAAGATTTCATTAAACTGTCTCTCTTTTGGAAAAAGCAAGCAGTGACCCCAATCTCTGACGTACCTGGCAGCCAGTAATAGCTGTATCATGATCAGTATCTGCCCTCTAGTAGCAATTTTTCACACACTGATGTCGAACACATGCAGGAGTAAAAAAAGAAATAAATCTGCTGCTGAGTAATGCTGCCACTGAAATGACTTATGCCTACGAGGTGGTGAGGACACTGGGTGTTCTGAAAGCACAGCTCTGATCCCAGTGTTTCCTTAAGCCCAAGGGCTGGGTAATTGCTGCTATTGCCAAAGAAGGTTAAGGTTTTGTTTATCTCGTTGCAGGTAAAATGAGGTGAAATGAGCGCAAGCCGGGGAGCAAACATAACTATTCTATACAAAGAGAGATCAAAAAAGGACTTCTAAAGATGACAGTTAAAACTATCCACTGGTTTCATGGTGATACTAAGAGAACAAGAAGACTTCCCAGTCCCACAAGCAGGGCACCAACCCCTGCTTCTGCTGCTAGCAGTGGGATCCCATGGAACACAGAGATGAGCAGCACATGGCAATCCACACTAGCATGACAGCAAACCAATGGCAAGAATAGCTCTTTCCTAGCTCCTCCTGGAGTGGTGACAGCTTCTGCTCGTTTTTTTGGAGTAGTCTGCTTGGTTTGGAGTCCAGGACAGTTAGATAAGCAAGCACCTGATTTGTTTAGCCATTCACTTATTTAACAGCATGGTATAGGCAAACTATTAAGCAATAAGGAATTTTTCTTATAACAGGAAATCCATTCATTTATGGACTTGAAGTAGATGTTTCTGTTAAATATAGAAAAATACTTGCACTAATCTAAATTCAATTGAATGCAAATCTCCACAATTCAGAAAAGGAATAGGTGGGTACTAATGACAATGAATAAAAAAGACAGGAAAATGGAGAAATCCAATGGCAGTCGGCATCAACAGATGCACCAAAAGCTCCCTTGTATGACAAAATGACTGTCTCATGCAATATTAGCAACTATCCAAAGCTCGGAAAGTGTGAAAATCTTGTTGCTGTATAAATTATCTAACACACTCCTGCCAATTATAGACTTGCTGTGAGGAAGAGAGACATTGGTAATCATGACAGCAACTGTTCGAGTGTCGTGTGAATATTCTTGGGCAATTATTCAAATCAATCATTTCTTGTCCGTGTGGGAAAGATTGATCACTCTTAGTACTTTGTGTCACTCAGTGACTGAATTGATGGTGCTCTGCTCTCTGTGGTGTTCTCTCTGTGCAGTCTGCCTGTTTAAGGTGACAGTACTGTCATGTATTTAACTGCTGTGGTGAGGAGCTGTCCAGCAGAAAGTGGGAGAGCATGGGCCCAGAACCCATGAGAAACATTACATAGGTTGTAAGAGACCAGTTCCCTTCTGCACTGAGCAGTGTCCCCAGCAAGATGGATTTTTGGAAGTGGCAGGAGCAGTGCTGGCAATTGCCACTGTGGCAGGGCATGAGAGGGCTCTAGATGCAGAGAGAATGTGATCCATTTAATCACTTTTCTTCCATACAGGATGTCTATGAGACCTGCTAGCCATGTCTTGTCATTACAAGTCCTCCAACTTCAGTGCTTGCCATCCCTGTTCATTGAGAATGACTCCCATATTTGATTATGTTCTTGCCTCCTGCTTTCCCAGCTCGTTGTGCTCTGACCTACCCTCTCACACCTGCTGTTCTGCATAAAGAGGGCCTCCTATCACCACAAATTCTTTCATCTTCCCACCCTTCCTGGCAGGAGTTCCTCTAGCAGAGAGCTGTGTCCTGCTTCCATGAGAATTACTGCTGGTAAGAGACATGACTGAAAATGTGCAATGTGTCTGTGTGTTCACCAAACTGTGACTACATAAATTTTGGTCTTTGACTTGGCTTGATACATCTGGTCTTATCTTCCTTTTTGTATATCATGAGGTATAATTTATCAATTTCCTTTTTTGTTTTTGATTAATATTCCCCATCTATTTCTTCTGCCTCTTCCTGTAAACTATGCATGTATAAAGGCTGACTCCAGCCTGTTGTCACAAGGGGATGCATTAAAGCTGCAGATCTGCCTTTGCAAAGCCTTAAGCACCTGATTTTGTAAATTAAATAAAATACCATCTACATGTTACTGCTAAAACTACCTAGTATCAGCTACGTTTCAGTACCACAGGGCTTCCCTGCTTCTGTTTGAGAAAGAAAACTAACACCAGCAAATGGTAACATGAAAAAGAATTTGTTCTTTAATAAAATAACAAAACAAAGTCTTCACAGAGGAGTAGTTTCCTTTTTTCCTACATGTAAGTGTTTGTAACAAAATAAAAGAGCGTTTAACTCTTCAGGCTGGTGATAACAAATAAAGATGTGGTTCACCTCGACTTTCACATGCTCTGTCTCTCTTTTCAAAGAGCCTCTTTCCTTTATTCATGAGCTCTTCAGGGACAGGATTTTTAACAGTTCTTTCTGCCAACTTGTGGTTAGCAGAATATTTGCTTTCCTTTTTTTTTTTAAGTGTGTGTTGTGGCTCCCAAGTATCCATCTGTAACTCTCTGAAAAATATCTGGTAGCTTGCGGCTAGAATATATTTTGGGATGCTTAGTTTATCACTGGTTAGCTCGGATGCTGAAGTTTAATCTGACACCTGAAATTCACCAAGATGAGCAAACCTTTGGAGACCCTCTCTTCAGCCATCTCTTCCAGGTCACCCCACAGAGATTATTGACATTGGTACTGAGCTGTCACACAGGAGAGAATTTTGATTTTTTTTTTTTTGCTTTAATACTGCTTATGCCACAGATCTTCCTCATTCCCTAGATCCCTTCTGCACCTCTAATGAAATATGATGCCCTTCATTCATGTAAGGTTTTGGCAGTGCATATCCTATTTTTAGGAAGTTATTTTGCAGGAAAGGAATCAGTTTTATGTGTTACACCTCCATAGGAAAAGTGTGAGGTCTGGACATAGAAGATAACTATCCCTCCTTCACTTGATGGTTGAACAGTCCAGCCTTTTGCTCTCTAAAGCATCTGCTTTTTGTAAGATGTGAGCTTTGCCCCAGTGTAGCATAGCCTAATTTTTGTCACCTTCATTTAATGACACACGGATATGAAACAAGGAGGCATTGTACCTCCTCCCAAGACTGCAACTTGAGAGCCATGTCCGTCCTGCAAAACAATGGGAAACATCAAGCCTAGTGCTAAGAAATCCTTGCTTTGCACCCCAGTCTTCCTACGGGACAATTACTTTCGTTTTCAGCAATTTGTTTGTTTTTGCATGCATGCACAACCCTTGTGGTTCCAAATCCAAGTGGGGATGAGTTACAGTGATTCCTCTGCTCCATAAACACCACTGCCCACCACCTGGGGACGTGGTCATCATTCCACCCTTCTCCCACTTGCAGAGGAGTCTGGACTAGCTGATTCCTGCCTGAAAAGTTTCAGATCTCTCTTCTCAGTGAGACCAAATGGTCTCTTTGTCTTTTCCTTTGAGGGCCAGACTGTGACAGAGAATGGAAACTGGTTGTCCTGCTTTTCAGGATGATCCTGCTTCAGGCCAGGCAGAAGGCAACTACCAATCCTTGTGTGGCATCGTTTTCCAGTGGGAATATTTGGTCTCAGTGAACTTTCTCACAACTTAGCTAGAACCTTGCCCTCCTTGACAGCAGCCCTAGGTACCACAGAAGTGAATTGGGAGAGCCAGGCCAGGTAATAATGCTGGCTCCCTTGTTGGATTCTGTCTGCCCCAGGAAGTATTTTCCTATGAGCTCAATTTTTACCTAGCACAGCAAATTAAATGAAACCAAGGCAAAGAATAATGCTCCACTTCTCTGGGAACACAGGGCCTCAAGGATGTAACACGAATTCAGCATTTGTCTGTTTGCTGAAGAATTCGTACATAGGATTGAAAAGAATTCTCCGGGGAACAGCAACACACTTCCTTCCCTTCCCTTCCCTTCCCTTCCCTTCCCTTCCCTTCCCTTCCCTTCCCTTCCCTTCCCTTCCCTTCCCTTCCCTTCCCTTCCCTTCCCTTCCCTTCCCTTCCCTTCCCTTCCCTTCCCTTCCCTTCCCTTCCCTTCCCTTCCCTTCCCTTCCCTTCCCTTCCCTTCCCTTCCCTTCCCTTCCCTTCCCTTCCCTTCCCTTCCCTTCCCTTCCCTCTTATTGTTTTCTTTTCATTTTCTTTTTTTCTTTTTCTTTTCTTGTAGTGGAAAACATATAGTATTTGCCTGTGTATTTGAGCAGGGAGTTTGGCTCCTTCCATTCATGTCACAGCAAGACAGAGCATCTCTCAGGCAGGATCATTTCCCTGCTCTTTCAAAGCACCACTGTCTGTGAGCGTGCCCCAGCTCTCCCCTCATGTGCTTTGTGTTGACAGAAAAATCATCTCCATGTGAAGCTGCTCCATCTCCCTGCAGCTACAGCCCCCTGTGAGCTGCTGCTGCCTCCCCCCCCGCTCCCTCCCTTACAGATGACACATCCCATCTCATTTATATTATTAAAATTATTTCCATGGGGTCACCTTCTGCTTCACGCCTGAAATGATAGAGAAAATTAAGCTCTTCCTCTTGTGCCACTTGGATTTAAATTGTAGATTTTAAATCTCTCCTTCCTCTTGTGCCACTTGGATTTAAATTGTAGATTTTAAATCTCTCCTCACTTCTGCATCCTTTAATTTTCCACAGGCAGCGCCACTGCAGCGGCAGCTCCTGGTGACTGCATTAGACATTGGGAAAAAAAAAGAAATCACAGGCACATCGACTCATATGGCGTTATGATGAGTGAGGTGGATAATAACAAACATGCAGTACTCCTGTCACCCACTGGGTCTCTTTCCATTTTCTTCACAGAAAACCTAAACAGCCTGCTGTGTGGAGTATGAAAAAGGTCGTATCAAAAGAACATCTGCACATCACCGTGGTGATTAGCTTGTAGAGTAGCACCCAGTGGTGAAAGGGCTTTTATCTTCTTTTCCATGCACAAAAGGGATGGGTCATGGGGAGGGATGCTTACACTGAAGTCAGACCTGATGTCTGTTGTGACTTCTCAAGCGTTTCATCAAAAGTGTTTCCATGCAGGTGAGTTTGGCAAAAGGCATAGGGCTGTTTAAGGTAAAGTGCTGGACTTTTTTAGGAAGTGTAATTGCAAATACTGTTTCACAGGCAAAAATGCTGCCAGGAATGAGTAATTCTTGGTATGGGATGCAGACAATACAGTAAATATGCAAACCAATACTTTGGAAATTGTGTCTTTCACTTAAGCTTGATTTAAATGTGTGAATTCTTTGCAGCTTTCTGGTATCTACTAGTCTTTACCATTGTCTTTCTTTATTACAGGTCTGAAAGAAGCTGCTGCCATATGGAGAGCTGGAGCAGCCAAGAGTTATATTCACCAGCAATGCACCATTCAAAGCAATTAGAAGCTGCCAGTCCTCATGGTCCCAGACCAGAGCTGACCTTTGTAGCAGCACTATTAGGTTTTCTTGCTTCTTTTTCCAAGTCAGATTGTGTTGGCACTCTCTTGTGAAGAGCACTGGATCAGATGGTCTGAGGGGTTAGCAGCTCCTGTGCTAACTCAGATGCAGCTGCATCCCCAGTTACATTCAGTTCAGGGGACAGAATAATCCTCTGCATTTTTTCACTGTTTGCAGTGCAGATCTGATGGGTCTCACCTGAGTGCTGGAGCAGGGATGGAAGAAAGGAGGAGCTTTTGCTTTTTCTTTGGGCAAATGACTGAGCTATTCCACAGAGAAGGCTACACAATAAAAATTAATCCAGCTCTTTCATAGTGGCTGCTGACTAAATACACAGCTGTTTAAAGAAGCACCAGGCTATCTATTCAGCCTTCCTTGCAGCACATCCTTCTATCCAGAGCATACTCCAGAATGTGGCTGGGGAGTGAGACAGGTCAGAGACACTGGAAAGATGAAAGTTATTGGATTAGCATTTTTGTCCTAGGGCTGTAATAGAAATCTTTAGCAAGCAAAGCCCAGGCATGAAAATCATATTGTAGCTTGAAGTCCAATTTTGAGCTGAAATTCACTCCCTTTAGCAGTCTCAAGGCCAAAGTATGCACAGAGACTCTGTAAGTCCTATTTTCAGGGTGTTAGCAGCACAGAGATCCCTCTGCTGGTTCGTCTGTACGTGAATGAATTGGATCCAGAGCACAACACAAGCTCATGTCAGAGCACTGCGGTGGGCATGTCTGGAGACAACTTTACCGGTTCCAAAATGAAAGATTAAAAGAAAAACTGACCAGAGGAGTGCTGACACATTCTGAAAGTTTAGAGGTGAAAGGGATCTGAGGTCTTCTAATAAACTGTTCTAAAAGTAAAACTGCAAAATACCACTCTTTTGTGTGGAAACCTCAAGGCACGTTCCCAACTTTCAATCTAACTTGCAGACTGTATTCCACTTCCGTTTCCTTTTACAAGACACAGTGATATTCTGCCTCATGAAGAGGGCCCATGCAAACTCCTCTGAGGTGTAAACATCTCATTCTGCTGATGGGACTCTTATGGACAAATTTATGCTACAGAACTTTTCTTCAAACAGATAACAGATGTAATGTGTGACTGTGATAGTTATAGGCCAAGCCTTTCAGCTGTGCCTTTGGTTCTAGGATCATTTACTCCTGTAGGATTACCCACCAAAGTGGTCTTAGTTCTCTATTAACACACAATCTGCTCAAGGACAGTCTTCATGCAGAACAAGGAATGGAATAAGGAACCAGAGGCAGCACTCTGAGACCAGGCAGCCTCAGACAATAATGCCCCCTACTGATATTTGAACAATTCCAGGGGAAAGAGATGTCTCAGAGAGCTGGCAATGGCAGCAAGGCTGATAAAAGCAGCAAGAATGTGTGTGAGGAGAGCAGACAGACAGCTTGAAGCTCCAGACAATTAAATGCATAGAGGCAAGTAACTGCTCCAAAAAAATCATATTTTGAGAAAAGGCTGGTTTGAAGATCTTGTATTTTAGGGGAAAGGAGCCTCAGTTGCTAAAAGTTAAAATTTGGCATTTCAGCTGCCACAGAAGCACACGAACTGTCTCATCCAGGCCAAGGGAACTGTGGGCTTGGGCTGCCTGAGAGCTGCAGGAGCACCATGAGCACAGCTCACACCAAGACTTTTGCAGACCCACACCAAGGTCGATATTACAGACCATGGTCACCTCACCTGGGGGGAAACTGAGGCAAGATGGCAGTGACATCACTGAAGGTGTAAGCACGTACAGGTAGGCATATTACTTCCTTTCTAATTAGGGTTTCTGTAATGCCCGAGTCCTCTTACCAGCCCAGCAGTTATAATTCTTTACAGCCAAATACTGACAGCAATTTCATTGCCTATGAACCACTACTTGTAACAACTTTACTGAAATTTGGTGTTGAAACTTGGGTTGCTCTGCTTTATGTTCCATTATTATATATAGAGCAGTTGTTTCCTGCATGTCAAAGGAAAAACATTTTATATTTTATACTGGGTATCTGTAGCCAAGGAGTTACAAACTTGTATTTTTAAAATTAAAATAAAGCTCGGATATTCCAGCAAAAAGACTGCTGCTTAGTTTCCTCACCTTCCCAGGAACAAATCCAGCCATTCTGTTACATCCACTGAGGGCCAGCCTTGGCTCAGAAGAGCACTCCTGTAAAATTCCTGTGAGATGCCATCAACTCTGTGGCTCAGTGGAGGTTGCTGAAATTCCATCCACACACCTTCAGCAAGTCTTAAATTGTCCTAGGAGCCACATCCATGCAAAAAATGCAAGGATGAACATGTCATTTGCTTTTCACACATGTACCCGTGGTCTAGGGGGGAAGAACACCCTCCTCAGCCACAGAAAAGCTGTTTGCTCTCCGGTGATCAGGGCGAGGCATTTCAGTCAATGCAGTCCTCTGGACTGGGAGCCTCAGGGCAAGAGACAGGAGCTGGCTTTGATGCTACCCTTAGGTGAGTTACTTCCTACTGTAAAAGCCCATGTTTCCAAACAGCTTCTTCCTGCCTATGGACTTGCTTAGAGCATCAAGGTAACTTGCTGTAAGTTTGCTGTGGCAGCCTGTCAGCATTTGCAAAAATAACAAGACACCCTAAGAAATCTGAAAAGTGAGGTTGAATTTTACTATTCCACTACCCAAAACCCAATGTGTATTAGTCTGCCCTTGGGAATACATTCAGACAGTGAAATCCAGTTTCCTTATCGTGTGCAGTAAACACTGAAGTTAAAACCCTCGGTGGCTTCTTAAGCTTTTATCACTGGATTTATGTCAGCAAAATAGCATGGAAAGTGTATTCAAGTGGTTATTATGCACCACTCTGATCAGGCCACATGAAGTTGTATCTGGCACCTTGCATGCAAAGGAAATCTGCTTTTGATGGAAACTAATGCATGGTTAATTTGCTACATTAGCATGTGATAATTAGTACGCAGGGCTTAGGATGTATTACAACTACATCTTAGTATGCATGCATGCAAATAGACACATCAGTGTGTTAAATGCAGGTATCTCTAGGACAGAAGGTGATATAAACAAATCTAAGCAGAAGTTTTGGACACAGAATGAGGGCTGCATAATGAGTGCCTCAATTTACAGTCCAATAACGTATTATATATTCCTCCGCATACCCTGAGCTGTGTGAATATATTAAAATCTCTAATCTGTCTACTTTCATATTCGTGAATATATTAGGACTTTCTGTGGTTCTTTCTTTTTCAAATGCACAGTCCAGGGTCACTTAAATAGTTGCAGCTTGAAGATGAACACTGTGGCTGTGTCAGAGCAGGACATCTCATCACTCTGAGTTTTGTGCATCTGTAACCATGGTGACTTTGTGGCTGCAGCTTTCCCCAGACTTGGTGTAACCTGGGGTGGATAAAGGCATGCTTCTCCGTCTGCTGCAGATGTCACGTACAGCATCTCTTAGGATACATTTTTAATTACCATGTTCTCTTAATTACTCCTTCTGATTTCCCTGGTGAATTGCCTTTCTCGAGTTTCAGTGACTCATTGTGAAACCAAGTGATATCTTTGCTGTCTTCAGTCAGGAAAATTCATCCCAGACCTCTGCACCTTCTCAAGGACAGCACTTGTCTGAAAAGCAATGCAACCTGGTGCTTTGTGCTTGTGGCTACTGAGCAAAAACAATGTTTTACAAGTGCACATTTCCTTCCCTCTGCTGCTGATCTTGCCAAACCACACTGGAGAGCGCGTCCATCCTGTCCAAAGTGGCCTTTGAGGGCAGCCCTACTTTGGCTGCAGGCTGGCTGAGCTCAAGGTGGGCTCCTCTGTAACATCTCCTCTCAGGGAGGTGCAAGGACTGCATGGTGGTGACTCCAGAAGAAATGCAAAGGTGACACATGGTGGGGTGTAAGGACAAGGGAGGCTGTCATCACCCCCTTGGCCATTTGGTCCCCTCCGTGGCTGTCAGGCACTCTGGAGAGAGACTCATGGCCTGTGGGACATGGTGCCATAGAAAAGCTGTCTTGTGGTGAGTGGGGGCAGCGGTGGGCTGCCCAACACACATACAGCTACAGGCAGCAGTCTGTAAGTCTGCACTGTGTAAATCTCACCAGCCCATGCTGAGAGGGGGCTTAGCCAGGCAGTGTCCCCTGTCACCACAATCTTTTTAGATTGTCCTCATGCAGCACGCTGTGCTGGGACTAAACAACTCTGGGTTTAGCCTTTTATTTGACAAGGTACATAGCTAAGAGCTGTAATTTATCCCTTTTGAGCAGTCACTTCTTCAGGTGTGTTAAAGTCACCCCTGGGCAGAGGTCCAGGCAGCACAAGCCCTGCACCTGGGTGCAGACACAGTCCATACCCAGGTTTTACAACCACACAGCATGGGACTGAGCAGCTGGGGAGGGACAGTGCCAGACGGCAGGGGTGTTTTTCTCCCTGTGTACCTGGGGGATTTGTCTTCAACTTGGCCTTCATGAACTGCAAAATCACCTGACACCGTAGATTAATCAGCATTTAACAGAGCACCCATGTATTCTTCCACTTAAACTGCACTAAACACAAGCAGTAACTGCACTATTTCTCTTTTCTACCTGGGCTGTCATAGATCTTCTTTTCATGAAGTCATCCTTAGCTGAGCCATCTCTGTGAACAGCTGAGCTGCTGAGGTGCATTATTTATTGCCGTCAGGTGTTTAGCACAGAACCCGAGCAGCAGGCGGCCGTGGGATCACCTTCTCGCCCGGATGGGATGAGAGGGATTTATGGCAAAAGCTGAGCCACGGAGAGAACACACAGTACTTGTTATTAAGGACAAGCAGCTGAAGACCAGTTCTGCTGCATTTCTGACAGAGGGCAGCATTGAGTTTTTTATCATATAAAATAAAACCCCAACAAAATACTTCTCGGCTCTCCAGTGATTGCGCAGTTCAGAAAGAAGAAAAGCTTCTCACTCGCATTTTTCAAAAAACTGTGCTATCAACCGGCTTTTAACTAAAATTTCCTTTTAAAGCTGGCTTTTTTTTGAGACTGTTTTGGCAGAGGGAGGGCAGGCTTGGGGTTGTTTGCTCACAGCTTCATGGAAAATGCTGCTTTCTGGTCTGCCCCTTGCCAGGCCTTTGCTGCTTCTCCTCTACCGTGGCCATGAAAGTCACCAGAGCTAGATACTACCTGGGCAACTTTGTCAGGGAAACATGTCCTGTAACACCCAGCTGCTGTTCCAATGTTTTGGGGGCCTGTGGAAAGGGAGGACCTAGGGGTACTCAGAAATCATCTGGGAAGCCATCAGATCCTGCTGCAGACAGCAATTTTGTGAACCAGCTTTGGACTTGAATTCCTTTCTCACTAAAAGTCTCTGTTGCCTCCTGAGTTTTAATAAGACCAGATAGCAGTGAGGGCATGCCCACAGCTGCAGCAGGAGGGGGTGCTGCTGAATGGCACCCTGGGCAAAGGGCTGCACTCAGGGAGTTTTGAAGGGAGGATTTAGCTGGTGCAGTGTTTACAGACACTGTCTCTAACTCTCTGGTTTCTGTTAGAAGCACATCTTTTTTCCCTGCCAGCAAGGAATCAACTAATTTAATTCCTGACCAACATAATTTATGATTAGAAACAATCCCTGATGTGGAAATTTGCAGCAAAGTCTGTATCTAACTTTCTAGTGTTCCCAGCCTGTTTCATCTCTGGGCTCTGGCTGCACCTCCATTTGTAATTGAAAGGAGGCAATTCCTACATGAAATTGCTGGAAGAGTGGGTGCGCCATGAACTTGACAATTGGAAGCTTGCCCACTTAGGAGACATTTTCCAGTAAATGTGGATGTTTCCCAAAACCAGTGGGTGTGAGAGTGTGTGTGTTATCTGCTGAAATACCGCCTCCCTGTAGGCATTTTCATTATAAGTTTGGGAGAGAACTGCTGCATATTCCATCTTTGCCCTGTCTCATTGATATTCATTCATTCTCCAGTGGGCTTAATGTTGCTGTCTGCACAGGGGAAAAAATTAAAATAACAAGACAAGGAAATAATAGAAGAAGGAGGTGATTCTTTTTTAAACTTTTCTTGTGAGTGAAGACAAGGATTCATTCGTCCTGAGCCTTTGTTCTGGGAGCCCTCGGCACAGCAGTTGTCAGAGCAGGTTGCAGGAACAAGGTATTCAAATGCCTCAGAATACATCTATAAATCATGTCACCACTTTTCTCTGCAGGAGCCAAAGAGTAGGAGGGAAGAGAGATGAGAACAGCGAACAGATCAAACAAGCAACCTTCGGAGGAGACATCAGCCCCACCATGATCCTTGGCATGATGTGACCATCTTTGAGGGTTCCTGTGGGTAGTTTTATTTGTCTAAAATAGAATGGACCTTGTGCAAATATTTATGTGTCTCTCCAGTGGCTTTCAAAATATTGGAAGTTCTTTGCTCATGTGGACTGAAAATCTTCAAAGGAGCACAAGTCCTCTTGACTTGCAAGATGATATGAGCACCTATGTCACACATCTGCTTTTAGAAATACTTCTTGCAGTACAGCCAAGGCAGACTGATGGATATTGTCCAGCTGTCCCAGCAGGCAGAAGTTGTGCAACCCCTCCAGGCCAAAGGATATTTGGACAATGAAAGGGAAATGAGGATATTCCTGCCTCGCCCAGCCCTGATTGCCTTAGGAAGGATGCAAATGTCTGTACAGCTTTGCCTGGAGGTCAAACAGGACCTGATCAGGCCAGGGTCTGTGGAGGAAAGCTCAGCTAAGTGATCACAAGCTGAGTATGAGGGTCCTGGGGCCACTTGGTGCCCCTGTGCCATAGGCTGGGGCCAGGCAGTGGGGTTGCTCCCCAGCTCTGGTACCCCTCATGCCACAAAGCCAGGCAGCCCAGCGTGGGCACTGCTGACCGTCTGTGGAGCTGGTGGCCAGTCACCATGGGGGGACAGGCTGCTGTGCCCCCATTCTGGCTCCTTGGGCCCATTGTCCCCTTCCATCCCTGCACATTGCCAGTTACTGTCTTTCTGCTGTAATCTCTGCCAGATCTCACTCCATGTCTGGTCACCCCCTGGGGCTTGAGGTGTGTAATTGGCTGCCATTTCTGTCCCATTGATCACTGCCCACCCCAAGAGGACCTTGAGCATTTGTGTGCTCAGAGGAGGACAACATTTTGGCTGTAGCTGCCAACAGTTTGCCTACTTTGTAAGGGGTCTTTGTCTGAGTGAAATCCTCACAGGTCTGCTGCTTTCACCTATGGACTGCAGAATTTGTACAGAGGGGTTCATGACAGGCTTTATGAGTTCTGGTTTTATGGGCTTTTAGGTGCTGTGCTTCATTTGTGCCTCCACCTCTCTTGTCTGCCTTTCTGCATGTCTGGGATGTGGAGTGAAAAGCTGTTGAAGTTCATGTTAGCCACACCATCTCCTTATGTGCCTTAACTACTCCAGCTCAGGACTAAGGTAGGACAGCTGAAATTGAACCTGCTTATATTTGCACCTGGAAGGAGAGCAGATTTCCCACTTTTATCCCATGAGCTGTGCAGGAATGGAGAGATCAGAGGCACCAAGAGTTCAGCCAAGTACAAAACTGTCCATGGCACTACCATGCTGCTGTCTGTCAGAGCCATGAGGACTGAGCCTTGCAGAGACCAAACCCAGCAACTCTGTTTATCTTCTGTGCAAATCCAGAATACTATTGGTTATCTTAACCTTAACATACCAAATTTTAAACTTTGGTTGGAAAGAAAACTTCTAAAGGTGGCAAATGCTTGCAGTGTTGTTGGCAACATCCTTTAATGATCTGCAGCGTTCCAGATGTAGGTCATGTTTACTACATCAAATGCCAGCAAACAGCAACAATACAATTTTGCAGAATAAACCACAAATTTTAAGCAGCAAAAATGCTGCTGTTCTAGATTCAGCATCTTTTAAGCCCCAAACAGACAAAAAAATTAGGCTTTCCTTTTTCACACCTTACCTCAAGATGACTGAAGCATTTATTGAGTGCTCCTAACATACTGTGTGATTGTAGTAGCAAGCAAAGCAAACTGGGCCACAGAAGAGCTGTAATGCCAGAGGAAAGCAAAACAGCACTATTGAGCAGATGATTTCATGCCTGGAAGAAAAACTCTCAGAATTCACACCTGGAGAACATGGAGGCTGTGCACAGTTCAGTGCCAGGGCTGAGGGTAGGGTACAAACCTTTAGCAGACAGAAAATCACCATTTTGGATATGAGCTGCCTCCACACTGATGTGGGGAAAGCCTTGAAGGTTCCTGCCCTGGCCAGCCTGGGCATGTGGCTGTGTGTTTCATCCTGCCTGGCATCCAAGTGTAGGTGCCAGCAGGAAAATGCATAAGGGCATTGAGCCAGCTTCCTGAGAACATGGCACTGCTTCACCCTGCAGCCAACAACAGCAATCACCTTCAGTGCAACAAAGCCAACTTTGCTTCTGCAGATACGTCCCTCACATGCTCTGGGGTGCCGGACTATGCCTCTGCAACCTGCTGGAATGGGTATGCCAGCATAACTGGGAGATACAGGATGGCTTAAGGCAGTGGAAATGATGGGAAAGAAGAAGGAAAAAATCTTCTGAGGGGAAACATCTGTTCTCTTTACCATTAGCTACAAGTGGTACCTTTTTAATTATTGAGATGCTGGAGCTGGCAGAGGTTGTGAATTGACTTGGTAATTATTTAGAAGAGCCCCAATTGCTGGCAAGGATTCCCATGCAGTCATTTTCTAAATGGATAGAGGGAGAAATAAACTCTTCAAGTATTTATTATTATTACAGCCTGTCAATTATGAAGATTTATTCATTCCTGCTGAGCTACCTTGAGACTTGGCTTTATCACTTCACTGCTGCTGCCACAACACTATTATATATGTGAAAATGTGAAGGTGAGGCATGCTTTTTGAAGTTAGACACAATTCATCTTCCTGAGTTTTGACAGCTCCCCACCATGTACAAGATAACACTGTCTAACACACCGACCATGGCACTACAGCCTGCTTTTCTCAGGTTTGATTCAGCACAGCTTCTTAGCTCACACACTGTAACATCTTCAAGCAAGTTGAAAGTGCAGTGAGACCCAGTCTTAGCATTTTCCACAGCTATCCAGACTGCTGTGTAAAACACCCTGGTCTATCAGGCTCATGTGCTGCTGAGGTCATGTTTAAGCCCATTGAAATTGGGATTTCAGTTGATAAATTTGCCATCTTTCAAGTCAGTCAGGTCCTGAATTTAGGGCAGGCTGACCAGGATCTTTAGGAAATGTGGGGATATTGGTGTCTTGTCCTGTGTAGCTTGTTTAAGCCTGTTCATGGATGCAATAGAGGCTCAGCACAAAGCTATTGTTTTCTGCTTCAAGAAGGAAGTGGCTTATGATGTCATTTCCCTTGGGATTTGTGTCCTTTACATTCCCCTTCCTTTTCCATCCCTTTCCTTTCCCTTTTCCTTAAAAAAAAAAAAAAAAAAAAAAAAAAAGGCAGCAGTCTTTTGAGCAGTCTTTTGTGGTTTTGTTGAGTGAGGGGCAGATTGATTGGGGCAGAATTAAGGAGATAAGAGAATGGGAGCCCCCCTTTTTCAGACCTCAGTTGGAAAGCTGCCTGTCACACTGCTCGCAGTGCCCCCACAGAGGCTGGTAGGTGACTCCAAAACTTGCTTTATTTTGGGAGCCATCTGAAGGACATGGGCTGTCTGTGAGGATTTGAAGCCCTGCTGCCTTGTGTGCTGCAGCCAGGATACAGAGAGCCTTGAATGGGTGGGACCCCTCCAGTCCCACCCCAAATGGGGGGTCAAGGTCCCAGGCAGGGGACTTGCCATAAAAATGCTCTTTGCAGTCTCATCCCAAGCAACTGTGACAATTCGGGGCCATCTGTGGATTTGCCACCTCACTGCTCACCTCTTTTCCAGATCATTAAGGCATGCTTTAAACAGCACCGGCCCTCTGAACAAATTTGCCAGTCACTTCCACAGCTAGCTGGGAAAATGGTCCCAATATATACCTAATACAGCCTCACCATGGCCAGCCCTGAGCAATACAGCCCTTGTTTTCAGCCTCCATGTCTGTTTTTTGCTGTGCTTTCCCTGGTGGGAAGGGGCGATTTCCCAGTCAGGGTTATGCAAGGTGTGTTAGTCAGGATCCCTCACATCCTGGGCACAATCAGGGCTGGAATTTCTGCATGAGCCTTTGGGGAAGAGCAGGTGCTGCTGCTGTGCTTGCCAGCTTCCCAGCTGTGCTGCAAGGTCTTTGCTGCCTGTGTCAAGGTTGTGCCATGCAACTCTTCCAGAGGCATGGGAGAGGCATTTGGAGAAGTTTCTGGTCTGCTCTGTGGCTTCTTGCAGGAAGCTGTGCTGCACCTGCAACCTGGGATAGGCAGAACCTGGAAAGAAAAAAAATATAAACAGCAAAACCAGAGTTACTGCCAGGCTGGGCAATTAGCTGTATTTATACAAACATGCCTTGCCACTGTAGTTTTTGCTTCCCTGGCACATGTTCATTTTTCTTCCTCCTCTCTTCTTCTCAGAACATTGTGGGGCCATGAGTTTCCCAGCCTGTTCCTCTGGCTGGCCACCAGCCCTGCTGCTGGGTCAGCACAAGCACAATGCCCTCGTGCAGCAGCCCCATGGCAGATGTGTCACAGCCAAGGCAGATGTGCCATGGGAGTCTGCACTCTGCACCCCATGCTTCCCCCTGCCTCCCAGTTTTGGGGAGCTGCTCCTGAGCTCACTGTAAGGGACAGGTAGCTCATTAAACTGCTTGCTGTGCTCTGCAGCATTCCCACTTGGCAAGGTCATCACTGCCACCTCGAGCCATTCCTCCCTCCGGAGGGAGAGGTGGGGGGGAACCTGTCAGGAAACCTTCCTGTGTGCTAAACCATGGTTGCAAAAGATATACCATGGGACAGAGCCCTGAGGAAGCAAAACAGCCTGGAGCCAGCCTCATATTTTATCTTCCCTGTCCACCAACCATTTTAAAGAAAGGGACACAACCCCAGTCAGATGGTTTGTACCTTAACACTTGGGATGGATGGCAGCCTCATCCTTTGCTGCCTTCCCTGGTTGCCAATGGTTGCCATTGGTGGCTGAGGCATCATCCCAGTTCTCAGCCATGAACCTGGAGATGGGCAAAGCACAACTCTTCTTCCCAGCATGCAGCCACTCAGAGGAGCCAGCTTTAGGGGTGACAGGAAGAAAAAAAACCATCCCCAGCTGTGGGATCTCTTGGGGTGGTGGGGAGGGCAGAGGCCTGGCTGCAGGTCTCTGCTGGAGGGGAATGTTTGCAGCCCCGGGGTGTTCAGAGGATTCTCCAGCCCAGCTGGGCTGCATTTTTTTTGGATGCACCGAATGAAAAATATTAGCCTGTAGACAAAACAGACACTGTGAGGAGGAGCAGAGGGCAGAATGCCACTGCAGGAGCCAGGGCTGGAGAAGCAAGCTCCCCACATGGCCAAGCCATTCCAGCTATGGGCTGCTGGGCAGCAAGGCTGGAATGTCGCCATTTTCCAGCATCACTGGGATGTGCTGATCCTTAACCATCCTCAGCCATCCCATGCTGGGAATAGCTTCCACTGCTGCAAGTCACCTGGGCAGGCTCCATGGAAAAGTTTGTTTAACAGGGTGAAAAGTCCTCTTTGCCTTCCCATCACTTGCTGAGGATATTGGGGAAGGGTTCAGTGCTCATCTGCCTGTGTCTCCAGAGATAACGGGGAGGTGGCCAGCAGTTGGCCTCCTAGCCTAAAAATGGTTTTCTTCTACAACAAACATCCCACTTGTCTTAGGCAGGTGGTAACCATGAAGCAGGAGGTCTGACACACAAGCAGGACAGGGCTCATCTCCCTGCGTGGTAAATATAGAGCTGGAACCTGCATCACACTGGAGGTGACAACCTAGAGCAGCCCCACAGTCACACATAGGGGAAAATCCCAACCCTGGGCATGCACCTCAGTCAATTTTCCATAGTGCTTTTTTGTCTCCTACTTTAAATAAACCCAGAATTCATTAATTCAGAGCCTCTGTTTTTCTGTACCATCTGCTTGTGGGCCAGCATAGCTGAGAGTACCTGGAGTCAGCTCTCCTGCCACCTGCTCCTGCTGGGTTTTCCTCCTCCAGCAAAGCTTTAACCTTTGGTTTGCAGCCTGCTCAAATGTGGTTCATTATTAATTGGCTGGAAAAGTGGGGCCACTGCAATGGAACTTCTGGAGCTCCTCCCTCCCACCCGTCTCCTTGCATGACCCAACCTGGTCCAGCAGGCCAGGCAAAGCGTGTCTCTGAGCTCAGCCAAGGAGGATTGCAAAGGAGGGCCACGCTGCATGGCATCCCACAGCTCCTGTGCCCAGTGTCCTCTGCAATTCGCCATCTGGATGCCAGAACTGATGGAGGGTCCTCAGGAGGAGGTACTGATTTAGGGACAGCCTTGTTGCTACCCAGCAGGGCAGCACAGCCTTCCCAATGCTCTGCTTTTACCAAGCTGGGCTCTGTCTTGCCCCCTTGCTGACTCATCCATGTTCAGGCCAGAAGAGACCATCACCAAAATCTGGTTTTATCTTCTCACAACTCAGCTGTAAATCTTCACCCAGTGATTTCTGCACTGAGATCACAAGCGCTGCCAGAGGTAGCACCTGGCTTTTCAGAGGTTCAGACATGATTCAAAGACTTTGAACATCATTACAAAACTCTTTGGAATCTCTTCAAAAGTCTATTAATACTCCCTGTGACTTGTTCAGATGGGAAACACAGCTTTCTGTCCTCCCATCCAGACACAGGGCATGGCAGGCTGTGTCCACAGTGGATACAGTCCAGCCTCCATGAGAGGCTATGCACCTCCAACACAGCACTAGTGTGGAAAATAAAGAAAACAGCAACCCCCCCCCCCAGAAGATGAGATCAGGATGTTTCCATCGTGGTCGTTTTGGGAAGGGGGAAAGCAGCAGCTCACCATCTGAAATCCCAGCCCAGCTGGTGAGGCTGCCAGGCAGGTACTTGTGGTACAGGGCTCCAAGGCTCTCTCTACAAAGTCCCCAGAATGTGGGGTGCCTGCACAGCCAACACCCCTGCTGCTGGTGCCACAGCCCTGCTGGGGGACCAGGGGCTGGGGCAAACCCTCCACAGCTCTCCAGGAAGCACTGGCCATCCAAAACAAACTTACAACCCAAGCTTTCCAGCTGGCCTTCTTTTTGTAGTCCTGGAGAGAACTTCTGGGTACAAAAAAACAATCCCAAAGACCTAAAAATAACTGTGCACTTCTTCAACAGGGCAGTTGCATTTTGAGGTATGTAGAATGTTATTGAGCACTGAGACCTCCTGCTAAAACTGGAGGAGATGAAAGCCCCTTAATTCCTTTTCTCTTGTCACCTGAGCTGACCTTCAGGCCTGGGAGTGCTTTTATTCGAGCACATTCCAGGACTCAGGCAGTGGCTGGTGCTTGACTGGGACAAGGACATGCATTTGTCATTGGTGTTCTCTGCTCCTTCTTGCGTCAGAGGGCTCTGCTTTGTTTCTCTTCCCAAGACTAGCCAGGGAATACACAAGCAATGTTTAAACAAGCAATGGACATATTATTTTATTGAAATGATAAAAAAAATAAATTAAAGGACACATTTGTTTTATAAACCTGGAGGTTCTGGCTCAGGCCCTCTGACAGCATCCCTTCAGCATAAAGCAAACCTAGAAGAAACATGACAACAATATATATTAGCAGCTTGAACACTCAGCTCAGTTTAAAGCTATGTGTTATTGCAGGTCTAAAATGTTATTTCTGTTGGATATACAAACCCTCTTCTTACAGATTTACTTCTTCACTGCTCTCAAGCTTGTCTCCAGCAGCAGGTTCTTGTGCTCTGTCTCCAGAGTCCAGAGCTCACTCACCCCACCAGGGCTGATATTGCCATGCTTTGCTCTGCTGAGTGCACCCAATGTTTTTGCCAGCTGCCTGCTGCTGCTCCAACCCTGTTTCAAATGCCCATTTCAGGAAGAGAAACCCGCTTGCCTGGGCTGCAGCAAAAAGAAAAGGCTCTTCTGAACTGGGGGGGATGAATAACCAACCCTTCTTTTATGCTAGTAACTTTAAAAGGCATTAAAATAGAAGGCTTTCAGGGCAGAAAAATCCCCATCACCAGGCTACAGATGCTGCAGAAGGTGTTTTCATTATGAGCAAAGAATGTCTGGAAACAGATATTCCTTTTAACAAGTACTCCAGTCACTGTCTTGAAAAAAATTGGGTCTGTCACCTGCTCTGCTCACCTGTGAATGTGCATTGCCTCCAAATTCAGAGTTTCTTAGATCATTATATTGTCTACAATGGGGCTGCTGCCTGCAGAGAGCTGCAGATCCCTGACCCCTGCACACACACACGCGCACACACACACACACACACACACTCTGTCTCTGTCTCTCTCTCTCTTACCCATGACAACAGCTATCTTTATGGCCACAAAATCCCATGAAAACAGATGGTGCTGTAGTAAAACTATGATAAACAGTGTGATTTACATACACAGGCAGCTCCAGCTCTCATTAAGAATAAATTAAGTAAAGAGACCCAAGATGCAAGCAGCTCTCCAGCTCCAGCTCCAGGCAGTCCCAACATTGTTGATGCCTGAGTCTGGGATGCTGCTACAGTCCTAGGTAATGCTGAAGCCTGGGAACTCCAGACTTGCATTTCATATCTAATTTGAGATGGAGTGTGCACCCAGAGCTTCAATCTGAGCCCACCTCCAACAGAAAGCAAAGGAAAAGATGCTTTATTTAGATTTTAAAATTTAAAGTTGAAGCTGAGCCCCGTGGTGCAGGTGTTCCTCCCTTCAAAGCTGGAGCCCAGCACCACTTGGTGTGCTTCAAGCACAGCCTGCAGCCCCCAAGCCTCCCATGAGCTCAATAAAGTTGGCAAGGACAAATTTGTCACCTTTCACCTCCCCTTTGGCCATGGCCTCTGTGCAGGACTAGCCCAATTATCCAGAATGGGGTGGCCAGTGATGAGCCCAGCATTCCCAGCCCCCTCCCAGGGAAGTTCCAAGGGATCTGAGTCAAGGACAAGTGTGAGAGCAGGGATGGTGCAACCACACAGGAGCACACCTCAGCCCTCCCTCCCTGTGCACTGAGGAGGAGGAATAAGCATCCTTTGGGCCTCCTGTGCCTGCTGGGAGTGTGCATGGCCCCTCCAGCAGCTCCCACTGCCCCTGGCTCTGCCAGCCTGGACACGGAGCCAACAGCTGAGCAGAGAGCCGAGCCCTGGCAAGGGCTGTGCAGTGCTGCACCTTTACCTCTGCAGAGGGATCCTGAGATGGTGGGCTCAGCCAGCCCTTGGCAGACACAGCTGCTGTACCTGGAAAGATGAAGGGTAAACCCAGAGACTCACTGGTCTGTCTCTGCTCCACAGGGCTCCCCAAGGGCTTGCCAAGGCAGTGCCTCTCCTTGTGACCCCTTCTGTGTCCTGCGGGACTTGCTTTGTGAGAAGGAGGGGGAGGAAGGACGGAAATCCCAGATGAAGCACAATTAAAGCCACTGGGAACCCGATGAGCCAGCTGGTCCCCAGGCAAGCACCCTCAGGGACCTCCCCAGGGAGCAGCTCCAGGGGCTCTTGCAGCAAACTCTCTGGGCAGCCTCTTCCCACGCAGTACAGCCTGCCTTGCCTTGCCTTTCCTAACGCTTTCATTTACAGGATTTTCACCTGTGTGGTTTAGTTTTTGTTCACAGTGTGTTCCCATATGGTTTAATTTGCACCTCTAAAATTAAAACAAGATTCCTTGCTGTTAGAGGGCAGCAGGTCCGAGCACCAAGCCACAGAATTTCCTATTTTTCCGTCCCAATGAGCTTAGTCAAGCTCAGGGCTCCTTGTAGCCCTGGTGTTCCTTAGCCCAGAGCTACAGGAATGGGGAGCTGTGGAAATGCCAGAAAATTTTCTTGAAAGATTTTTTATGTGTCATCAAGCTGCACAATTAAATGGCATCGAAAGGTGCCAGATGAGGAACTCTGAAATTTGCATTTAATTTGGTGTGTGGTTGGGTTTTTTAAAATCCACCATTAATCACTGCTCGTGATATTCACAAGGAGCAAAATATTTCTTTGCAAAACTGAGGCTACCATACTCCTGAAGTGTGAAAAAGGGGGTGAGAGCAAGTCAGAAGCCCTGTGATAAATGTGTGCAGAATATTCTGGAATATCACTGGAAGGCTGCAGCCTCCATGTGCAGCATGGATGGAGATACACTCAGAGCTCCCTGAAGCGTGTAGCTCAGGGCAGACCTTCCCCACCAGGCTGGGTGCTCTGGGCCCCTGCAGCTCCTGCTCTTTCCATGTCTAATTCCATAGGAAAGGGGGCTGAGGTGATTCACTCAGCAGGAACCTCAACAGAGCACATCAGGCTGCAAGGAGAGAAAGCAGCCAGCCCCTGCCAGCTCCTGCCCAGCAGCCAGAGGAGATATCCAGCGAGGGCATGTGGAAAGCACAAGCATACAATGAATCTGTCCCATGGAAAGTCCATCCAGTGCCTCACAGGCATCACCTGCTTGAGATGATGTCCTTGAGTTCCATGGCCCTTGAAGGATTTTAGTTACTTAAATTTGTAAAGCTGCTTTCTGACCCTTGACAAATCTCCCAGGGCCTACACCATCCTGTGCCAACAACCTCAAATGGCAGTGAAATGCAGAAACATTGTTTCCTCCTGCTTCTTTTAAACGTGCTGCCTAATAAATTTACATGGTGATTTCAGGCCTGGTGAGAAGGAATGGAAGTTTCTTTCTGTTTCCCTTTCCATCATGGACCTCCTGCACGCTCACCCTGCAGATGGCCCTGCAGCCATCTCACTTCCAGTCTATCCAGCCCATCCTCCCACAGGCACTGTTCCCTATTTCTGGCTGCCTTTTTCCCCCAGCAGGGCAGCATTAGCCTCTATCTGAGGCACCTCACAATGAATGAATGAATGGAGGTACAGCTAGAAGAGCCACATCATTGGGATGATCTCTCTGAGGACATCGTGTCATGCACAGCATTGCCTTTTACATAGAAGATTTCCCCATTGTCCCTGGAAGCTCCAGATTGTTCAAGTTCAGCTGCTGGCATGACTGAATGATGGCAGGGATCACTCGGTCCATCTTGGAAAGCAGCACGAGTGAAGAAGGAACAGCATAAGTGCCTCAGTTTCTCAGTCTCTGCCACAGAGTACCCAGAAAGCAAACACAGAGCCCACACTAGAGGGAGGCTCAGGAGCAACCACTGAGGAAATGTCTTCCTTCACATCCTGAGCAAAGAATGCCTCTCTCAGCAGATATAACAGGCTGGAGGGGGTGGATGCACTTCTTCCCTCTCAAGAGGAGCAGAGGGAGAACTCTCCTGCTGGGCAACCCCTTCCCCTTTGCCTTGCTGTTCCTGAGCTCATGAGCATCTTACAATTTTCTTTAATTACTGCCTTTACCTCCTGATTTGAGAAGCTGCCCTCCCACCTCCTTCTTGAGTGAGGAATGATATTTTACCATCATTAAACCAGGCAGGCTGGCAATATCCCATATGTTTTCATATCTGCCTGGCTTTCGCTATGGACCAGCTGTAAGGAGCATTGAGGAGCAAACCCATTCACAATCTATGCAGAATCCCTCTGTGTCTGCCAGTGTTAGGGACCAACCTTGTTCAGTTTTCTCTGCTGCAGGTTGTG
Source organism: Ammospiza caudacuta (assembly GCF_027887145.1). Lineage (NCBI taxonomy): Eukaryota > Metazoa > Chordata > Aves > Passeriformes > Passerellidae > Ammospiza > Ammospiza caudacuta. Next base: position 43,059,626 of record NC_080593.1, on the reverse strand, counting down.
TACCTGGCCTGACCACATCCACCTCTCATGGTTTCATGCCCTTTCTGGCTGTTCACTTGATGGGGAGCTGAACAAAACCAGTACAAAAGGAGGCTATGGCAAAATTTGCACTGACATTATTCTTGTTTTTTGGTAACTTGAATGTGGAATGTGTCTGATATTTATCAGGAAAAAAAAAAAAGCCACATCCTTTCTCTTCCTCCTGATATATATTAAAAAAATAGAAAGGCAGTCTGGAAGCTTTTAGAGGCCTCTGTTCTTCCACCAAAGACAGTCACAGATGCCTAAATGCTTAAGCGCAGATGCACAGCATGAACCCCAAGGAGATTACCTTTCAGGAGATCCTTCCTCATGCTGGATTACTTCTAAATGATGCAATGTGATTCTAGTCTTTGCAACCTCACACTTGATGTTCTGGAAATTGCCTGGCCATGTTTGTACCATGGGAAAATGACAAGAGTGGAGGGCTGCATGTTCCCCTGTCCTTGGTCAGTCCTGCTTGCTGGTGTTCCCCTGTAATGAAAAATATTACATCAACAACACCTTCTTGGGTGGAAAAACCCAGCCTGAACACTTGCCCCTCTTTGTCTTTTAGATGTCTTTTCCCCTTTTTATCTCAATTTGTGACCTGTTGCATGGCACTTTGGTGGAAAGGCCTCTGGACAGGAGCAGTGTGAAGCACAGCCATGGTTTCTGTGCTTGCAGATATGTGGATGTAGAGCTGTGAGCCTGCCTGCTTTCATGTGTAAATATGCATATATGCCAATAGGTGAGCTGATCAGAGTATTGCCCCTGAGTATTTATCAGTTATTATAATGCATGGCATTAAAAAGTATAGCATAGCAGATGTAATATGTAATGCAAATATCATATGCAAATAATTTACTTAGTGTCACAGCGAGAGCAACAGAAGAGAAGGAATCCGACTCTCAACAGGTCTGTGGGGTTTACATTTCACATTACATCCTCACTCCATTTGCTGGGATGGCACGAGGAAAGTAGCTGTCAGTAATACTTTGTGTGGCAGCAGACACAACGTGCAGAGCTGTGAGCAGCCTGATGCAGTACCTTTTTATTACCCAGATTAAGGATGGCAGGCAATTTACTTGCTAAAGGCCAACAGCAAATAATCTTTTCCCTGCAAAATGCAAAATGAATTTAGGCAGCTTGAGGTGGGGCTAGAAAGCAATTAAGTATATTATTAAAGCAGGGCAGGAGATTGTAATCATACATATGTATATTACATACTTACATACAGAGAAAGGCAAATAAGTCTGCAGCCACCTTTGGAACCAATATATTCAAGTCTGAAATGCAATAAGGCTGGAAATGAAGTGCTTATCTTCCTCTGTTAATGTGTAATCTTCCCCTTTAATCAGCTGCATTAATTATTCCATCACACTGAGTTTTTTACATTTCTGAAAAGCAGAAAAGTTAATTCTGTTGTGGTTCGTGGCTTTTGAGAATTACCTGGGGCAGAGCAGAGCAGGGGTGAGGACGGGCTGGCTGCTGGCTGCCTCCCTGCCCTTGCAGGCAGCCTGCTAACAGGGCCTTCACCCCCTGCTCCAGGCTGAGCCCTCCTGCCCCCCGGGACAGCGAGATTCCCGAGATTCCTGCAGCATCTGGGACAGAGGGACACTCTGCTCTGGATGTTGTCTGTCGTCAAGGAGACAAAGTATCCAGATTATCAGGCCGAGCCATAATATGATGGACATTCAGTGAAATGCAGCTTTCAAGAAAAAGTAATCAGAAATCTTCCATGGTAAGACAGGGATTTTGCCTCCCTTACTTAGGAGGTCTCATTTATCCAGTAGAAACAGAAGACAGGGTTTGCTTTTGGCTGTAATGAAGATGCAGACTGAGACATGCTACTTACATACAGAATGTTAATAAATACATGATGGGACAATATTTTCCTCTATCATGAGGGCAACAGCCACAAAAAAGCCTGATTAAGTATGCTCCATTTATGACATCTGATTGCAGAAGATAATCCCTGCTTGCTGAGGACGTGGCAGTCACGGGGACAAACCACAAGCTGAGCAAAAGGTCATCAGGACGTGGGGCAAGGGGTACCACGTCTGCTCCAGGGGCATGCCTCAAAAATCTTCCAACCCCACTTCGACAGGGGCAGAGTGAGCATGTCACCCTTTGGCAAAAGAGGGTGAAACAGGGATTCCAAAGCATTATTTCCCCTCATGGAATAGCTGATATCTGAGGGCAGATGTTGCTCTGCTGAGATCACTGCTCTGAGATGTCAGCACTTCCACTGAGCCCATATTGCCACTGCTGTGGCAAGGCAATGCGGCGGGGCTGAGCGTCCACTGCCAGACACAGATGTATAAACTGCTACTGCTCTAATTAAAATGTAGATTTCTTTCTTCTGGGGCTCTAAAATATGGTGTCACAAACTGAGGTCAACACAGGAAAACCAAGTCACTCTTTTTACCCACTTCCTCTTTAGACAGAAAGATTGATGTTTCCCCACACTGAGCACATGCCCCATGTACTGGTTTTGATAAAATTACATTTTTCTTTGTTTAAACAAAGTGTGCTAATTTTATTAAAACATCCCAGATCCATCATGTTATTGAAAACCTTTCAGTTAACCCAAAAGCCAGTTGAAAAGTGAATTTTAATTTCAGGACATATTTTAAAATTTGTCATTTACTTTGGGATTAGGAGTGGAATAAAATCAGGAAACTGCAGGAACAGAAACTACCCTGGTAATTTTTATATTAACTGACACGAGTCTCAGATTAACTGCTTCAGGGTTTTATTGCAGGACAGGGTTAAATTCAAACTAATGAAGTGAGGCCAATATACAGGCCAAATAACACAACAGCTGGCACAGTGCTCTGAGAACTAAAGGAGGTCACTAAAAACGATGCCAGCTCACAGTGGTTTATATAAAATGTACTTTTTCAAACTTACCAGCCGCCTTTGATGAGACGATAAATTTTGCTGAAAGCAATAAAATGCCTTGGACTTGGTACTGCGTGACATTGGCTTAGAAACCAGGATGGCTTGAAATCAATGTGTCAATATTAAATGAAATTAAGCAACTACAAGCTGCTTAATGTCAACATCATGAAGTAATTTGTAAATAAGAATCACCTTGTGTGCATTGTGTGCAGGCCCCTCTGGGATCATGTGTTTTGTGCCCATTACTGCTAATATTTTTGATAACTACTTAGAAGAAAAAATTAAAAAAAAACTTAACCATCACTGATGATGCTTGTGGGTGACACAGACCTTGGGGGATAACAGCAATACCAAAGAAAGGATAGCACAGATCAGCATCACCTCAACCTGAGCAAAAAACACTCAGCTGAGCAGAGCCAAACATAAATCCATAAATCTGAGGGCCAGAAGATGTTGATGAGGCAGGTGATCCATGCCCACGTCCAGCTTGTGAGGTGAACTACTCCAGCAAGAGCCCTATTACAATTTAACATCCCAGAAGATCCTGCCAGAGCCCCAGAGGCATATACATCAGCTAGCCTTGACCACCTCAACATTTGGGTGCCTCCTGAGCTCCTCCTCCTGTTTGTTGACTTGCCTGTTACTCTGTTAAGGGCTCCTCGTAGTTGCTGTGCTCTCTTCAGTCCTGGTTTTGAGGCACTGCACTCCTTATAGAGGCAGGACTGCAATTACATTCCACCTCGACTCGTGGCCTCCCAGCAGGCTTCCTGCATTCATCCTGCCCCTCGGGGACAGGGGACAGTGTCCCTTGCTTGGCTCTTCCCTCAGGGCCTCTGGACTGCTGCTGACCTGGGATCTCTGGAGGACTTGCTCACAGGCTCAAAACATCCTTCTTTCAAACATGACAAGTAAATCTTTGCCTTAATAGCCTTGCATTTTGTGCCGTCTTTTATGCCCTCTCAGGATGTTATATGCCACATAAAACATGAGAGGTCATTAAAGTTGAAGTGAGAAACTAATTAGCCCACATTTATGCTGAGGGATGCGAATAAATTATGTTATTTAAATATCAGGCGTGCCTTTTAAAATATTGGCTAATATTCTAGGAGGATCCTCAGGTTATAGAGATCACAGAAGATGCTTAATTTACAACAAGCACCCAAATATGTGACTACACTGGGGTAACACCAACACCAGATGAGAGATGACCCCAGTACCACCTGCAGAGCTGCACTGAAGGCATTGCTACAGGGACTCCTACAGCTGCTGCCCCTCACAGGGGAAACAAAGAGCTGTGGACCCTTCCCCATGAGCCCATCAGCTCTGGCCCCAGAGGCTACAAGGTGCTAACATATGTTCCAACCAAAACATATCCCCTGTATCCTCAAGGGAACCAATTGCCAAAGCAGAGAAAGGATATTTAATCTCTTGTCCAGTGAAGGCTGAGCGCCTGCTGCTTCCCTCTGTTTGCTGCTTTTATTGGGATCTATACTATGCTCAGCTCCTGTTTTCATGAAACTTGTGGGAAGTCAATATCTTTGTGCCTTTTGTTCCTCTGTCAGGTTTGTCTGAGGGCAGCCAATGATTCCAGTGTAATACAGGGAATGCAAAAGGAGCAAGCAAGTGATTGCATAGCTGTATTTCCTTACGAAGTAGGCTAAAAATAACAGTGACCTTTACAAGCTCTATTTTTCCATGGTTTGGAGCAGAGTTGTGAAATTTGGCAGGTGCAAGAGACCTTTGGGGTGTGCCTTCTGCTGTTCCTGTGAAAATCTTCTCAAATTTGGGCTAGGTATAAGCCTTTGGAAAACAAGACCATATGTTAAGAACACGGTTCAGAGGCATGTAAGAACTTGAGCAATTCAGAGGAATTCCCCCATAATTTCACCCTCCCCGAGTGTCATGCCACTTTCCTACTCAGTGCCCCTGTTTGGCTCTGGGGTCTTCATCTGGATATCCCCAGGACCCACTGTGAATACTGAGGTGTAAAACAGGGGCAGAGTTTCTTCAGAACTCCATGTTCTCACCCTGCTAACAAACACAAACACATCCTTTCAACACAGGCTGAAAGGATGCTCAGACCAACCACACAAAGGGACAAGAACATGGAGCAGATGGTGGATCAAGGTGGCCCTGAGTCACCACATGCTGCAAAAGGCAGAGCCAGTGGACAGCCTCTCAAACCCATTCCTGTTTGGAGAAGGGGGACGTGCCCCTGAGTGTGCTTTCAGACAAAAGCTGTGTGTAAGCTGCGTGCATTAATCTCTGGCATGTGAGTAAATTTCCTCATGTGAGTAAATGGTCCTGGTTACGCAGGGTTGTCTCACACATGGCCATGTGGAGGGAAGGTCTCAGTCTGAGATCTGAGTGTGCAGCCACAACGAGGAAGAGAATGTTTGGCTTCACAACAGATTAGTCATTTGCTTGTAGTTTAAATAAGCCTCTGAGAAGTTGCTGTCTTGACACTGTTTTCTGGCTGGACTGGTAAGAGTGGCTCTGAGCCGTGTCCATGGAATATCTGCCTCACTGAGCCGGAGGGGCGAGCAGTGACAGAAGGTGGTTTGGTGACTCTTGCCTGAGTGAAGGACGCTTCCACAGACAGCAAACAAGTGCTTTTTTTACTCCTAATTTACACAAGCTTGTTTTAGTAGAAGGCAATTTTGAAGCAGAGGATGAGCTTTGAGGTCCTTCATCCCTACAGGCTCCAGCCTGTTTTTCCCCTGGCACTGCATGGCCCTGCTCTGACCTGCACAGGCCACACTGGGAGCTGGCATGAGGCAGGTCAGTGCATGGAAGAAGAGTCACCAAGTCACCAAGTGTTGGCAGGCAGATTATTCCATTTGGAACAGATTGATATGGGCACACCTGATCCCTACGGGACCCAGGAAAGCTCGTCACAGCCACCAATACCAGCAGTGACTGTGGAGGTTGCAGGTGGCAGGCACACAGTGATGGAAGGAAAATTAATGAGGAATTGAATGAGAATTGGGATTGCTTGGGCAGAAAAGAATGGAATTGAACTGAAAGGTAAGGGAGAGACAAGATGGGAAAATGGAAAATACTATATTCAGTAGTGGCTATCAAATAGGATTTCTATCCTATGCACCCATGATGGCAAGGATCCCATAGAAAAAATAGATTTTGATTAACATGCACTCAATTACATTAGTAATTAAAGTCTGTGTGTTGTAGGGACTGTTCAATTAAAATTGCACTACCTGTGTCCTTAACAGCTCCTGATTTCTGGGGGGCTGACTTTGTGATGTTGCTCTGCCATTGCTGTTTTCTTGACCAAATTCTAAACCTTCAAGAGCAGGGAGGTGCCAGTTGATGCCTGTGGGATATCTCTACACACAAACCAGTACAGAAATCACAAAGGGAGAGAGAGCTGGAGCAAGTATTTAAAGGAAGCATTAGCAGAAGGGGTGGCTGTCCTTGTGCAATGCCTCACTGCATTCCCCACGCTGTCCTGAAAATGCCCACTTGTGGGCAAAATACTGCTAGAGCCTGGAGTGACTGCAGGGGGAATGTCATGAGCTGCATGTTTTGCGAGCATTACTGGCAGTGGGTTAGGGACTGCCCTTGCACAGTCCTTAACCCTGCCTGGTCAAGCTTGGGGTACCCTGGCATGGGGAAACGAGAGGGTTGTGACACCCTCAGCCCCAGCGCTGATGCCACCAGAGCCCGTCTGTCAGGGCCCTGGGTGTCAGCAGGATCAGAGCTGACTATCCTTAGTGAGCAGAGGGAGACTTTGCCCTTCAGATCAAGGCTGGCCCTGTGGTGCAGGCAGGTGCCTGCAGCTGGGTGTTTGAGCCTGGCTGTAAGTGTGCGTGGGACAAGCCTGGCAGATCTCACACAGCCGCTCTCTTCATCACATGGTGCGTCCTGGTGCTGTGGTCCTGCTGAGCTGATGGCTCGGGCTGAGGACCCCATGCAGAGCCCTGGGGGGACAAGTCGTCATCCCCTGGGCCCTGTGCTGAGGCCTGCGCAGCTCAATGCATGGAGCCATGGCACTGCCAGGTATCAGACACCCATCTCTCCATGCCCATTTCAGATTGCAGGCTGCACCGTACTAAAAGGGCTGTTTCACAAAGGACTCTCCATCCTATTTGTGATAATCCAAAGCCCTTTTCCTCTTGTTCATGGCTGTGTAATAGCCCTGGTGGCAAATGCATCAGCTGCTTATTCCGGAGAGAAATCCTGGCAAGGCTGAATGCAAATTTACGTAAGCCACATGGCACACAAGTTTTCCAGAGAACACTGGCAGAGCCCCACTGGTTTTCAGAAATATCTATTCTTTTAATAGCTGATGGACAGGTTCATTAGGTACCTATTTTTAACAAGATGAAATAGATTCTGAATAACTGATGTCACCAACACGTCAGTCCTGAGCAGACAAAACTTGGATGCAGTCACTGGGGATTTTTCCCATGTCAAAATGTGGCAAAGGCTGCAATAATTGACTCCTGTGGAGCTGAGGACCCCCAGTTAGACACTTTGTTTTATTCCTGGTGATGAGTGAGGAATTGCCTACTGATCACAAAAAATACAAAACAACCACATTCTCCCCAGACTTTTCTTAGCTAAACTTCCTTATTACCTACCTGCCTTAATTAAAAAAAAAATATTAAATTTGGAGGTAGCTCAGATGAGAGTTCTGCTGCCACCTTGGCACAGTTCAGGTCTCTTTTTTTTTGAGAAAAAGCTGTGAGTATTTCATGGTTGATTGTCAGCAAGATTTACCTGGGCAGGTGTTAACACTGAGGACAATTTATTGTGTGTATATATAGGAATTGATTTTGGTTAGGAGTCTAATGAATTTTTAAGCAGATGGCAAACTGGGCAGTGTAACAGGAGGAAAAGCCAGGCAGATACAACTCTAATCTTGTTATACATGTTATATCTACTGGAGACCACCTGTGTCGCTGGGTCTGCAATGTCCCCTTGGATTCAGGATGGCAAGGGCAGAACCACCAAAGTCTGGTGCTCTGAATCCAGGGGCTTATAGTCTTAGATGCTTTCCATATTACTGCCAGGATAAAACTGGGCCAAGCAGATCTGGAGAGGTGCTACATTGGTTTTGCTGGGGTCTTCGGGGAGGATAAGGTTGGATCACCAATCACCATGGCATGTACTGTGCCAAAAAAACCTTTTCTGATGTCTAATGATTTGCAGCCCGAAGAGCAAGCTAGTATTTTAACAGATGTAGACTTGCTTCCTTCACCAATCCCCTTATAGGGAGGGTTCATTGGAAGGTTAATAGGATGCTGAGAAGACAGACTGATTAAAATTAAATTAATCCAAATTAAATTAGGGGAAAGTCAAGTAACCTAGTTAGTTCATAAGAATTCATAGGAAAAGTATTAAAAAGAAGCAGTTCAGACTGTAAGGAAACAAAGGATCAGGACCCGAGAGCGTTCTTGCCTCGGCATCACCGGGATGGATTAGGCTGAGGAGTTCGCACGGCTTGTACGACCAGTCTCGGGAGCAGCCGGGAGCACGCTGTGCCTGCTCCTCAGCCCTGCAGCGCACCCAGCCGGCTCTGGGACAGCCTGCGGACTGCCCAGGGGACAGCGTGGCTGCGAGGACCTGCCGGCGGGACCTGTCACACGCCCCTGCACGAGGTCACAAGCATCCCCTGCAGCATCCCCTCCCGCCCCGTCCCGTCCCGTCCCGTCCCCTCCCATCCTATCCCATCCCATCCCGTCCCATCCCGTCCCGTCCCGTCCCGTCCCGTCCCATCCCATCCCGTCCCGTCCCGTCCCGTCCCGTCCCGTCCCGTCCCGTCCCGTCCCGTCCCGTCCCATCCCGTCCCGTCCCGTCCCGTCCCGTCCCGTCCCGTCCCGTCCCGTCCCGTCCCCTCCCGTCCCGTCCCGTCCGTCCCATCCCGTCCCATCCCGTCCCCGGGCTGGGAGCTCCGCATGTGCGTGTCGGGATGCAGGGCGAGGATCCTCCTCGCCTCCTTCACCCGTGCTGCCCCAGCAGCCTGACCGCCTCCGCACACAGCATCCACGGCACGGGAGGTTTGCACGGTCTGCAACCACCCCCGAGCACTTTGGAGAAAGCACTTAGCACAGGGAAGGGGGTTTTAAAGTAAGAGTAATAAGGATCAAGTGAGCTACGTTCATCTCTCATGCTATTAAAGCTATTTCATAAAGCAACAAATCTCTCCGCAGTTATATCTACATTATCCACACCCCCAGCACATCCTCCAGGAATTCAGATGGTTATCTGCTTGCACATGCAACTAAGGCAAGCTCATTTTTCCCATCATGTGAAGTGAGGAGAGAAACTGCTTCAGAAACAAAGGGTCACAAAATATTCACTACCCTAAAGAGCACAGAGCCACAGTTATCCTGCAGTTCAATATGTAACACCCCTAATATAACATGTGCCTAATTTTCTTTTAATTTCAAAGTATCTGTATAGCACTTGTCTTTGAATTTTTGCTTTTTTTTGTTCTTACTCTATGAACTAAGAGAGGCTCTTTAAACTCCATAGTGTGCAATATCTCCTTCTAAGGAGGCAATCATCTCATCACAAGATGAAACAATATGTATGTAAATGTACATTGATACATAAAAACTGAAATAAGGCATTAACATCTACATTTTGATGCACTAATTTGGGCCTAGTTATGTTGACACAGATGGAGTGAATTACTGGAGGAGAAAAAGCACATCTGTTAAATGTTATTGTTTAATTAAGCCATTAGCAACTGAAAGACAAGGGCCTTTAAATTATAGTATTTTATATTTATCCCAGCCCGTGGTAGTCACATCCCTGAGCACTTGGGGTGTGCTGGAGTCTTTAATGCAACCAGCACAACAACCTCTCTGTAAAAGGGACCAAGAAGGGTCCCTCTCTCTGCCTTGCAGGTGGGGAGCTGAGCTGTTTGGCATAGGGAATTTGGGCAAATCACCCTGGGCTGGCTGGGGTTGGCATTGTGACACTGACCTGCTTGGTTAGCCTGTGTGGCAGAGCCTCACAGGGCCTCCAAGGAGATCTTCATCTGGGGATAAGCATCCCTGAAACCTCTGGTCATTCCTCAGTGAGGGCTTGGCACCCTGGCATTCGTGTTCACCCAGCTGTGGGGTTTTGGACACATGAGATTTTCTACCTGAGTGCCAAGCTCTGTGTGCACAGCCAAAGAAATTGGCAATAATCCCTTATTACAGCCACAAGCTCTCTCTGGAAATCTTATTCTCCTGTTCAATTTTACAGAGAATAAATTTCCTAGCTGGAGGGAAATTTCTTCCTGTGAGAGGGAAAAAAATGTCTCTGTGAGACACCTTACCAGTGGACTTACTATGACACAGAGGGGAAAAACTCTCATCTTGTGCTCCAAAAAGCCTTCAAATTCACCTGGGAAGGGTCCACTGCCACTCCAAGGATGCAGGGTCAGCCATGAGGAGGTGTCCTGCAGGCTGTCCCACTGAACACCTGCACCCTTGTTTAAGTCACATTTACTGTGGAAATAGAATTTTACAGAGGTCTAGAGAGCTTAAAGATATTAAGCATCCAGAAGCAGTGCAAAACCAGAATCCATAAAGAACAAAGACACCCTTTTAGCAGTTTTAGGGTGGAGGAGGTGAACACCATCAGCCCTGTCTTTGCCCAGGCACTGAGGCTTCCCAGGTTCTGCTGCCCAGCAATGCCTGGTAGCTGTCATGATGGGGTCAAAAGCAGTGCCCATAAATTGTTTATTTAATTTTTCTGTGCCATTTACACCATCACTGCCAGGAAAGTGACATCTGATAAATAGAAATAAGAAATGCTTTCAGCTTTAAAAATAGAAATGTTTTTCACTTTAGCTGCTGCAGGAGGAAGGCCCAAGTCTGCTCTCACTTACACTGGCATAAAACAAAATTAGCTACACAGAAATGAATGGAGTTTCATCTATCAAAAAACTGCACAAGGGGCAGCAGAACTGACCTCTTTTCTTTTAAACTCCTTCCTGCTCAATACTCTATGAACATCTTTTATATTTGATGCAGTAATCTTTTAGAGCTGACCCCTGCCCCCCACATCAGAGCTGATGCCGTTCAGGAACTAACATGCATACAGCTCAGAGAGGAAAATCAGCCTTGGTGAAGGCCCAGGCAATATGGGAAGCAGTCCTTGGGCCAGCACAGAGCAGTGTAAAGTGCCACCACAGAGGGCCAGCATTTGCTTTTCCTACACTAGGAAATATTGAAGCACAGCACAGTGCTTCAGGGAGGGAGCTCACGGGGCCCTCCAGGAAGAAACACCGAGGGACTCCTGATGGTGGCCCATTGTCCAGGTTTAGAGCAAATTTGGGGAAGAATCCCCGGAAGGAGCTCGGTGGGAAAAGCAGATCCAATCGGCCCCTCCCCCCAAATGGTCTGGGAGGAAAAAATACCTCCTTGGAGAAAAGTGGAAAAAAAATGTTTATTAAACAATAAAACCAACACAATATAAAACAATGAGACCCCTTGCCACTCTAAAAGAGACGACAAACTGAGAAAACTCTGGGTTGAAGCTCAGCTCACTCAGTCTCTGATCAGTCCCTCTGGTGCTGGAATTGTCGCAGGCCAGGCCTGGCCCGGTGGGCCACAGCTGCAGCTGCCGGTGCTCTCCTGGGCGTTCAGTCCAGAGCAGTTTCAAGAGGTCCAAAGAAAAAGGAAAAAAAACAGTCCAGGGAACTTCTTTGCCTCAGCTAGCTAAAACTAACTAAAAAGCAAAAGAAGAGCTCTGTCCCGCTGTCTGTCCGCAGACAACACAGTCTGGGAGCAGGAATGTGGAGGAGTGAGTGCAGTGTCTAAAAACAAACTTCGTGCTTCTTCTCTCCCCCCCCTTCACTCTCTGGAACAAGTCTTAAAGGTGCAAAATTTATTATTCAACATAAACAGAATGAGTTGACTGGGGATAAAAGCATCATATAGTCAACCCAGGACACCCATTCAGCTGTCCTTGTCCAGAGCCATTGACTTTGGCCAGGCATGACCAAGCCTCCGTGGGACCTAAGGAGGTTGGCAGAACACATGGAAACTTCCCGAGGGATGTGCCAGGGAAAGGTGACAGCATATCCCTCCTAATGAAAGCAGTGGCTCAAAGACAACAAATCCCTTCTCCCAGGGAGCTGGATCCCAGTGCCCTACTCTCTGAGGTGGCAGCAATTTGAAAACTAACCACAAGCCTTGCTGCTATCCCAGAGTACTGCATTAAATAATTGAAAAATGAATAATTAAATTAAAAGAGGATTATTTCCCACAGGCAGGGAGAAAATTGCTGCCTGCATGACAAAGAATGGTGGCAACACTTTGTTTTCTGCAGTTCTCAGCAGTTAGGAGCGAGGTGATGTGAAAACATCCACAGTGGGCAGGAAGAGCCCCTCTGAGTCACATTGGGATTTTGGCTCACAGTTTATTCCCAAATTGTCTATCGCCAAGTGCAAGATTAGTGATTTCTAAAGAGCAAGGAAGCAAATCAGGAAATACAAGACATTCCTTTTCCCAAGAATGTCACCCTTGGGGTGTGAGGGCATCTATTTACGCAGAGGTACCTGAGGGATTTGCACAGATCAGTCCCATTTACTCACAGTGAGCTGCTACGTACATTTGTAGGATACATTCCTATGTTTAGTCATCTGCATTTATTTTATTGCTGGATATGAGGAGACGCGCATGTGTGCTTTGTTCTAGGACTGTATAAGAGCAGCATAATGGCACTATTATATTTTTCCCTCAGATGTATATATCTGTTTGAACAGACGACGCATTGTAAGAGTCTGTATTTCTCATGAACTATAATTAAACATGAACAACTCTCCACATAGGATAACAATACTGTAATATACTTGCTCTCCTCACAAAATTTTAAACAAGTCGACATGCTGAGTGAATAATGATCCTACATTTATGCAGAATTATTTTCTCTGAGTAGCTACAAGCCCTTGGAACACTGATACCCTGACTGTATGAGGCACTACAGCAGGGTCTGACCATGACCTGAGGGGAGTAAGTTGTCCACTTCAACTCACCCACCTTGCCAGCACCTCAAGCTCTCCTCACCCAGCCCCTACATCCCTTCATGATGCCACTTCATTTTTCATTCCTTTTGCATCTGGAAGCCTTGTTTTTATCCTGTGTGTAAGGTTCCTTCGGACAGCCCTCCTACGCCCCTCTCTTAAACTCATATTTGTCCAGTGAAGCAATTTCTTCACTCACCACATCAGCATTGGCTATAAAAGGTCACAGTATTTTTCCAAGAGCTGTGACATTTTCCCTAAGCCCATCTTCTTGTCTCTATCTATCCAGAAACTTTATAGTCACCACCACGGTGGTCATAGCTGTGACTGAGCTGTCACAAGCCAGATGGCTGTGAGGGTGCCATGGGATTCAGAAACACACATGCAGCATCAGGAAGGGTAAGGCTTCAACTCTGCTAGTTGCCCTTCCTCCCTCCACCAGCAAGTCCATACTCATCACCACGTCACATGTATATCTGGAAGCTGTGACCCAGTGCGGGAGGCCCAGGATTCCCACAGCAGATTTCTCATTCCCCACCCCCTGTGCCACAGCAGATGGGCAGAGGAAGCTCAGCAAGTAAACAGCATGCTTGACACTATGGAGCTGTGCTGCAGCAGAACAATTTCTGAATGCCAACCCAGGGCCCCAGTCCCAAAACCAGCCCCTTCCTTCCTTCCTTCCTTCCTTCCTTCCTCTGCAGAGAGAATGTCTGCAGGCTGCGTTGTGCGAGAAGACATCTTTTGTGAGAGGTGGCTTTTGAACACGGGAGCAATGAAGCCATGCTGGAGCCCAGAGCCAACGAGGACAGAGCAGAGGAGAGGCAGGGCTGAGGGTCTGTCTGGCCATGCAGACAGTGCCCATTGCCCTCCTCTCACAAAGGTCCAGCTAAACCGAGGCCAGCTCTCAGCACTGAAGTGTGCAGAGCCCACAGCAGCTTCTCCCTCCATGTCAAACCATGAAGGAGGCTGGTGGAGGGGATATTTCGGTACATGCCTTTTCAAGGGTGTAGAACACCCTTGCCTTTGGTAAATGGTAAATGAATCTCCAGTCCCTTCAGGAATGGCTTTGTGGTGACACATTCCAGGGCCAGCCATCACTGATCCAAGAGTAACATTTACACACACAGGAGTTGAAAGCTGGTATTCACACAGGACCCAGCATCAATGCTCCTCTCTCTGTCTCTGCAGCCATTCCCTTGTCTCAGCCTGTCTAATAGCCACAGGAATACAGTTGGTGATGTTCTCCTCTGTCCTGAAGCCCACCCAGCTAAAGCAGTGGAAAACATCTTTGTCCTGCTCAGCTCCAGTCCCATGTCCCTCCACGCTCCAGCGGGGCTAGAACCGCCTGAGGGACACTCTAATCCCAGCCATCTGTCAGGGGTCCCTGGGGCACAGTCCTCGAGTTCCAGACTGTCAGCATGCTGCCAGATGAGTGCTCCCTGCTGCTGGAACAACTCCCAGCCAGCCGGCCTCCAGCCTCCAGCCTCTCCTTCCCATAAGTGCAGAAGAAAGAGCTGGTTTGGGGATGAGGGAGGGGGGAATTGAGCTTGGACCCTCCAGAGAGGCATTCATTTTCTCTTGCTCATCAGGAGACACTAAAATACAGTTTTTGTGAAGGCGTACCAGCCCCTGTGATTTAATGCTAGCCCTGGCTCTTTGCATCTTCAAAGCTCTTTACCATCAGCTGGCTGTGGTCTCCTCTCAGGAACCACCAGGATGGGACCAGCGGCACCATGCAGAGCCTGTCCCCCTCCCAAATGACTCAGGCCCTGCAGGGGTACCTTCACAAGGCAGGGAGAGTTATTCAGTGTTATTCCTTCTGACAGATGAGAAAAATGAGAGGAGGTGCAATGGCAAGAGTCGCCCAGGGCCTTCCTGATAACCTGGGCTGTGAATGTCTGAATTACTCAGCCCCAGCCAGTCAGCTCAAACTGCCTCTGGTTCTCTCTGCTGCAAACCACTTATAAAAGCATCAGTGCATCAGTTCTGGGTCAGGCCAAGGCCCCGTCTACTTCTGTATCCCATCCCTGATGAAGGGCTTGGCTGGGCACTGACAGAAAGGCTTTGCCAACAAGACTGGTACAGAGCATCTCCCTCCCATTGAAAAATGAGTGACTCCTTTGCATCCCCATCACCTCTCATAATGATTAAAGCATTGAATCATGCTTTTGGCTTACAGAGCTTGCATTGTGCAGGTCTGTTTGAATTGAAGAAAAGAAAGGCTTTGATGATCTTAATCAGAACTTCCCTCTAAACACACATTTCCGTCCCCGCCGCGGCAGGAGCAAAACCAGCACTCTGCTGCCCAAGAGCTCACGTCCAAAACATGCTTCCAGCCCCAAAGGTCACCAGCAATGGAGGAAAAAATGTAACCCTGCTCTCAAGTCGTTAGCCAGACCTAACAAAATATCCCTCTCCAGTACAAAGAGGAAGAAAGTTTCTGGTAGATAGTGGGGCATCAGTGGGAGATCAGTGCATTTCAGCCTGGTCCCGAGCAGCTGAGGTGGAGAGGAGGTTTTTGGTGGGGTGCAGATGAGGTCTTTGGGAAGCACGTCAACAGCATGACTGGGTGTCTGGATCCAAGATCTGAACCATGTCATAAGAGCACACAGCAACACTTCAGGCAGGAGCCGAAGAAGAGAGTTATTCACCATATGCTTTTGATCCTCCCTTTTACCTTGTGAAGATGTTTTATATATTTTGCATCAGAGGTAAAATTTACCCAAGGAATGTAATAAACAGCATTGCCTCGAAGACTGTGCACAAACTTTACACTACTGTCAGATTAAAAAGTCATCTGCTCCCTAGCGATTTCCTCCTGCACGTACCAAAGGAGTCCAAGTCTGGATAAATTTAACACAGATGATTCTCATTTTTTGCTTCTGGAAAATGTTGCCCTGGCAGATCATGGAGTCAAGCTATGCATCTGTCACTCCCTCCAGTCAAGTCCTTGGGAATCTATATTTATAGTCCTAGACTTTGTTCAGTTAGCGTCCATGCCAAAGCCTGCCTCAGTCAATGGAAATCTTGGGGAAAAAAAGCATTGAAAATGTTTTATAAAAGCACAGTTTTGATGAAAGTATGTTAAAATGTTAGAATATGTAAAAATTTTTCAAAAATATTTTTTAAACATTTCAAAGAAAAACCTATGCAAGCAGTAGATTCTGAAATGAACTGTGGATGTGTGCTTGTGAAAATGCTCAGGGCAGTGAGATTACCTGAGCACAGCCTGCCATGCACAGCACCTTGTGCTCCTCCAGCACGTCAGCCTCTGAACTGGGTCACAGTGAGTTTTGCATAGCTGTCTCGGGTGAACTCCAATTCCATTTTAGTCTATCTTTCTGTTAAATAAATGCCATTCCACAACTTCATTATTTGTTGTTACCAATCACTGAGAAAACAGCAGGTGTTTTCATCAATAAAAGCAGGGAGATTTTTCTCACTTTTGAAGTTTGCTGAGAAACAACAGTGTTTCCTACAAGAATTTTTGGATGGGCACCATCTCCCTCTGGGACTCTACTGCAAAATATTGGCACTTTTTTTGTGTATAACTGCATCAATGTCAATATATTTTCTGTCTTGTTCTCTTTCAGCTTTTACCAGGTTTTACAACCCCCTTGAAATCTGGTCTACAAGGGCCTAGAATGTCTGATCTGTAGGTCAGAGATACAGAAGAGGACACACATACATGAAGGGGGCACACATACAGAGCAACACATGACCATAAAACCTCAGGGTGATAAATGGATGAGCAAAAAATATGCATCACAACTTCAAAATCCTGCAGCTACTGAAGTAAGCAATAAGAAGTCCTATAAGTAAGTCCAAAACAACGGCTTTTCCAGCTTAGGTAACCAAGTCACAAAGTAAAATAAAATGCTGAGCAGGAGCGTTTGTAGGTGGTACAAACACTGTAAGACTTCTCCAGTAAACCTGGCTTCTCAAGGTTGAAAAAGGCTTATACCAACCTTTGCTGAGCCCTGCACAGCTGGCAGAGGCCTCAGCTGAAAGGATCTGGCAAGCCTGAAGCCAGTTTTAGCATCTCTTGGCAACAGAGCATCACCAAGCCAAACATTTTCCAGTGATCCCACATCCACTTGTATTTTAGTATCAACTACAACAAATCCATGACTGAGGATATATAAAAGAAGACATTGATACAGTTGCCCATGGGCTCCCCATGAAGTATCTGTAGCACCAAATTTCCTGCGCCCCAATTTCAATATTTAGGCACTTCTGTGCTGAAGGAGCAAAGTCAGAGGTGATGCAGGCCCCATTCCTGCCTGCATGCTGCCCACATGGGTATTGTTTGATTTAGCTTATCTACTGCCAGAGCATATCTTGGACGTGAAGATCCGTAGGGCAGCATCCTTAGGGAAGACTGAGTTCAGCTGTAAAAATACTTGTGGCCCAGCATGTCCTTCTGCACATTGTTTCTGATCACCTTAGACATGTTTGGACTCTCAAAATCTTGCTTGGGGAGCTGCTGTGTGCAAAAGCAGTGGGTAAAAAAGCCCCCAGGCATTTCCCAGACAGTGCTGTCAGGTGGTTATCTCTGTACAGTACAATTTTCATGGGGCTGCATAACAGGGTCCAAAATTAGGAGCTCCTTTACCCATGACATCCATTAAACCTCACCTAGGAAGTGCTCTCACCACACACGTGGCCAGTCCATTCTGCCCAAAATTGTGAAATAAGTAGAGCAATTTACTCTTACTCTGCATCTTCTGCTTTTTACAGCAAGAAGCTTCATCCACAATGTGGGAATCCCAGGCATAATTTCCTCTCCTAAAAGAGCAGGAATATCTGTGTCCTAGATACATGCTGTGACTACCAAATAACAGGTTCTATCCTGGGGAGGTGCTCCATGCCCAAAATAAAATAGGGACACTTGGCAAGAAACAACAAGATTTGGTGGGGAAACAGGAGCTGTCAAGGGAAATTGTGCTGCTGCAGCAGCAGTGGAGAGGAAGAGGCTGCAGGACAACAGAGGCCATCGAGCAAGGTCACCGCTAACTTCAGCAGTCTGGGTCAGGGTCCAAACTCGTAGCTTCCCATCTCACCCGAGTTCTGGATTTTTAGAAATTTCCTTATAAACTTCATGTAACTTCTCTTCCTCTTCATGAGGCTCATGCTGCTTTTACCGGGTCCTTTTGCATGCCATGCTACCATGGGAGCTATTTAATGTCTTTCACAGTGTCTGATGATAGCGAGTGGCTTTTCCACGCCTTGTGCAATCATCCTACTACGTGCTCAGGAAATGCATGTCCCAGGACTCCAGGAACGCCTGTTTCCATGAGGTACCTGTTGCTTTTATAATATGCAAATATCTGTTAGCTGGTTTTGTAACTTGGTGAAGTTATGAGCCAGTGAAATTAGAGAGTGGATGGCTTTGCACTACAGAAACCCAAAGCAGAGCTCCAGCATGTGTAAATCAGTGTAGCTCCTCTGAGTCAGATGGAGCTGGGTCAATTTATTCTAGGTGAGGAGCTCTTGTAACTGGAGACACAGCCCCCAAATGGCCTGTAATAAGACACCATCCTGCTTTTTCTCTCTTCAAGCCTGCTATCACTGCATCCCTGCAGACTGCATGTTATGCCATGTGCTGGCCCTTCGCATACAGCAAGGGGCACTGATGTTTATCACATGCACTGCGTGAGGTGAGAGGGAAACCACCACAGCAAGAGCTTTGGCACTGCTTTATTCTCATCTGAGCCTTGCTTTGGAGTGTTCAGAGGCTCTGCCTGCCTGCTTTGTGTGGGCATGAACAGCAGCCTTTGATTCCTGGGTGGCACCGTTTCCTGCCCTTTGCTGTGGCTTTAAGACACAGGGGCATTGTACGTGCCTGGCTGCAGTTCTTAGGAATACCAGCACTTTGGGCTCTTGGAGCAGCTGCATCCTTATCCCCAGCATCTGAAAACTGCTTGTATTATTAAAGTGGCAGATTTCAGAACTGGCATTTCCCCACAACCACAGGTATTTAAAAAATTTAGCAAGACAAAATGGCACGCTGGGATGGTTCTTATGGGTCCTGCGTAGCACTTAGGCAGGAGACAAAAAAATCCCAGAGTTGGCTCTACGCAAGATGAGATTTGGATGTGATGCTTCCTCTGTCTCTAGCAGTATTCAACCACCATGCTAACAAAACCATGGAGACTTTTCCAGAAACACTGCTCTTGAAACTTTTCATGGCCTTGTACACAAAATGCTGCAAGACTCATACCCTATTTAAGGTTGGTGATGCAGAGTGGGAAATAGTTGTCCCTAGGAAGTGGCTGGCTGATGAAAGTTCCACTGGTGTGAATAAACAGCACAATTACAGGGAAAGGCAGCTGTCTTGAACAAACTGTTAATGGGACACTGAGCCTTTAACCCTTTAACTGCTACATCAAAGTGCAAATGTGTCCCAGAGCAGCACTGACTCACGTTATTTGATGTCCTATGGGAAATGTGCTGGTAAGGCTCATTCCAGCTCCTTAACTCATCAGAATCATTGAAATTGAAGGAGCTGTGGCATTCAGCAAACTGAGATGCTTCTGTCAGTCCTACCAGAAATGTATCTACACCTTTGGAAACCTGACCCTACTTGTCTCTGCCACAAGGGCCACCAGTGTCACTCACACAGGCTGTCTCAATTTTTGGCCAAGAACAGAAACAGCACAAAAATGAAAATCCCATTTTAGCACTCATGTCAATTATTTATTCATGAATGCTGATTTATTCATCAAGATGTCTGCCTTCAGCTGTGATTTAACAGCTTTGCTAAACATGGGTTTCATTTAAGTAACAAGGAACTTCACTCTGGTCCTTCATCTATCTAATAAGGGCCAGCAGGGGTCCTTATTTAATAAGGACTGCAAATGGACTGATCTGAATTCTGGCTTTAATAGACAAAATTAATAGCAAAGATTAATTTCCTCCACTGCAGGAATGAGCATTAGGATGAGCATCATGAGGAAGTCAAACTAAATGATTGTAATTTCTAAGCCTTAATATCTATTTAGGTAGCCATTTTGCAATAACAAACAATTAGATCTATGAAAAAGGCAGATAATGAATAGGAAAAGGAAGTGTTCTGTGGACCTTTGTGGACCATAAATGTCTATCATCTGGTAGCCCAAGACTGTGTGGAACCAGAGTCAAAGAGGCCAGCTGGCTCTCCCAGTTCTATTTTTTTAGTGAACATGAAGTCAGTCATTTATTTCTCAGAGAAGATAAGTTACAGCTATCCCAAATTTAGATAAAAAGTAAAAGCCTTTCTAAGCTACCCAACCATGAAAGTCCCAACCAGGACTTTACATGGAGTGCTAGCCACACGTTGCATGAAGGCTCTCTATAATGCTGGATATGGTACAGCAAGTCTGAACTGTGGTATGAATTCTTGGTCTAAGCAAATTCACTCTGTAAAACGGGAAGTTCTGACACGGTGCTGCCCTTGCACACTTGAGTGGGCTCAGTGAGGATATTTGATGCAAATGGTATAAACAGCAGCCAAAATACCTAGAGAGCTGATCTAGACCCAGTAGGAACAAAAGGCAGTAAGGTCATCTGATTGTGATCAGTCACCATGAGCCTGAGCTCTGGTAAAAGCACAGCTTTAGCCCATGGTAATTACAGCTCTCCAGTATTCTGCTTCTCAGCTGCAATGTGCCAGGGACTGAGTGTGGCTCAGATCAGAAGCAAGACTGAGCCCGTGCTACCTCTTACTAACACTGCTGAGCTGAAGGACAAAATGACCAGCCCCAGCTCTGACACAGCCTCCCTGCTGGCATCCACAGTTCCCTCACATCTCCTCGTGTGGTGTTGCCAACACCCCCACCAAAGGCTCAAGACTGATCAGTTTACATGGTCCCAAAGAAGTTGTGAAGTGCCCAGAGAACCAACTGAGCACACAGAGTACCTGGGTAGAGAGAGTCTGGAGGGTACCAAGAAACCACAGACAGTGACCTCTTAAGCCAGCCAAAAGAAGACACGCACCCACAACATAGCTTGCCAAAAAACCTGTAGTTCTGTCACATAGAAATATGTGAAAATACCCAGAGCCACATACTGCTCTACTTTCCCCTCTCTGGATGTTGTTTTTTAACAAATATTTCTACAAGCCTGGGGGAAAGACACTGGGATGAAACAAAGTAGGTACTGGCAGTGAATATGCACCATGGTTTGCTATATGCTTGCCTGACTTTTTAAGTGCCAATGTTTTTCTTCTTAATTTTTTTTTTCTTCAAAGCCTGGCACACTACCATGACAGCTTTACAGTGAGACTCTAGTCCAACATGCTGACATCAACTAACAAGGCATAGCAACAACCCAGCCCTTTCACATACTTTACGAGTACAATGTTTTAGTGTTAAGCAATATTTGAAGAAATACTAGGCAAAATAATTCCCAGGAAGACATGGATTCTGACTTTATGCAGGCAAAGAAATATATGACAGAAATGGTAAATCCTAATGACATTGCTGGTGGCCCACCTAGTCCATCAGCAATGGAGGAGTTGTAGGACTCAAGTGCAAGCAACAGCCCATGAAAGAGCATCCTCTTTGTTCCTTTCAGTTAATTTGCTCTGCTTTTATGCTGGCAAGTGTTGTTTGGTAACACAAAGCAGCATAATAGGGCAAGAGGTTTGCTTATTTGGCATCTAGTGAAGATAAAGAAGTTAAAAAAGAAAAGCCCTGCTAATAATAACAACTAGTATTACAAAGGGCTGAGGTGTACAATGTACTCTTCTAGAACCACACTAAAGCCCAAAAGCGTGGCATGTTGACACTATCAAAAGTCTGCATGTTTCACAAAGAAAACAGCATTTAATCTCTAAAACTGGACAGAAAAAAGGTCCAGCAAAATCTCTACAGACATACAGTCCATCACTTCTTTACAATGTTCAGGTCTTATGCAATTCACTCAGCTTCCCCCACTCCCCTTTGCCTTATTCAGGGATGGAAATGTTCTGCTGGCTTATGTGCTGTAGCAGCTGCTCCTCTTGACATTTCTGCTGCAGGCTGGGATACAGACCCTGAGAATTAGTTCTAAGGAAATAGCTAATATAACCCTTCCTCTCATTTCCCAATATTTCATGTGAATCAGAAATTCTAATTTAGGCAATCATTTATCTGAGAAGTCTTCCTAGGTTAGTGGAGATTCAAAAATAGTTTGAAACATCACAACAAAACCAAGGGTGCTTCAGGCTTTAATTTTGTTCCAACAACTTCTGTGGCATATTAGAAAAATATAGATGCTATTTCTATCAGGTATCCTGCTAGGAAATTCAGTCTATTAGTTATTGGCTCCCACTCTTGGTGGGTGTTCAGGTGAATAGAATAAGATACAGAAAGCTAATCATAGAACCATAGACTATCCTGAGTGGTGCAGGACCCATAAAAATCATTGAGTCCAACTGCTGGCCCTGCACAGGACACCCCAAGAGTCACCTCATGCCTGTCCAAATGCTTCTTGAGCTCTGTCAGCCTTGACCTGTGACCTGCTCACCTCTTGTGGCCACTTCTGTGGGGAGCCTGTTCCAGTGCCCAACCACCCTCCGAGTGAAAAACCAAAGGGTGGTTGGGCACTGGAATAGGCTCCAGTGCCCAACCAACCCAATAGGCTCCAATAAAACAAACAAAAAAATAAATATTCAAACTAAACCCTCCCCTGACAAAACTTCATGCCACTGATCACGATAGAAAAGAGATCAGTGCCTGCCCCTCCTGTTCCCCTCACAAGGAAATTGTAACTGCAATGAGGTCTCCCCTCAGTCTCCTCTTCTCCAGGCTGAACCAACTAAGTGCCCTCATCCACTTCTCATACATCTTCTGTAGGTCCTTTGCCATCTTTATAGCTCTTCTCTGGACACTCTGTAATAGCTTTATATCTTTTTTATATTGCAGTGCCCAAAACTTGAGCGCAATACTCAAGGTGAGGCCACACCACTACAGAGCAGAGAGGGACAATCACCTCCCTCAACCAGCTAAATTCTGGTGCTGAGAATATGTGGACATGACACAATAAGAGAGTGTGGCATTCACATTCTCTGAAAAAATCTCTTTGCCCAGGATTTTTTCTCCTGGGAAGCTGAGAAGCCTCAGAGAAAAAGAAAAACAAATTCTTATCTCATTTGCTTCTCCTATGTTTTGCTTGTCTGGAATGTGTTTAGATTGTTTCCCCACAGGTGATTGTTTCATGGAATTTTGGTGTGTGTTGTTTTAACTCTTTGGCCAAATGGGGCCAAGCTGTGTCGAGACTCTAGAAAGAGTCACGAGTTTTCATTTTTATCTTTTTAGCATTTAGTAAGTATTCTTTCTGTATTTTTTAGTATAGTATAGTATTCTTTAATATAATATAGTATTATAAAGTAATAAATTAGCCCTCTGGGAACATGGAGTCAGATTCATCATTCCTGCCTTCGTCGGAACATTCCCAGCAAATACAATAAGAGAGCATGATTTTGCCTCACAGGGTGCATTTGTAGCTCTAAAAGTACAAGGGAGAAAGTGTCTTTGTGGCAATTATTAATGTTGTGTTTCCATGACAGAACATCCAAGATGCAATTCATGATACAGGGGCTTTGCCTTGTCGGGCCATTTCTGCACTGGGCCTGCAGGAGCTGCTCATTAGGAGGGTTTCAGTCACCACCAGTGACCACTGAAGACTGCACAGAAAGCCTCCATTCGTTCCCATCACACTGCAAATACACAGCCCATACAAACATTTGGGTTTTTTCAAGATCCACTGTGACTGCTGCCTAACAAAATCATCAGCATCACACTGAGCAAATTTGAAAAAATAAGAAGAAAGCCGAGTCCCAGTCAATGAGACCTGGAAGCAGAAATATCTATCTTGAATTACCCTTTCTGTGCTTCTGCCCATTACCTGAAGAAATGTGGGACATCTGGGAAGCAGGAATTGCAAATGCAATTCAGAGTCAGTTACCCTCTCAGCTGTGACGGATTTAGTTTGAGTTCTGCTTGTATTGCTCAATAATTTCTTTAGGGAAAGGTGTATCGCAGGAACAATTAATTGAAAAAATGGTAATTAATTGACATATACACCCCATCTCAGCAGTAGAAAATGTTTGTTCTTGGCACTAGAAGGAGACAAGTCTCCTCATCCCAAGTTGCTTTACAGCTCCATTAATCACCTGTGTTTGTTCCAATGGAGAATGTGCTTACTGCAAGTCCTTTGTCTCATGCCTGCATACATTTCCATGCCCTGACTCCTGCATAGCCTCCAGGAAACTCCTCAGTGCAGGCAAATTTCTTCACAAAGTTCACAGAGGCACTCAACCATGCTGCTTGGCCAGCTCCATCAGTATCATCATGCAGCATAATGATGCTGCTTTATATGCATGTGTGTTTTTCAGATAACAGGGAATTAACCAGCTAAACAGAGTATGTAACCTACGGTGAACATTTCTCAACAAATGCCACCCTGGTGGAAGCTTACTGCTGGATTGCCATGCACCTGTTTCCAAGGTCACTCTTCTATTGGCCTGTTTCTGTATGCTGATGTCTTGTACCCACACATCAAAACAGGGCCTACCTGCCCTAGAGATGCACTGGGTTACTACAATTCAGGAGTCCCAGCAGTGAATTCCCATTGGGAATCCCCCAAAAGATGTGAGGTACAACCTGTTGATCATACAGCCTCCCCTCCAAACACTCTCTCTGTCAGCTTCCTCCCTGAAACCTGCATTTCCCTCAAGATCTAGTATTGATTCCTCAGACTCAGCCCAGAGATTATAAATATCCCCAGTCTCCTATGTTCCACTTAGCATTTTGTGAGAAAACCTGAGGAAATTCAGCAACACAGCTAGCTTCTACACAGCATCCTAAAACAGCTCCTTTAAAGCAAACAAACAAGAGCTCCCCAAACCCCAAGCCCTTTCTGAAATGCAGCTTCCCTCCATCTAATTGTGTCCCACTTCAGAAGTCCTTGCAGCAAGAATGGCAAAGAGGCAGCTCAGGGGGTACCCTCATACTTTAGCTTTCTTGTACATCTCCTTCAGACTTCAACCAGGAGACCTTTTAAACCCTCTTTTATCACCTCTTTAACATTGCAGAGTTGCTGGCAAGTTGCCAGTGCTCCTGGAAGAAAGGGTACTAGTTTGTATTCAGAGATAATGTAGTCAATGGAACAAAACCCATTATGCCATCCAGCAGCAGCAGCAATCCAAAAAGTCTTCACATTTGGGAGTATCAGGAGACACCACAGCTGAAAACCCCTTAGTGTATGCATTAGGGCTTGCCTGTCATCTTAGATTTTAGGGATCAGCCTCCAAGCAGATGCACAATTTCCCGTCCCTATTCCTGATCAGCAATCACTGATGAAATCTCTTTTGAATTTTTGCCAAGAGGAAAACAATAGGCTGCTTGAGAACTTCAGCTTGAGGTGTGAGTTATTGTGCTTCCTCTGCTTAGCCGGGTCCTGTGAGAGGGCTGGGGGAGTGTGACCAGAATTCAGTGTATGTGCTGAGAAAAAAGATGCATATCTTCTTTTTCCTTGCATACTTTATTGTCCCACTGGGGAGGATGGAGCTATGGAGATACCACTGCAACTATCAGCTGAAGTTGAGAGATCAGTTCTGACAGCAGCACAGAGAATGTCATGAATGAATGCATCTTATGAATGCATCGACCCTGAAGTCACTAACTCACCTCAAAAATTTTGTTGTTCTCTTTAAGTGCCAGGTTTCATTCTGTTGCACATCAACAATTATATGATCCCACAAACTAGTCAGAGCTTGGGCTAGAAAATGTGTGTGGTATGAAGGTGCACCTGGAACATCAGGAAAAGGTTCTTCACCCAGAGGGCGGTCTGTCACTGGAATAAACTTCCCAGGGCACCAAGCCTGCCAGGGTTCAGGGAGGGTCTGGATGATGCTCTCAGCCATGTGGTTTAGTTTTAGGTAGTACTGTGAGAAACAGGGAGGTGAGCTCTATGGTCCTTATGGATCCCATCCAGCTTGAGACATCCTATGATTCTATTATTCTCTATCAGGCAATCAATAAACAGGTTCTCCCCAGCAGTTTTAGAAGTAAGAGAACCTTAAAAAATGGCAAGAGGGTAAATGAAGTAATGAAACATAACATCTGTTTCTCTAATATTAGCTTTGTTTTTTGTGAGACTTGCCACAAAAATAAAGGCATGAAGGAAAACAGGTAGATTACATCTAAGTAAAATTCTCTAAACTGAGAACGATAAGTTTTTTTGAGAAATAGAAAATAAAGATGTTCCTTGCTTTGAGAATCCTGAAAGATGACACTACTATATAAACCAACTACAGACTATGAATATAATTTGTTATTATATTATTTCAGAAAACATGTTTGCTCATCCTCTTTTAACTGTAGCTGAAAAGGATTTTAAAAAATGCAATCAACACATATTTCATTGTACTTATATGCTAGCAGAATAGCACATAATCCTCTCAGTTTTACTATCAATTTCTCATAGTTAGAACAAAAGTCTGAATTTGCAGCTGTCTGAAGGGACTGTTTGTTTTTGACACATACCTCTTTCTTAGTCAGCTGGTGCAAAATAGTCATCATGGAAATCTGAAATTCATTGTGGAACAAGATATTGTACACTGTGGGGAATGTTCCGTGACTAACAAGGGATAATATTTTAAATCTGAATTTATTTTCAAAATGAAGTGGCTTTTGACTTCTCATTTTAGGCTTGGGAATGAAGACTGTGTTGGAGAGTGTATCTCCTGTGTGTACTGCTTGAAACTGCAGAGATGCAACAGCTTGCCTGTGGAGATGGAAACCAAAGGTCAGTTTGCCTAATGTTGGGATGTGGGCCAGGCCTTCTCTGTGTTTTTCTCTCTCTCCCAATATCCCTCTTGTATCAGTGCCAGGAATTAGGATATTCATCTTCTCTAGGTAAACATCAGTTTATAAAACAGAGAATACAATTGCACAGAAGCAGCTATGATATGCCTTGGGATTAGTGAATGCCTCCTAATTGAGCCTCAGTGAAAGCGGCAGTTCTGGCATTATTTTTATTCACCTTGTGGAAAATTATTGGAGCATATTTCATATAATTAGGATCAAGAATGGATTTGGCATCACTTCCAGCAAATGCCCCTGAACACTAATCTGGTTTATTTGGCACCACTGATGAAGCTTCTCTTGTGGGGAATACAATGACAACAATTAACCTGGCAATACAGAACAGAAATGGGAAGTGGGAAATTGTCTTGTCTTTTATCCACATACAGGGTGAAGTGTGGCCTCGTTCAGCAACAAAGCAGTGCCTTGAATTTATTTTCTTCTTTTGGTTTTTTTTCTCCCATCTTGAGATGCCTTAAGGAATCTTCTATTTTTTTCCCCATCTGTCTGAAAAATCTACATTTTTCATGCTCTTCAAGAGGATCCCAACAAACAGACCTATTGAAAGTGTTTGTAGCTTGATGTGCTGGATAGAAATGGGTGTTGTTGAATGACCAAAAGTCTGTTTCTAGAATTAGTCCAATATTGACTTTCAACAGCTGCCAGCTCAGAGCAAGAAATCAATAGCAGGATTTGGGCAAGGTCTTTAGGTTACTGCACCAGGATGTACTCATGTACTTTTTTTTTTTTTTATAATTGCATTTGACCCATACATACTCCAGTTTTCAGCAAGTTCTGTTTGTTCCTTCTCAGTGAGTGTTCTGGCTAATTCAAAATTCTCCTTTTTTTGTCTTTTTTATTCACTCGTTATGAATTCAGCACTGACAGTACATTTTAAGATTTCCAGGTCAGGTAAAATGACAATTCATCCATCTGTAGCTTTCTTTTCCTTTGATCTAGTCCTCAGGCTAGAGGCCACAGTGAGGCTTGGGAAAACTAGTCCTCCAAAGTTTGTTTTCAGGGAGAATGTTTGGAAGGAGAGACTTTCACTAGAAGCAGGACAAAGAGATTAGGTATTAACCTGGGATATTAAATACAGCAAAGCTTGAGAGACTTAGGGAGATTTACAGACACAGGGAAGCATGACAAAGAAGAGGAAGAGTAGAGTGATTTGCTTTAGCTGCTGAGCCAGCTGAGAAAGGGATGAGAAGAACTCTGAGGGCATGAGTGAGAGAAGAGGATCTTGTGTACTCAGGGAACCTTAGACTTAACCCCAAAGAACACCATAAAGCAGTGACAAAATTTAAACAAGGAAATATATAGAGTTGCTTATTGGCATTATGCAGGGTTTGGTTTTTTTTTTTATTTTTTTCCTTAGAGCAGTATATGTCTTTTGCCAGACATAAGACCTAAGAACACAACAAATTTCTTGCCCAGACTCATATTCCAGTCCCTGATCATGGCATTAGGAAACACCATCCGGGCAAGCATGCTCATTTTATTTAGGACTTGTCACAAAACCTGCCTGTTTCCTCTCTCCCTGGTGGCTGAAAAGGTGAGATGAGAACCCTGAAGCACTTGCAGCTCTGGGGCTCAGGGCAGGAGCTTGCTTAAGCTGCTGAACAGCACAAGGAGGGCGGCTGTGGGGCTGGGACACACAACTTCTACAGAGTCCCAATTCTTTTAGTGGGAAGGCAGAGAGAGCCTATGGCCAAGCAGTGTGTGAGAGAGACTGAGGAACAGTCAAGTGCTGTTGTGTGCTTCTGTGCAGAGCACCTGAGAAACCTCCTGTAAGCTCAGTGTAGTGGGGCCAAGGTGTAAAACCCTGGTGAGAGCCATGCTAGTGTTTACAACAAGCAGCTGGAGATCACAGGATTGTATTTCAGTCATATTTTAAAAAATCTTTACAAACACAACAGATTTGGGGAATGATGTCAGGTCTAGCCCCATCCTTTCTGAAATCCTGGAAAAATGGAGGAGACTCACAGCCTGTCCTGATCATTAACACCCCCCTCCCCACAGCCCCCAAACAGCCTCAAGCAAACGCCAGAACTGAGAGCTCCTCACAGAAAGCGTCCTTCCATTATCCTGAGCTGCAATCTGTGCTCTATCCTCTTCTCTGACAGCAGAGAGGGGATGCAGTAAATCCTGTGCAAGCTGTTCACATCAAAACCAGCAGATGATCTTGTAAAATTGCTGGTCCTGGTAAAATACCTTGCTCAATAAGAGAGCAGCTGCATTCAGCTCCTGTGTTGACTGTAGATGCAGCCCAAAGATGGGAGAGTTGCAGCAATTTAGCTGTGAAGCAACAAGTAACTGACTTGCAATAGGCAAGGTCTAGTATGGTAAAAAACACACTGTAACAACATCCCAGCCAGACAAAAATGAGAAACTTCCTAGAAAATGCTGATTTGTGATGTGCAAGAGGAACCCAGCAGAGCCTCCATGTGCAGACCAAGGAATGGCAGGCACACATGTTCCATGAGGAGTGGAAATGACTATTTCTCCTGGGCAAATAACTCACTTTTGCCAGGTGTTAATTTTTGCCAAGCCATTTCATCATGAACTTGGTCCTCCAGCAATTATCTGTGAGGTTTTCAACACCTCACCAGCCTTGTTGCCAGGTGAGCCAGAGAAAAGGGACTGGTTTATTGCCAACACAGCTGAACTTCCATGGCCTATTTTCCCTACTCTGTCCCTCACAAAAAATAATTTACAAAGCAGAGAGGGGCAAAGGGCAGGGCAAACACCACTGCACACAGGGGATCTGATCCTTGCTCTGGAAATGCCTGGTGTGGAAGGAATGGCAAATCTCTCAGGGCAGACCTGCCAGCTGCCACCATCATCAGGGGACTGAGCAGTGCCCTGCAGCTGTGGCTGGTCCCTGTCCCATGGTGTGTGTGTCCCCTGGTGCTATTCATGCTGCTGCTCATGGAAAGTGATACACACCATAATGGTACCCCAGACCTTACCCTATGCATGAGATATTCTGGCTCACTTTTCAGCAGTTTTTGTTAAAAATTTTATATTTATGTACACATAGCATTGCATTTCATTTTTAAATTTAGAGGTTCTTAAATTCATCCTTAACTCAAAAGTCTTGGATACCCACCATCTGGCACCTCAGTTTAAAAGCTCTGGCCTGAACGTTTTGTGTCCTCTCTTATGCCAGACACTGCACAGCCCCCTAAACAGTGACAGATAATGAATGAATTTAATGTACTTCAATACCAAGTTTCATGAGCAGAAAATAGGATGTCACCCTTAACCATGAATTTTCTTCTCTCCTCTTCTAAAAACTTGTGTAATAATAATTAGCACAGCTTAAATGTGTACTGTACTCTTTCACAGGGTTTGGACACAAATATATTTACCTCACACTACACCAGAATTAGCAATTTAGCAATGTTCCCTGTCAGCACAAAGAGAAGTGAAAGATAATAAATCATTGACTTGTAAACTGCATCCAAGAATCAATAAAATGTAAATGGCTACAACACAGAATGTAGAAACACATTAAATATGAATGATAAGAAAGAGTAATAAGACTGCAAAACGATAAGGCTCTGTATTTCTTTACATGAGACAGAAGCTATGGAGAATGTTTCTGGACTGGTAAAAGGAGAGAAGTTCTTTTCAAACAAAATTGTATCTGACCATGTAATTCTGTCCACTACCCCTTAATGGAGATAGAATATATCATATGAGTGTCAACAAACTTTTACAAACTTTACACATCACTGATTACAAATGAAAATGTAATGCTGCCTACACATGTTCTGGCTCTTATCTCTCCTCTAGGGGAAAGCATTAAATCCTCAGCCTGCCATGGAAAATGTAGTGTTCAGACATCTGTGACCAGTATGTGTAAAGAAGAGAAGATAAGGTGCATATCAAGCCTACATCTGTGACAGGGGTCTCAGAGTCTCTAGAGATAGATGAATGAGCACATATGAAGACTGACTGAAAAATCTCCTAATTAAACCTTTGCTTTCCCCAGAAGCATTTGCTCTCTATGGAGAATTTTCTGTTTTGAAAGAAAAGCTCACTGAAAAGATTTTGGTCAATATCCTTGATATCCAGTGCTCACACACATGCACACACACTCTCTTCTTTTAAGAAAAAATAACCTACTCTTGAGCAAAGATACTTTGTGGGCTTTACAGACTCCTGGAGAAAGTTCAGCCTGCTTGCCTACTGTGCAAGGCAAGAGGTAAGCTGTTAATGGTTGCAGGATGACACTGGATATTTGGGCTGTGAGACAGATTTGGATCTTTGAAGAATAACTGGTTCTTGAACAATAGGAGACAAATAAACCAGAACCAAGCCACAGGTAAGATGTTTGGATGAACAGTGGCCTGCCAGTCAGAGCTGGTCATTAGCCCACACTGGCAGTGTAGGTGAGATGAATAAGGTACAGCTTCAACTTCAAACTTCTAGGCAAGGCTCTTGAGTTTTACAGCCAGAATTACAACAGCTTTGTATGGTCAGCAATTAATCTTATTCCTTTAGAAATTTAAGAATAAAAAATGCAAATGCACCTTTCATGCGTTGATTACTTAGGGATGTATAAAACCATGAACAGTGGCAGCAACTGAATATCTCTTGGGTGCCTCTGAACACCACAGGAGGACACAGGCGAGGTTCCCTAGGAAACCAGAGATGCACTGCAAAGCATGTGCAAGTTTGGCCAGCTGACAGTCACCCAGTTGTGCTCTGAACATCACTGCTAGAAGGTGTCTGATTCAACTCTGGAGTGTAGTCAGAAGGACTAATTGTGGAAAGCCTAGAGGAGGTTGGGATAGATTTATTCCTGGTTGCATAAATATTCAGACCTCTAAAAGAAAGAAAAGGCTGATTGCTAGCTATCCAAAATGAGGGGAGAGAACGGTGAATAACACCTTCAATTACTCTAAATATTGATCTTAGTCCCAGACTCTGCTGGACTAAATTCCACCTAAATCCTTGTGCCTACTGTGTTCTATTGGCTGGGACCCCAAAGGCTTCAGAATAATTATTCCAGAGATGTGAGTAAGGCTTAGATCCCAGAGCCGCCAGTGCTCAACACTAAGTACTCAGATTTATGTGGAATCTAGTCCTGGCAAAACTGGGATTTGGTGGGGATTCAATGTACCTCCAAGGTGCTTATGAGGGAAGGTGCCTGCACACCCAATGCTTGACCTCGCCTCTTCCAACTTCTAGACAAAATATCAATTTAGGGTTCTTGGGAAGTACAGTATAGCGCCTTCTAAGCTTCATTCTCTTTCTGCATCCCAGCACTTCCAAACCCTCACTGGGTTTTCTCTGAAGAGAGAGTTAAGGCCATATGTACAGGTGACCCTCAGGAAGAGAAAAAGCAAAAAAACTTTTGCCCTCCTTGGCCAGATGATTCCTAATGCTTTGCAGATCTATCGTCTCTTACTACTAGAAGACCTTTCTACAAGGGCAGAACAGTGGAGTTTCTCATACTGCTGTGGAAGTCGTAACATGACAGAATTCCTTTCAGGTTGCATTTCTCTGACTCTCTTAATGCCTGTATCTACCAAAGGCTGGAAAGCAATCACAGAGATTTCCAAATCAGCGAGTCCTTCCCAATGATCTGTGGATCAAATATCCTTAATATCAGATATTTGAGGATTGGGATGTTTGGAGTGGAAAGGTCTGCCACACATGAACATTCTTACAAAGCTTTCCATGCATTGAAGGAGCACTGCTGTTCCCCAGCTCCCCTGCCCTGGTGTGAGCCAGAGCAGACAGGTGTGGCTGTAACTCCAGCACGAGTAATAAATACATTTAGCAGCTAGATTAGCATAATTGCTTGCCTAGTCAGCTAGCATGCAAAGTGCACAAACAAGTATCATAACAGTTTTATTACATGTACATGCTTGCGTTTCCTTGAGACGTGATAAAACAAACAGATCAGTAATTTTAGAACAAGCAGTCAAAAAACCTAAAAAATACAATGAGTAATTTAAAACAAATGTTAAGAAAATTGTGCCTTTCAGAAATACTCTCCAAGCTCTGCCCCAGTTATACTGTATCAATGTGAATTATATGATGACAAAATGTATTGCTGGTCATAAAAACTTACATTTAGGTAGTTTTTTGTTCCATTATGAAATATGTTTTGTTTTGTTTCATTATGAAAAGTACTTCACTGCAGTCATTTATACTCTTCAGTGTGAAAGGTATGATTCGATCTGGAAATATTTTGAATGGGTGATTGCTTGAGAAATGCTCCCACCCTTTTCTTTGTTCAAACAACAGATAAGGAATGTGCCTCTTATTTCTCAAGTAGAATATTTAGTTCTTGCTGATAATATTGCACAGTGCCTTTTGAAGAACTTGAATATCAGTGACTTATAACTGTTCTAAATACATTTCTAACAACCCACTATAATTTCACCAGTATTACATGAGCTAGCTAACAAGTTTGCTAGTCAAAACAAATAAGCTAAAACATCTTTGGGGTTACACCAAGATGCACTCAGCTGTTAAATGAAGTAAAATCAGCTGTTGGAGTTTGTTCCTTTTACAAATGGCCTATTGTGTGTGTTTCAGGGAACAGTGGGAGCAGTGAGCAAGACATGAATGGAGTAGTCTGTCAAATCCTCTGTTTGATTTATAATAATGGGGTTGCATTGACATGAGAATAAAATACAGCAAAGCATATGTTCACTGTGAGTAATACAGACTCATTTATATATTACTGGAGTATTAAATAAATAGTCTTGATGATTTTCTAAAATAGTCCTACAGTGAATGTGGTTATAATGCCATGGGACAAATTCTGATTCACAGGCAGTGATCAAACAGACAGAAAAAATATTAACCCTGGCTTTTCTTTCTCCTTCTGTTGCCAGTCCTTAGACTGGTGGAGGGAGTTGAAACAGCATATATTTTCCTGTTGTGGGTCTAAAGAAAAGCTAATCCTGGTCTTCCTCTTGAACAGAGAACAAGAACAACAGTGGCTTCATGACATAACTTGCTCAGTTTCAGTCCTCAAAGAATCTGGTCGCTTAAATTCTCAGTCAGATGTAGGCAGGAAAGGACCGGGTAGGACTTCAAGAGAACATTGACACAGTTTCAGAGATGTCAGTGACAAATCCAACTCAGCTATAAAACAGTTACTGTGGGAACCCAGAGAAATACATGCATCTATCATGAAGACTGGCAACGCTTCCACATGAATGTTCTAATTAGGAATCATGACATCCTATTTCTTTTTTTAATACCCTAGTTGTAAATGTACAACAAATGTTATTTACCAGTGATTGAGCAAGAGAATGTCATTGTTTAAACATGGAAATGGAATTTCAAGTTCTGCATTTAATTATGTTTGGGGTTGCTTTTCATTTGGAGCTAGACCTGAAGATTTTTAAAAATGTGATCCAATATTGTTTCTCTTTGTAAAATGGGAAGAATGTTAATGAACACATCCAAGCTGCCTTTAACAGCATGAAAATTGTCTAAAACTCAGTAAATCTCCTACTTGTTCAAATAATCATGCATTGTATGAGCATGGTTATTTTGTGTTGTGGTTCTAACCACTACATTATGTGACAGTTCTTACAAACCAGAAGTTTCTGAAGTCTCATTTCTATTCCTTTTCTTTCCTATTTTTCAGTGAAAATGGCTCTTTATTTATCTCTCCCAGAGACTCAATTTGTGCACCTATTCAGTGTCAGAAGCAAAGTCATCATAAGAAAACTGTTTGGTTTTTTTTTTCATTTCCAGCCTGAATTGAGAAGTTCTAAACATTTGCCAGAAACTTTGTAAATCAGATATCTGATAAATTAAACACACAGCATTCTTCTCAGACCACCTAGAGAAAAGGAAGACTAAGAAGAAAAAGGAAGACTGAGCAAAAGTTAAAAAAAAACACAAGGAAAATAGAAGGACTGTTGGCTGAGCTCTAAGGCATGGGCCAAAGTGAAGCTGAGATGTAGGTGGTTACAATTTCTCCAGCTCTGGTAGCAAAGCCCAGGCCAAGGCTAGAGCTGTGAATTCTTCGGGAATGTAGAGCTTCAGTCTGCTAAACCTGGAAAGCTGCTCTGCCCTTCAGTCTTCATTCCAGGGTGTGAGTTTAACCACACAGCTTGAACCATTGGCCTTTACTGTGCTGGCAGAGGTCATTCTGACTACACTTGTTGAGTGCTGAGAGCAGATGTGTAAGTATTCAGTACAGCATACATCAGAATTTAAAAAATAAATCAAACAAAAGCCCCTAACTCCAAACCCTTTGTTGACATGAATTTTTGAAATGTTTCATTTCAAAATAAAAGTGTTGTACTTGTGAAAATGGCAACACTATCCTTTTAGATGAACATCAGTTATTCCAAAGAAACACATTTTGCTGTGTAAAATATTATTACTGCTGTTCCATGACTACAATTGCCCTCAAAGGTGCAACTCAAGCTTTCCTTCCAAGAAATTTCTTATTTTTAAGTCCATGGCATTACATGGTTGTACAGGTCTTCAGCTACAAGTCTCCACATTGCATCTTGCTATTTCCTACTCTTCACTGGCTGCAATTAAGTGTAAATCAGGGGTATGTACTACTAAGGACCCTTCTGTAGGCAATGTGTGTTTGAACATTGCTGAAAGTAAGCAACAATTATAATAGCTCAAAAAGCTTTTAAATATTTGCTTTTTAGGACATGCTGGTCCTGTTTCATCCATTAAAGAGGCAGGGTGGAATATAGGTCATATCCTAGCCATTAGCACTTACGCTTCAGTAGCAAACAACTGGGGTTAAGTAATCTGTCACATGATCAGAATTCTAATTTTGATTTTAATGCAATAATTGTGTGCTTTTTCCCTGTAGCAGCACACATATGGCTGCTTTTCTACACTTTCTACTACATTCAGGGTATTCAAGCCCATACTTCCTAGAGAATTTGAAATAATTCTTTCTGCCATTCATACCTGTCCTTCCTCATCCCAGGTAAATGCTGCTTTCTTTATTATTCTACCCTGGCAAGGTGATAAGGGGTTTTGGGAATCCAGTTCAGACAAAGTCTTCCCCAGCCAGTGTGACACCTGCACAAGGAAACTTGGCACTTTGTCCCACACAAAAGCCTCCCAACCTTTCCCAGAACAGAGAAGGACAGACTCCTGAGTTAAGCTCCTGACTACTATAAAGAAACATGTTGGCACTCAGGGATTTTTTTTCTACAACTGACTCACTTTTTCCTATGCTGGCTCTTCTAGAAGAGTTACTAGGAATCCCTAAATAACTTGGGCCGAGCCCAAAACCATAAGTGAAAAAGTATGCAAGGCACCAGTCCTAGAACCACTCCTAACTTTACTATGTTTAATTAGTTTATCACTTAGAACACTAATGCCATATCCACAGACTTTCTGCCTCTACCTTTCCTTCCAGAGTGACACATTTTTATCCTTTCAGAATGAGGCATTATGAATCCATGTCATACCTTATTTCATTCATCATTTCTATGCCTGATGTTCTTTTAATGTCCTGTTCCTTTCTGAGTGAAGCAGGAGCTTCTGAACTGTGTCATCAGCTCACCAGAACAAGATGTTGGACAAAGGTATCATAGGAAGGGCAAAGTTTCTGCACTGCCTCTGTGCTAGTCAGGACCCACAGAGGTTGCATGCTGGTTCTCAGCCTGATATTTTTGCCCTCCTTGCCTAAGTCAACTTGGGCCCCATCCCAGTTTTCCTGTCAGTCCAAGGGTCCCCTGTATCCCTGTCCCTGCTATTTGTGTCACCAAGTGGGATTAGTTGCTTTGACTAAGAAGCAAATGAGGAGTTAGGGAATACAAAATGTGCTTCCTTCACAGCAGGCAGCAACTCTAACTGTCCTAGGCACCAGTGGGAAACACTTCTCTCCACCCACGGCAGGAAGCACACACCTTCTTCCTCCACAGCACTAGAGCACCCATGGCCTTGCTTTGTGTTTCCTCCTCTGTAGTACAGGCTGTGTGTGGGTGTTTGTGCCTCTTTCTTCCTAGGAGAAGGAGGGAGAAACCTTTTGGAAAGGCCTGCAGCAGCATTGTAGAGCAACTACATGGTGGTGGAAAAGCACAGTACTCCAGATGCAGTCTGAGTGCCAAATAGAGGACGGTAATTGCTTCCCCCCTTCTCCTGGCTGTGCTCCAGCTGACACAGCCCAGGGTGCTGTTAGCCTTCATCGCTGGCTGGGGCTTACCCCAGCTGTCCCCCAGGACTCCAGGCCCTTCCCTGCAGAGCTGTACCCTGCACAGAGTCAGTCTGTCCCAGATACTGTTTGTTCTGCTTGAATTTCATGAGGTTCTTGTCATACCATTCCTTCAGCCTGAGTCCCTCAGAGTGGCAGCTCTACCCTAGACTATATTGGCTCTCCCACTAATTTGCAGTCATCCACAAACCTGATGAAAGGGCACTCTGTCACTGCCTCTAGGCATTCCTACAGACATTAAACAGGTCAGGTCCCAGGATAGATCCCGACAGTACTTGACTTCTTACTGGTCTCCAGAGAGAGTACAGCCCTTTAACTGCTGGCCTCTGTGTCCTATCATCCGGTATTTTACCCATGTGGTTGTCCATCTATCTAGCCCACAATGTGTTAATTTGGATACAAGACAGTAGACGGTGCCAAAAGCATTGCAAAAGTCAAGGTACACAACATCCTCTGCTCCTTCTCATCTACAAATCCAGTCATTTTGCTACAGAAGGCAATTGGATTGGTGAGAAACACTGGCTGTTCCCAATCACCTCCTCCTTCCTGTGTTCAGAAAAGTGTTCCAAGAGGACATGGATTTCCACATGGACTGCAGTGAGGCTGATCAGCTAACAGTTTTCCTTTGGAGTTTTTTCAAGACTCATTGGAGAGCACTCCAATGGTTGTGGAGACCCCAGTCTCCACTGTCAAAGACAAAAGCGCAGTCTTGCAGTGAAACCAGACAGCTCCCTCAACAGCTCGGATACAGCTCTGTTGATCCCATGAATGTTTATGGGTCAAATCCTCCCATGCAATCCCTGAATTGATCCTCACCCATTGCTGGCAGCTCTCCCCCATGAATTCTAAGCACAGAGATCTTGGAGACCTTGACGATATGCCTGAGGCAACAGTGGCTCTGAGTGCCACAACCTCATCTGTTTCCATTGCCAGATCACTTCCCCCACTCAGGAAGAAAACCACTCCTGTTTTCAGTCTTTTACTCTTGGAGTTGTGGCAGAAGCTCTTCTTGTTGCCTTCGAGATCGTTTGCAAATCTTAAATACAGCTTTGACCTCAGAAAAGACTTGATTTCTTTGGATATTTCCAGCAGTTTCTGCATCAGCCCAGAAACTTGAGTTAGCTCCCCTGATCATGGAAATGTACGGATCTGAATGTCCTCCATAAGCTGCAGTATAAATTGTACTCTTCTATATCTGTCCAAAGGCAGCTGCTTTGTTCTGCTTTGTCAGGGAAACTGTTAATAATTTAATAATGAAAGGGAACTAATGAGGCCTATGGATTTGAGCCTCATGCTCCGATTATCCAGTATCTAATGAAGTGTGAATTTTGACTGAAGCTTTTTCCACCCTGAGGGGAAAAAGCCACTCTCATCCATGCGGATTCTCCTGTGACTAATGAAGGGTGAGCTCACACTGCAGCTTTTGCTATAGAGGGAATACAGGTAAGGCTACTGTTTGCTGCACAGGCCTAGTTTCATGACACTTATGAAAACATGTAATTCTGGAAATATCTACCCCTTTAATTCAGATTTGACCAGTGGGTTTGGGAATTACTAGGGAGAATGGACATACTCACAAAGCTGGTCCAAGGTCATTATTCAAGCCTCAAGCATTTTGACACATCGCAACATTTTCTTGCACTACTTTGCATTTCAAACACATTGCATTGGAAAGGTGCAAAATAATTTACATTGAGTATTAGCCTAATTTTGGAAAGAGGTGAACCGTAATGATTCGTCTTTTAAAGAACACATCCCTTCTCAAATCCTGTAGACCAACAATCTCACATGTGTGTATACACTCCAGACTTTTGACAGACGGCTTACACTTTATGTGTCTTATCTGAAACTAGGTTATTTCTAATGTAAGCCAGTAGGTATTCTGTAAAAACCAATATTATCTACCATTTTCTTGCTGTAGTAGATTATGGATTGGATTTAGCAAGGAGGAATGTCGTCTGGTCTGATCTGGATGCATGTCTGCCATGAGCAATCCCTCAGACAGATGCATGAGGCTGTTGCTGTCACCTTCCCTAGACAAATACATTCAGGCTGATGACTGACAGGGGAGGTGTGTTTTGCTGTGGCACAGCTATCATGCATTAGCTGTCCTGTTTTATAGCTGACGTGGGCACCGAGGCACGGCACTTTTATTGCAGGGCAAACCAGGCGGGGCCAACCAAAAGCAGCAGCACAGGGCCAACCTCCCCCAGCAACCTCGCTGCAGCTCATGTGATTTTGCAGGCAGGTAGCCATCACATTAATTATGTTTTCACGGCAAAAAAACCTTCACAAAATCAAAACAAGGCCCCGTGCCACTGAAGACAAAGCCCAGTGTAAGTGACTGTATATGTGACAGGAGATTTACATTACCTTGTCGGGGGGATGGTATTGGTCTCAGAAGTGTCTGATGTGATCTAGTGTAAACAGTGATAAAGCTGCCTGAAAACAGGCAATTCCATCCCACTACAGACTGCCAGACTCCTGCCAGTCCCTGCTGTCTCCACTTGAGCACAGCGTGTATTCTTGACCCTCTTCTTGGTCTCACACATACTCATCTATAAAGACTCCCATTGAGCAAAAGAGCTGTTGTGTTGCACAAGTGACCCTAACTACAGTATCTCAGAATAGCTATGTTGCAGGTGAGAATTTTCTTTTTTCTTCCCTGTAAATGTATACTTTTTCACCGACCTGCTCTCCCACATAAGCAAACATACAGAAAAGTTGAGTACACCTGAGTGCAATATCCTGTGTGGCAGTGCAATAGATGATAATGTGATTTCTAGCTGATATAAAAAAGTCCTTTATGCCAAAATATTTTGCTAAGACTTAGTGGCACTGAACCGAATCATCATTTGGCCTTTGTGAGATGTGCCTTCTTCAACATGCCAATGAAAAACAGCTGGAAATACATAATTATTATTAACTAGAGACGGAATCTAGATTTAAGTTTTACAACACAATAAGCACGAGGCATCACCTGAGCACAGCAGGCTCAGAAATCCAAGTGGTGTGTATTACACACGTGTGCAAACTCAGACTTGAGAAATCAGTGATAATCAGGCAGACACAGGTGGTGGGCTGGTTATTGCAATCTCCTACATCAAATCCATCTCATAAATTCAGCAATCAGTTGTGTTTTATTGGGGCCTGAATGGTGCAAGAGTGGAGAATCAAGCCTGATTGGAGACCATGGAGTGGTCTAAATTATGACCAAATAATGAAATTCTCATTCTTGTAGGAGGCAGTGCTCAGACTAAACATATCCTGTAACCTTCATGTATTTTTACTTGATTTCCCTTTTGAAACCTTAAAAATACAGAATCATTATGTTCTTTTTATCACAGATGATCGCACTATTTCAGTTTAGTTATTTCCTGAACTGTATTGTCTGGCTTAGTGTATTCACAAAGACTGGTTTCAAGCTAAGAAATTCCAGGTTAATTCAATAGCCTCTACTGTACATAAGCTATTAACAAAAGAATGATATCTAAATTTTGTAAAAGCATGGGGGAAAATGAATAGCATTTCTCAAAGATTTTCTTAAAATTAGGCTTAGCTATATAACGAGGTTTTGTATTCTCTCTCCATAATTCTTGATTGGCTATTTCTATTTGGAAAAAAAAAAAAATCACCAGGGCACTTTTCAAAGTGACACTTTCAAGTCTTTTGATTCCCTGGCTATTCGAAGATTTTCCTTCCTTGATCTTCAGAGCAAACTCTTGCTTTATTTCTGATGCTCTGAGCAACTGCTTTGCTCATCCCTTCTTAGCACCTACTTAGCCCAAACACTCGAGGTGTTTCCCTCGCCTTCACTACCCGAACAGCATACATGTACAGGGTACATGTGCAGGGAAACTGCTCTGCCAGGTGTGTGCGTGCGGGGAAACTCTGGAGCCCCTGCCAGGCTTGTTTCTTGCCCTGTTTTCTCCCACTGCCTTCCGTAGCATCCTTTCCTCGCACTCTGTTTCCAGATGCCCCCCACCATCCATTGCACTCCCAGCCTGCCCACCACAGGGGAATCCAACAGCAACGTGCCTTGCTGCCCTCACACCATCACTGCCCAGGGCACAAGGGGCACCAAGGCCTGCTCGGGGAGGTGATGGAGTCTCCATTCCTGGAGGTGTTTGAGGACAAACTGGACGTGGCACTCAGCGCCATGGTCCGGTTAACACGGTGGTGTTCGGTCACGGGTCGGACTGGATGATCTCAGAAGTTTATCCCAATTTAATTGGTTCTGTGATTGGTGTAGTCTCATTTATACTCTATTATTTCTACCCAGGAATCACAGGCCTGGCCCTTTCATAACTTTAAGCAGCCCTCCAGCCCAGCGTCCCCTCCAGAGGGACAGGGCGCCGTCAACTCGCCGCAACGCAGGTGGCGGACGCACGGGCTTCTTCACCTTCTGCCTCCGACCTTCAGCGCTCCGCCCTCCGCTCTTTTTCCCATGTCTAAGGGGAATTGCTCAGGACCTCCTTCAAACCCAGGACGGACCGAACCGGGCGGTCCCGCTCCCTCAGACCCCCCATCCGCTGCCCGGCCCCGCCGCCACCATTGGCCCCCGCCGCGGCTGCGCTCGGCGCGCGGCCTCCCCTCCCGTCCCCTCCCGCCGAGCGGCGCAGGCGCGGCTGCGCGCGGGCGAGCGTTGGCCCCGCCCCGCCCCTCGCGGCCCCGCGCGAGCCGCGGCCGTTGTTGTCAGTCGCGGCTCGGAGGCGCAGCGGGAGCGGCCGCAGCGCCTGGTCCCGTCCGAGCGCAGCGCGGGCGAGGGGCGCCACCCGCCGCAGCCCCGCCGGCCTTCCCCGCTGGGCTCTTGGACCCTCTCCGTCTCCTCCTCTGTCCCTCCTTCCCTCCCCGCCGAGCTCCCCGTCCCCGCCGCCGCTCCCGCGGGCAGTCGCAGCGGGCGCTGCCCATGCAGGGGGCGGCGCGGGGCGCGGCGCCCCGAGGAGACGCCGCCGCCGCCGCTGCCGCCGCTGCGGGCAGTAAGTTGCCGGCGGGGTTGGGCCGCGTTCGGCTCGGGCTGGGCCGGTGGGGTGTGGTGGGTTCCTTCCTCCCCCTCCCGGAGCCGGCCGAGCCCAATGGCGGCCTCGGCCCGGGGGGAGGAGGAGGCGGTGAGGGGACGTTTCCCGGCCGCCACCGAAGGTCGGTGTGTCGGTGCCGGCGGGGCTGGAGGGGAGGGCTCGGGGAAGGGAGCGGAGAAGCGGTTGTTTCTGCGGGCACGGCGCGCTCCCAGGATGCGGGTGTTCATGCGGGATCGGCGGGTCCCGGAATGCGGGTGTTCCTGCGGGGACGATGGGCTCCCCGGACGCGGCTGTTCCTGCGGGGACAGCGGGCTCCCGGGATGCAGGTGTTCCGCAGGGACGGCGGGCGGCCGGGAGCCTGCCGTGCCCCCGGCGCGGCGGAGTGTCCGTGCGGCACGGCCCCGTGTGACCGCGGTGACACCGGCCCCGCGCGTGTGACCGCGGTGACACCGGTCCCTCCGCCACTCCCCCGCTGCTGCTGCTGCCCGCGCCGGCCCCGCCGCGTGTGCTCTGCTGCCGGGAAGGGGAAAATAAAATAAACAAGCCAGGCGAGAGCCTCGGGTCCGGCCGCGGGTGCGTTTTAGGGGAATGACGGTGCATCTCGCCCCTCGGAATCCGGTGCGTAGCCAACAGGTTTGTCTTGGTCTCCTTGTGCCCAGGGCTGGAGCGTGCCCCTCCTGACAGAGGCTGGAAGTATCCCTCGTTCTTTGTCAGTACGTGCCGTGCTGCTGTCAGCGCACTTACTACGTTCGATTC
Source organism: Ammospiza caudacuta (assembly GCF_027887145.1). Taxonomy (NCBI): domain Eukaryota; kingdom Metazoa; phylum Chordata; class Aves; order Passeriformes; family Passerellidae; genus Ammospiza; species Ammospiza caudacuta. The sequence continues at coordinate 43,016,921 of NC_080593.1, read as the reverse complement.
ACTGCCTAGAGATTAGTATAGAAATTGGTAGAATAACTAGCAAGGTCCTGCACAGAGGTCTTTGTGCCTATTGTCAGGTGAGTTTTGCACCCAGGTGCTTAAATTAGTGGAAGATGATTTTTAAAAATAGTTGATGTGCCGTCGTGGTAATAGTTGAAGGGCAGATACATGTGGTTGGTTTTATTTGTTTTGGTTTTTTTTGTTGTGTTTTTTTTTTTTTTTTTTTTTTTTTTTTTTTTTTTTTAATTTTTTAATTTTTTCTAGTAAGTAGGGTTTTACTCAGTAGACTGAGTAAAGTGTTGGAGATCATCCACTAGGGCAAAACCCCCTGTACTGGCCAGAGGATGGTTGGTGACAAAAGTGACCTATTTTCAGGTTGGATATTTTTATTGGTAGGAGATGCAAGTATACCTGTGAAGGAGAACCCTTTATATGGGATACACGCTTTGGATTTTTGCTTATTCATAGATAGTTTCTTCTTGATCATCTCACTTCCAAGAGCTTGTTGTGAGCAGATGAGGGCAAAGCAGTCGTTTCTTTGGTGGTACCATTACAGTTCCTGGAGCAGCTGAAGCGTATTGTATGATTTTCAGCCATCTAGCATGAATGAAGTGCATGCAAATATGCTTACGCCTGCCCTCTGTAGTGCAGTCGCTACTTAGTCATATCTGCTGCTTTTTTGGAGTTGTTTATTATGGATATATTTGGATCTTCAGGCTCTGGGGAAGGACCAGTTTAACGAATCTCTGCAAAGTGAAATCTGTATAGAAGTGTTTACTAACAAATGTTTATTGTGTTGCAGTTAAGCTTTTTTTTTAAGGCATGCACCATTAGGAACTGAGTTAAGGAATCCTGGGACTTTTTTGGCAGATATATCACAGAAAGTGGGAAATTGGCTTGTGGGTGTTTTTGTACTATTGCTGATCCTTCAAAGGAATCTGAAACAAATAAGAACTAACAATCATTGCCAAACAGTGCAGTCAAGTTTTACCTTGTGAAACATGTCAAAATGTTTACTTAGACTAATGTCTGCCCCTTTGACTTCTAGTGCATACAATATCCAGATTAGAGGACTTAATAATAAAAACTAAGGGGGAGAAAGTCCAGTCTTGTCTCTTAATTTTCCTGAATATCCTAAATGATGAAAAAAGTGGTAGAATGATGACATATTTTTTTCAAGTGATAGGAAAGGGAAGCTAACCTGACTGCTGGAGCTTTGCCTGGTAGGCAAGGTAGCACATTCATCTGGCTCTTTTAAGAGCATCTTTATGATCCACACTTGAGGCTTTCATCAAAAACAGGGAAAAGGGAGAATTGCATCTTAAATGTACTTACTGTGTTATGGTTTTTGTTGTCATTTTACCCAACTGAGAAGCAGGAAAGTACAGTTTGAGCACGGGACACCCTACAGGTTACTGGTGTTCCTTGAATCATTGTGCTATGAGAACTGATACTGCCATGTGGTGTGGGTGGTTGCACTGTAATAAATAGTCTGCTTTCTGATTATTTTAAAGAAATATCATGCTAAGGGTGTGCATGCTAATATGCTACAGCAGATATTCTTTTACTTGCAGCAATCATCTTGTGTACTGTTCTGACCAGCCTGGTCCCTTCTAACTGCCTTTGAATCATACTTGAATAATTCTTTTGCAGTCTACACCTTCAGTGTATCATTGTCCCTTTTATCCCACTGGCAACTGTAATGCCAAAGTAGCACCTTTGTCTTGCTTGGCCTGCCTTGCTTTCAAGGACACAGTATCCTGGTGCAGCTACGTTTTTTCCTCACAATGTGTCTCTTGTGAAATAATGTATTTCCTTTTCTGGATTCTCAAAATTTCACTGAAATGCCGTAGCTGTGAAACTTATTGGTGAACATCTGCCCAATCCTACTTAATTGTGTTTATAATTGTGTCTTAAAATAAGAAACCAATGAAATGTGGTTCAGATCAGGGATATAGAGCTGAGCTGCAGTTTATGATGAATATGGTAATATTAAATTCTGTAAGCTCTTAACTTTAGTAGCCTCTGAGGTTCTGCCCATCTTCTGTGTCACGTTATTTTCAAGCACTTAACTGGAATGCTACAGCTGCTATAATAATGTAAAATACCTGTTGTTTTAATACACATAACAGTATTATGTAAGAGCTTAAGAGGATTTGAAAAAAACGTATATTCCCTTACAACTCTAGGATAACTCACCCTGGCGGAGTTCTAGTACACATAAGTTGATTGAGTCACCAATGTTAAGAACTTAATGAGAAATAATTATACTTGCAAATTATAAAACAGTGCATGTTCACTTTCTGAAAAGCTGAATCCCTCTGTTACAGTGATCTTCTACAACTGTGCTGGGACACAAATGTTACACTCTATTTGACAGCCTGTTTTCTTTTCTTTCTTTATGTATCATTGTTGGTTTTTCTGCAGCAGAAAGTTGCAGAAAAAGGAGTTACTGACTACTATCTAGTTACTGACTGGACTTTACTTGAGAGATGATGGCCTAGGCTTTATTATAATCTTAGTTCATGTTGAAGCATGTCAGATTTCAGGTATCTGGCTGTTCCTGACTAATTTGGGATGCTATAAATGAGAATAAGCTATTGAAACTGAGTAACTGTTGGTTGGAGTCAACATATTTGTCAAGATTTAAGCAGTTTGTATCCTAGATAGAAAACTCCAGTCTCGTAGTGGCAACTTAAGTCAATTCAGTACTTGAATTTTGTGTTACCAGATTTATTGCTAATCAAACAAAACTATATGATATTTGACCTTGAAGATATTAAGAAATTTAATAGCAATTATTGTTGTTTGTAACACGTACTAAGGGTATGCACACATACTTGCATCTGAACCTTTGTGTTTGAGATGGTGTGTGATGCTTTCACCTCCCTTGATATGGGAAGAAAATCATGTTTGTGGTTCTGAATTTACACAACAAAGATGTAGGTGTTAAAACAGGGCTAACATTGAAATGTTATGCCACACTGAAGTGTTCACTGATTAATGGCAGAATGTTTAGAGCTCCTCTTAATGGTCTTAGCTGCACTGCCTGGCATGACAAAATTATGTGGTAATGTTAATAAATAGACATTGGAAAAAGGTGAAACAATTCTGAGAGTTCATGAACATGGAGTAGATGAAGCAGCTTCTCTAAAGGAGTTTAGTTTGGTGGAGAAATCGAGTTACCTGCTTTCTGCAAAGTTTCTGCAGTAAGTTTCATAGATATAAAGATTTAGCATACTGTCTAAAAGATAGTGATACTGTCACGAATCATCTGATATGCAAAATATTTCTTCATCAGTTCATGTTCCTAGCTATTTTGGGGGAAGAAAAAAGAAGAAAAAAACGAAAATATGATGGGATTTAGAATATTAAAAATCTTCAAAAATCTACTCAGATACTGTTTATCAAGCTTGGAAAAGTATAATTCTGGGCTAGGGCGTCCAACTACCATGAGTTATCTCTGTTGCTTATACAGTTGTTGACAGAAATACCCAGATCTGGATTGCTTAAATGTGTGAATGTCTGTAACTAAGAAATCCGTACAAATTTTAGGTAGTTGATGAAAATTTTTTCTGTTAGTGGGAACTGCAAAACATGAGATTATCAGCTGAAACTAGTTTTTCTATATGTTATGACATCACAGGGTCTGAACAAAGTTTTATAACTGATTTACAGATACAGAAAGAAAGTACTAGCAGATATCACAAAACTTGGAATAAGTACTTTTAAAAGACATTGTCACATACTACTATGCAGAAGATAATTTATGGCTATTCTGGAAGATCTGGTATTTATCTATACAGTAATGCTTCAGGAGCAGCTTCAGAGCTTAAGTGCTGTATTGCTGAAGCCTCTGGTATGTAAACAGGGTAATGTCTCTCTTGCTTTTTTTCTTTAAAAATGAAAGGCCACGGGCTGTCCTTTGAGAGAAGGCATAAGAGGAAAACAGATACAACATGAGATTAATTGCTTTTGGAGCTGTGGCTTGTGTGAGGACTTTAAACGGTGTAAAGCTATTGCTGAGTTCTTAAATCTGTAGGCAACTAGTATTTGTCTTGTGTAATACCTCCTCTTAGAAATGGAAAGTACCTTGTGAACTGCAGCAAATTATCAGCAAGGCTGTGAAAGTACTTTGGGCTTTTAACATATTTCACAATTGGAACCAGTGCCAATAACTACCAGTGATGGGTTTGTCAGTGGCTCGTAGTTCCATCCGTCTTAGTGCCTCTGTCCTCTTAATAACTTTGGGTCTAGTGTAAAATCATCATCTCACTGTTACTGCTACCCTCTTACTATTGGTTTGGAGTCTGTATGTCAGCGTAGTCTCTGTTTTTTCTCATTCACCTGCTTGGAAAGAAAAAGGAAATAAACATTCTTGACTTTTAAAGGGGAGGCCTTGACGGACCAATTCAGATGCAGTGGCTTCTTTAAGTTGTCTGTATGGAGGGTGATTCTCACACAGATACCAGCTATTAAGTGGAGTTTCTACAACACAGTTCTCAAATTTTAGTTTGCTTTTTGCTAGTGTTCTGAAGATCACTTACCACAGCTTAACTGCGTGAAAGAGGAAAGCTTATATTGTCTATGGTTGATGTTACTGCGCTAGTCTTAAGAAAAGAGATGGTAGACAGCAATCTGTAGATCTGAAAGTTTGGGAATTCCTTATCTAAGAAATAAATGTGTTTTTTAATTGATGATATCCAGAATCCTGCATTGTATCTTTTACATTTTCTCATGCATTTGATCTACTTCAGTGTCCTGCTCTTAAGTCATGCAGGCTCTCATCATTTTCTGTTACGAAATTCTGTTTGTAACTTTTTTCTTCTCAAATCTATAATAGTGCTGCCCTTCCCATCCGCCAACAATTTGTTGGCCCAGGAGCAATGTTTTACCAAGTTTATTGACCTGCCAAATATTTCTGCTGCTGGCTGTTTACTGAATAATGGACCTTAGATTTGAAGAATTCTTGCTGGCATTTTGCTTTTACTTCAATACTAAGAAGAGTTAAGTCTAGACATCAGTAGCTCTAATGCCTGCAATACATTCTAAAATGATGAAACACATTTCATTAGGGATTTCCCAAATGTTTAGAATGGCAAAACTTCATCAGCAATTGATGCCTCTTGTATCTTTTCAGAGCAAAATTCTACAGACTGTTTAAAACTAGGGAGTACAGTTAGGTTTTGCAGGTTAATTCTTCTTTTTATGCTTGTAACACAGCATTACTTGATAACTCTTCATCATGATCTTCATCATTTTAGAGGTAGTCAGTGCTGAATAGTAGAGAGATTTCCTGATATATCTTGACATGTCAATAACACAGTATGGGCTGGACATGGACCCTGATGCTTAACAGGAAAATTAAAGAAGTGGATGTACACCTTGAAAAAATCTCCTGTAGTGTTTTATCACGGAATTCACTGGGAGCAGGAGAGTTTGTAGGGTTTGTCATCAATGGAAGGGAAGATATGTCTGTATGCTGTGGTGCAGTCACTTGAAGTAGAATATAAAGCTTTAGAGGCCATTGCATATAGACCGGCTGAGTTGTAACACTGCTGCCTCTGTGAATTGTTTTCCTCTGCCCCCCAAAAACGCTACAAAATGTTTGGCTGTAGGGTGAGTGTAGATTGCCATGGTTTCTTTGAGTACCTTTGAGTGGTAGTTGTGAAGGCCATAGGAAGGTGGAGGAAGAAAGGCTTTGCTGGATCATGACACCTGTATGCAAACAAAGGAGAATACACTTTCCTGGGATACTGACTCCCACATTGAGTCTTGAATACTCAAGAAATAGTGGGTACTAGGAGCTTCAAAAGTTTGAAATACGCTCGAGGAGCTGCATAATGACAAGTTTTCAGGCCATGTGATAAGCACTGAGTGTATGTATTTTTCACATGTCACTCTTGCAATGCCTTTTGCCCGCTTCTAGTGCGTTGGTGCTCCCTTATACCGAAAAAAAGGTGATAAAAAGTCCTCTGGGGGAAAGCAAGTTGATACATAAGTAAAGCTGCAACAGTGCAAGTAGTGGGTCATATAGTAACAAGACAGACTGTTTTTAAAGGTTCATAGATTACCCTGTAAAGACACCTTACATTAGGATGGCAGATAAAAATTGGGAGGAAATATTGGAAAAAAATATAAAAAATTATACTTGCAGTTTATTTTACTGAGTTAATATGTTATTCAGATTGCTCTCAGATTCCTATGATTTGTACAAATTATTTTCAGAGTGAAAGAAAAATTGCTTCTGAATCTTCACATTCTGTGTATGTCAGATTTTGTATTTAGTGTTTCTAGGAACACAATCAACATAAGTCTTACCATCAACATACAATTATATAGTAAATAAATAATTGGTGTAGATGCTGTTACTTATCTGAGACATAAGAGAGCAAAAGTAGAAGCAGGGTAAAACTTTAATCTCTCTGGTGGATGTGTGTAATGTGTGCATCCACTGAACTATTCGTTCTAAACTCCTGTTACAGAAAATGAAAGCATGTGCTTTACAAAATGATTCATCTGATCTCTTAGGCTATCTGCTTTAGGGTGCAATTTGTTTTATCACAGACTCTTATCTGTGTTGACTGAATCTCCATTTATTGTCAAGGGAGACAGGAATGGTTAGCTGTCTGTGGACAGACAAGTCCCAGTGAAGATTACTTCAGCTTTTATGTCTGTTGGACTGATGATGCAGGGAAGTCTTTGCATTGATAGTTTTTCAACATTTTGTTTAAATGGGACCGTGAAGCTTCATCTTCTAAAGTAAGCTAATACACACATTAGGGTAAGATGAACTAGGCTGGTCTTACATGCAGTGTGTAATCTAATGAAACTTTTTGAATAGGGTGAAATGCTTAAAGAAAACCTAGTGTCTGAAACATGCTCCTTTTTCTAAACAGATCTATTCATCCATCTTTTAAAGATGGTTGAATCACAATGCTGTTGCTAAGCTTTTTAATAGGATGCATGTGATATTATAAAACAGCTCCTGCAGATCTCCATTAGGGGCTGTTTGCAGTGTTTTGAGGGATAGGTATATGAGCTTCTGTGGAAAGAAGGATCTGTTCTGAATTTATTTACTGGTAAATGTCTACACTGCATAAAATGAGTATTGGGGGCGTAGCTGAATTCTGGTATAATTAGGGAAAAATGCATTTTTAGAACCATAATTAGCCACGTGGATTAAGCGCTGCTAATGGTTAGTAAACTCACCAACTAGAAAAACCAAACTCTAATGCTGAAAAATGAACTTATCAGGGGTTTAACATAATGTGAATGAAAAGACAGGTAAATATTTTCTGTGATATAGCTGTCTTAAATGCTTTTTTGCAGGCTGTCATTTGGCTTGCTGTTAACATGTGGCTGGTGGAAATTTTGCTTGTTGTCTGCTTTAGTTGAAATTGCTTCACTTGGGAAAATGTTCAAGAGATCACGCTGTAAACTGGATCACCAAAATGATCCATCATTAAAAGTAATCCTGTTTTGGAGGGTCATGGCAAAACTAGAGGCTTGTGTGGTTTCATCTGTAGTCAGTCCCAGAAGTTGTACTGTTGTAACTAAGGAGACAACAACAAAGGGGCTCAAAGAGGCTCTAGCTTGAAATAGTGGATCCTAAAGTACTGTCAAAATTCTACTTTCTTAGTCTTAAGAGAAACTGAGAAAAAGAAACTGCTCTGAAATGTATTGGTATGGCAACTGTGCTCCTTTAGATAGCATATTTAAATTGTAACCAAGGCTTGTATCTATATACACCGTGACATTTTTGCATCCACTTCCTACTACTGAACAATTCTAAACTTTTGTACTTTCCAACCATGTGTTACATCTGAGATCTCTGTATTTAGCGGTGGGAGCTTCATCTATGCAGATTTATTTTAAAACTACAGAGTTAAGGGTTAGTTGGTCTGTTATTGTGGAGACTAAGTTAAACTGTTAATGAATTTGCATTAATTTCGTTACAGCTAATGGGGCTGCAACATTAGTAAACATAGTTTATCTTCCATTTCAGTAAGCTCTTATCCTATTGATTACTCTCTGATATATTTCTCCATTGCTTAAATGTAACTGGGTTTTGCTGGAATTCTGTTGACAGGTTGATTTTTATGTGTATTCTGTGATTTAAAGTTAAATCACTTGTTGAGCTTGTACAATGATGTTTGAGAATGTGCCAAGTGAACAAAGTAATGAACATAAATCTTTCCTTGCTGCTCAGTGTTGCAGTTGAATTCAGACAAGCTGTCTTTAATTTGTGTGCTCCAGTTCCCTTTAATTTCTTTAATCTAGAAGCAGTTAGGAGTCAGATTGGGATGCTGTGGAGACAGCAGCACTATAAAGCATGTTTGTTGTGGGGGGTTTTGTTATTGTTGTTGGGTTTTTTTAAATGCTGGCAATCTCTTCAGGAGTGAGACTCTGGAGTTGCATGACCATATGGGGCACAGCTGATTAATATATCCCCTTCTGCTTCATACAGGCTAAGATTGGGTGGTTTATGTATGTACATGGACTGGTTTTCATTAGTGTTCATTTTGGGGTTAGGTTAGTATGATGGAACACTACACAACTATAAAGCAAAGTATTGCTTGGAAGCATTGTTAGTGTGCAGTAGTAGTGAAAGAACCCTCAAAATGGCCTTAGAAAGTAGAATAGAACAAACCAGAAAATGAGTGGAGATGGGTGAGAGGAATGCTAAAGCCTGTGGAATAACCTCTGCAAAAGGATTTATAGACTAGGATTAGAACAAAATTGAGTTGAAGCTAGGAAGGAAGGAAACTAATTCTGAGTTGCTTGAGGCAAGGTAAATGGAGTATGGTGGTTCTTGTTTTGGAACAGATGGTGAATGAGAAGATGCACAAATTATCAAGAGATTAAAAACAAACAAGAGGAAGTGGTTCTTCTCACAGCACATAGTTAAGTTATTCAGCTCTGCTGCAGTATGTTCTTGATGCTAAAAATTCAAATGCTTTAATAAAGCACCTGCCCAGTTTCACAGGGAGGGGTGGGGTAGAATCCATCAAGTGCTATTAAACACAAACCCACTGCTCTCAGATGTAAAGAAGTTTTTGAGTCTCTGAAAGACAAGGAGAGTTTTATTGTTTATTGTTGTATTTGCCATTGTATTATGTTGTTCCCTATGCATTCTGTAATAGTGCCTACCAGGAAGGAGAGTGGGCATTTAGCTTAATGTGGCTTGCTTTAATTCAGTTTTGTGCTTTTTTGAATAAGGATGGGATGTTGTTACATGGGAATGTAGGGGAAGCTCTGTAAGATGAGCAGTTTGTGAAGTGTTGGGAAGCAGATATGCCAAACATCATCTAGTGGAGTGGTTTTTGAAAGAACACGTGAAGCATAGTGCTTAGTAGCAGAATAAAAGGGTGCATACAGCAACACAAAAGCCAGTGAAGTCTGTTGAAGCTTGATGACTATCTTTAAAGAAACACAAAACCCCAAACCTCAATGTTTACTTTTTTTGTTATTGTATTAATGCCTGTTGTACTTAACCCTGTTCCTTTTCTAGGTTATGACGTTTTGGAAGCTAATTGATTTCATTCAAATTTTACAGGCGTGGAGGTCTCAAACTGAATTCTATGGGTTTTGTGGAAGCAGACAGCTGGATAGTGAAGAGGTTGTACCATGGCTCCAGCTGAGAGAAGCAGTAAGGTGAGCTTGTTAAACATCACAGAATCCTCATAGGACCCCCAACCTTGTAATTGAATTCATATGAAACCAGGTTCATTAGTTTCACTGTCTGTGAAATAACTTGTTTAGCAGGGAGTGTTTTTAATCTAATGCTTACATTTCAACTTGAGAATAACTAATGTAAGGGGCTGTTTGGTTGCCAGCTTCCTTTTCAAAGTTTTTCTTTTTGAAGTTCAGTTTTGAAACTGAAAATATATTCTAAAGAGCTGTTTTTTCTGTATTTTAGAGTTGGCAATGAGCCATCTAATTTTCATATTTCTAACTGCTTTGTACTCAAAGTTGGAGAAATGGTTAGCTTTTTGATAGCTACAGTTTTTTTTTTTAACCTCAATCTAAGTTAACAATACAGGAAAAATTCTGGTAGGTTTTGTATGTGGAAAAACAAAAAAAGACAATGGGACATAAGCCCTTCAAAACTAGTTTTGAGTATGAATATTTTGTAAGTTTGGTCTTGTTTGCTTAAATGCCAAATACCTGGTAAGCAGGAATTCACTACACAAAAGCTGAACTCTTCTTCCCCTTCTCCTCACTCATTCCCAGGCCTGATGAGCATATGCAGCCTACCTCCAAACTTTTTATCACCAGTTTGTGTAACTTCAGTCAAAATATTTAACAAGCTTTATTTACCACTGAGTGCATCCAACCCAAATGTTTCATTTCAGCCTTCAAAGCTTTGTTCCTTTGCTGTAATTACAGTATTGATTGATAATGCTTAAGCTAATTAGAGTAACACAATTAAGTATTGTATGTTACTTGACTAAACAGAAAGCTGTTAAAAAGGGGGAGGTAAAAGTCCCAAGTCATGCCATCTGAACTTTGTATTAAAGCTGTTTCATGTGCAATATGAAGGGATGTGCCAAAAAAGGGATGTGTTAAGTATGCTCCTCTTGATATTCTGTGCTGCCCAGCTGTTTTATAGTGTATCTGGAAAAGTTACAGATTTCAGCTTTGCCAGTTTTAACAGTCTTTATAACATCGAGTTCAAGTGCTGCTTGAAATGTTTCTGACTCATGACAATGAAGGCCACTGAATTTGTGACAAGTTTTCATTATTGAAGTGTTAAAACTCACTTTCTTCAAGCATACTGATAATGTGATGTCAGAAATCTGCAAGTTAGCACAGCCTGCCTTACTAAATCCTTTGCAAAAATTTCTGAAGATGATTTTATAAATAATCTGTAGTAATGTGCTAATGTAACCTGGGGTAATTACAGGATAATAATTTTGCTTACTTTTATACAAGTATGTAATCTTGTCTCTTTGTTTTTAGGTATGCTTGACAGTGATTATGGACTATTTATTTGCATCAGATACTCTTATATGAAAATACCACGTTTCCAAAGAGCTTAAATATTATTTCATCTTCTGAAACAGAATGGCAGGCTTCAAACGAGGATATGATGGAAAAATTGCAGGATTGTATGACTTGGATAAAACTTTGGGCAGAGGCCATTTTGCTGTGGTCAAACTTGCTCGGCATGTCTTTACAGGTGAAAAAGTAGCAGTAAAAGTCATTGACAAGACCAAACTGGACACTCTTGCCACTGGACATCTCTTTCAGGAAGTCAGGTGCATGAAGTTAGTGCAGCATCCCAACATTGTGCGGCTGTACGAAGTGATTGACACCCAGACAAAGCTTTATCTCATCTTAGAGCTAGGGGATGGCGGAGATATGTTTGATTACATCATGAAACACGAGGAAGGTCTCAATGAGGATCTGGCAAAAAAATACTTTGCTCAAATAGTTCATGCTATATCCTACTGCCATAAACTGCATGTAGTTCATAGAGACTTAAAACCAGAGAATGTCGTTTTCTTTGAAAAACAAGGACTTGTGAAATTGACTGATTTTGGCTTCAGCAACAAATTTCAGCCTGGAAAGAAGCTCACCACAAGCTGTGGATCTCTTGCCTATTCTGCTCCTGAAATTTTACTTGGGGATGAATATGATGCACCAGCAGTGGGTATGTATGTCTGCTTTGAATTCAACCAGTAATCTATAAACATAAATACCATGATCTTGTACCTCTGTGTTCCGTTTCAAGATAATGCCAAATATGGAAGGCAGCTAATTGGCAAGAAGCAATATAACCTCGATGAGCTGTGGATGAGGTCATGCTGGAGCAGCTCTGTTTGGAGGAGATACTCAAACATTCTCAAATATGCTTTAAAATTATTTTTGTATGAAATGGTGCTATTGTATAGATTGTAATTGTTTTTTAAAAATGAGTAATAATGTGGATGCAATGAGTATATTTGTAAATACTGTGTTAGAGAGAACCCATCATCTTTTCTGAAAAGTTGTCTTTTTTTGAATTTATTTTTAACAAGACCCCACACTCCCTTGCACCCAGCCACGAGTGACTTTCTTTGCTCAATTTAGCCATATAAGAATAGCATTGTGAGCCCAGGCTGCTTACATGTTCTGCTGCAAGGTGGTGGGAAGCCCTGTGTACCAAGTACTAACTCAGCTATCAAAGGAGGAGACAGGGAGTTAGGTTAAAGAAAGCCTCAACTCCCTCTATCCCACCTCTGCCCTTTCATTGTCTGAGAACCAAAAGTAGTGGATGAGTTCTAAGTTGCTCCTGATTGTGTAAAAGGTAAAAGAAATAGTAATGTGTAAATGAGTCTACATGTTTCTAGCTGCGGGGTGGACTGCTACATGTAATTCTCTTGCTGTCTCTCTTAGGTCTGCTGCTTATTGTAGTAGAAGTAATTTAGATTCTTTTTAGAAAATAGCTTTAGAATTGATGGGGTCACTGAATATTGTCCTGTAGTCATACAGATTGCTTAAATCTGTTCGTTGAGGTACAGCTCACTTCCCCAGCAGGTGTAGGCACATATAATTGCAAATGGTGCTCCAAGAATAGCTTCTGGTAATCAAAATGCCTCTTGTTTTTATCAGTATCTGATACTTTCATGGGTGTTACAGCACCCATTAGGACTCTACATGGCTCTGTGTGTTTTGTTATGTTTTATAGTAGTGACTGTAGTGATGGTTTAAATTAAGGCAGAGTTGTCCAGGTTTTTGCTAATTTACCTGAGGTGAACAATCAGCTAATTTTGTGTGCTGACAGTCACAATGCTGAACTACAATTCTTGCATTATTTTTAAACATAAATATTTTTAGCTGTTAGGTAAAATATTTAGGTTCTTTGCCTAAACATTTGAATAGCACTTTGTGGCTTCTGTCTTTGAATAGGTATTGTCCTCTGGGTTTTCCAGACTTGAAAGTACTTTCCCAAGTGTGCTATAATTAGGAATTTTGGATCTTTGTTATCTCTGGGTTTGAAAATTGATGTTGATGCTACAGCGATACTTTACAAAATGATTTCTGTTTGGAGTCAGATGATTCAGATGAGTTGATTCTGGTTTTATTAGTGGCAAACTAGAGCTCCCAACTCCTGAGTTTTTCTGTGTTCTGTTATCTCCTTTTGAGAATTTCCTGAAGCACAAGTGTAACTGACAGCAGTGGCCTTCAAAACTAGAGGGAAAAGTGCATTTGTTAATTACAAATTATACAATGCTTTATGTGAATTATTTCTTGAAAAATGGAATAGCAGTCAAATTTTGGAGGATGAGCAGAAAATTAGATTTTGATATTGCTGCCCAGTTGAAAATGCTTGGAAAAAGGAGGTGTGTGGAGATTAATGGGGGAAGGGGAATTAGGAGCATTATGACCAGATGGTCCAAACTGAATTATATAGTCAACAAATCATGCTTTGGACCTCTTAATGATAAATGTAATAATGTTTGTTAGAGGACTTTGTAAACAACTAGGGAGGTAAACTTCTGAATAGTGCTAAAAGAAAATTTTTGAATGGATTCAGAGAGAGAGAGGTCTGGTTAATATGGTGTGTATCACATTAATATGATTGATGTGAACAGTAGAAAAATGAGGAAAAAATTTAACTATGTAACTTTTAACTAGTGTCTAAGGATGCCAGTTATCTTCTATTTCTGAGAATATTTAAATATCCCTCCATGGTTAGTTCTTGCTTACTTATTCCCCAGTATGCTGTCTCAGCTGCTGGATACTTCAAACTTCTATCCTAGTTGAGCAATTGCAGGGCTTGTATCCTAATATTTTAGTGGCATATTTTTCATCACTTTGTAATGCACCATGAAATCTCTCTGAAGTACTGTCAGTTACCAGAGTAAAAATACCAGAATTTACTATTAAGATTCCAATAAGATGATGACCTTGAAGGGTCCGGATTTTCCTTTTCTAACTGTGGGTAAAAAGGTAAGATACACTATACAAATTTTCTAAATATGATTTATGTATTTTAAATACAAAGATCATGGGGGGGAAAAATAGGGCCTTTTTTAAAGCCCTCTTTCCCCTAAAAGAAATCTTAAATGTAGGTTTAGGAAATCTATCACTAAAATTGTAATTATGTAACTGAGAAATGAGCTTCTGCAAACCTTTCTTAAACTTGAAAGATAAACTTTCATGCTAGGATGAGATTCTACTTGTGGGCTAGGAGTATGTATAAATTCAAAAATAGAAATTTTGAAGAAAGAAATTTCATCAGTTACATTCTGATGCCAGTAATGTGCAAGGTGTGTATGTATAGCTTGAAATAGTGGTGGAGTGCTGTGAGCTCATTCAGCTGTTGGCTGAATGGGGCTATTAATATTGCAATAATAGTGACTGCCAATGGCAAAGATCCTTCCACCACTTAGGATGAAATTACATTACAGCTGAACCAATCTAAAAACTTATTCCTTAGTAAAAAGGAGGTCATGCTCTCCCCAGTGCAGTGACATGGTCATGCCCCCTTGTGAGCATCTGACCACTTGAAATCTAACTCAGTTTACTAAAATGACAAATTGAAATGGATTCCCCTGCTTACACTCTGTGCATATTAAAGTACCTTTGCATTCATTGTGTTTTTAAAACCCCATGCCTGTTATTTATGCAAAATTATTGCAAAAATTATTGGAACTAAAACTGATCAGGGTGTATGATGGGGGTTTTTTGGCCAAAGAGTTTGCCACAAATGTGGCTTTTTGGATCTCTTATGAATAATATTAGAATGAGTACATAAAGGAAGATAATTTACATCTTCTTTCAACAAACAACTGAAATATTTAGGGCAAGTCTTTATTTTATGCTTAATAAAGATAATAGAAAAGCTTGCTTTTTGAAAACAACTGTTTCAGCTAGTTGAGGATTAATCTGCCCTTTGTGATGTCACTTGAAAGTCTGCACACTTGAAAAGAGCCTAGTTAATTTAGGTCTCTCATTTCCTTTTGTGTTTAATGCTGTAGTTAAAATGATGCAAGAGGAATATTGGGCAATGATCATATGTTCCCAGGGCTTGTCAAAAAGCTGAGTTAGATAATGAGAAGTTCTGTTGCTTGTAATTTCCCATGGTTTTTTCCATACTTAATTAAAATTTGTTCCAATCAAAGTGAGAGGCTTGTTGTTGCACATAAAGTTCATTTCCTAAATCAATGGCTGTGCTGCTTTAGATCACAGTTCTGTCTAGAGCAGTGATGTGTGCTACCATGAGCTCCATCAGTATTTAAAAGTTGATAACTACAGATGAGAAAGAACTGTGTACTTTTGGTAGTACTCTTCCTTTTGCTCTACCACCATCAACAGAAATTGGATCATTAAATAAATAGAAATTGCCTCTTTCCTAGGTGATAAAATTTAGTTGGAGTTTTTTGGATGAGTTGATTCTTTCAGAGGAGGGCAGGTTCTATTTTAACTGCTTGGCATCTCTACAAAGTGTGAAGTGCTGTGTAGGCTTCAGTAAGACATAGACACTTGTGATAAGTTCATATTATTGAAGTTGGGTATTTTGCAAATGCATGGAAACATTTGCAGAGTAAATTCATTCTTCTGGGGATGAAAAATGGGCAAATTCAGATTGTAGCATTGGGATTTTGTATATTTAGCACAGTTGAGCACTGGCCTTTAGAAAAGCACTGTAATACACAAATAACATTGCAGTTACCATCACAGTTACTTGGCATTGCAGTTTGTCATCACAGCAACACACAGAGAATGGTGGCAAGATGTTCCTCATAAAAGACACGACTAACGAGAATATTGTGGCTGCTGTAGCTCAGTGCTACTCAACTGGCACTTTGTAGTCCAAATGCAGCTTGCTGCTGCCCTGGAAGTTGCAGATAACTTCTGCTGCTTTAGAAGTTAGATAGGGGCTTGCACAACTCAGACCTGGATATCTTCTGTCAGTATGGTAAAACTACGTATTCATTACCTGGTCATGTGTTTTTGATTGCAGAAGGAAACAGGGGCCTTGTTATACAGACACTCTGCTTTCCTGAGATGGTGATACACTGCCTTTAGACCCACTTTGTGTCTGTTGGAATGAACCCAAATTCTTTTCTTTCCTTTTTGCATCAAGCATTTGCAAGGGCTTTTTACTTTAGTATAGTGTTGCTGGAGTGTGCTTAGTGTTTCCAAGCTTCAGCCATGTTCACAGGGTGCTTGAGCATAGCCAGCTAGCCCCAGAGACCCTGTCTGGCCTGTGTGGAGCTGGTTTGGATGTTCCTGGGTGTGTATGACACTTTATTCTCAAACTGAATGACTAATGTCAACCTGTGGCTATATACAGTAACCTTTTGCACTAAAAAACTACTGAATATAAGATTTGACTGACTGGTATTAAAAAAGAAGGTTGTAAGATATTTGCAGATCATAAACAATATTGAATAACTGAGCATACCTGGCAGCATTTTGGAGTTTGAGTATGATCAAAATCAGATTATAGCCAAGTTCTCAGCAATTAGAAGCATTTCTCTGCTTGTTTGGTTTAGAAAATCTCCCTTGTTGTTATATTTCAGCACTTCAGATCATTTATACTTAGATACAGCATGGAATGATCTTGAGGCTGGAAGGGCACTGAAAGTGTTGTGATACTTGGCTGCTTCCAGTATAAGGTGTGCCTCCCCTTCTGTTTTGCTTGCATTGGTGCAGAGCTACCCCTTCTCCTGTGCTGCACTCTGCTGCATGGCTGGCCCTTTGATGAACTGACTGTTATCAGCTAATGTGACAGAAAACTGTTAGAAAGCCAAAAACGGACAGAAATGCTGCTCTCTGCAAGCTTAAACTTCTGCCAGGTTAGCAGAGCTGCTCGTTCCCTTAGGATGGAGTGGAAGAGGTGCTGCACAGGAAGGGAAGGGAAGGAATCTGGAGCTTGGAGAAGAGTTCTGGGGGAGAGGGGTAGGACCTGTCTCTTGAGTTAGGAAGTTTAGGTAATACCAGCTCTGCCTGGCTCACTTACTTTCCACCTTCTTTGTAAGAGAAACTCTTGACTGAAATTCATCATCATTGCCAGTCTATTTTTAGGAGAATTGTACACTCTAGTTCTTGGCTTCAAATGTTTTTTGAAGGAAAACAGAAGAAACTGATGTGAGTATTAGGTGTATTTTGTTCTGCTGTATTCTCTAGTGTACTGGTGTTAGTGGCCAAGCTTTTCTGCTTCACATTGCTTTGCTGGGTATCTCATACTGCTGAAAAAACTGAGTCAAATCAGAAATTAATTTTTTATACTTTTTAGAAGGGGCAAACAGAAGGAATTGGTTGTAGAACACTTTTAGAAAGTCAAAGTCTTGAGGATAACAAAGTATTTATGTTCTGCAGCAAATTGCATGCAAATAGTGAAGTTTATTTTTAATGAAATGGGAGTTCAGTTTTCATGCAGTTTGCTATCCTTTGGTTCTTTTTTTTCCCCATCAATCCAATTACTGTACTGACCAGAAACTATTTTTAATGCTCAAAATTGAGGATGTTACATTGCAAATACTGGAGCCTTGCGTTCAGAAGTGAAGCTTTGATATGATGGGCTGCAGTGAACAATGGGAACCTGTGATCCTGATAACTTCTCAGTAAATCTGAGCAAGCTAATATTTATCAAGTATAATTTATGTTCTGTTCCAGATTACTTTATGCAGAAGTTTCCATTCATTCACCAGTAAACTGCTGGGTGAAACAAAGAATAATTTATCCAAGTGCAACTACAGAGAAGCTGTCAAGATAGGCTTCAGTTACTGCTATATCAGCTAAACTGTAATTTAAATACAGAGATACAGTCATGTTGCTGTGTTCATGGGAGAACTGTTTTCATAGTATTTCAAGCTGCTGTTGTGCAGCAAGGTTTCGTTATGATGAATACATCTCCACAGCCAGGAAGCTTAATTTCATCTATCTTTCAAACATGTACTCAGATTAATTATTTCCAGCCTGTGGCTGACTAATTTGGCAACAGATCTGGTGGGACCAAAATCAGTGGTGTACTACCTAGTTATAAACCAGATGCCCAAGTTTTGCATTCATGTGTAAAGCTGTATTCAGATGTTAATTTTTTCTAAATAAAGTACAAATTATGCATTATACAGCTAAAATGTGTAGGAAAAGATAGTTCATCCAAAATCATGAAGAATTTTTAATATACCAGAAGCAAATTATCTTTATATACCAAAAAAATAACAAAGTCATTGCAGTGAAACATGTGCAATAGCTGTATGTGCTGTGTAGACTTTGATATGTCCAATGATTTTGAAAACATATTTTATAAAGAAGAAAACTTCCTTTTATTTTTAACTAATTATTATTGGGTTTTATTCTGGCTAATTATTTTCTGGAGTTGTAGTATTGGAATTCATGCAGAAAATGTTGGTTTAGTTTGTTTTTTTAATATAGATTCAGTAACTTTTTGTGGCTGACCAACATATATCAAAGGAGATAGAATATATTTTTAAATGCAGAACTGATGATTTGGAGTAAAACAGGCTATTTTGGAATAAAGGAAGGCATGTGTTCAGTAAGACCTTTCAGTGGTGGTTTTTTCTGTTAAAGTACTCAAACTTGAGATGTATTAGTAACTAAAAAAAAACAGTTGTTTTTATTTTAGTGGTTTTACTCAACCAGCAAAACCCATGCTATGGACTTCAGGGAAAAATCATGAAATCATAGAATGGTTTGAGTTGGAAGGAACCTTCAAGACCATGTATTCCCAACCCTCTGCTCTGGGCAGGGAACCTCTCACCAGAGCAGGTTGCTCAGAGCCCCATCCAGCCTGGCCTTGAGCACTGACAGCAAATGGAGCATCCATAACTTCTCTGGACAGCCTGTGTCTCACCACCTTGACAGTGAACAATTTCTTCCAAATATCCAATGTAAACTTGCCCTCTCTCAGTTTAAAGTCATCATCAGCCTTTGTTCTGTCAGTCCATGCTCCAGCTCTCTTGTCTCCCCAGGACCTTCTCTTTTCCAAGTTAAACTACCCCAACTCTCTCAGGCTGTCTCCACAGGAGAGGTGCTCCAGCCCTCCTATCAGTTTCATGGCTTTCTCCCTGCAGCAGCTCCATGTCCTCCTTATGTTGGGGCTTGCAGAGAATGAGTACTGGCTGCCAGACTGAATGAGAACAGGAATCACTTCTGAAGATAAGACTTAGTTACTGATGATTGTGTCTTAGTCAAGGGAAATAACTTAGAACAGACTGTTTCACCAGACAGATAAGCTAATTAGGGAAATAATTTGCTAAATGCCATTTGCTATTTATGCTCTTTTTTTGGAGGGACAGAAAAGGAAAAATTTCCCTTCATTCTCTTGTCTGCTCTGTGTACTAATAGTAATATAGACGGGATTTTTATTGCTTTAAAACAAAGAAAACCCCCATTCTGAATGTTAATTTAAAAAATGTTAGCCTTGATTGTGGATGGTTTCTTCCTCAGCCTTCAGCAAGGGAAAAATAAATGCCATTATAGAAAGACAAAAAAAGTTGGGTTAACAGATGGTAGCCTCTCTGAGAACTGGAGAGGTCAATGTACAAGTTTATTCAAAGCCTTTTTCATTAAAAATTACAGCATGAAAGAATAGTTAAATCTGCTAAAAACTGAGTTTCTCTGAAAAAGTAATCCTTATTCTTTACTCTTACACTTGAAATTTTACCGGTCCAGTTTGAGCATATTCCATTTTTTTCGGTAGTCTTTGCACATGCCAGCGTAAAAATACTTGTGATATATAGAAATGCTGAATTCTTTTTTCACAATTATTCTCTACCTTCTCACTACTGACTTTTAAAAAGCTGCATCCCTTGCATAGATTTTTAGCTTATACAGGAGTGGAAATACTTCTCTTACTCTCTTTTAGAAGCACAAGTATATCAACAAGCACCATTCAAATGATTCACTGGTATGATACCAGCTTTTATCTTTTGTACTGTTGTATATAATGTTTTATCACTATTTTTAGTAGAAGTCTCATTTTCTGCAGTGTTTCACCTGTCATTTGAATTTTTACTCTTAAATTGTGTTTTGGTTCTTGAGACAGTTCTGTGAAGCTGTGCTATACTTTGAGTATTCATTCAGTTTCCCTCAGCCTATTCTGTGAACAGGTTCTTGAATTCCAGCTTGTAACAAGCATGCTTGCTACTTATCCTTGTGAGCTGCCAGCCTGTACCTGCTCCTGACCCCATCACAATTCCACCCTCCAATCCACATGAATTTTTTGCAATGGGGTTTTTGTGTCTTGAGCTCAAAAGAGCAGTCTGCATGTCTCCAGTTGCTCCCTAGCCCTGAACATGCCCAGAGTGCAGAGATACTGATGACCTTACATAGTTGTTTTTCCTATTTAGCTTTGCATACAAGAACTAGGTATTGAAGTGCTAGTGTGTTGAATCTCTTCTAAGGCTTGCATTCAGCAGGTCTCTATGGATTGGGCTTTCTTCATGAAATGTGCTCTGAAGAGGTAGCAGCAGCAGGTGGAACATTGTTCAGTGCCTTAACACAGTGGTTAGAGTGACTGCCCATAATCCTGGAAATTGGGGTCCATTTCCACCCTTCTTTTATCCACAGTCTGTTTGTTGGCAAAGTAAACATGTAAACACCTCTGTCATCTCCATAAAAGTGGGTTTGTTTCCTTTTAGCTTAAGTGGCTCCTAGTAGAAAATAACTATAATGTTCAGCTGTTACAGTAAACCATGTGAAGAGAAATTTGTAAAACCTGGCTAAATTTACTCAATATTACAAGTCACGTTTGAAGAAAGAGACTTTATGTAGAAACATACATCTTATCAGCTGAGCAATATACCCTGTAAACTGTTAAGCAGTTCTAAATTTAAGTTAGGAGGGAAAAAAATCAACCCTTTGCCCATCAAGGTCTGAAATAAACAACTTCAGTACGTAGACTCAATTTACATTATGTATGTAAATGCAAATATGTCTATTCCAAAATGAATATGGATTTTTCATTGCTTAAAATCACAAGTTCATATAGCATATATAAAGTGTGACAAATGTCTGACTGAGGAACAGTAGGAAATTGAGGGAATATGAAGGTATCACTTAAGTTGTAACTTGCTGAAGTCCTAAGTACTTATTTTAGGAGTAAATCACAAACTTCAGAAAGCAGTAAGTGACCAATGAAATGGTGAAGCAGATGAGTATGGATAACCTTTGTGCAGTGTGCAAACTTGAACATGACAGATGTTTGACCACCCCATGTTCAAGACAGGCGTAGCACAGACAGCTAATGTTGTAACTTGGTTTCTATGGCAGTGACTTCTTATTATGCAAGGAAGTTGCATATACACAGCCCTGGTTGTCATGGTTCATGGTCCTTTTCTGATTATTTAATGACTTGGAAAACAAAAAAAATATATTCTCTACTGCAGCTAGTTACTACTGCTTTTATTCTTATTTTATTCTTTGTCATAGCAATGACAATTTCAAGTTAACCAATTTAAAGGCTAAATTATATCTTGAGATCTTCACAGGATTTTTGAGAGACCTTGATTTTTGGCTACTGCAGAATAGAACTGTGCCTTCCTTTCCTATAACAGCTTGAAGTTTTGCAGGTGATTAAGAATGCTAAATGCATGCAGCATGTTGGGCCTAATTCCTGCTTTTCCATCAGTTTTCTAAAGAGCGCACATTAGATGACCTTTGAAAGACAGAAATAAGCAGTTTCCATAAAGCCTTCATTTGCTAATTGCTAGTTACTAAGAGTAGAAAAAGAACTTGAAATTGTGAAAAAATTGCTTGCATCTGCACTTTAAGGGTGGTCTCTAACCCTTCTCTTCCTTGTATTCCTTCAATTAAGGGTCTCAAATCTAGAACTGACACTGACACTGATTATGACAGGACAAAGTTCTGGTAATGAACACTGTTGTGTATGGCTTTGTGTATTGCTTGGGGAAATAACAAAATTTGGTAAATATACTTATAATGAAGTAACCTCTGATTATCCTTTACTAACTTCTCTAAGACAACCCTACTTAAAGATCCTGCATCTTTGAGCTAGATTACACTATTCTGGAGTAGAAGAATTCTCCAAAATTAACTGTGATTATTACATTAAATGAGTGAACAAAATTTGTATATTTAGAGAACAGAGCTATACATTTAAGTGTTTTTGCAGTATATTTTCAAATTTTTGAATTTTGAATTTGACTGAAAAATGTGCAGCTGTGTTAACAAGAGCCTCATTAAAGGTGGCATCGCATCAGTCATCTGGTTGGTTGGCTTTAGTTGCATGAGGAGTTGCAAACAATTGATGTGCTCTGGTTAAGCTGTGGCACAGAAAAGGGACAAGGAATCAACCCCTTGTTTGGAGAGTTTGCATGTGAAGGGGCAGGACAGAACTCTTGAATGTGTTCTCCTAGTACACCTGCAACATCCAAATGGCTCTGCTTTTAGAGATGAGAGGCTTGCTATAATGTGGTATTGCAGGGCTTGTGAAGGTGTTGCTAAGATGACATCTGTCGTGTGACATAACAGGGTCTGCACTAAGCCTCCCAGTGATTTTTCAGTGTTACATGTGGATTAGATTTCTCAGGCATACTCTTTCTTGCTTCCTGGTTATTAGTAGGCTTTTAAGTTTTGCTGAGGCTGCTCAGCTTTGTCTGTGACACCGCAAGCTGAGTCATTTTAGTCACCTTGGCTGTAGGTGCAGTGAAGTTGATCTTTTTACAGCTGCAGCTGTAAAAATAGGCTGAGAATAAAAGCCATGTAATTGTTTCTGTTCAGTGTTACTTCTTGCTCACATCAGAATAAACATCTGCTATGCTGGCAGGATAACAAAATACACATTTGTCAGAAAAGTATAATAGCAAGCATTGCTTGTAGTTTATAAGAGTGAGGTAAAGTGTAGTTGTTGCTGCTCTAGTGCTCTTCACTGAGAGGCTAAGAATATCTACATAATATGCCAAGGTTAAATGGTATTTAGCACTGTTTTTAGTTTCTAAAAAACTTTTTCTGCATACACATTATGCCCTTTTAGTGTATATTTTTTGCATTAAACAGAATTAGTGATATAGTGAAACACAGTAGCAGTTAAGTGCATGATGTATATTTCATTATTAACCAGAGTTTTTATTCTATTTTCATACAGCTGTGTTAAAATGATCTCATTTTACTATTTGCAGCTATTCTTATCTGGAAAGACCTATGGGTACAGACTACAAAATATAGTAACTAGTGAAAGAAAAAATACACAAAATTCTCTGTTATGTGCTGGCTAATCAGTAATTACTGTTTTATTTGTGAAAACATAAAGGTTGATGTCTAATGGACATTGCATAATGGCAAGCAGTAGTGGTTTGGGAGTTTTTGTTTGCATTTAGACAATCAGTTGGGTTTTGCTTCTAAAAAGGGCTTTTTATTTTTATGAAGTAAGTGTGCATACATGTTTATCTAAATAACTTTTGGAAAACGAAAACATCACCTGTTATTACACATATCCTTTCAAACTGAAATATAGCAAAGTATATGCATAGCCCAGAGAAGAAGCCATGTGTGTAAAATAAAAAATAAATTAGGAGGCTGCCTTGTAATGGAAAATACTTAACTGTAGGTTCAGCATCTGCTCAGTGCAGTTGAAACTTCCAAGGTCTGGTAGGGTTTTCTGTATATGGCAATTTCATGGAACTTTAATTCTCGTCTTTGGTTGCTGTCCTTTTCTCAGGACTGTCTTACTGTTTTTAAGCTTGATTTCTTACACTGCTATCTTTTTCCTTCTGTATAAACTTTTTATATGCTTATTTTTAACTAACAGTTTAATTAGATTGCTCCCCTCCCCAGCATTTTTTTCTCTTGGCTTACATTTAGCCAGTATGTATTGCTTTATTATAGCAAATGTAGTTTGTAATAATGAATACTGTGGGGACTCTTGTAAAATACTTCATGGTGAAAGAACACATGAAGCATTCTATTCTGTTGTGGGGAAGTATTGAGCAGAATACTAGGATAGTTCAAATCAGAACATAGATCTTAGGCAAAGTTAAAAAAGATGACTGGTCACAGAAATGCATAAATTCACCTGTCTTTTGTGCTTGTAAAAACCTCATGTAATCTGTTGTGTGATGGGAAGTAGATAATAAACCAAAACTTTTTGGCTGTGTGGAAACTAAACAAGCAGAAAGACAACAATTAACTTTACAAAATTAAATGTGAACCTTTTAGGTGAAACTGCCTCCCTGTCTTGTGAGGGCTTTTAAAGTCCTGCATTCCTAAACATCGCCTTTCTGGCCTCAAGTTATCCAAGTACTAAAACACTTACTGAATCTGTAAACATGGTGATGGTCATGCTGAATTTGCAGGTATGCATGATATGGTGTACCAGCCTCAAAATGCTGAGTATCTACACGATTGAGGCTCTAGTGAGCATAGCAGAAATCCAATAATTGTCCGAGTTTAATAGTATACACTTAGAACAAATTAGAGCTCTAAAGAAAATTACCATGTGGTGTTCTTATTCCCCTGTCAGCTAAACCATAAGAAGAATAGGTCATAACTAGGAAAATGAGTAATTGTTCTTGGGATGAATCTGTGTGATTTACTTTGTTAAATAAAATTGTAGCCATCCTTCAGCATGAAATGCACATTGAGTATTTTGAATGGACAAGATGCAGTTGAGTAGGTAGTTTATGTGGATCCCTCTTGCAAGTCTTTCCAGGAAAAAGCTGGTGTGCTCTGTGTCCCAGATCACTGCTGGCTGCTCTCCCCTCTTCCGTGGGAGGTGCCTGCCCAGTCATCTCTCAGCTGTTTGGTTTTCCTAGGTACAGATCTGTAACGTGTTAAGGGTTTAAGACCCAAAATTGCTGCTGAAATTCCCAGAGCATGGAGTTGTAGCTGAAGTTTAAGATCATGAAGATTTTATTAACCATATATTGGAGCAAGTAATTTATTGTTCTGCTTGCTATATGATGCATTTCTTAATATTTATGTTTCCTTTATTGAATGCAGTGACACTCATTGAATATTTTTTCTTAGGCAGGCTCTTAATAAGAATTTGAGCTAAATATTAGCTATTACACTAAGCAGAAAGCAACCACAGGGCTTCAATGCCCCAAAGTGCTTCTTTTTCATCTTTTGGTATGCCATTCCACCGGGGAGCAAGAGAGTTGTTAAATGTTTATTTTACACAAACAGGAATTAGAATGAAACAAGAAGAGTCCCAGAGTGTAGTAGAAATAGCTGTTAATTGTTGTGTTCGGATATTTTTTAAGAAACCTCAGCACCCAAACCCACTACTCCACACTTTGTAGTATCATTGGTATAAGAAGCTGGTTTTACATAAACTAATTTGTTACTATTGGAAGTTCCAAGTTTTAAAGCAACACAACATCATTGAAGGGACAACAGCAAAATCAGTCTTATTGAAATAAGTGACTTTTTTTGTGATTTCTTACCTCACTGAGTAGGTGGGGATTGGTCTCTTTCTCCAGGCAGCAACTGACAGAACGAGAGGGACACAGCCTTAAGCTGTGCCAAGGGAAATTTAAGTTGGATGTTTGGAATAAGTTTTTTACTGAAGAAAGAGTGATAAAATACTGGAATGGTCTGCCAGGGGAGGTGGTGGAGTCACCATCCCTGGATGTGTTTAAGAAAAGACTGGATGTGACACTCTGTGCCATGGTTTAGTTGAGGTGTCAGGGCATGGGTTGTACTTGATGATCTTGAAGGTCTCTTCCAACCCAGTGATTCTGTGATTCTGAGAACCATGTAAACAATACAGAGAACAGTTTATGCAAGTCCTTGAGAAAGGAATGTGCTTTGAATTCAAATCTCTTGAATAACCTGTGCCTACTTGTTATCAAAAGGGTAATGAATTCTTGCCTTCTAAGTGACCAGATTATTTTCAGCTTTATCTAACACTGCTGTCAAAAGTGTTAATGCATCTCAAACTGTTATGCATCCTTGAAGTAATGAATTTTACGTTTTTTCCCCTTCAAAAACTGTGAAAGTTGTCAAGCAGTGGAACTACTGTATTTTGTACTCAGTGGAATTGTAATTTCCATAAGTAATGCTCATAATGAAGAGTGCAATAATCACCCCAGTATGCATTTTAAGAATATTTCATGGGTTGGATGGTAATCATGTCTGTATCCTCAACAGTTTGGGTTTTTTAAATATGTACTTTATATTTGCAGATATATGGAGTTTGGGGGTCATCCTGTTCATGTTAGTCTGTGGACAACCACCATTCCAAGAAGCAAATGACAGTGAAACTCTGACTATGATAATGGACTGCAAATACACGGTGCCACCTCACGTGTCCAGAGAATGTAAAGAGTAAGTAGAGTACTAAACAACTTGGAAGCATTCACAGAAGTGGATTTGCATTACTTTTGGGACTTCCCCATACTATATTATCAATGTATAGAATGTTCCTTCATACTCTTCCTTTTATGTCTCTCAGTTGTCATGCATTTTATAAAGAATTGAAGAAATTACTCACTACTGATTGGCTTTGGCCAACGCTTTGCCTGGACAAATTACCAGGTGGTGCTGAGATTATTCTGTCACAAGAGTTAGGAATGTACTGCTGCTTATCAATTTCTGTCCAAACAAGTTACCAAAACCTGTCACACAGCAAGATTTGCTCATCTGCTACTGAAATTGCAACTCCAAATTAACATCCGAGGCTGTCAAGGGAGAAAAATATTTGGTCTGGAAATACCATATCCATTTAGGAGTCACAATTCCTTTTGATGTGTTTATCTGCAGTGTTCACTGGAGCCTTTTTATTGATATGTTCCAGTATTTCCCATGCTTCCCTATTGGTTAAGAACCTTCAGGCCTTTAAATATATGTCCCAGTTGCATCATTTAGACTATTTTAAAATGTTCGTTGGGGTTCTTGAATCTGCAGTAGAGTATCTTTTAATTTTCAATACAGACAACCAGATGCCTTTATAAATGCTTGGAAAATGCATTTGGTTCAGTCAAAAAAACTAGAGCAGCATCTAGAATTCTGTTACTTACCAAAGAATGAAGTTACAGCTGTGGTCATGATGACCATTCCTTTCTTTACCTATCATCTGTGCAGTCCAGGAGTGTGATGCATAACATGGTGAGCAGCATCCTGGCCTGCATCAGCAGCACTGTGGCCAGCAGGACCAGGACAGTGATCCCCTATGCTCAGCCCTGGTGAGGGCACATCCTGAGCCCTGGGTTCAGTTTCTGAGCTCTTAGGAAAGACATTGAGGTCATGGATTGTGTCCAGAGAAGGGCAGTGAAGCTGGGGAGCAGCTGAGGGAGCTGGGGTTGTTTAGCCTGGAGAATAGGAGGCTCGGGGACACCTTACTGCTCTCTACAACCTCATGAAAAGAGATTGTAGCCAGGTGGGGTCAGTCTCTTCTCCTAGGTGATAAGCAATAGCATGAGGAAATGACCTCAAAGTTAAGATTGGATATTAGGAAAAATTTCTTGTCAAGCCTTAGAACAGGCTGCCCAGGGAAGTGGTAGAATCACTGTGCCTGGAGGTGATGATGATGATTCAGAATAAGTGTAAATTCGGTACTTAAGATGGTTTAGTGGTGAGCATGGTGGGTGCTATTTTACTGGCTAGACCTGATGCTCTCAGTAGTCTTTTCCGACCTTAATGATTCTGTAACTCTGTGCTGGTGTTCTTGTCTTGTCATTAGCACCCTCCAGTAACATGGGAAAGCTGCTCTGAGCTTGAAGAGCTTCACATACAGGAAGAGGTTTTAAGTACAGTACAGGAAGAGGTTTAAGAGGGAGCTCTTATCAGTGAATTGTATCGAATCAATCTCTTGAGATGCTGCATGGTGAGGCCAGGAACCTTACCTTTTGCAGCCTTTTGCTTAATATACTTGCTAACAATGATTTGCTTACATGTCCAGATCTGCTTTCTCTGTACAAAGCATGAACAATGTACAGCCAGTTACCCAGGTCCTTTATAGGTTAGGTTTTCTTAGGGAAAAGACTCTGGGAGTGCTTAAACTTCCTTCTTGGAGTGAAAGCATTTGTGGATTGAGATGCATAAACAAGCTTCAAGCACGAGGCACGTGTACTGCATTGTGACATTTTACTACAGGTGTAGTTTAAAAAGAAGTCAAATTAAATATGGAGTTTGTTCTCTTTCTGTCATAATATTGACAAAAGCAAAGAAACTTAAGGGTCCCATGTCTCACCCTGCCTTTCCTCTTGGTAAGGAAAGAAACCACAGCTAATAAAAAGAAATGTGACCTTTTTTACTATAGAATTTTTAAGAAGGTTGGATTAACTCCATTTCTTAAATCTATACATCATCTCACACAGGAAAAAAAAAACCAAAAAAAAACCCATTGAAAAATTGTGATTAATTTTGTGCCTTGTGTGTGGCCTTGCAGCCAGAAGTTGCATGGTATAGTATATTCAGTGGAAGAGAAAGCACTATATGAGAACTGGAGAACATGTTGGAGCAATAGAGTTTCTTTGTAACCTTGGCAACAAAACCATATATACGTATTTGTTGAACAAAGCCAAAAATACTTCCCCCAAGAATCTTCCATGTATAGTAAGTGAACAGAGATGTGCTGTGCTAATGAAGTCTTCTTTCTCTGTTTACTTGGGGAATTCATGCACTTTCTTTCCAGCATTTGTAAAATCTCACTATCAGCTCATTAGTAGATTTGTCCCTACATCATCCCAGAGAGTGCATTGGTCTGTTTAGTTTTTTTATATGTGGGTAGAACAAATCACAGTTTTTTCAAGGATGCTGAAGACTCAAATTTCTGATAGTTACTTCAGAATAACATATTTCTGTTTATCTGTTGCCATTCCATATACTTGTTCACAGCAGCAGTAATAAAAAAAATCACATTTCTATTTTTTTACCATTTACTTTACTAGCTGATAGGCCACCTGTGACCTGTAATTACCCTGTAAAACCTACTAAAATCAAATAAATGAGAAAAATCAGATTAATTATCTAGTACAGTAAATGAAAACTGTAGAGTTTATGGTATTTATAGTTTTAATAAACTGTTTCAGTTTAGCAGTATTTTTAATGTCTTTGAGACTAAACAGTTTCCCATCACATTGTTTACTGTGGGACTTCAGAAGATCTGTGTGACCTGACAGCAGAAAATGCCTTCCTAATGTTGCTCTCACAACAGCTGCTTTTTTAAACACGTGTGTGCATTTTTGTTTAGATTTATTTTTTATTCACAGTCTAATTACACGGATGTTGCAGAGAGACCCGAAGCGAAGGGCGTCTTTGGAAGAGATTGAAAACCATGCATGGCTCCAAGGAGTTGATCCATCTCCTGCAACCAAGTATAATATTCCTCTTGTATCCTACAAAAACCTGTCTGAGGAGGAGCACAACAGTATAATACAGCGCATGGTTCTTGGGGACATCGCAGACAGAGACACCATAGTGGAGTAAGTCAGCAGTGTTCTAGATGGATGCACTTTGTTTTGTGTACCTCTTGGTTTTGATTCAAGAACATCCTGAGAACCTTGGGCACTTTGGTGTTTAAATATCAGGGCATTCAGTTAATAAACAAAGTATTGCAGTCTTGCTCTGTGATAGGATATTGAGGGATCAGAAGTACTTAAGTATAACCAAATTTAGGAATAACTTCAAAAAATGTGTTGGAACAGTGTGTTGATTCCTGCTGTAGCTGTCTTGAGTAAACCTAAGTGCTTTGGAATCCATGCTTGTTCTTCATCTCTCATGCATATTTGAAGGGGACAAATTCTAGCATTTTTCCCTTAGCATATTTCCAGTGTACCTGAATCTTTGTTCATTTAAAATATTATTCCCTTTATCTTTGTAATGCATAATGGTCAGTGTCACTGAGGGAGCTTGCTAGAAGACTGCATAGGTGCTTCTAATAGAATAAAACTGCCAAATTTCTAAAATATTCCCCAAATTGAAAGAGGTCTTAAATATTTTTTATCTTTTTTAATGTGTTCAGCTGTTAAACACTGTTTATGTGGAAGGGAAAGCAGCAGTCTCACTTCCTAAGCTTTTAGCTGTGTAACAGGGGCAGCCTTTCTGTTACAATGTCTGAGTTACACTTCCTGGTTTTTGAACTTATTTTTGCTATAAACTCAATGTGACAGTCCTAAAATAATTAAAGTTTTCTTCCATTTGTTGCATAACCAAATACTGGTACTTTGTGGTTGCATGTGCCAGTGGGAGAGCCCATCGTTGGTGCAGAACATTAATAAAAAACAGTTGTCATTTACAGAATGTGAAATAAAAAAATAATTTCTTACTTTTGATGGATGGTATTCTAAGGATGTCTCCTCTCAACTATAGCTGAAATTGCTGGACTTGTTGGCCCTTTATTTTTAATAAAATTAAGGCATGCTTGTCAAAAGATCAGAAATGGGTAGTCCTGCTTTCAGGCACTCTTCCTGCTTGGGAAGCACAGCGAGCTGCAAGATACATGTCCAATTGTTAGAAACCACTGATGGATGGGTTATTTCATGTTTTGTACTTTCCTCAGGGCATTGGAGACTAACAAATACAATCACATCACTGCTACTTACTTCTTACTAGCTGAAAGGATCCTGCGAGAAAAACAAGAGAAGGAAATTCAGACCAGATCTGCAAGCCCCAGCAACATCAAAGCCCAGTTCAGGTGAGAATTTAGGAATCTAAATGACTGGGAGGGGTTTGGGAGTTTTTTTTGTTTGTTTGTTTAAATTGTCTTAGTGAGAATATTAAATTTCTCAAGTACTGCTTTCTTGAAAACAGTAAAATATTCATTGCAAATTTTAATGTCTTCAAAGGGCTGTAGACACTTCAGAAACTGTTCAGAAATCAGTTGCACATAATATTTTCAATTCCTACCTTTCTCAGGAAATGACAAGGCAATTTGAAGCCTGTACCTAAGAGGCAAGTTTTCACACCTCCTAGAAAAGGGCTTGTTCATTGACCTTCAGCTCCTCATACAAATTGTGTTATGTAATATCCCTGGAGAAAAATTAGTTGCATAATCCATAAACCTGCTTGTGACACAGTAAAACTAAAAGGAGAGAATTTGGCTTCTGGCATCTAGTTGGTATTGCTATGTTCAGCCAGTTCATTTGCTCTGCAGCCAGTTACCAAAGCATCCCACGTTCTCAGTTACAGCAGAATATGCTTTAAAAAACCAACCAACCAAAAAAAGAACCCCAAAACCAACCAACCAAAACACCCAACCCGAAAGGCAAATAGTATAGTTTCCACTTCCACATAGATATTGGAGGATTCAAGTTTTGAGCAGTTATTTTTCTTAAACATTGTGGTTTTTCTTTCCTTAGTTAAGTTTTAAACTATCACTAGGGATCTGCTGATATTGGATAAAATATTCATTGGCCCATCTTGACAATTGTTCCAGTGAAGGTGGAGGAGGTACTGAGGCATTGTCATTAACTTTCATCTTGTAACTTCCAGTATTTCCAAAAGTTGCCTATTTAGGTAATACTGGTAATTGCTATTAGCAATAATAGCAATTGTTAGTAGATAATTTATTAATGAGAAAAGAATACTAAGGGTTTGTCCTGACATTGAGCACTGCTAACTCCAGTAACCCCTTCAGTGTTGTTTATCTGTATGACCTAGAGAAAAAGACAAAATAACTTGTTCATTCCAAAAGTTTCTCTGTGCAACTTCCAGGCAAAGTCATATGTGAAATCATTTAATAGGAATAAATGCTGGGATGTCCTTCTGGTGCACAGTCATAGTGTTCCTTGGTCTAAATGATAAAAGTAAGATACTACTACCTCAAGTTAAATGTAAAAAAAATGAACACTTGTTAGAGTAAGGACACACACTTGGGAAAATAGGTTAAAGTCTCCAATGGTTGTCACCTTGGATTCAGGCTTGAGATTTTAGAGGCATCTCTTCTGAATGCCATTCTGTCTCCCTGAATTAGGAGTTGATGCTCCATGAATGTTACAGTGTTTTCAGTGTCTTAGTGTCTTTGTCATCCCCAGGTGGGACTGCACCCTGTACTGTGTACACCTAATCATCATTCACTCATGTAGAAATCACTCAGTGATCACTAATGTGGGAAATTTTATCTTAGGTAGTTGCAGGTACTTGAGAAGAGTTACTGTTGCAGGCATGTAAGGGTCTGCAGACATAAATGGTCTGGAGCTTGGTGTTAGAGAGCTCACCTCTGTTACTTTGGCTCAGCAGTTCTCTCATGATGGATCATCCCCTCATTTCAATGTCAGCCTCTTTGAAAAAAGAAGGCCCATCAAATGTGCCTAATACTAAGTATTACATTTAAAACAAATTACTCTAGTGGAAGACCTGGAGTTCACCTTCAAATGGAAATTGTAAAACTATAAAGTTGGCTTTTGAATTGTTTGGGGTTTTTTCCCTCAGTGTCACTCTTTCAGTAAAGAGCAGCTCTAGTTATAAAGAAACTGGAACAAAAAGTTCAATTAATCTAAATTATTGTATGAATTAGTAATGTTGGAGTAGTTATAGCCTGCCCTAGGAGTATGAATTTTCATTACAAAGACATCTGCACAAACTTGGGAACCCTTGCTCTTATGGTCCCAGTAGCTGTTCTTTGCCTCCATGATGGTTCTAAATTCTGAGTGTTTCTATAGAATGACCTTATAGAACAGACAACTCAGTAGTGCATTACTTTGATTTTGAGACCTCAAAATATTAAAAAAAAACAAACTTACTTACAACCTGGAGCTTGTTTTCTGTCCCTCTTTCCCCTCAGGCCCACTGGGAATAAAGGGAGAGGCAGAAGGGAAGGGAGGCAAACATGGGCTGCTATGAGAGATAAACATACTGTAGTGAGGAGATTTATTGCCTGGCAACTACAGTACTGTAAGGTACTATATTTGCTCTTTATTGTGACAACTACAGAACTCTTCCTATTTTTGCTGACAAACCAGTCTGTTCTTTTAGCATGGCAAGTTCCTATAAGATTGAGATCTTCATTTTCTGTCATGTTTGTAGTTATGTTTCTAGCGTGTTTAAGTCCTATTTGTTAATTACAGGCAATTGTGTTTAAAATACACAGCAGAGCACAAGTCATCAGCAAACTGGGCCAGTGTTCCCCAGCATTTCTGGAGACAGCTGGGACCTAAGGGAGGGGGCCAGCATGACACCAAGGAAGACCACAGCCCAGGCTTCGCTTCCTGTCTGTGCAGCTTGGCTCAGAGCTGCTGCTTTTGTTGCTTCCTTCCAGGTAGAGCTCCCTCCTCACTGGAGAGGCAGGTGAGGGCCACCAGCAGCTCCCAGTGAGACAGGCAGGAGCCTGCATGGCTCCACACAAGGAATGCACCACACAGGCTTAGGAGGTGTGTGGGCAGCCAGGTCCCACTGTTGGAGGGTCCTGGCTTGGAGGTTTCTGGCACTGCTGGTTGAGCATAAGTGACACAAGTGCTTCAAAGCAAAGTCTGCGGCAAGGCTGGGAGAGTTTATTGCTGGTTTTAGTCCAGCCTCCTCCTCAAAGTTTGCACAGCTGGGGAGAGAGTTGTCAGGAGACAACCTGGCATAGACCAGTATCTCACACTTCAGGGGCCTTTTCTGTGCAGCCTTCAGCAAATGCAGTCCTGCCACAGCAAAGGGGTGTCTGAGCCTTCCCTCGTCCTTCAGCTTGACCTCCTGACACGGCAGAGAGCAGGAAACTGATGTGATTCTTGTGTCTTTGTATGCAGCCTGTCAGGCAGATACCTGGGGTCACACTTGGTGTGAAATGTTCTCTGCTGTCCTCCTCCTCTTGCTTATAAACTGGGCCATGAAGCCATGCAGCCCTTTGTTTTGGCACACAGAAAGTATGGTTGAGAATGTCCTGTAATAGGCTGCCCATATGTGAACAGAGGTCTTTACAACAGCTTTTCATGCAGTAGTGAGAGTATTTTTGTTATATAAATTTAAGAGATTGGCAAACTTTTTGAAATGAAAGCCAAGAAATGTGGGGCCTATGCTTAGTGAAGAAGTTGAAGAATTGTTCAGTGTTAGCATGTTGGTCTGTAGATGTTGGTTTTTTGGATTAGGCTTTTAAAATAGCAAGAGTAAAGACTGACAGTCTTTGTTCTTAAGTTTATTCTGTGTGCATTACTGGAATATTACAATCTATGTTAGGATTTAAAGTTAAATGCAAATAATTAGAGAGTAGCTTGAAATACTGGAGATAAGACACCAACTGCCCACTTGTAAAACTGATGGACACTCATGTTACTTTCCTTTTGATTTGAGCTAATGCTATTACAGAGTCATACATTTTCAACTTGGATTTACAGTTTATTCAAGTGTCATATTCTTAAGCAGCTTGAGTTCTTAATTCATGCAGTTGTATCATTCCAGATTCTCAGCGAAGGACAAATAAATGTATGATCTCAGTTTGCATGTGTTTAAGGGAACTTTCTAGAATAGAGCTTGGTGAGGATGAGAGACTGTTTCATCTGACTCACCTTTTCAATCTCACTCATGTTAAATCTAACCTAATTTTTATATTAAGAATATTGGGGGAAAACTCCAGGAGCGTCAGATTAAAAGTAGTTTGCAATACTATCTTCCTTAAGTTGTGCTTGAATAGGCTTGTACCTTTCTCTAGGTATAGTGGTGGTTCTGTACCAATCTCAGATTATGTTTTTGAAACACAATTATTTCAGGGTTTTTTTATTGCTTAATTCATTTTCTGAGAGCAGTGAAATCTTAAATTTTGATTTGACAGTAACCAACATAATTTCTAAACTGTGTTCTTGTATAGATGGTTCCTTTCAAACAGCAGCATTTCCAGAGGAATGCACATTCTCAGAGAACACTTCCTTGTGCTCAGTCACTCAGTACTGTTGTTTACAGACATGCCACTCAGCAGCCCAATTTGTGTGTCAGTACTTGTGCTTCTCTGGTGCAGATCTTACACTCCCTTGTAAGTTCTGCAATGCCTGCCGTGATGTAAACTTCCTGTTTATCTTCCATTTTCTATGCAGGCAGTCGTGGCCGACAAAAATCGATGTGCCGCAGGATCTGGAGGATGACCTTACAGCAACCCCTCTGTCCCACGCCACTGTTCCCCAGTCCTCGCCGGCTCGCACGGCTGAGAACGTTCTCAACGGGCACCGCAGCAAGGCCCTCGCGGACTCCACAAAGAAGGAAGAGATCCCTGAACTGGCCGGGCCAGCACTCTCAGCAGTTCCATCGGTGAGCTTAAAGCCCACTACCAGTGGCCGGAAGTGCTTGTTCAGAGTCGAAGAGGATGAAGAGGAGGATGAGGAAGATAAAAAACCTATTTCACTTTCTACTCAAGTTGTTCTGCGTCGTAAGCCTTCGGTTACAAACCGTCTTACTTCGAGAAAGAGCGCACCAGTGCTCAACCAGATCTTTGAGGAGGGCGAGTCAGATGATGAGTTTGACATGGACGAGAACTTGCCCCCAAAGCTCAGCAGGTTAAAGATGAACATCGCCTCGCCCAGCACCGTGCACAAACGCTACCACCGGAGGAAAAGCCAGGGCCGGGGCTCGAGCTGCAGCAGCTCCGAAACCAGCGATGACGACTCGGAGAGCAGGAGGCGTCTGGACAAGGACAGCGGGTTCACTTACTCCTGGCACAGGCGGGATAGTAGCGAAGGGCCGCCGGGCAACCAGGGGGACGGTGGTGGGCAAAGCAAACCCAGCAACAGCAACGGAGGGGTGGACAAAACGAGCCCGGGCGATAACAGCAAAGGTGGGGGCAGTCCCTCTGGTGGCTCTGGGGGAAACACCAACACCACCTCGGGTTCCACTCGGAGATGCGCTGGATCTGGAAACTCCATGCAGCTCTCATCCCGAAGTGCAGGGGAACTGGTTGAAAGCCTGAAGCTAATGAGCCTTTGTCTAGGTTCACAGATTCACGGCAGCACGAAATACATTATTGATCCTCAAAACAATCTGTCCTTTTCCAGTGTAAAAGTACAGGAGAAATCATCGTGGAAAATGTGTATAAGCTCCAGCGGAAGTGCAAACCAGCCTTCATCACTGGGCAGCCTAAAATTTTTTTCCGACCAAATGTCAGACACAACAAACGAATTGGAACGGCTAAAGAACAGGAACTTGAAAAACAATGTGCTACAACTACCTCTCTGTGAAAAGATCTCTGTGAATATTCAGCGGAACCCAAAGGACGGGCTGCTGTGTACCTCCAGTCAAACCAGTTGCTGTCACGTCATTTGACAATGACCTGACTTGAACAGCTCGATTCGCTGGACAGAGTCATTCTTCCTGGTCAGAGCTGTGAACACCTTGTCACGGACCCCCTTTTGTTGTCTTAAGATTTTTAAGTGGGCTTCAATCAGTTATTTATTATATTTTAATTTTGTGTTTGCTTGATGGTATGACGGATGCATGGTCTTTGCATGCTGCTAGCAGATATGTTTTTCTTTTTCAACACAATAGAATATTTTATTGTGTAATTTTTACATTTATAATTTTACTATGGAAGATCTGGATGAAATTAAAATAAAGATCTGGATCCTAATGTAAATGAAGCACTTAGAAGTTTCATGTTCTGCACTTAAACTAGAAAGAGAAGCTTTTGTTTGCTTATGAAATGTTAATTCTTGTTCTGACCTTCTGTGAAAACTAAAATATGTGATATGTGGCATACTTCTATGTGTCTGAAACAGAACCAAAGCAATAATGTTTTGATGCTGAAAACTCTTCAGGGAGCTTTCAGATGTTCCAAGGCTTGTACAAAGCAAAGATGCACTGAAAATTAGTGATCTTGAAATATGATTTTAAACCCACACCTATTTGTCTTAAGCTATGATATAGATGAAGTTGTGGCTCAAAATCAAACCGAAAAGATCTTGTTTTGCTAGAGGCAGTTTTCTTTAAAAAAAAAAAAAAAAAAAGAGGCAAGTAGATTTGTAAGGCAGCTTTCTCCCATAGAAATATGTTAATATTACAAGCAGACAATCTTTTTTAATATAACAAAGGTAAATTATTAAGTCTACTTCTGAGTTTTTACATGCTAACTGAAAAGAAAGTATTTGTATTAATTACTTTTGTTAGTAGTATATCATGACACTTAGTATTTTAGGTTTCTACCTTGTGAACGTTCTCTGCTGTTCTCGCCTCCCTTCCCTGAGATTCCAGAAGGCAATAAGGGATGGAAAACCTTTAGGTAATTGGATTCACACTGAAATTGTCATTTACAGTTTTGTTATTATTACTCTTTTTAGGACTTAAAATACTGCTGTTCCCCACATGTACATCACTTATTTTCCCTCAGAAATGCACTTGTTTATAAAGTCCATTTAAAACAGCCTGTAGGAAAGTGTTTCTTTCACAGCTCTGAGCCTTCCTGTCAGATTTCCCATTGCCATGGCAAGGTCTTGATTTAGAGTATTTCTGTACAAAAGGATACTTTTGACCAGATGAATTAACTTTGTGTAATTTTAGTATCTAGAATAAAATATATTGCAGATTCCTAGTTTTGGGAAGGGCAAGAATGTTTTATTTTTTCATGCTGTGCACTGGGTCTTCTAAGCAATTCTAGTGAAACTGGGGGTACTATGTAGCAGCGCCCTGGGCAGACCCTGGGTGTCCCAGAGGAGTTTGACACTGTTGAGCATCTTGTAACACTTTCAGAATGGTCAATACAGAGTTTTGTGTCTGCTGTGGAGGGAGCAGAGCACCAAAGAGCAGCTGGGTCAGGATGGCCACAGCTCACAACAGCTCTTGTTGTGATTCCTGCAGGACTTCAGAGAGTCTGACGTGCATGGGGTGTCTTTCCTGGTGAGCTGAGCCAGGGGCTCTGCTTCTGGAACAAGGCAAAGGAGAAGTGTTGTGCTTCTTTAAGTTTCAATCTCTAGTTGCAGTTTAGTTAAAAGCTACAAGCATAGACGTGTGGGTGAAGCCATAGAACATAATTGCTTGAATTTTTTGAGCAGGGATCTAACCAAGGGCCAGAAACGAGATGTGTGGTTCACAGACAGTGAGCGTAACATCCACGTAGGAGACGAGTTTATAAAGGGCATTGGCAATAAACTTTATTTGTTGCAGCTTTTTTCCAAGTATTGTAAATACTCTTTCCTGATATGTACAGCCTTGGAATGGCACCTTTTAACTAACCCCGGGTGTATTTTGTTTCCAATGTTTTTATATACGACTGTATATATGGTGCTCACTTTAGAACAGCAGTGTTGACCATTTATGCTGCATAGTTGTATTATAGCCTTATAGTTGTGTGTGGCTGGTTGGACCTCTGGGTGTACAGATGTGTACAGATGTGTTAGTCTGAGTGCTGTCCTCTCCCCCTCTGTTGATAGGTGAATGATTGTGCATGTGGTGTACGTCGTGTTATGTCGTCACGTAAAAGGAAGGGCGAGAATAACCACTACATTAAGCTAATATTGGACCAAACTATTTAGAGCAAGTAAACAGTTTCTTGTACCCCTTAACGTGTCTTTAAGAGTTGCATATAGTTACAGTAGTGTATAAAGTAAATATTGTGGAAAAACAGTTAGTCTTGTATTTTTCTGTATGTGTGTATATAAAAATATATAAAAAATAATGTACCTCTAGCAACTTAATCTGTATTTAAGATGTGACAATCTTGACACAGAATTTTAAGAGTAGCAGTCTAAATAAGCAGAATTAATGAACAGAAGTATAAAAATTTCTCACCAAGAAAGAATCCATGCGTGTTAAGAGGGTACAGAAATATCAACTGATCTTATTGCTTCTGGCAATGTTTGGCTTTTTCATTGTACAAATATTCATGGTGTGCGACAGAAATGGAAAATCCAGTTAATAAAAGTGATATCCTGACTGATGCACAAGCGGTGACTTGCACATGGCTGGGGTTTGTGTCTCCTGAAGCTGGGGGTGTGAGGGTGGCACAGGCTCCAGGCTGGTCCCTGCCCTGCAGCTCCTGGGAACAGTGAGGGGCCTTGGGAGAGCCCAGCTTGGTGTGTGGAGGGACAGCCCTTGGTGAACTGCCAGCTGCTCTCCTGCTGTGATCAAACACGTTCATTTGGGCTTAGCAGCTGTCACAGTCATCGTCTGCTGAGATTTGTCTCAAGGCTGAGGAGCTCTTCCTCAGGCAGAGCTCCAGACCATGGTTCTTCATGAGGTAAGGCAGGTAGTGGTAACAATAGAGGGGGCCCCACTTTGCCCCACCAGCATGTGCTGCAGTGAGGTGCAGGGGGCTGCCCGGGAGTGGCCTGGCCTGTGGCATCTTGTCCCTCAGTGTCTGCTGCTGCCTGTGGCTGCAGCAGCTCAGCACTGCTGCAGTGATTGAACTGCTCCTGGAGCACAAAGCGTAACCAGCCAGGGCAGGTATGGACACAGGGAGCAAAGGCACGGAACAGGTTCTGTGAATACCTGGCATTACGTGACCGCTGCTTTAGGCCAGGGCACTTGTGCAGCTGGGACCTTGCCCTGTCTGAGGAGCTTCCCAGCTCTGGGCACTGCAGAACAGGGTGGAGGTGGTAGCAGGAAAGGAGTGGCCAAGGAATTTGCTGGGCTGTGACTGTGACTGAGGAAAGGCGTAACACATTGGGTAGTGCAAGGCCAAGCAGGAACGTCTCAGTAGCTAGTAGGGGCAGGTCAGATACTTTTCATGACAGATTTTTTTAAAGGATTTTTTCATTAGCAAAAAAATCCCAAAGCAGCTGGCTAGCAATAAACAGGGAAGAAGGGCAAGCTGGAATGTCCCCATACATCAGAGACACCCCAGCCACCCTGTTAGCTTTTCCCATGGTTAAGTTTATGTGAATGAATCAGAACTGATTTGTTTGTCATTAATTCCAAATGAACTTGCTTTGAGTAAAAGGTGTTTGAGCAGTAACACCTTGATATGATTGTACTTGGGAAGGTGTAGCAATGCCTCACTTGTTGAGTTGCTGACTGCATGCAGCCAGCCAGGCTCCCTCACATGCACAGGGTGTTTAGAGGGACTGCTGGACTGCCCTTCTCCAAGGCAGTGTCTCTGCAGTTGTCTTAGCCTGCTCCCTCCCTGAACCACAGGCTATGGCTATTTATTTGTTTTTTTAAATTGTAATTGTAAGATGAATCTGTTTGGCCTATCTGCCTGTATTAAAAATGACATCAATTTCTGCAAGTCAAGAACCCTGTATTAGAGACAGAGTCGAGTCTTACTACATAGGGATAAAGAATGAGATGCCCTCTTTTTTAAGATGTGATGGAAGAATCATGTTGTAAGAAAAATGCAAGTATAGGGCCTGAGAAGCCCAGAGAGGTAATACAGACTTCATTGGGCGCTCAGATGATTCATCTCAGGAATTCATTTCAGCAGGCCCTTGTGTAACATCTTCCTCTTTCCTCCCTCTCACTGCTCTCTCTTGAGAAATACAGAGCAGAGGAGGCAGGATCTGGTTTTCTCTCTGGGCATTTGTGTGCCACATGCCCTCAGACAGGCCCAGTATTGCCCTCATGATGCCAGTGGTAACAGAGGCCATCACCACAGTGCTTTGTATCGAGCACTGGGGTGCAGAGAGAGCCTCCTCTCTCAGCACCAGCCTCCAGGGCTGGCACTGAGTCACCAGGCCCTGCTGACAGCCCTGGCACTGCCACTCGCCCCTGCAGCTCCTGGGTGAGGCATGGCAGAGCTGTCCTGAAGAAAGCACATCACAGTAGCAGGCATTGTTCCCAGGGGCTTTGCTTACATGAATAAGGAAACAAGCTCAAATTTCTCTGAATGAGATTCAAGATCAATTCCCTCAGGCCCAGGTAGGCT
Organism: Ammospiza caudacuta; assembly: GCF_027887145.1. Classification (NCBI taxonomy): domain Eukaryota; kingdom Metazoa; phylum Chordata; class Aves; order Passeriformes; family Passerellidae; genus Ammospiza; species Ammospiza caudacuta. The sequence goes on along the minus strand of NC_080593.1, from coordinate 42,976,297 downwards.
AAAATATCCATAATTGCTTGCCTGCTACAGTGGAACCTTTCCATGTAATAAGTGTTCTCCTCAGTAGATATCTGGAGATCCCTCTGGGCCACACAATTAGACCTGTGCTCACAAGGAACCTGATGAGAGAACTCTTGTATCACCAGCAAGTGGTTTATGAGTACCCTTCTTAAGAACAGCTTTCTTGGATTGTTAGTGCTGCTGCTAAGGAGATTTATAAAATCCAAGTCTTAACAGGCTTCTCCCACACAGTCATCTTCCCAAACAGGGTGCTCCAGCCTCATGCTTGGTTTTTCCTGAAGCTTGAGACCAGAGATAAACTTACTTTATGGCTTTAACTCAGGCACTGGCAGAACTGCCACACAGTGGCCATACAGAACTCTCTGGTGGCCTGCACTCCTGCAGGCCCAGAGCCACAGCTGTCTAGAGGTGTGAGGCTCTCAGCTGGGTAAGGGACCCTGCCTGGACCTGGGAACAGACATTCAGATTCCATACCTTGTGAATGGCAGCTACTGATAAATACCTTATTCTTTCTGACACTGTCACCTGACAACTGATTTTGGTCAGTGAGTTTCATCCCTGGCATTCCACCATTTTTACAGGTGCACCTATAGCAGAAAGGAAACAACACATTCAGGAGCACAGACAGAAAGAGTTTTTCCTCTCAAATGAGAAACGAAAATAGATGCCACCATGAATGTATAAAAAACCCAAAAGACAAAACCCAGTACACCAGACATTATGAAACACAGGAACCCCTCCCCAGGAAAGGACAAAGAGCTGCATACAGAGGAATAGGAGCTAAATTTCATTTCAGTGAAAAAATACTACTTGGCACTATGAGGGAAGATTTCTCAACAGGTTAAAGTGAGTGTTTTAGGACAGAAACAGTCTCTCTCGTGACCATGTATGTGGAACAAACTTTAATCCCTACAAAACAAAGGAGTCCCATACTTCTCATACCACTGAAGGTCAGAATTCCTCCATACCTCCTCACTTCTGGTGGAGAAGGCACCTAAGAACAGTATTGTCCCCGTTTCTAGATAAGGAAACTAAGCAGAAGTGAACGGATTTGCCCAAGGCAAAGGCAACAGCCAACATTACTGAAGTCACTGGGTACTTACACCTCACTAGAGATTTTCCTGTTAATCCACAGAAAACAAAATAAATGGATCCCACAAGGAAAACCACGGAGTTGGTTTTGCAGAAGGGGACTTGCTTGTTTCACACGATCACAGTTGACACAAGACTTGATTCCTTTTCTAAGCCATCTTAGAAAGTTATTCCAGACACTGATACAGCTGCCATCAGCAAAACACACCAACTTCATGCTCCCAGACCATGATCACTTAGCAGACCAGCAGAATCCCTTCAAAATGGCTGCAAGGTCACAAGAACATACTCCAACAGGAGCCCATCCCATGGATTTTTCTTCTCTGGAACTGCTCACTCAAAACCACTGACCAGGCAAGTTAAAACTTGAAGAAACATGAGCTACTTCAGACCAAAGTGGGCAGCAGACTGCAAAGATGGGGAGTTTTTATGGAGAACACACTGACTGCCTCCTAAGAAAACAACTGGTTTTGGGATCTCTACAGCACTGCAGGAAGGGTGACATGCTTCCCTCAGAGATCCTCAGGGCAGAGCTTGTGCAGCCCCAGCCCTGCCACTGCCTCAGGAACAGGCTGTGAAAGCAGCAGCCCATGAGATACCCCTGAAATAGCAGCAGCGTGGGGGACTAACAGTGGGAAAAGCTAGAACAGAGGAACCATAGGTTTGCTCCCCTTCCCAGGAGAACAGTCATTTCTTACTGGGTCACACCTGCAGAGCCTGAGAAACCCTAATTTTTAGTTCCAGACAAAATATATTATTTTGGCTTAGTTATACTATTCTGCTGTGGGAGCCCTGTGGCAGAAATCTGAAATGTGCAAAGCAGGCAAACACCTTAATTATGGCAGCAGCAGATTTTTGTGAACAAAATTCCAGCAAGTACCACATACAGTCACATCTAGCAAAACTGAACATCAGAGCAGCCAAAAAGAAACTGTCTCAAGGTCACAGGAGCAAACACTGTAGATTTTGTCCCATTACTGTCAGAAAACAAAGAAACATTAGGACAGCTACCTTCCTGTGAAATGCAAGGAAAACCAAATCAGATATTCACTACAAACACAAGTACTGGTGTATCAAGTATCAACTTTAATTGATCTGTTTGCTCTTAGTTCATTTAACCAGAAGATCCATTCATACAATACTGCAGTTCAGAATCCAGGGGAGCAATACCAAAATCCAACATAAATTAGAAAATAAATATACTTCATAAGTCACTGATCAGCAATCTGTTTCCTACTAATTTTTTTTTACCTAGCTTTTGAAAAGATTTTAGCTGGGACCTATTTAGAGAACTAGCAAACAGGACTATATAATACATACTCTATAAATATTTATGTTCAACTATTTCTCAGATCACATAATGAAATACATTGTTGTTCTCTATGAAATGTATAACATACTTAAATTAATTTGCTGTGGACAAGCAGTAGCTAATAAGCAAATCTTTGAAATAACAGAGGATTGTTTACCTATTGTAATGAAGGAACAGAAGGGGCAATAACCATAAAGGGAGAGTAAATTAAATAATAGTCTGCTTTTTTTTTCCCCTTCAGAAAGTTGCAGCTGAAAATTCTAGTGAGCTTCTGGATGCTTCCTCACAGGATCTGTTTTCAATCACTCAAAGCACAGGGAGTCTGGCAGACTTTATCCAGACCTGGCATGAGCTGGAGTGCTTTATTTGGTGTTACCTTCACAAGCAATTGCATATGAGAAACAAAGAGAGCAGGAGAAAATACAGTTTTGTACAGTGTCAGGCAAAGATTATTCACCAAGTTTCATAAAAGCAGGTGCCACCTACTCAGTAGATAGCGGAGGGTGCGCTCCGAGCGCCATACACGCTGGCTCCGCCTCGCCTGTGACCGCCTTAGTCATCCTCATTCCTCCGTGTTTACTCCTTCAGCGACTCCGCCGCCAGCTGCATTTGCTGCCAGGAGAGAAGAGCAGAGAGAGACGCTGAGTGCAGCGGCAGCAGGAGGAATTACCAAAGCAGCTAGAGCCCAGGACACTCCAGAATCCAGCTGACTAATAAAACCGCACCGAAAAAAGAGCTTGAGCATTTAAAAACAAAAACCACCACTCTGTCATGCCTGATTTTTACAAAATACACGATTTTAACAGAGGCAATACTCTTGTCCACCAAAACACTCATCAAATAGCAACACAATTTGTATGTTAATTAATTATTTTTGTGATGAATAATCCCTTATGTGAAAGTCATTTATCCCTAAATATTTAGGCTTTTAAGCTGATCTCAAAAGGTCAATGAACTGACAAACTGCTGCCCCCACTTCCCATTGCAACAATCTGTTAACTGTTATTTCAGTATTTCTGTTGTTGTGAAATTAAATAAAAAAACATCCTGTGATATAAGAAGGAGGTAGCAGACTGCTCTGGTGATTCGTGTTATTTCCAATCCTGTTGATAATCAATTTTGTTTTCATTATCCTAGGAAGTCACCAGAGACATGTCACCATGTGAAACCAGGATAACAATCCCAGGTGATAAAAATATCTGCTGAGTAAAAGAAAACAGAGCTGCTCTGTGAAGCTTCTTGTTAAAGAGAATGTTTCATAACCCAGAATTTACAGAGGCTACAAGAAAGAGCTCAAACTGTGCTGAAGGCATCTCTCACACATCACCTGGGGGATGTCAGCCAAGGGCCTGGCAATGTCTGGAACCACCCTGAGATACCAAGAAATGGTCAGGGTGACTGAAGTGCCCCGAAGAAAAAAGACAGAGACGACAGTCTCAGGAAGGAGACGAGAGGGAGAGCAGCCCAAAGCACAGGCAGAGGAGCAGAGGCAAGGAGATGCCCAGCACTGCTGCAGTTCACTCATGCCCAGCATCACTGCCTCCTTGGAGCCAATTTGCAGCTTTCAACTCCTAGGCTGCTGTGTAGGCTCTGTGTCATTCCCCTGTGGAGGATGGACATGTGCTACTGAGCTAAAGTTGTTTCTTTTGCATTTGTGTTTGATCTCATAGAAATGGCCCATGACGTATGAGCTATTAGAAATAGAAGTATCTAAAAATGCTATAACAAAATTGGAAAAGACAAAGCTGCAAATAAAGTGTACACTATCATTCAGTTTCTATCCCACAACACAGGATACAAAGATGTCAGATGCTTTAACAGAGCACCTTCTACCTCTTCTTTGCTGCTAGTCTGGGCCTGAACCTATTCCAAAACACTACTCTGCATGCTAAAACACACCTACAACAACTTTTATTTACCATTTTTATCTGTATTTCCATGCCATCTATAAGTGAAGCAAAATTAGTTTGTAATACAAATATTTATATGCTTCTCCATAGCAACAGTGCAGGGAAAAACGCCACAGCTAAAGGCTGGAACACAGATAGATTCCTCTTCTACATCCTGATTCACTTATTTAAATAAATGTCTCAATAAAATGATAGCATCTTTAATTAAAGTGTCTTTTCCTCCTATTACAAAAACATAGACACAGAAGACAGCACCTTCATTCAGTTCCTGATCCATCAAATACAAACATTCTCTTATTTTAGAATGATTTTCATAAATTCTGAGTACTGGTGTAATTGTATGGGGATTGATGAGGAATGCAGAAGACTGGAAAGGTATTTTTATTCTCTGATCTCTGCAGGGCTGGCCAAAGTCTGGAAAAAAACCAAGCACGAGTGCTAATGATGACTAAATGTAATCTGTCCAAAAACTCTGTAAGAGCTGGACACCTCTCATTTATTTTTGAAGGCCCTCCTAATTTTAACTGAGCTAATCTTAAACTAGGATTGTCTTCTGCTGGCAATCTTATGCTATCATATTTAAAATACATGACATGAACAAACAAATATCCCAGCTTCTTGAGCAGGCCAGTGAGTAGAAAAACCTCTTAAAATAGCTTCACATGGCACACAAGGGCTGGGCAAAACCAGTCCAAATGCAGTCATACACATATTGCAGGAAATGAATCATAAGCCACGTGAGAACCCCAAGAGCTGTGTATTTAATTTCTTCTTTATAGTTTCTAATAGCAAAATGTATTTGGCAGTACCTGGCAGCAGCAGGCTCCCCCAAGAGCTATCACTTGGGCAAGCAACATGTGGTGGCACCTTTAAACAGAGAAATTCCTTGCCAAGTTCAGGCTGAAGAATTTTACAATTTTCTTTCTTATTTACTGCAAAAGTAAATGTTCCTGCTCAATGGGAAAATATTTCTCTAAGACAACATATGGGAAAGGGAGTGTATTTTTAAATTTTTATTGCTGAGAAAGGGAATTGATGAGGTACCTTTTAAGATCACTTTTCCCTTGACAGCCCCAACAGGTTCACTGGGGAACCTGTGGGGCTGAGTTAACTGCTCTTCCCTCAAAAAGACGTTTCTTTGTAAGCTTTAAGAAGTATTTTAAAAATATGGAAGAGAGATATTAAAAATGTCTTGATCTACTTGTTAAACCTACTAGATACATGATGACAAACCTCACTCATTTGAGGGGTATTAAAAGCCTCTCTGAACTATCAGAGGCACAGCTAAGAAATGAGTTGGCTCAAGAAGCCATTCTTCATTTATTATCAGCTGAGAGTTACTAGTGAAAGGTTTATGGTTAATGCTCTGTTTTATGCAGCACCCTTAGCAACGGCAGCCTGTGCATGCAATACATGAGTGAAACGTGTTTAAACTGGTATTAATTTTAGTGGGGCTACAGTGTTGTTTATCCTAACATTCTACTATTAGGAAATGCTCTAAATATTTATCTGCTGTAATTCAATAGATTTGCTATTTCCATTTTATTAAGTTTAAATTTCCTTGTAAAGCACATGTAATATAATTAGACAGTACTTCCAGGAGAAATAGTAAAACCCCTTTAATGTGGTTTACAAATAGGCTTTGCCAATTACTTAGATTTTCCTACATTTCAACATTAAATTTTCTGAAAGGACTTCATTAAAATGGAACAGATCCTTTCACACCACACACAGAGCTGTATACCAAGCATGGAAATCAGGCTACTTCCTTTGTGGACTCCAGAAACACCAACCTCAATGTACAGGGTAGTTCTCCAGTTAGAGGGGCTATGGAAGCCTAAACATGTGATTTAGTGCTGCCAACAATACCAAAATACAAATTTAAATCGCTAAAACCATGAAATAACAGAAATACACAGCTGCACCAGAGACCTCAACTACAGCAAAACCCCAGGAGCTGTCAAGGGATTTAGCAGAGCAGTGCCAGGGCTTGGTTCCCCAGCACTGGAACTCAGAATTCCTGTCCCAGTGCTGGTTCTGCACACACTCACAACCTAATCAGACACTCCCACCTTTCCTTTATGGTTTCCGTGGGACAGCCAACATTTAACAGACACTAACAGCACTAAAGCCTTTGCTGCTTTAATGTTGATTTACTGCCCTTGCTGAGCTCTGTGTCAGATGCTCACAACACTGTTAATTTCCAGTTATGCCCAGACCTGGTAAGTCAGCCTCTAACTACTCCTCATTTTACCACTGTGTGTGTTAATGCCAACTGCCAATTCAACCACAACCTGAGGAAAACAATTTAAAACACAGAAAGTGTATAAAAGTGAAAACCAAAGAAACCAGGATCTATTGACTCACTGGACTGGTGCTTTTCCACAGGTAAATACTCATATGTACATACTCAATGTACACATAAGTTTGTACATACGAAGAACAGATATGTAAATAGTTTATATTAAATATAAGAATACATGAAAGAAGATGTTTTTTATCAGCAACCTCATCTTCTGGTTTTCCTGTACACACCATGTGGAACAGCTCATAAGCAGTTAGAAAGAGCAGTGGTACATGGTATCTTTCCCACTTTCCAGCATTAATTATAATATGAAAACATGACGGATATATATTAAATTCTTCTTTTGTAATGGTGTCCAATCACAATAATAGTAGCTTCTTGGCTCTTGAGCTGTCTCAAGAACCATATCAGCCTAATCTGTAAGTACCAACCAGTTACAGAAGAGGCAAATAATCACCCACTTCAAAACTCAGTAAGTCTCTTCCACATGTAGTACTTTATTCTGTGTAAAGGTTTAAAAGCTTATTCAATGGAAATTTGTTCTCACTGATTATAATGGTGTAAGGTTACGGTAGCTTCATACCTGGAATGACAAATCTTCCCTCAGGGTTTCTGTCTGTGGCACTGAACACTCTGCAGCAAATGGTGCTTCAGGACTCTGGGCTTGGGTTACTTGCATTTCTGACTCTGACCACTTTTCCAGCAACATGTTTGTTTCCTTAGCTGGAGATGGTAACTGATGCTTCTTGACAGCAGTAATAACCAGTCTCTGTACTAGTACACTCCTGTTTTATAAATCCCAGGACCACACAGCCACAATGCAACACTGAATGCTTATTTTGAGTTAAGTCATCCTGCACAACCCCTCATTCTTCTTGAAAGCTATTGATTTCCGGAATACAGCTTCTCCCCTACTTCAGTAGTATGATAAAAGATTTGTAGGAACAGTTTCACAACTTCCTCATCTCCCAGAGCCAAGACCAATGGCCCTGTGATGCTGCAACCCAGTGGAAAAAACCCTCTATATATAGGAAAGCCACACATGAGCATTAAACAGTCAAATGCAGAATTTTATAAAAAAGCAAGAAAAATTTTAAACTGAAGATAACAAAGAAACAAACCCTGAAATGTCACTCTCACAAGGACTGTGAGCAATTACAGTAATTTAAATTTTTGAGGAATATTTACTAATCTCCTTACTTCTAGGCTACACCGAAAAGACTGTATCTAGTTTTGGGCCCTCCAGTATAAGAAGGATACTGATCCACTCTGCCAAGCTAACTGAATCCAAGATGGGCAGGGAGGTGATGCACATGCCCTGAGATAACTGCCCACATCTACAAGGAGGGCAGCAAGAAGATGGAATCTGGGTCTTGGCCAGGGTGCACAACCAGAGAGCAAAAAAATGAAGTGGTCATTAAAAAATAAGCCAAGAAAGCCCCAGCAGAAAACATTTCACTACAAGGACAACTAAGCACTGCAGCAGAGGCCCAGGGAGGTTTTGGAGTCTCTGTCCTCAAAGCACAGGAAACCCCACCCTCCCACAGCCCTGGGGTCTAAATTTGGTGCCAATCCTGTCCTGAGCAGGAAGCAGGACCACTGACCTTCTGAGGCCCCTCCCAGGCTGGGAGATTTTTACAGTTGTTTCTACAGGAATTGTGACAGGAAGTTTGCCTGGACTCCACAGACCCAAAATGGGAACTGCTACAAGAAATAGAAAGTAATGGGAAAGAGCAAAAAAAAAAAAAACAAAAAAAACACTCTCTTCTTTCCTTTCTTGTATGCCTAATTCAAGACAGAGTACCAAGTACAAAGCCAGTGTTAATGAAACAAAAGGTTTGCAAAATTAGTAAGTGCAGAGTCAGGAAAACTTGCAGAATCACATAATTTGTGCCTTGGAGTATTGTACCTGATTAATAGCACTGTGAGGAATTGCAGTCAAAGCAACCCCATTTGTAGTACATTTTTTTCCAAGATTTTTTCCTGATCTACTTCAGATTGTCTCTGATTTAAATTGCAAAGTATTAATTAATACTCATTACAATATTCTTACAGTATTAGTCACCCTTTGCTGAACCCTATTTTAGTTCAATAGACAGTACAAAAATGAAGAATAGTGGAAGTCACACAAGACAGTCTAACAGTATTTTCTTCAGAATATAGCTTATGCATTCTGCCCCTCAAAATAATTTACATTATTTTTGTCCTCATGTAGCTCATATTTCCTAACTTTTTTCACCATAACTGGCCAAACAGTTGCCAAGTGACAGATAAATACAATGTTAAACAACATGTAAATGCCTGATGAGGAGTGGGTGCCCAAACCACCCTCCCAGGATGCCAGCCCAGCCCAAGGGATGCTCTCCCTTTAGCTTATGCAATTACCTCTCACCCAATCAGCAGCTGGTCAATAGGTTTTGGAGTCAGAAACTATCGACTGGCTATGAAAGAAATGATGCAAAAAATGATGCAATGTGACATGACCTTGGTGACATCTCAAAGGGGAGGGATGGCCTGTGCAGTCCCACACTCATTTCTTTAGTTCTGTGCCCTGGCTCATGCAGACATCACTATGGTTTAAGGGTGCAGTTGGCCCCTAGGTTAACAGCACATCAACAACGCTTTAACGGTTTCAGGGTGAGCAATGATACAATTCCTTTTCTCAGGGGTTTTGGAGGATGCAATTACCTGCTTCCTATTACTAGCTACCATCAAGAGAAAATGAGTGAACCACACTATTCTGCCTCTCTGAAGTTTAACAAGCTTTTTCACTAAGCAAGGTGAGCAGGCACACCCCCTTTGGAAGAGAAATACTCAGCACTTGGAGAGTTTAATGAGCCTTCTGGACACAAATTCCTAATATGTGGATATGGCTGACATTGAAGCTTAACTGCAGACATAGCAGTGGTAGCTTTATACCAACTGTAATCTCCTTCCCTGGAGATACTCACAAGCCATCTGGACAGAGTCCTAAGGAGCATGCTGTGGGGTCCCTGCTAGAGCAGGGAGGTTGGACTAGCTGATCCCAGAGGTTTCCTCCAACTGATCCATTCTGTGGTTCTGTGAAAGCAGTAAAAGGCTGGATAACAAGCAGGCAGCTCAATCTGCCCTAATTTGCCACTGAAGCTCACATGCCTTGCACTCACTCTGCTGAAAGCAGCCAGACAGCCTCTGGAGCAGCGCTGGCTGTGGTGGCGGCACTGCAGGGGGACAGTGAGAGTCCTTCCTCCTCACACTGCTTAAGTGGCCAACTGCTTGGGTGATAGAAAAAATACACAGCTTCTGCAGAAGACACGTTTCAGACTATGTGTGCTTTCAGGCTCTCTGTGCTTCCATTTTTTCCAGCTTAAAGCTGGAAGGAACCTGCTGGGTCACAGACACAAGCCTCCCTCGAGTGCACAAACCCACGTCAGAGAGGTTCAGCCAGGGAGACCACACAGCATCAATTCCGGTGTTGCACAGGCCAAAACCCACAGCTCTTGCCAACATCCTTTGGCAAATCTATTGTACAAAAGGCAAGAGACCAGTTTAAACTATTTAATGCCACAAAATGAGCAGAGGAAAAACTCAAAAGAGCATGAACGTGTCTCCCTGTAATCCATGCAACAGGGAATAGACTGTGTGAAAAACAGAGACAGTCTCTCCAAATGAATTATGCTCAACCCTCAGAAGACAAAAAAAATATATTCCACTACTTTCTGGACACAAAGTTAGTCATCCCCGGACCCCAGGCACATAAACCCCAACATCTAAGCACTACTGAAGTCCTACCCAGCCTCTGCTCTGCCAGTGGACACAAAGGCATGGCTAACCTCAGCCCAAGCCAGCTGGTCTCAGTTTTACCCTGGATTCACATTTCTCTCCAAATTTCCTTATTTGTGGAGTCATAAAGAGACCAACTTGGTTTCAAATAAAACAAGTAACAAGATAAGAACTTTACTCCTCTGTGCAGAACATTCACTGGGTAATCTAGATCAGCCTCCAGATATGAAATTAAGAACTCAACTTCAGGCACTATCTTTGGAAATTACCATTTGTACATAAATCTGACATAAATAAGTAGAAAGATTTGCAGGGGGCATGGTGTCCTCTGTCCTGCTACCACACAGCAGCCACAACACTGCAAGTACAAAATTTCCATTTCTTTGTGGCAGGCAAGAAACTTCAGCCTCACAAATACGCCTGAAAATGCCAGAGAAATCAAATGTCTGAAAAACAGAAGTAGAAAACTTTATAGTGTATCTGAAGTAAAAACAACACGTTAAGAAATACAGACTTCAGTGCTGGGCAGACACATAGGGAAAGTAACCACTCATGTGAAGGGAGTTTGTTCTAAGAGGAAATTTGCCTCTTTCTTTATCTCTTGTATCAGCATGAAAAGTAAGTGTAATTCTAAATTAACTGTCACCAGAATATTAAAAAAATATTTTAATATAGTAAGTAAGGTAGGAAAAACTAGTCAATGTTTAGATTATTTGATGAAGAACTATTTTCAATTCTGCTCAGGAGTTTATTAGGCAAGGAGTCCCAGGCCACCAATGAAGGGACCTGCCAGGCAATCTTATTTGTTTTCCTCCCCTGCAGAAGCTCTCCTGACCCAAGCACATATTATTACAATATAATTTTGAGTAATATTTTCACTCTTATTTTTCTCTCTTCTACTTCCTGTGAGAGCTCTGCAATTGCCTGGTTACAGTCTAGTGAAAAATAATCAACATAGAGCCAGTAAACAATTTCTAGTTACAGTAATTATATAAATACTCTGAAGCAATCAACTCTGTGAATGTTAAAGTATTTCAAATAGGTCTTTAAATACTTACAAAATGGCAGTGGCACCACTTGACAGAACTTCTTCCTTCACCAGAGATACCTGTGAAAAGGCATCCTGCCACATTCCCAGCTCTTTGGGAAGACTATGCACCCATAGAAAGAAATAGTTTTCCCTTAAACACTGGGCCAAACACAAGTATCAACTGATTACAGGCTATTGATTTGCTCTTAAATCTATATTTAAGTTGGTATGTCTCTGATCAGATGCAGTCAGTAACTCAAATTAGTTACGGTGGATTTATGGTTTGATCTGGCTCAGGAAGCTCTTGAACAAAGCACGGGCAGAGGATGGAGAGATAAATATTATTCCTGCTTTTCACCCTATCCCAGACATCTGCATGTTGCCACTTTAGAGCTTTAGGCACCAGGATGCAACTATACACAAAGGACACAGCTGACCAAATGTGCCATTTTCATTGAAGGGGCACACCTGGACAGAGAGCACGACCCTCACTGTACTACAAAAGTCCGTCTAATAAGCAGGTAGGAGAGTTAAAGGTTGGTTTGGTAGTTTAAAACTGCATATCTTCAAAATGAGTAAAGTTGTAATAGCTGACATAGTCCTAAATTATAGGTATGGCAATATTTACAGATTTATAATCTTTATGAATTGCCCTGCTAAGCCTGTTGCAATTTTGAACAACTTAGCAAAGGGTAAAGGTCTGGTTTCCATGAAGGCAATGGCAAAGTTCTCTTTTACTTCAGTGAAACCAGACTTTGTCTTTATATGCTTCCTGTGTTAGGACTGAACAAAATACTTTTTCCAACACATTAGTGGGAAGAAAACCTCTTTGCTGCTCACAACCTTTGTTTTGAAGTGATGAAGTGCTCTGCCTCTACAGCCTCCTGTTCAGAGCTACCTCCACTGTATCAGACCCTCACAAAACTCTGTGCCTTTCTGCCTCTAATACCATCAGCAATTTCTTCGCAAAGCTTTATGAAATTCTTTTGCAATAAAGTGCAAATTAAAGCTGTATAAGAGCTACTATTTTCAGTCTGAAGAGAGATGATATTTTAAGCAGCTCTGTAATATAAAGACAAAGAATGACCTCTAGGTATGTTGAGTATTAGCGTTTATTCTCTTTCTGAGATCTGCTTTAGTGCCTTTGAACACCCTATGCTATGTAACTGAGAAACTACAGAAAAAGATTTTGGGATGAGGTTTAAATTGAAAAAAAATGGATGAATGATTTCTGACTATTTAATTTATTATTTTCATGCCTTGCCAATCCTATAATCCCAGTTTCTTTCTGTTAATTTAAATTTTGTTCAGTATAATACATAAAGGCAGAGTACATGTATTGTATAAAATGCATCTGCATTTTTAAGAATTTCTTTTAATAACATTGTGGGTTTTAAGTTTAGAACTTAGTGTTAAAATTTTTACTTTCTAAAGAAAACCTGAATGATTACCAAAAAGGTCACACATATGGCAATTACTCTTCTACTTTATCAACACGAACCTTGTGTCTATGCAGGCTTTCCATGCACAGAGTAAGTCAATTTTCACATGCCTTGGTAACACTCCTCCTTATTTTTTCTGCTTTTTAATTTTCTTAAGTACTTTCACTTTATTAAAGCATTTTACTTCCTTTCCTTATTTATTCCTTGCAGATTTGCTGCTGTTCTACTGTCCTAGCTGTACCCTTTCCCTTATATTTTAACTTTCAATTCCTTCAAAATGAGAAATCTTTCCCTTCTGCCTCTAAATTCACAGGTGGCTAAGGGTCAGATTTGCTGGCAGAGAAGCTGCCGAGAAGAGTGGCCCTGGAGGCTGGCAGCTTGCTGGTGGGAAGAGAGCCCCGCTCCTCCTCCCACTCCCATTGTCCTGCTCTGCCTTTCAGGAGCAGTGGGAACCAAAGGAAGGACAAAGTACTGCCAGCACAGCCCTGCTCCGGGGCTCTGCTCTGAGGGGCTGCTTAAAGCCAGACAATAAACTGAAGCCTAGAAATGAATGTGTGGAACAGATACATACAGCTCCAGTCCAGCTGCTGTTCTAGACTGACCTCCTTCTTTTGCTTCAATGGAAATCAGAGCTAATGGTGCCAGCTTCAGCATGCACTGGGGATTAACTATTGTGATTCATGTTAAATTGCCACACTAATTTAATTCTATCAGACATCAAGGCTTTGCTTTGGAATGTTTTTTATACATTGCAAAGTGCTTTTACTGGATACCCTGGGTCACCAGTACCATCACACTCCTATTCCTCAACTTCAATCTACCACAACAAATATCTATTATCTAGCATGCAATACAAACATCTAAAGCAATTTCTCTTCAACATATCAGCTGTAGCACATCAAAAGTGTCCAACTGCTATAGAAACACTGTACAACATTACCATTTGTAAGAAAATATGTTGTCTTGTGAATTTTATAGTAAGACCTTTATAAAATAAGTTGTTACATCTGTCAAACTAACCGTATTTTAAAAAACATGCCAGTAAGTGCTGTGAAAAGACTCTAAATAAATGCTGAAAACATCATATGATTTTGCATCAGTAAAATGAGTCAATATTATTCAGTGAGTCACCTAGCTAATTCACAGCAAATTTCTGTGATGGTATAAGATGGAAGGTGAACACACATTTCCAGAGATCCTTCAGGGCAAATCAAATATACAAGCTAGGGCAGGACAAATAATTGCAAAATATTAACAAGCTGCAGAAATCCATTTTCTGCACTTTGCGCTTGATAATATGTCAGTGCTCACATGCTCCTGCCTCATTCTTGGCACTGGAAACAATCAGAAAGTAAAGACACACCATTATAGAACCAACAGAACTGCAGGAACCATGGCCATTAGTTACACCCTTTTTGAAAACAGTAACATTTCACAACCACAGCAAAAGACTTCTTCAATAAACTAAAGCAAATATCTCTTATGTATTAAAATGACAGCAACATAATTTCCCTTACTAATAGGAAATTACAATAATTATTAGTGGTGAAAGAAAATACAGCAGAGGCTGTGGTTTACAGTAAGCCAGTGTAAGAATGCATCTACCAAGGACCTGAATAGAATCCACACACCCAGACTCTCACTCTCTCTCTCTGTACCTGTATACTGTATCTATTTATCGATCTAAAAATAAAGAAAATGCATTCATAAAGAAGACTTTACCAGTTTGTATTTAAAGGGGCATTATCCACAATATTAATGGGAGGCTGTTAGGTTTTGGTTTCCATGTGTTGGTTTTTGCTACCCTGAAAATTCTCCTCCCAATGCCTTCCTCATTTGTAACAGTGAAATTTGGGAACGTGCCAATATTGCTACTATAATGTTAGAGGGAATTCACACTTCAGTCCAGAAAAGGAGTTTTTCAGCAGGCAGTACATAATTAGCATTGAGCACTAATTTAAAATATGTATTATATATGTTACTCTGTATTACTTGGTATGAATCTCATATAACTAACTTTCAAGTAATTATATTAGAATTTTGCCTTCCTATTAACTTCTGATCAAAGAAACATATCCCATTGAAATTGCCATCCGCTGAATTTGCTTCTTGACTTTGTTTCATCTTTCTGTGACATGGGAATAATCACCAATACTATTGGGAAAGGGATATATAAATAACACCTTAAATAAGTTTTCTCTCTTCTGAAATCTGCAGGGGTTTGACTAAAAAGAAGAAAAGAGGGTTTTGTCCTGTGTTAGTGAATGGCTGAATCTCCTTTCATGATTTCTGCTGATCAGCGAAAACATAGAAAGGAAAATACAGCTTGGAATCACTATGATCCTTATAAATGCTGTTATATTAAATGCTTATGCAACAAACTGGAAGATTCACAGTGGCATTAGAAATAATCTCATTTGTGAAGCAGATATGAAAATCCTCCCTATTGATGAGATAAGCTTAAAACTAATTGATACAGCATGTAAGGAACTGCTCCCATTAATTGTTGCTCCAAACACTTTCATATACTTAACATGGAAACAAGAGGACAGAGCATTCCCAGACAAGTTACTGGATAAACTAATTAATGATTTGGTCTGGTAATTTCAACATCACCATGTTAAAAACAAGTAAGGGAAGCTCTGGGTGTGTCCCAGCTACAGAAGAAAGGTGTCTTCTTGCCACATGCAAGTCTAATTTAGCCACTTAAGAGTTTCTCAACTGGCAGACCAGTTAAATTCTGGCTTTACTCAACAGTACTTCTACCAACCCACACCAATCTGTCTTTCATTTCATTAGGAATTTACTTCACTACTGGTTACCAAATGTTAACTAGAATGTGTTAAGAGCAGATCTTTCCATCTCCCCAAAGAGGAAAAACACAGGCTGATTAATTTGATAAAATTTCTCCAGTCAGAAACAGGAAGGATCAAGAGTCACAAGAACGTCATCTACTTAGCAGATTTACTCTTCTTTTATATATAAAAAGTAACCTTACCTTTTGAAAAAATCCACCAGCTCAAGAAGATGCTGGTAACAACCCCCACCCCTTTCACAGAAACAGACCTCCTCAGTTATTCAATTTATTTCAAACTATTCAAACACAGAATGTCTCTTCAACAAATACCCAACAATCCCTGCTGTGTTATGGACAGTCCTGCTCTTCCAACAGCACGTAACATTGTCCTTAAATATCTAAGGCAGTGTTGCTGCCAAAACTTTTTCAAGTCTTTTTTTTCCTTCTTAGGTAACAAAAAACAATGCACAAGACAGAATTGTAGAAAGCTTTTGAAACTTGCATGGGCAAGCAGATGGTGACTTGTACCTGCAGCACAGACACCCAAGAAGACCTCTGGGGCAGGAACTTAACACTTTTGCATTTTTATACAGAGCTAAGGCAACACAAGTCATAATGCGCTTAAGCCTTCTAAGTGCTACAACTAAATAAACTCTGCAGAATAAATTATCTAACACACAGTTCTTTTGTCTCAGAGTCTGACCTGAATAATAAAAACCTGGGTTTGGTGATCCATTCTGGCAGATGCATCATATCCTACATGAAAGTTACCAAAATAATTACAAAAACTTTTAAAATCCTTCCACTTTTTCCTATTTATTTCCTATCAAAAGCTATG
Source organism: Ammospiza caudacuta (assembly GCF_027887145.1). NCBI lineage: Eukaryota > Metazoa > Chordata > Aves > Passeriformes > Passerellidae > Ammospiza > Ammospiza caudacuta. The sequence goes on along the minus strand of NC_080593.1, from coordinate 42,959,788 downwards.
GAGTCACTATGCCTGCACATGTCTGCTAAACCTGCAAAATATTTTCTCTGCATTGAAATTTTAACTTTTAGCATGTCTTTGAAGGAACTCTAATTGGTCAGATCCTGAAAGTTTGATTACCCAATCTGGACATGAGAAAAATCTTGCTCAAAATGGAAGGAGCCTTAAAGATCAATTAATCCCCCTGCCACAGGCAGGGACAGCTTTCATTAGACCAGGTTGCTCAGGGCCCCATCCAACCCAGCCTTTACTTTCAGGGATGGGATATTCACAATTTATCTGGGCAACCTGTTCCAATGCCTTACCATCCTCACAGTGCATAATTTCTTCCTAATATCTAATTTAAACCTACTCTCAGTTTGAAACTATTACCTCTTGTCCTATCACTACATGCCCATGTAAACAGATTCTCTCCATCTTCCCTTTAGGCTCCCTTCAGGTACTGGAAGGCCACAATTAAGTCATCCAGACCCTTCTTTATTTCCAGGATGAAAATAGCACTTGCTCAGGTCTCGAAAACTGGTTTTCATCTTTAAAAAGCCATAGCTATGCTGAACATCTTTGTTGCTTTTTCCCGGGGTTTTAGAGTTGTTAGCTTTTTCCTTCTTTTTTTTTTTTTTTTTTTTTTTTTTTTCTCCTAAAAAGAAATTGACTACTCTCCTCACATCTCCATCCTTTCTGCTCAGCTGCCCCAGTAATTAATTTCAGAGTTTTATCTGGGAGATGGTCCTTTCTGGCTTGTACTTTTGTAATAAGCCAATATCCCACCAAACATTCAGTGTCTGACAAGATAACAATTTCTGGCCCAACAAGACATGTTTTAAATGTTGCCTCCTCTGCCCTGAGGGACCAAGGAGAGGTCACAGAAAGGCAGCAGACTCTTGAGTTGAGAAGTGCACTACATATTGCTCTGGGACAGCTTTGCTCTGAGATAACAGGGTAGATAGACCAGGCTATGGCTCATTTCTCTACACACATTCCACATTCTTTTGACTTTTGGAAGTTTTGTAATTTATTCCACATGAAACAAAAATTGAGACAGTAGAGAAAAAAATACTCTTGGAATATGAATAATACTATTATCATCAGAGGAAACAGAAAAAAAGAAAATAAAAAAGATTCTCCTATGAAAAGAAGGCAATCAGACAAAAAAATCATAGTTTGGCTACTCAGCTTAATAAGGACCCAAGAACTAAAGCACTCTCATTAAAAAAAATAAAGGTCAGCAGTGCTGGAAAATGAAGAAGAAAAACCAACCAACCAATCCAAAACTAAACAAGGCAGCTAAACTAATAAACTTCAGATTCTCCAAATGCTTCCCAGAAAAGTAAATCTTTCTGTTTTCAATCTATTTCAGAGGATATACAGCCATAAGTAGTGCACATTGCTCCTATAATAGAATGAATAACCTAGCAAATGACAGAGACACAATTGCTCTGAAATGATAGCTGAAGTTTTACTTGTTGTCAACAGAAAAGAGAGGAAAAAGAAAGAAAAAGAGTATTACAGTACCTTAACTTATAAAATGTTCTATTTTATTCAATCCTGCCTTTCCATTTAGTTTTCCTTTACTTTACTAAAACTTTAAAATACAATAAAGCTTTTAAAAGAATCTGTCTGAATTCAGTTCTTTTGGCAGATATTTTCCTCCTGGCTTCTTTAATCCGTTTTATATGAGCTGGCATCTTAAAAAGCACGCTTTAGTATGCAGAGCCTAACAGTACTGCTGAACCCTCCTGACAGCCTGCTTCTCAGAAGCAAAAAAAGACATTATCTCCCCAAAAGACCTGCTCTAAACAGTGTTCTCTTTTGCACACGAGCTACCTGCCACCCTATGCCCTGTTACTTGTTATTCATAGAGCTGCACATCAAAGAGAACCAATCCTGAGAGCACATACAGGAAAACTTTCTCTTTTGGTTAAGCACACAGCTATTTATATCATAGTGTGTTGCTTTCCATGTACATAAATGAATTTGGTTCTTATGTAAATTCCCTTGGAATACTGGAGGCTTCAGTCTCTTATTAAATAAACACAGAGCAGCAACATAATATTGTTTCTATAAGAGAGCAACACTGGGACTGATACACATGCAATGATATATAGATGCTTGTCTATAGAAAGCTGCAATATGTGCCCCACGATTTCAGAAAGTTCTGAGCAGAATGTTATACTGAGCTGACAAAAATGTAGAATGTCAGCCATCTCAGTTTAATACTTATTTCAGGAAGAGAAGGTTAAAGAAACTCCATTCTTGTCTGCTTGCTAAATTACCCCAGAATACATTTTAGTACTTTATAATCTGTTACATACAACATTCAATATCCTACTCTCTGTATGAATAATAAAAAATGTTATTTTCAGCTTGTCAAAAGAAGTATTTCAGTTTTTACAGCACAGTGCATAATGAATTAATTACACATTAGGTAATTAGAATCTAAAATATTCACCATGCTAACTTAAAAGGATGCTGAATACTACTTAAAGACTGACATGCTCTTTGACCCCAACCAGCTTTCTTTGAACACAACACCTCTCAAATTTCTCAAATGTCAAGCCTTGCTGCTTTTCCACAGAAGTGTAAGAGCCTTCAAATGCAGCAGAAATCCTGTCTTTATGATGCCCTGCAGAGCAATGAAAGAAGAGGCAATGCTTGTCTGTTGGCTGTTACAGACATTCAGGTTACAAACCCCCTACATCCTTCGTAAGCACATCAGGCCTTATTTGCCCCACTTAATGTGCTCCCTATTTTGCTTGAATATTGAAAACTCCCTCATATTACTGTGACTAACTTTCTTATATTAATTTTTCTCTGTTTAATCACTTCATAATTCAACCATTTCATAGTTCAGCTGTTGCTTCAATGGGAAGGTCTCTAACAGATTTGTTGGCAGTCTGAACTACATGTAGGTTCTGTCCAGAATGGCATTTTCCACAATCTTGTGCAAGAAACAAATTTGATTTAAGGAGAAAATGCAATCATTTCCAGTGCTCTAAGATATATAATCCTACCCAGAGTTTCTCAGTTCTCTAAAGACCTGCCTTAGCCCTGAGGTTTTGTGCACACACTAGATTTCCTCTCCCAGGAAGACTAACACATGCCATCCACACACAGTTTCCTCCTGTGTGTGAAAAGTGTAGAATGAACACTTCGTTGCTTGTCCAGTACCTGAAGATTTTATGTATGCTGTGTCCCCTTATGCTAAACTAAAGGACTTGGAAGTAGGTAAATGATAGATTTGCATATCAACAAAACAACAAAACACTTCTGACAACTCCAACTATTAATGGGTAGCTTCCCTTCCTCCCTTCAATGCCTGTCCACATGATCATTCACACTGACTGTGATTCAAAGCAGTATCCTCCCACATATTCACAGTTGATTAGGAGTTAGATTAGAGAATCTTTCAGCTGCACAGCTGACACAAAACTGCCAAGAACAGCTTTGCTTCTGGATGTCTCTAGAAAAGGGCAGAGTTCGGTAACAGGGTAGCAAACAAGGGGGTTACTTTTGGATGTCAGGAGTACAGAATTTCCCACGAGCTCGGCACTAACTCAAACACTGATAGGTGTAGCTGGGTAAGTAAATGCAAGTATCTCAAGGCAAACTCTGATGACTTGTTACTCTGTTAGTCTCCTTAGTGACAGGCTTATATAGAGTATAATTATTTTGAGTAACCAAAACATCCGAGTTAAATAAAAAAAATAAATTCTGATGCCGAAGTGTTCAAAGTACACAAATTGTACTCATCCAAATTGTAACAGGACAAGCAAGTAACATAATCACATGCCTTGAACTGACAGCATGAATTGCTACAGAATAATTATTAAATAATAACTCTAAAATTCAAGCAAGTCTGAATTTCAGTGATAGCCAACCACTGTCTCCTAAAATTTGCAGTTTTCACAGTATGTCTCTTTAAAACCACCTGAGTCAGATCTCTAAAGGGCCAGAGGGCCATGGAGCAAGAGACCACAAAGTAACCTTCCACCTTTCTAGTGAAATTGGCCACCAGCCAATTCCAACAGAAGTCATAACTTTGCAGAGGTCTCAAGGATGCCGAGTGTCTCTTCACCTTACGAAAATCAGTAGCTGTGTATGCACAGAAATCCAAACCTACAACCTATCACTGAAAACAGAATTGTAGCTCAGAGTAACTGCTACTGGTTTAATGAAGACATGTGCACTGCTGCCTATAGGTTCAGGAAAGGCAGGACATAAATCCTGAGGAAATCAGGCTTCATTAGTTCTGCTGCCTATAAGGAAGCTGCAATGGGAGAACATGCAAATGGAAAAGTTTATTGTATAAGAAATCAGTCCAATCTCCTTCACAGTACCTGTCCCTGTACAGTCTTGATAAAATACAGTCTTGATTTTCATTCCCTTTCCTGTTTAAAACCTGCATTTATCAGAATTCTGCCGTTTTCACTAGTCTCTCAGCATACAGGTACACAATTTTTTAATTCCTTTTTACTTTAATCTAAAAAAGACTGTAAGACTTTATGTCCAAAATACCTTTTAGCCTTCTTCTGTCTCTAAATGAAAGTTATTGTTCTATTTGAGAGAACACACAGGTAAAAATAAATTTTATAACATTTTAAAAGAATAAAATTAATGCAAGCATGACAGAAGGAAACTGTCAACCGCAACAAAAATCAGAATAACTACAACTTACTGCTTTGATAAACTTGAAAACACCCATAGTTTATAGAAATGTAGCTCTCAAAGGAGCCAGGAGAATAATATGTGCCATGGCAACCAAACAGAGCAGTCTTCTGGCACTTTCTGAATGAGCATTTAGGAGGAGATTAATTCAATACTCTGCATGATGAAAGGGCTCTTGAGATCCATAACTGTCTCCCACAAATTACCCTTATTGTACAACTGGATGTTTAGAACAGATTGCACATTATCTATATTGAACTAGAGCTTTCACAGCAAATTTATATGAAACAGATTAAGCCCACATGATGTGTCACACTATTTTTCACCCACTCATTTCAGGGCATTTATAAAAATGGGCATTTTATTAAATGGATCGTTGCAGTTTTGCACGATTTATTTTTAAGCTTATTTATATTTAGAAGTACTCTAAAGCCTTTTTACTATGAAACTTTGAAATTTCTGAGACACATAAAGGCATAAAAAGATACTACTACAGAATTTACAGTCTGGTATGTAAACAGACAGCAGAAAGTCTGCCACATAAGCAAGCATTATTGTCTTTGTTGTGCATTTCATGCTTTTTTGAACTTACAGTAAATTAAAAAGATGACATACCTCAATAAATAATTATGTCTTCCTATTTATATATATGAAACCATATTTTTCATCAAATGCAGCACCTGATGAGCACCGGACAGCTCAATGAAAGCAAGTGTCTTATAGAACATGTTTTAGAAAGAGGGTGTTATACCTCTACCTGCTACATCAGAATCTAAATTACTATAGAATCTTTCCTCTCAGGAAAAAAGTGATTTGGTATTTTGTTTACTGATTTCCTTACATTGCATCCAATCACACTGTACAACATAACAACCAGAAGAAACTCGGAATAAAACAAGATCTAGAGTGCAAGCACATTATAAATGACTGCAGGAGAGAAGAGCCAGCCAGTTACTCTTAGGAAAGAGGAAATAATGTATTTTCTCTTCTGAGGCTACTGAAAACTCTTCTCTGCAGCCCAGCAATGCTCAAGATGAAGTATTTCACCTGCTGGATTAAATGAAGAGCTTTCCAGTTGTCTGCAGTTATGAGTAACACCTGAATTGCACAAAATATTCTGGAGGATGCACACCCTAAAATTAATCTTAGCCAAACTGAAGAGAGCTACTTGAGACTGAAGATTATAAATAGCTTTGATTCAGTTTTGTATCTGGTAACTGCAATGAATGAAAGGTGAACTTTTCAAAAAATTTCTAAAGGCCACACAATTTGTAGTGATAGACAGTGGAAATTAGACACTTAATCCATCAGCATTTCTGAAAATCTCACTTTGGCTTTGATTACATTATCATACATTATTTCTGAAAAAACCCTATCTTCTGTACAAGTAGGAATACATTAGGCAGGCAACAAGAAAAACAAAAAAGTAGTGAGTGTAATTACAATTTTGAAGATCCAAGACTTATGTAGAGCTACCATTTATTTGCAAATGAGACAATTCTGAATCTACATCACTTATTTTGTACTCTGTACTGTGTGTGGAGGCACTGAGTATCCTGAATAATAAACATCATGTAAATCAAGGAAGAGCAGTTAGGTTCTAAGCAGAGAAAAGTAAGTATTTACCTTGCCATTAAACAGTGAAAATAAAAATAAATTTAGGTGAAGCAATGTCACTCACTGAACATCCTGTAAATTAGACTGAGCTAAGAACATTGGGGGGAATCAAAATCCAGAGCACAAGGAGCAAAGCTGTGGTTTGCCAAGTTCCCTTCAATTTACTACTTCTCACTTCAGTCCCATTTTACAATTATTATATCATTGACAAACCTTCAGCCTTCACTTTGGTACTGATAATTAATGCTGTTGTAAGTTGGAGAAGGTATTTAAAAACATTAGGCATTTTAAGCATTACTCCCTCTGGGCTTGGGAGTAAAAGGCTCGCAAACCTAATGGAGTTGGGCTGATTATTCCAGCTAAAGACTTTCATGTTTCTTGACTCTTTCAAAAGCAATGAAGTGAAACAGATTTGTACATTTCACCATTTAAACTCTACAGGAAAGCTACACAGGTTTTAATACCTGTATTTTAGAAAACAGTTGAGGCTTTGCAAAACCAGTATAATGATACCTCTCCCAGAAGCACATCTGTTGATTAACAAACCTCCAAAACAAATCTTTCCTGTATAAATAGAATTAAATGTGCTACAATTTCAAGTCGACGTATTTCCAAGGAATTAGAAATACTAATTTGAAAATTGTCTCAAAGGATTTGCAGAAGTACTTGCATGATGGAGTAAATGACTTCTCCCCAATACTACTGCCTCAAAGATCATTATTTTTCAAAGCTCCTCTTCACAAACAAGCTAGAGAAATCTACAAAATGCGGTAAGAATTTGAATTTGCAATTCATGAAAGAAAATATGTAACCAGAGAGCAAAGAATCATTTACAGATATGAATCTATGCCAAAACCAAATTTCTCTGTCTCCATGTCAGGCGAATCTGAGGCTTTATGCCTGCACTCTTCCCTCCCTCTCCTTCATAAAAACCCCAACCACAAATGTCATAGTTAAAATTATCTTTCTGATCTGTGCCTTTAAATTTTCACCATTCTCTTCAGCCTACTGTTCCTTCACATGAAACTAAATTTTTCTGACTTTTGGAAGTTTTTTCATCTATTCTGCATCCACTTGCTCCATTCTGACACAGAGAACTTAACTCTTCTCATGGCTTTGCCAAAAAGTAATTCCTTGCTAGCAGGCTTCTCCCTCAATATCGTTGTTCATTCATGAGGCCACATAGGCATGGAAAAGCTCTCCATGAGCATTCAGAAAAAGCATCCTGAAAAATCACTTTGACAATATAAAGAACAGTTCAGAGAACTCTGATCAGGCACTTATTAGTCATTTATCATGAACATGTTTTCCTAGGAGGGCTAAGAGCTCTTCATTAGATCTGATTAGATCTGCCAAAATACTTGATTGGGTTTTTTTACCATGTCCTCCAGAACCTATTTTTGCTATAGCTCTAATACTGTAGTTTAATGTAATAGAAAGTATTATCTAATCTTAGCTATAGATATCACTACTTGTCTCCCATAATAGTTACAGTGAGAAACTGGAAATGCAGCATAACCTGTAACATATTTAGAGTATAGTATTAGGAAGGGAAAATATTTTGTAGGAGTGAGTTCTTTCTATGACTGAGTAAAGACATAATGAGAGCTGTACTTCACATTAGGAAAGTTTTATAGTTCCAGATATTCTGAATGAATGTAAAATTTAAATTTAGTAAGATGTGTTCTGAAGGCAACCTTGTCATTTAAACACCTTTTGAATCCTTAGGAACAGGGCTGACTGTTGCCTTGGAAACAAAGACTGCTCTAGTGTGTTCATTTCAATGGATTCAGTCAATTTGAAGTCAAATTTCCAACTGCTAATTTTATAGACAGTGCAGGTGCAAAAGTTTTTAAGATCAGAACAGAAATGGTTTGCAATGCTGCTCCCTGACAACAGTGTATATTTATTTATTTATTTTGCACTGCCCTTGGGAAATGAGGATATTCTTGCATAACACTCTCCAGGAAACTCAATTATATATTGTCCCTCTGCATAAGAGGTTGATTATGATAATGGAGGAAACAAACCTGAAAGTAAAAATGCAAAAACCTTCAGGCATAAACAAACAATGTATAATTTGGTCCTTGTGTTCTTTAAATTGATCTAGGATATTTATATATAAAAAACAGGAAAACAAGCAAAAAACCACCCTATGCTCTACTTCTATGGATACACTCTTTTTTTCTATGTATCTATGTTTAGATAAAGTATTTGTAAAAATGAGGACTAACATTTAAAAGGACATTCCATTCATCATTTCAGTGAAGCCACTTTGTTTAAATGAAGCACAAAAAAAGGACAGGAAGAGACACTACCAAGCAGGACCTTGCATAGGGAATGACACCCATATTTTCTGAAGCTCAAATTCAGTCTTGTGGGCTCCATTATTCACCCTCAAGTAAATCATGACATATCTAATTTTGCTCTTTACTTGGTCAACATATAAACATTCCATTTTCAAACAGGATTTAAATTATGAGCCAAGTTCTTAGCTGGTTTCTACCCATGAAAATATTGACATTTCACCCTGAAGGAGACTTGTCCCAAGATGCTCCAAGTACAGTTAACAGAGAGGGGTAAATTCCTTCATAGACTTAGATTCCTCTTCAGAGGAACCTCTTTCTCTGTTTTCTTCAAGATATGGAGGAGACTGGCATATCTTAAGCAATTTTTCCCAGTATGTATACTATTCAGTGCAGGTAATTTAGCAGTCCTAGCTAAGATAGCAAAATGCCAGTACTACATAAACACCTCTAATCAGCTATACAGGATTAATGCTGTTAAAAATATTTTTTCTTTCTTACATGCAGAGGCCCCTTAACTTCTATTATCTCCCACTGTCAGAAAGTTACAAAGCACATCCCCAGAGCATTCATTCATCAATGCAGTTTGCAGAAACTATTGTTTCCACTCAGCTGTAAAAGAATCACTCACTTGCCCATCTTATATCTGCATTCTCCATTCCTGCTGGTGAAATTCAACCACACTTTACTTCAGTATTCCAGGATCTAATATATATAAAACTTTCTCATGACTAGTCTTGCCTTTCTAATCAAACTGTAAAACCCCTATCTAAAAGACTGATGAAAATGGAAGTCATTTTACAAGAGAAAGAACAGTTCATACAGAAAAAAATTATTTTCACATAAGCATATGCAGCGTAGGGGCCATAGGCAGTACACATACCCAAAGGGGGAAAAAAATCCCCAAACCTTAAAAAAATCCCTGAAATAATAAATAAAATTTATTAAACAAAGCAGCTACTGAATGATTCGGCATTTAAAAACTGCCATGGACAAGTTGATTCAGTATCACCAAAAAACAGTTGTAAGGGTATATGGCTATGTACAGACTCAGAGGCAAATGCAGGTGTATAAATATGTGTATATATGCACAGGAGTTAGTCTATTAGGAAAATAAAAATGTACTTCTAATAGAATAAGAGAACTCACAGTTAACATACATTTCAACATGATAATGAAGGCAGGAATTGCTCATTACTTTTTCTACTGTGGAGACAACGAAATTGCTTGATTTTGGTATCAATGCGAAGCTAAAAAGCAAATGAACGAACAAGATCTTCTAAATGTGCCATGTGCAACTACCTTTCCTGTCACTCTTCCACCCTCCTCAACTTTCAATTTCAGGTTTCAGTATTCAGCTGTTTTTGCACCAGGCTTTCTTTGGAAACCATCACATTCTGTTATCACTGAAATGAAGGCCTTGAAGAACTAAGTATTTTGAGTGATATAACAAAAATGTGTTCATAATGAGGGTAAATTAAATGCCATTTAATCTATTTGAGAGGCTGGGATATGTTGTTCAAATACTGAATATTGTGATGAGTGAACTGAACAATTCAGAATAGATTCTTTTCTTCCATAGTTCTTTGTTTGTGTCCTTATAAAATCAATGTAAACAAACTGCCTAGCAGAGCAAGGCTGCCATGGGTACTTAAATGACTTTTTTCAGCTTGTTTCTTTTCCTGGATTAATTCCATTGTCACTTTGTGTAGAGCTGTGGAACACTCATAGTGGCAAATAAATGATGTTTACAAAATACCCACTGTACAGGGACTTTAAAACGCCTAACAGCTGATTAGAGTCCAGGGCGAACCGCAATGAGGCAAGGAGTGCAGTTATGAAATCAGGTTCAGGAAACTCACTGCATGACAACCTAACAATCTCTCCCATCGAGACAAGAAATACTAAGATAAGTAAAACAGAGAAATGAGAAACTGGGAAGATTTGAAGAGTCCATACACCAAGATGAGTAAAGACAAAAACTCTTCTAGAACAAAACACAATGAACAGAATACAAAAAGCAGGTACAAAATTTCAGAGAATAAATTGGAGAGAGGAACGGGAGGAGACTATTTTTATAACAAACAATTCTGTAAATCACATTTATTTCATACTCAGGGACGCTTTGTCAGGTAACAGTAATCAACCAGCTGCAGATTGACGTACAGAACTAGCAGAACTAGCTTGTTGCAAGAGTATGAGCTAACATGTTTTCCCCTTGTTTATATAAAGACTCAATGCTAAAAAACACACTATTTTACCTTAACTGATTCTTTAAGTTTTATTGTATGGATTTGCTGCTGATACACTTGACTCACATGATTGTTGTGGACAGCCAGTCCTGAAATCCCAACTGGAGAAGAAACAACCAGCTCCCCATTTCTTTATAGATAAGAAAGCAGTAAGAGATAAACTCTGCTGTGGCAAAAAATTACAGCGCAGCATGATGAACACAGGCTATACATACTGCATACACATATCTCCACATGTAAATAATAATACGATATAATTTCATTACATAAAAATGCCTGCAGAGATCTTGCTCCCAGTGACTAGTGACTTGCAAGTGGACAGGATGTTTGTGCAAAATGTTCTACTTAAACAGAACAGGAACTGCAGCATGGCTCCATGGGGCAATCCTCCTAGACATGGGAAATAAGGACAGAGAACTTCCTCAAGGAAAAGACACGAAACTCAGTTTGCACTAACAACGCAAAAAGCACTTATTCACAAAGCAGACATTGAGATCCCAGCAACTGTGAGGTGACAAAAAGTGTTTCATGGCACTGAAGAAGGAAAACAGGCTACAGTAACTTCTGCCAAACTTCTGTCTCTTCCTAGAGTTCACGGAAAGCTGAGATTCCTGTAGGACCAGCCAAGAGACTGAAATAGCAGAAAGCTTTCTGCAGGAGGCTTGGGGGGAAGGTCTGACACACAGCTGAACTGCCCCTCACTCTGGCAGTGAATTGCACCAACAGCACTGTTACACACCAGAGGCAGCAATGCTGGGTAGGAACACAGAACCCAACTGCAGGTGTGAGAAGCACCACCAGGCAGAAGAGGTAACTGGGCTACAGGCTGGACTCAGGTATTAGCAGTCTTTAATTAAAATGTGTTCAGTTTAGTTCAATATTTGTCAGGTACAGAGGCTTCACCTTAATGGTGACTGTCCCACAACCAAAGCAAACTGTTTCTGGACAAAGTGACACTAATACTGCTCCCATTTTGTTTGAACAGTGACCATTACAGCACTCTGTCAGCTTTTGGCTCTGAACATGTGATTTGTTCCACAACATCTGGATGAGAAGAAGCTCCTTGCAAACACTCCATGCCATCTGCACAAAGGCATTGTGCTGCCTTTCCCACCTCCAAGCAAGTTTTTGAGAGGAGAGTGAAGGATGAAAAAGAATACTCCTTTGCAAAGCCGAATTCAATTTCCCAATAACTTAAGAAGAGAATGTCTTATAGAGTTCTCATCTGTTATCTATTACAGTTACTACAGTGATTTCAACCATTTAACCTGTAATATAAATTATATCTGGCACACTGGCAGGAAGGAGCTGTAGCTATGTGACCGAAGCATGAAGAATTGAGCTCTTACTGCTACCATTAAAATGTGCTGCAGAGGGTGGAAAAGGCTCATCATCAAGCACCTTTCGATTTTGATCTTAAACTGCGATGGATTAAAGAAGCCTCAGCAAATATTTCCCCCATGAGAAATATCCATGCTTCTATTTGCAGGAGAACTGAAGTTAAATCTGCAGAAGATTTTACTAGCAGTAACAAAATAACTAGCAAAAAAAAAAAATGCTGAGCTGCAATTCTTTTTTTGCAAATGCAAAGAAATGGTTTTTCAGACTGCATATAAAGAGCAGGCCCTTCCTGCTGGGCCTAAAAACTCCCTACCACTTCATAGTACTTAAACACATTGCACTGCAATATAAGTTGCTGTATGTGATTTATTATTTTATACTGATACCCAGTTAAAAAAAAAATTCTCATGGACACTTGATTCTCTTCTTCTTACAAATCATTGTATTACTTTTGAATATTTTGATATGTGTCTCTCATGCAATCATGCTGCCACTGCTGCAGCAATAACAGATATGCCCATTTTCCAAGAGTGCTGTGTGTGTTTCCAGGCTGGTTTCAGGCAGGTGGCAGTGAGTTTTGGAAGCACAGCCGGTGACCTGGAGCACAGGGGAGCTCTTATGTAACATGCTTATACACCTTACATAACTTCCATATACTGTGACAGCCAAACCATCTCCCAGATATTTGACTATCTGACAGCTCTCCCTCTCTACCTCTCTCACTCTCTGGCTTTCAAGGAGACATTTTAAAGAACTCCAAACAATTCTGCCTCACTTCCCCCGCCCGCCGAGCTCCCCAGTTACAGACACTAATGGCATCATGCTAGCTACCAGCAGGAACAGATGAGGTCTCTGCTTTTTGGGCATTTTCACATATATCCCCTGCCAGTAAACCTAACTTTAGAAAAATCACATTTTGCACACTACAGCCATGGTTTCACAGCAGGAGAAACCTGTGTTTTTACAAGTGCTTTTTCTTCTTGGTCCCCAGTAATTTAATCTCTAGCTGAGTGCATGGCAAATATTAACCAAGGGCATTCACTAAGGAGGAAGGGAAAGAAAATTTGTTGAGTAGTAAGTAGTATTTAACTCAAGTATTTAACAAAGCTACAAGTTTTGAACATATTCTGTGAAAAAATAGTTCTTACCAAGTGATATCTGAGATCTCTGCTGGTATCAATGTAAATAACAAGGCATTTTTAAGACAATTACCTCTATTTGCCCTTTCTAGCATAGTTACACAATACATAATGCATTTTTTTAATATGTTTGTTTATAATAATTTATAGCTTGCAGAAAACATTTGTGAAATAAAGTCTTTCCAGAAACTCTAGGTATAAATAATGAACTCCTACATTCTTGGTCAACAAAAAGTTTACCTCCTAACACGTTGTAGCCTAACAGCCTCATTTAGCACCAGTATTGTAATGACACTGGCAGAATACAAAAACCAGAGATGCTATATATAAAGTGTATATACATATATATATATGCAAGTATAAAACAACCATCTTACTTCTTAAGTACCAGCTCTAAGGAAGAAGAACCACTTTGGTTTTCTTGCCATTGAATTTGGGACCTTAATTGTGAGATACCCTCTCTTTAACCTTGTCAACAAAAACAGAACACAGAATCTGAATTTAAAAAGCAGCATTTAGCAGTAGCAAGCTTAGAAACACAGTCAGAGGATACAAGATAAATTGACCTAAAAAAGCTAAGAGGCTTTGGGCATTAAAGCAGACTCTCAAATGTTTACCTTAGTGCAACAGTTTTGCCCTCAAAGCTACCCAGTACGATTAATGTTTGCTGGAAAATACTATGCACACACAATACCTAAGTAGAAAGACAGTACCTTTTAAATGCATATCCTCCAGGGACGGAAGTTGCCTACAGTCAGCTGAACTTTTCAAAACCTGCTTATTGTGACTATAAAGATGCCTTTAAGAAAATAAATAAAGTAAATCAGTAGTTACAAAGGAAAGATGCAACTCTAGTGGTAGGCAGAAAGCAGGGGCTGCTGGAATTCGGCTACACATTATGGAGGTGATGGGAGAACTCGCTAAACAAAATGTCCCCCTAGAACTACAGGAGATTCCAAGCAGAAAGATTCAACTTATGTGTTTTTTAGTACTCCTTGCATGAGACAAATCCTTCTGCACATAAGTGCCTCTCATAAGAAAGCTAATTACTAATGGAATGTTTAATTTAGAATTAAATTAAAATTTCAGATGCACAATACAACTTTATGCAAGAGTCACACATGTAAATAACGCAATATATGCATGAATATGTACCTATTCTTAATCAGTGCAATATTTTCTTCTTCCATAAAGTTAACAAAACTTGAAAGACTGGACTTTTAAGTGTCCCTGTACAAAGTGACAGAGATCACTTAGTTATTTTAAGAAAATAAACAATATCATGGCACTGTTACATTGTGGTCTAACTGCCGAGCATACTTCAAAAACACAACAGGCCATGAGACCAAACCAAGTCATGATATCTTGTCTAACGACAACTACCAAACTGGCAGTGCTCCAGACTTTCCATGTTTTGGCAGATGAAGCAGTTTTCCATTAAAAATGAACAGGAAAGTACCCTTAGCACCTAATATTCCCACTCTGGTGGCAAGAAACAGATTAGGTAAATCAATTCAGGTACTGTAATCAGGTGGAAGAAAAGAAACTACAGGGATCCTGCCAACTTGAATTTCCCCAAATTTGGTAATCTGTCTAGCTTTCATTGTGTTAGCAAAATGTTAACCTGGCCTCCAAGAAACAGGACTATTTGTACCAATGCAGATTATTTGACCATCTATACATAAACAGAGGAAAAAAGGAGTCAGCTAAAGCCCTGAAGCATGTGATTTGATTATAATAATTACCTTAAAGCAAATTTGCAAGCATCATTAACAAGCTAAAAGTAAATCAAGCCATCATATTTTCCACAAAGCCCATAAAATAAAGTTACAGAAACTCAAAATCATGTATTACGGAAGGCAAAAGGACCTCCATGACAATTTGGCCAAATATCTCTTCTCATATACAAAAGCTAAAGACTTTTTCCCAGCAAACCCAACTGAAATATATTAAAACATCTGCAAATAATCATCCTATATCCTTGGCACCAAGGATAATGAGTTGTGGAACAGCTTCCTGAAGGATATTGTAGATCCTAAAGCCAAAAATGGTTCAAAAGGGAACAGAATGCTACCATGGAAGAAAGAATAACTGAAGATTACTAAATACAAAGATACTGCATCTGTCCTAGAAAAATCAGGAGATAGAAATGACTGGAAATTGTGGGAGTTTTAGGAGAAAGTACAGCACCTAGTTGCCACATTTTCCTATTCTTTTCTAGACATTTGTGGATGCCGGTAGAGATGGCATACTATCTTTGACGAAAGTTCTTTTTGTCCCTCATACACTTGTTTCCTCCTAATTTGGACCAACATCCACCTATTTTCACAGATACAAAATCATGCCTCCTTTATGTAATGGCTGATTTCAGACACTGGGCCACATGACCTCTTCATCAAGAAGTCACGCACTAGCAAATACATACCTACATACCTCACATAACGACATCTCTCACCCTTTTCTTGACAACCTAAATAAATTGTCCCTAAATAATCCCCCCTGTATTATGGCAGCAAAGGTTACAAACTGCTGGTTCAGGCTTGTTGGGAAAATTAGGTGACTAGAGACTGGAAAAGTACAAAGCCGTGGCTAATTCCAAGTTTTGCACCTGCTAGATAGTGTGTCCTTGGGCCTAGCTGTAGTATGATAACAAATAGTGAAAGAGACATGAGAAAAGAGAGATGTAGGCCCAAAGGAATGAGGAAGAGTCAATGGTATAGTTTAACCAATAGATTGCTTGGCTTGCAGAATATTCATAAGCTTATTATTTGCTGTATAAGTGTTTGATGCTTTCTTCAATAAACTGGACCTGTGATGAACCAGCTGGTGTCCTGGTCCCCTTCCTACGACACAGGCTGTCACCTAATTTATGAGAATCACTAGTACATGTATTAAAAAGAACTGCTAAAACTGAAACAAAAGGCTTATAAATGTCCCTGTGGTAAACAGAGACCTCTCACAAGCATCTCAAACGTGCATTAGCTGGAAAAAGCATCAGAGCTTAATCTCTGCAGACTTTCGTATCATCATCATCATCATCTCCTGTATTCTTGTACACCATCACAGCTCCTTTCTGATTCCCTAATAATACAGGCCCATTAAGAAATGCCAAAACCAAGTTCCTTTGACAATACAAGTGCCACCAGTCTCCTCGTAAGGAAGCTAGCTGGTTGCAGGAAATGAAGATAACAGCAAGTTAGAACTTCTTTCTGGTTGATACCTCACACCTGCTTGTAGCAAAGTGACTCAACATAGGGTCCTGGTTTTGTGGCCTGAGGTGGCACAGGGAGAAAAAGGGACTCTCCATTTTCTTTCCCTTTCATGCACAGACCCTCTGCATCTTCCTCAGACACTGGACATCCTGTCATGCCCTGCTAAGGGATCAAATTTTCTGCAGTTCCTCATCATTTACCAGTTTTATTCCAATCAAGCAGTGTCCACCGCTGAACAGCGTATCTCCAGTTACAGTTACACAATCATTAGTGAAAATATTGCTTTCCTCATCATATCTGTGAAACACATATACTAAATTTTGCTGGTGTTGTTCTGCCACACATACCTATCAACTTGGAGTTAGTGTGCTTACATCTCTACTAGTGACAGAGGTTGGGCTTTTTTGTTGTGACACATGCACGTTTTTACAAAGTAAATCTCTCATACAGTTCAAACTGTTCCAGAAAGAAAAAAATATGGATTTTATTTTAATCATCCAAAGCAAATAGGAGAAAACTCCAAAAACCTCTCTAACAAAATGTCACTCTGCACAAAGTGTTTATTTTAAAAGTATGACCTTTCCTTGTCCACAAGGAGCTTCAGTTACATCAATTAGCTCAACATGGGGATGTGGGCTGGATGACTTCTTGTTGTCCCTTCAGAACTACACCAGTCTATAATTCTGTGAAATCACAAACTCTTAAAGAATGTGTTTAAGTACAGTTTAGGTGTCAGTCTGGATACTGGTAAAGGGCAAAATTATTTATGACATGGTAGCAAAATTCCTTATATCATGGATACAGCAAGTCTTAGAAAACAGGTACTGACACAGAACACATAATTGCTCATTATCTATGAATAAGTGGGTGGTGTCTATTCTGATACAACAGAGATACCATCAGACAGAATTATTTTTCAGCTGACATGGATGAGCATATGTAGAGTTTGCAGAAGCCTTCAAATACAATGGAGTCAAAACAAATAAAACCACCTTTGTTGGACTAAGCTGCTTCATATCCGTCTGTTCACTTGGAAGGGTTTCCTCAGCACAAATTTGACTACGTTCAAATTTTTGAATTATCACTAATTTTGAGAAGCAGCAAAAAGGACAAGTAGACAAAACTGGGTTGCCAAATAATGTGCATAAATTACAAGACTATAAATGAAATATGAATTGATAATTTGTTCTAGGAAATTATGAGTGGCAGAAAAGCCCCAAGCCAAATTTCAAATGTTGCCATATGTTGGGAACTCAGTGACTCCTAGGGAATGGTAATTTGACTAAGAGTCAATCACTTGCACTACCTGCCAGGCAGGTGTCCCCAGACAAACACCTCAAGAGACAGATGCATTCAAAGACTGAAACCTCCTGCAGTGCAGTCTTTGCCTAGTTTTGGAGAAGGAAGAGCGACCATTCCATCCATCCTAAACTCCAACCAGGTAAGAGGGTAAGGAAAAGTTAATGGTTTAAGGCAAGTTTGTAGAAAAAAAATCGTCTTAATGGATATTACTGGTACAGAGCAGTAGTTGGGAGACGTACTGCACAAATTGTCACTGCTTGTGTGACAGAAATCCAAGCCATGCTTGATAGGGTTCACTCTGTGACAGTCAAAGGAGTGGTCTTTGCAGAAGAGATCCCTAATGAGATTAAAGCTCAAGCCATAGCTGTAGCAGAAAGTATAAGGAAAGATGGTACTGAGCATGGATTCAGTAAGGGACAGATCAAAGTGTCAGTAGCTTCTCCTCTCTTACTTTGCAACACAGTCCTTGACTGCACCAAGGGATTTTGCTGTCTCTTGTTAATTAAATGAAAACGTTCTGTATTTATATCCACTCGTGACACTGTTTATACCTGGTTTGCCTGAACATACCTGTGATTATAAAATAACCCTGGGCTGCCCATTAAAATAATGCCTCTAACTTACAGGTTCAGGTCAACACCACAGATTGAAAAAGAGAGAAAATAATACACAACAGAGACAAGTATCAATTTTTACCTTTTTAAAATCACCCTGTCAATAAATTTTCAACTATATAAGCTCTTTAGATGCTGGGAGAAGGTACAGAATTAGATATCTGAAAGTGTCAGAAGCAGCAGTCCATGAAACCACCTTCACAAACTTGTCTGTGATGAAAGCGTGAAAAACATTTGCACAAGGACTCCTCTAACACACCAAAAGCATGTGCTACAGTTATGTATTTACAACACAATTAAGTATTAATGCACACCATTGAATTTAAACACACATTACCTACTTTTTTTTCTTTTTATGTTATCCAGACAAGAAATTAACATCTCATTTTGAAATAAAAATTAATCAATATGGCAAGAACTTGACTATTTGCCATGAGTTTTATTGAAATGGGAAATATATATCAGAGTGCTGTTTCTCATACCACAGAAAGTGGGAGTATTGCAGGCAGCACCAGGAGGAATAGAGATTTTTTCAAAATCAAAAATGAACAAAAGCCCATTGGCTGTGTAGGCAACATACCCTAGTGAAGACTTGTTCTTAGAATCACCATAATCAGGCTGTGCAGCATGTGCAAAGACTCAATCTTGGTACAAGTGTCATCACTAGCAACATGCAGACATGAATCCACTTCTAAATTTTTTCCTCTTTTTCAGGAATTCTGTGGGTTCCTGCTCTTTGGTCTCCAGTTACACCTCAGAATACTCTTCCTGTAGACAAGATGACAGAGATCTTCTTGGGAGGAGGGGTGGTAGTTGTACAATCAGTAAGAGTTAAACACCTAAAATTTGCCTGAAATAATCATCTCCGAAAAGCTGAGATGCATCCTACTTATTGTCTTCCTGCTCACAGAGAAAGTTTTCCAGAGTCAAGTTTAATTATTTCCAATAAACTAGTATTACCTCTTAAAGTCCATTATTCTTACTGGGATCTTTTGAGGTGGCATAGGGAAAAGGATATTTAAAATGCAATAGGTGTTTCGGAGTCCACAGCTGCTTGCAACAAATACTGTATTCTTTTATCATCAAATTCTATTCAGTTCTATAAGACAAGCCCATTATCAAAGCATGGTAAGTGCAACCTGGGGGGATTTTTTATTTTGAAGGAATTTTAACATGAGAAGAGATTTAATTTTTGCTTCTCACTCTAGTTCTTCACCTTCTCAGTAACAGATACAACCACATTTAGAAGTCTGTAACTACACTTGAATGCCCTGTAAGAGGCTGTTACCAGAGCTCCTGAGATCAAATCTCACTGTGCACTTTACCCTCATTTGTATGGGAAGTGGAACAGCCTCTTGCCTTGCATTCAAACTAGTACACACATAATTGGGAACCCCACTGGGTTCTGAAACTATGAAAGCCTCATGTAGCTGCAGCAGTCTTACAGTAAGGACAATTTTAACCTAGTTTTTATCCTATCCCATTACTCCAGGTTTCCTTGTTGAGATCACATCTTGTCAGTGACCTGGGACATCAGGCAAAACGAGAGTACTGAACTGACTGATGTTCATTCCACCACCAGGCTCTAGGTCAGGATGTGAAAAAAAGGTAAAATGGGTTATCTTTCCAGAGAGATTCAGCTGTTATGGAAACATAACGTGATGCACAATTTTACCCCAAGCAACAGCCACAGAGTTGGCTGAAAAAGAAAGTTACACCTGCTGGAAAGTTGGTGCATTATTTGTTGCAAAAGTACCATCTACCATCTCAATATGCCTATTAAAAAGTTTGTATTTCTACTGTTAGCTCTCAAGGGTCCCGTAGTTCAATGTTGAACTTATTCCGAAGCAGATAAACTTGTTGTCATCTCACCTTCAGCTGAAAAGTAGCAAATGGGGAGACACAAATCTCCTTCCCAAATTTGATTTTACTTTTCCTTTCTTCAAAGAACACAATTTATTTTTGTTCTGCTAACACTTTTCTACTGAAAGAAATTTTCATTAACATACTCTCAAGCAAGCTCCAGGATTAAAGGAATTCATGTTTGAAATGCCCTGTCAAAACTATGTTTGAGCACAGTATGTTCTATGACTGGGTGCAAGTCTTTCTAGGCTTAAAAAAAACTGATATTAAAAACCTGAAAATATAATGAATCTTACTTGCATTATATCCTACTGCTACCAAACATGTTGAAATGTTATATTGACATGCCTGAAAGTGTTCTTCCTATTCAACAGGAAAAAAACTGAATTTGTGAAGTTGAAGTAACAGGTTTGCCCTCTTAAAAGAAACCTACAGCAACCAACAATGATTAGCAATGGTTTTATTTTAACATCAGCTGTGAGTTATATCTGATTACACAAACCCATAGAGCCAAAGAAAAAAGTGCAGCCACATATTTCTTCAGAAAGAAATGAGGCTTTTTAAAAAATAATTTTTTTCTTTAGAAACAATGCTATTTTCAAGGATTTTTTGTTGGGAAAGTGGTGTCAAAAGATAAAGCAATTGGTTTATGTACTCATATTCTGTTTCAACCTAAATTCAATGTTTAAGCTCAAGTTTCTGCAGTCTTTCCTACAAGCTGTTTTGCAAATCTTAGATTATCTGAATGAAATCTTTTCATGTCAGCTACTTGCCCTTCCTCCAGTCTGACTGAAGCATTGCCAGCAAGCATGAAACAAGCTTCAGTGGTGTTTTGAGGGCAGTCCTGAAACTACAGGTCCCTCTAAATTCTGGTAATTATAGCATCAAATAAGGCAGAATCCAGGAGTTTGGTTCAGACTCACAAAAAACTGCCCTCAGTTCCATGCACGATAAATAAACAGGATGTTAAGAACTAATGACTTACACTCCTCCAATGTTAGACAGTTAAAAACAAAGATCCTGTTCTCTTCCTTCCAGCACAAAAAGAGAAGGGTCCTTTCTGAGGCTCACTGATAAGTCAAGTCATCTTGGCCCATCACCTCCACAGTCATATTTTGAGACACATGATATGCTAGCACACAGAAAATCTCTGCAACAAAAACAGCTTGAAGAGGTGCAAGGAGACTGCACAAATGTCACACATACAGAAGACCCTTAAGTCTGCAATACTTCTGTTTTGATCTGAGCTAAAGGAAGCTGCTCTCAGAGAGGCTACACACTCTAACAGGCCAGCACAGAGTATTCCTGCTGGAAAGGATGTGATTAGTGCTAGTGGGTACTATTCCCAGGGGAAATGGCAAGGTTCAGCAGTTGCAGTCAGAAACCAGAAACCTTGCCATTATTAAAGCTGCTGCAGTGTAGTGAATTGCAACGATAAGGCACTGAAACTACCTGAATCAGGTTTTCACTGAGAGAACAGCAACTTTCTCATACCAAAATACCTGAAGAGGGAGGGAGGAAGGATTTAAACTTTCCATATGACTGCACCTAGGTGAAAAGACACCTGTTTCTTTCTGTCATTGTCTCACTATCTTTTCAAAAAGAAGGTTGTAAACACACTGCCATGTTTTGAAGAAGCCTCTGGTCAGTGATGATGATGATGCAGACATCAGTCACAGGATTCCTATATTCTTCCATTTCCTTGAGAGGGAACTGAGAAACAAGACCCATTTTCAGGAAAAGGTTGACATTGCTGGAGAAATCCTAGTGAATGCTGCACCTACTGTTGCTTAAAAAAACTTGTTATTCTGCTGGAAATCATTAGCAAGGAACAGTACTGACACACAAACACCTGGACATCACTCTAAAGCAACTGAAGCAATTGTTTATGGATATCCAGACCACAGCACTGCCATTAAGCAATTGCATATGGATGGTACAACTGCCAAGGGAGATACTGTATGAAAGAGCAAAAGGTCTTAACTGCATTGCTTTATCACTCTCTGAACAGAAATACATCAGGGAGGATAAAGGAAGCATCTTTTCATGGCTGGTGCTCACTAAGCCTGACCCTTTTCATTACTGCCAGTTGAGGAAGGGTGACAGCTGTCACTCAGCTGACTGGGCCCTTTACTCATGAGCCTCTTATCTGTCTGGAGTTGCTTTCTGGTGGAATATTTGCAGATGGACAGCAGATACCTAACAGATGGGCTCGCTTCTTCAGAGGAAGCACTGAAAGGCTCCTCATATCAGAAGGAAAGGCACTGCTGTTAAAAGATACTGCCCACTGATGGCTAGAACACTAAGGAAGGAATCAAGAGCACAGGGATGACAGGATATTTATAGATTAGGTCCCCTTAGAGGTAAGGGATAGGGATGAAACTGGGAAGGGATGCACAGAGCAAAAAATCCTCCATATCTGCATTTCTGCTCCAGCTTTTGTCCTCTATAGTTACTCTGAAAAAGCCAATTCTTGCATGAAAATGTATTTCTCTATTGTTGTCATCAGGGCTATGTTTATCTTGCTCAGAGACTGGTGCAGGAGATGCCATAAGAAAGAACATCTTTACCTGATTTATGTAATTCAGATGTTTTAATGCAGAAGTACCACAAAAAATGAGCATTTTCCTATCAATGAGCTTGTGTTTTCAGACCTGGTATTGATGCTGTGTAATGAGTTGCACTTTGTGAAAAGATAGGCATTCCCCATCAATGTCAATCAGTGTTAACACACTATCCTTCCCTGAAAAATATTAACTAGTTATACATTATCTTGGAGTTGATACTATCTGTACTTCATGATCAGAAAGTAATTGCATGAATAATTACTGTTTCCCAATTGGGCTATCTTTTGCCTGGGTCTAGTTTTAGTGCAGAAAAAAGGTATATATTTGATGTTTGCCTCAGATGGAAGAAGGTAATACTGGGGAGATCTCCTAATACCTGAAAACATGACTGTAACCTAGTCCATAAAATGAAAATTATGCTGTTTCATCTGTAGTTGTCTTGTGTTTCTGGAACTTAAACCTTTTGTAAGGATATATGGCTGACCCAACTCCAGCCACAAGGGTTTTTTGTCTATTCATT
This sequence comes from Ammospiza caudacuta, assembly GCF_027887145.1. Lineage (NCBI taxonomy): Eukaryota > Metazoa > Chordata > Aves > Passeriformes > Passerellidae > Ammospiza > Ammospiza caudacuta. The sequence goes on along the minus strand of NC_080593.1, from coordinate 42,936,390 downwards.
AAGCTTTGATCTATCCAGAAGCTGAAGTATTTATTAGTGAAACTTTTACTGTCACTGCCCTGAAAATGCTAGATAGTGACCTCACACAAGTTTGACATCATTATTTCCATGTGCAATGTATGCAGTGGTAACTCCTGAACCACTGGAGAATTAACTGACTGTTCCCATGCTGCCTGCAGGCACATCTATACTTAGGCCTCCCTAAAACAGGAACTAGACCAAAGAGCATGGCATGCTTCTGTGCTTGTAGCAAGTACAGGCACCAGAGCAGAGTACTGCAAAGATGCAGGGAGAGTCTCAGGCACCTGACTCCGCCTTACCAAGTGGCTACTTCCCCAGAAAGGATCCTGATGGGCCCATCACCCTGGCAATACCCATTTCTAGTTGCCCATTATCCAGGCTTCCTTCCAGATGACAAAGAACCTGACAACACTTTAGGGAGTGTGAAAGGAGTTGCTCCTGCTCCTCTTCCAAGAATCTTGATCCATAATCTCTTTAGTACTCTACAAAGAAGTTCACGTTAATTTACTTTCTGCCCCAGGTCCCAGAAGAGTTTAAAAAAAGACTGGATGTGGCACTTGGTGCAATGATCTAGTTGAGGTGTTAGAACATGGGTTGGACTCGATGATCTTAAAGGTCTCTTCCAACCTAGAATTTCTGTGATTCTGTGAAAAACAGAGTCTAACCAGCCTCCTCTATCATTCTTTCCATCGAAGGATACCAGGGAAATCTGAAGCAAAATCTACAGCTGTAGCACATCCTCCAATTTGGATTCAGAAAGATGAACATACTTTGTCTTGAGTTACATTAACAAACAAGTTACATAAACAAACAACACTAGAACTGTATCATAACAAAGTATTTCTCAAAATAAGCCACATTATTCAACCCCTTCAACAGTCTACCCCTTTTCAACAGTCTTAAACTATGTAAAGAAATGTTTCAAAGAAACATTTCAAGAGTTTCTAAAAGCCTTTCCTAAAGTTTGAGAACTTCAAAACAAGACTGACATTCCAATATAAAATGACTTCTTTTTTTTTTTTTATGGCATTTTTTACCCTTCAAAGTAGGATTTTTTTAACAAGCTCTAATTTTGACTATTCATCTCTATTAGATGAGACACTCCAGTCTCTAAAATCCCTTTCAAATAGACACTCAAGTCTTCAAATGGAGTTGAACACAGAATAGTCACAGTCCCACTGTACCATGTTAAAAAGCAATTAGCTTGGCATTAATGAAAATGTAAAAGTACTCCCACTGCCTAAAGTTAAGGATCCCAAACATAATCAATATAACTGTTCAAAGCAGCTGTATTAGGAGATACAGAGCCCAATAATCTGTTTTGGCATCTCAGAGTTTACAGTATGGCACTGTTAGTACCTTTCTAATAGCTACATCCCAAGACAGCAGTACTCCAAAAGATTGTATGGTAAAACACAATGGAATGCATGTCTGGATAGCATCAAGAAAGGAATGGGATGCATACTTGCACAAAAGTATACAAACCAGTTTCTTCATAACACTTGATCCTGCAACATATTTACCCCAGATATTTATGCCTGTTGTTTTGAATACATGTTTTGGGGGATTTTGTTGTTCTTATTTTTTGCTTCAAAGTAAGATATACAGCATAAATTACCATGCTGAGTCTCAGTAACAAGAGGAAGAAATAGAAAATGTGCTTCTGAACGAAATGTTTTGGTATCTTCTTGCAGTGCCAATGTACTACTTTTAAATGCAGATCTTTTTCACTCAAAAAACACTACAGAACGAGGAAGAAAGTCCAAATATCTACATGTCTGTGGCATACATAGTACAGTATCAATCAGGGGAAATCTAAAAAGGTGATGGCATATACTTGCATTTAAACTACCTATCAAGGCACTTGAAACTCAGCCAATACTCTTCCCTAGATCCTTTAGGAAGTCTGAAAGCATAGGTGAGAACTAGGCCAGGTTTCTGGCTTTTGCTGAAATTCAGACTAGCTTTTTTCTACTGAATTAATGAAGCAACCCTGAAAAACTGGGAATCAGGCATATATCATTGTAGGAATGCACAGATGCTAGGATAGGAGATGAAGACCTAACTGGTGACATGCACACTCATAGAAAGAGACTGCACATATTCCAGCTGGAACATTGTGACCAAAGGTGACTATATTCACTTGGCCTTAACATTCCAGTGGGTGACCTAGTTTTGCCTGTCTACAAAATGAAAACAGAGAAAGAACAGCTGAAATAGAAATGTTCCTTTTAATATTATCTAAAAATCCCATGAGATTCCCTGTTCAGCTCCTGGTAACTTCATATTGACCTACTAGAGAGAAACAAAACAAAACTATCAGGCATTAGATACAACTGTGATTTGGATTATGTATGTCAGGGCTGATTAAGAAAGACAGCACCCAACCTCAATAGTGATGTTCTAGTATCACACAAAACTGTGGGATTTTAATTACAAAAGGCAGTGGATTGCTTATAGACTCAGTTTGTTCAGAATCAAGAGATCATTTTGTCAAATGCAGCTACAGTAGACACTTTAAAAAGTAACTTTCCATTTTACACACATAATAAATAGTATAGAGGAGTTTACGCAAGTGCATGTCAAGCACACAAACAACATGTTCACGTAAAACCACCATCTGAAGTACGAAAATATCTGAAACAACAAGAAATAGGGAAACCAGTCTCTGCAGCTCAATGCTGGAGTTTTTATTCTTAGCTAATTTTCTGGTATGTAAGACAGCTTAGAAATCCCATCTAGCATTGTACAGTCAGAAACTCCTAAAGAATGCCATCATTGCAAAACCAGCTCTGTAGGATCTCTATATCCTACTGAAGGCAATCCCATGCAACTCTTCATCTCTTGTGATCTCCACCACTGACTCTACAGAATCATTGGCTAAAACAGAAATTTTCAGTAAAACAATCTAGTTTCTAATTTTCCTAAATTGCTTTGGAATGTTTGTTAACTATATTTTTACACAATTAAATGAGACTACTGTATGGACAGTAAAATAGGTCAACATTACTATTTCCTCTCAACACAATTATTTCAAACATGTTCAGACTATTTACAATTTCTGATTACTACTAGAGCCAAGTTAACTTGTTTTACTTGTGATGGTATTTCAGAAATGAAAGAAATTCTGGTGTTGTAATAACAAATACCTCCAGGAGTTGAAACAAGATTTCATAGAGCCTAATTTCCTTAAAAGTGACAATATAAACAAAGTATGTTTGCACACATGAGGAAAATAGACATTATAAGGTGCCACACTACCAGTCACACCAGGAATTTCAAGCTGTCTGAAAGGGCACATCATTTTCCTGAAGTGGATTTGCATATAATGGTGGGTTGGAAGGACAGAAAAATATGTCAAAGCTTTCTGCTATACTTCTTAAGTAATGATGGATTAAGGGAAAATGAAGCTGCATCTGAAATGCTCTTACCTGTTGTTTGAGAGCCTCTAAAGATTCAAATTCCAATTTGGCGAGTTTCATCTGGATATCTCTTGGTTTATCAGGAATTACAAATGCCATGATAAACTTTATTGCTAGTAGCAAGTGCTGTGAAAAAAAAAGGAAAAAGAAAAATGTTGTTTTATAGAGTTTGAATCATGGAGAAAACAGCATAATATTCCTAAATTTTAGTAACAGAGGTATAAACAATGATTTCTTGTGACATGTACAACACAGCTCACCATAACCACATTAAGCCTCAGCTACTCCATATTTTTTTCTGTTTGCAGTCATTCATAATTTGAATCTAAACACAGATAGTCTACCTTATTTCCATAGTAATCCTATTTTCACTATATACTGTAACATTCTAATTGAATTTTGTATTTGTGATTCCAGATAAAATAATAGCTTTTTAAATGTATTATTGGTGTATAGGATTTGAAGATAGTATATACTGCACCCAGTATATACAGTTTCAGAGTGAATTTTTTTACATGTATATAAATATATATATACACACACAAATATAATCCTTAAAGAAGTGGCGCACCCATGAACAGAAATTTTTCAGGAAATGGAGAAACATTCCATATATAAGATGTCAAATCAGTCATAATTTATTGCAAAATTAGAGACTGAGCAGTCTCTAAATTTCACTTAAATATGCACGATCTCACAAAACACAAATGTCAAACTGTCAAGTCAGTAGTTTTGTTTCTTCATTTATGTCAACTACAATCTAAATAATAAATCTTCTTCTATCAAGGCCTGAGCTGACAATATACTGCATATTTGTAAGCAGGAACTTGCTCCCAGCTGAGAAAGATAAAGCAACACTGAAATGTGCCTTATATGTTATATATGCTTAACTTCAAGCACATGCTTACACCACCATAATGATACTCATGGAGATGCTTAAATTCAGGTAGCACATACAAACCATTTCCCAAATTCCCTCAAATTTTAAAATATAAAATGAAGCAGAGCAGTGCTCCTCTCTGAAATACCATCTTGCTGAACTGTATGATCTTTATGGACTTGGGCACACAAATAACAACATAACAGACAAAAAAATCCCTCAGATTATGGTATTACATAAGCAAGAAGCTAATGAAAATACTACAGGCTTCAAAGAAGCTGTGATGAAATTCTAAACAAGCTAATATATAAGAACTAAAGTAAAAAGTATGATTATGCTAACAAGAGACAAAGAGCCATACGTTAAAATATTTCTTAAAATGTATTGCAGAAACGTAGGTCAAAGAAACAAACATTACAAGGAATAATACCTTCTTTAAAGAGGTGAAAGAAAGGCTGAAAATTGATACAATCAACAAACAAAGACTAAATGCTTAATGAATCAACTGGTATTGATTTGTGTGTAATGCAATGATTAATACCATATTATTAAAAAAATTATGTCAACAGTACAACATTCTCTTCCTCATTCAGATTTTCCTTTCCCCCTCTAGTTAATACTGTCTGCTACTAAGAAACCTTTTTTCCAAAAAAAATGATAGCAAATAATGTTGGTTTATGCTAAAAACACACAGCAATAAAACATGGATCAGAGTCAGCTCTGGAGGAATTTCTTAAATGCAAAAAGGTAAAATGCTGAAAACAACAACTGAACAAGACAAACAGTACTCCTATGCAGAACTCAGAAGTAATCACAGGTTGAAAGGGGAGTAACTAACCCACAGATAAAATTTTGATGTGTAAATGTAAAAATAAAGAGATCAAATTGGGAATTACTCAAAACTAAATAACAGAATTGGGCTAAAATCTTATGCTTAAGGCAGAATTAACAAAAATTGAGGTATCCGGAGAATTATATTTATCTGAAAAGTTACAAAGAACAGTTAAAAAGAGACAACATCACATAATGTCACTTCTAGATGCCTAAAGTCCTTTGCACTGGGGCTCATCTCACATTACTCAACCAAAAAAAAAAAAGTATTTTTGAAATCATATTAAGGAGTGAAAATCAAAGTTTGCAACTGTAATTATTCAAGCACTGCCTCTTGAGGAATTTTAAAAAACATAAGTGAGTAACTTTATACAGAGACTTCAAAGTAGTTCCAAATTCAAACAGCTTTTAAGAAAATACAACAAATAATTTCAAGGAAATGTAAATAATATTATGGAGGATAGAGACTGCCTAAGTTTTCCCCATTTTTAATACAGGTGAGGGAGGAATAGAAGAGACATCTAGGGAAATCAGAGCAAAATGCAACAAAACCACTGCATTTAATCCTGGAAAACACTGTATCTTTTAAAATAAATTTAGAAGAGCAACATGTTTTAAATTGCTTTTCTATGTAATGACTTTTACTGCAGGATTACCTAACTAGCTCCTTCTCAGAAATTACTTTTCATGCAAGCACTGCTCAGCCAACAAACACAAGGATACAGTCTTAAACAAGAAGGCAGAACCTCTGACTCATCTTCAAGCCAGAGAGGGATTAGAAGTTGGAGTACAGATGTGGGAAGTCACTACTTTTGCCTGCCCCACTGTCATGTCTTTCCTAGGCATCCACTAAAAGCCATTGTTAAAAAAAATAAATTAAAAATTACAGGGTAGGTAGATCTTTGGTTTACTCCTCTGAATGGCTTTTTAATGTTCTTTTCTCTCCCATGAAAACAAAGCTTTAGCAGTCATAAAGTGCCCAGACTGTGGGGGATGTCCCTGTGTGCAAGACCTGTGACTTCAGAAAACACACTGGATTTAACACACTGCAGATTGAGCTCAAGCCCGACTCGTAACTCCCATGAACCTGAAAAGAGCCAGCAGATAAACAGTCTCCCTTGGATAACTTTTCCAGCTGTTCATATTTGCAAATTTAGAACAGTATTAATAAAACTGTCAAGGCAGAAATTATGAATCTGGGTCATGTGATGCATGAAACCTCTTGAAAATAAATGGATCTATTTTATTAACAGTTTATATTTCATTTTGAAATTGTAAATTGGCAAAGGAAATATAAGTTGTTATTCAAGAGAAATTGAAGGGAAAAGCAGAGAGTTGAGTAGTTAAGTTCATTATTTCTGTCACATTTCCATACTGATTTCTTAATCTTGTTTAGTATAACTCCTGGAAGTCAGATCCACAAAAAGCAGACATCTACTTTTAAAAAAGAAATGTCTAAGGAGTATAGTATAAATCACCAGAAGACAAGATTTACTTTCATTACATTCACACTAGTACAAATATGTTATAGAACCAAAATACTAAAGTTTATCCAAATTTGCTACACTAGCATGAATGTACTTGTTCAATATTTAAAATATCTTCATAGAGCTGATTTTTGGTTTGGGGTTATTTTATTTTGGTTTTTTGGTTTTTGGGTTTTTTTTTTCTGAAACCAGGTTACAAATCCAACCATTATTTCTATCTGCAACCATTAAAAAGCAGCGAAAGGCAAGAACATGCCTTTCATGATTACAAGAGAACTATTCCACTGTGAGCAAAACCCAGGGTAACATTCCCACAAGCTGTAAGTTCTCCAATGCCAACAGCAAGGTCCCCTCTCGTTTTGCAGTGTGCCAAGTGAGCACACAAACAGCACTGAACCTCTTCCCCCTGATAAATGCAGTGCCATCAAACTCGTGGTCCTGTGCCAGGTGCTTGGTGAGCCAGAAGAACTATTCTCTTCTGCAAAGCCACCAACAAGAACAGAAGCAGCAGCAGCTGTGTTTTGCAGCAGTGGGTCCCCAACCTCACCTCTTCCAAAACAAAAATGGCCAATTAGGGTTAAATTCCTGAAATTATGAACAGTTAATTTGATTTCTACAGTGGATTTACCACAGTAATTCCTGACAAAATCTACTCAACTGAACAAAAAAAAGAAAAGAAAAAAAAAAACTAAAAAAACAGTAGCTGTGCTGCTGGTTAGCTGATAAAGTGCATTCCAAACATCAGCTTGGGGAGACATTAATATAATTTTGCATCAAATGTCTATTTTATAATCTACTACTTATAGAAACTTTCAATTAAAGTCAGAAATCTGGACCTAGACTAGCCTAGAACCAGTCCATGCTCTGAAGCAAGGTGGTCTCTGGTTACCAACTGCACAAGTGAAGAAGCCAACACCTGAGAACATCTCCTCATTTGAACCTCTGTCCTCTGCTGGTCTTTGCCAAAGGAAAGTACCACAGCAAAATCATGTTGTGAGAGCAGAGGGCAGGGAGATCATTAGTTTCCTTGCTAGGACTCCAGATCCCAGTGTTCTGACATTAAAATAAGCTAAATTCAAACACTATGAACAGATAAAACAAAATAAAATAAAACAAAAACGCAACCAAAAAAAACCCCAAAAAGCCACCAAACCAAATTTTATCTTTTAGTGGCAACAGTTTTTAGTTTAGTGGGTCTTGCATGTTTCTGAGAGGAGCAAAACACACAGGAGGAAAGTGAAAAGTAATTCTGTTAGGGAAGCAATATAGACAAAGAAAAATTTTCATAAAGCTCAGGAAGTTCAATTAAATTAAACTGTCTTTAATAGGTGTCAATAAATTTATGAGCAAACATTTCTGTAATATACATAAGAAGAAAGCATGACCAGACCTCCCTTCCCTCCTGTAGACTGAACTGGCTTCAATAGAGAGTCTTGCTAATGGGACAAAATTATCATAGCTAAGGGACTTTAAAAAGAGCGTTTCTTCTGCTACTTCGATAAACGCCGCTTTTAAAATCACATATGATTATGGAATTTTATGGAATAATAATGGAATAACATGGAATTTTAAAATCTATATTATTAAGGAATTTTTCTTTCAAAATTTCGTTTTATCCACAAACATGTCCAAAATCCTGGGAGAAGAGAGGGGAGAAATGACAAACAGTTATTACATGTTGAGTCTATTTCATGGCTTCTTCACCTCTCCCATTAATCTTCTCTTCCATGAACATCCACATGCACATACTCACAATCCTGACACCTGCCACAATCTGTAAGCTCCATCTACCCTATTTATTTATTTATTCCCAAAGCAGCATAGCCCATTTCTCCCTCATTTCAGCCTCCTCCCTGCTGAAACTCCAGGGAAGCACTAGGACTGAAGGGCAGCCTTCCTGCCTCAGATCCAATGCCTCTTGCCACTCCAGCACAGTGAAATGTGTCTCAGTTCTCAACTGGAATATGCTCAGTACAGGTGGAAAGTTCATGTGCTTACACCTGATGTGCCTCTTTAAGACATTACAAAGCACATAAACCAGAGATGTTTCAGAAACTTGTATCTTTGCCAAGTTGGGACAGTTTTCTAATAGGAGCATCCCAAAGCACATTCTTTAGATCAGAGTGCATCAACACAACAAAAATCTGATTTTTATATATTTATAAATAGTCTACCTTTATTTCTTTACCTATAGATCTTCAACTTTTACAAAAGGTGGAAGGCATTTACTTAAAATACAAAACCTCAAAACTCCAAACTTAAAAGAACCTGTCCAGCAGGAAAAGTTTCAGCCTGTCCTATTAAAGTGTGTCTGAGGCAGATGCAAGTGAGCAGACGCTTATTACAGAACGTGGTGGGCAACGTGAGCAGACAGCATTATCTGGTCCATTTATCATCTGTAACAGAACATCCCTTTCCTCCCCTCACATCCTGAGCACACACACACACACACACACAGAGGCTGCCCAAGGAAACCTGGCAGCTCCATTTCTGCCAGAACGTTTCACAGACTGTCAGAAGGGCAGGAGCAGATCACGCATCTTCTGTTCACTGCACCAGCACATTTGAAACCTGGACACGCTCAACGGAGTGCTTAAGCTCATGTTTAGTTTTAAGCGTATCTATGAATACACTTATGTTCAGAAAAACATTTAAGCCTGAAAATGCCCAAGTCATTTGCAGAATCTGGATCTTAAAATTCAATGGCTGAATTATGGTGCTTTCTTTTTTCCCTGGAGGTGGCTGAATGCAAAATGTATTAAATTAATGAGTTTGAAAGGAAAAATACCAGCGTGCAAGGTGTTTCCTTGCATTTACACTTTAGAAACTGCTTTAGGTAGAACAGAAGTCCTGGTCTGTATTTTTACTACTAATCCACTGTAAAACGTCACAAGTAGAAATCTATGCTGAAAAAGATACCAGGTTTAATATGCAGTTATATTTCAAAGTAAAAAGTATTAAACTGCATAATGAAAATCTGGGCTCATTTTACCCGCTCTGGTCTCTAGAAGCATTGAAACACACCTCTTTCCAGATAAGTCTGTCTTACGCCTTAAAACTAATTAATTGGTTTCTCTCAGAAGAAGCAAATTTATTCTGAATACTACAATTGCTTTATATACTATCAAAATGGAAAAAAAAAAAAAAAAAGAAAACGAGCAAGAGACTAACAAATAAGACAACAAGAAAGGGTTTTTCCTTAAGTAAACAAAAAAATAAAAAGTTAAGATAATCTCTAAGGAAACAGATTCTGCGCTCATGTTTCCAGGAAGCAACTGCAGAAGCAATGAGTTAAGCAAAGCAAAAAATAAAATACTGCAAACATCATCTCCTAGTGAGGAAACTGGTCTTTTCTTACATATTTTTGTACTCTCCTTCTGTTTTCAAGAAGAAATCTAGAAGACTGGTTGGAAAGCAAGCACAGCAAGCCAGTCCTATTTCTGGAATTTAGTCCTGCTCTTTGAAAGCCCTAGAAAGTATTTAAATTATAATATAAATTATATAATATATCTAAATTAAAGAAATATAAATTAAGACATGTCAAATAAACAAATATTTATTAAATCAAGGGAAGTCAAATAAATATTCTATCAAGAGATATACTAATAAACTCAAAAGCACAAGTAATCTGGTCAGTTACATAATTGTGAGTATTTTTCTGTCTTATGGCACCATCATGCTTTCTAGTAATTCAATTTTTTTTTTAAACAAATTTTGTAATTGTTTATAACTTATTTTTACTAGTGTTTAAACCACAGCTGTTACATATCATATTCAGCCAGTAATGAACTAAAGCATTATCTGGTTTTTATTAGACTTTTGGAAAAGATTTAGAAGCCCAACTGTTTTCTGCAATTTTCTCCAACAATAACAATTAAGATGGGAGGCAGCCCAAAATCTTTAGAAATTTTGTCACCAACTTACCCTGAACTGGAAAAAAACCATTAGTTCATTACTTCTCACCATGTACTTATCTGCTCAAGGCTTTTACGGATATTTTACACTGGGATTTTAAGCCTACCTTAAAGACCGAAGTATGAAAAAAAGAGGGCCAAGTGCTAGCAGGGAGGGTGTTTTATACCAAACATACCCAAGCAGCATTTCCCCCTCTCTCCAGGGAAATTGTAATTTATTTTTATCTATCACTACAAATTAAGGATTCAGCAAGTTCTAGAAACACCTGGCGAAAGAAAAAATTCTAAATAAAAGGTCTTCTGGTATCAGTCTTCCACAGAGATGCCTAATTGACTGCAGCTTGGGAAAAAGCAGTTGACCCAATAATCTTGTTGTATAAACACAGCACATTCTGTGACACAAAATATTTTATGATACAGCACACTTGCAAAACTGTCTGTATAAAAGCCTCTATAAAACTCCAGCATACACAAATGAGTGTTTCAGACATGTTACAGGAACAAGATTTTTCTCACATTCATTTATTTAATCCTGTAGTCAATTGAGAAGAGATGAAAAAAATCACTGCAGGTGTAAATTTTTCTTGGAGGTTGTAAGTATCTGCTAATGATTAATTTTACAGTAACCCAACAGTCTTCAAACCAGCATGATAATACACCCCTCTCCATGTTACCATTAGGTAATCCTGAAATGTTTTGGCACAATGCTTATCTCAATTTATGGCCAGCGTTTAATAGGAACTGGGATGAGAGTTGCCAAAAGCCAAATTAGCTAATGCTGAATGTAATGAACAGCAGAGCTTTGATCATGCTCAGAAATAAATTCCAAGTGAAAAGTGGAAAGAAGGATGGCCATGGAATTAAAATTGACAGTATGATTAATACAAGCCATATGAAGGTGCCTCTTAGCTGATTGCTAACGTTACATATTGGCTTCCACACTGACAGGTATAGTTTATTGTCAAAATGCCCTAATGCTCCACATCAAAGAAGGGGGGAAAATTGCCATTTTCTATTAATCTGTAAAACTTATCCTTCTTTCTACATTTAAGTCATAATTTTTCTCTGTGAAAAGAGAGAAATTATGGCATGAGTCACTGTGCTTATGCATTGTAAGGAATTCTGTTCACCAGGGCTCAAAAATACCTCCTTGGTTGGATGACCTGTGATTAGTAAGGAGATATGAAGCACCATTTCTGCCAGGGTTTTAAAACTGTTAGTTCAGTAATAAACAGAATTTGTCACCTACTGCAAATATCACAGATTTTAGGAACTCTTTCTTCCTGCCTCAACGAAACCTCACTTGTCCTAGTCCAAGCTGAAGCGAACACAGGTCCTACTGAGCTGTGGACAGATTCAGGAAAGATATCAAAATGTACACATATGAAAGCAAATCCACTGTACTTCAACAAGCCTTACAGATGGTTTTCCCAAAACTGTGGGGTGATTCTGGAGACTGAAAGACAATTAGACTTATCTCTTTTTTTTTCCCACTGTTTGAAAACCGGTGATAAATGGGTGATGGAAAAGGTGATGTAGCATCTACATTATAATTTAAGCTATTTTAAACATTGAAATTTATGTTCTGTCACCTTGACAGCAAGAAACAAAAATGGTAACTGGTGTTTAGTTTTAAGGGTGAAATCTCAGCCAGTCATTCGTCAAGATGATACACACTTTATCTTTTAAGTTTAACTGTGAATAACAAGTTCTCCAACTAGATGCATTGCATTATATTTACAGCCATTTGCTTATTTCTCTCACAACTCCCTCGCTGTAGTCTTAGGATGCTTTCAAAACTGATTCACAAGAACATTCATCCTAGTGAAAAATCTCTTTGCCTTACAACACCAAGATAAATAAAGAACCATAAATGAATAAACATGTTTTAAACAAAACATAGTGTTTCACCACACTGCCAATGCATCTCCAGTGAATGAGTCAAGATTTTAGTGTAATGCACAGCTTTCTTCCTACTGTATGGCATTCACCCTGTTCTAAGTGGTTTGCTTTGCTCTACTTCTGTTTGAAGTTGAAAGTAAATTCTGTAGGACATGGCACATTTTTTAATCTGGACCAAAAGGTGACTCATGCAATGTTAAATAATAAACAAAATGTCACAGGCATGACTCATCAGAGAATAAACCAACGGTATTGCAATATATCACACTCTAATCTGCAGATTGTCGTCTCTATTCCTGCGCATTTTTAATCAAAATGAATTAATTGAAAAGGGTCCAATAAAACTAGCTAATCTGAAACAATTATGGAGGGCAAAATCACAACTGATTATTTTTCATATTGGGAACTCAACACCTGCATTTCTTCCTGTAAAAACTAAGGGGTTTTTTTGTCAGAACTATGCAAAGTCAAATAATCCTTTGCTTTTCTATAAAGGTCAGGAGGAAAGCTTTCCATTCAACTGGAGTATTTTATTAAACATTGCAGCAGGTGTTTGGATATGCTGCCAACTCCTAAAAAGCTTTCATCAAAACGGTATCTTAAAAAAAAATAAAGACCTATACGTCCTCCTCAAGCCCTCTTTATCTGTCTTTTCTCTGGATGGGTATTCACAAAATTACACACCATTTTCTCTGGTTTGGAACACCATTACCTGCCCTAGCTATAAAAAAAGTTCTTCATCAAAGCTGCTGGAAGCTTGCCATGCAATTCTCACATCAGCTTTTATGGCCATAGCAGATCCCTGCAACAGAGTACAGCCCAGAGTTTAGTCTTAGCTGCTAACCTGCTTCAGCTTCTTAGGAACATAATTGGTTTGTTCCAGCTGACAAAAAGGGAATCTTTAACTGTGTGCCAAATTCAATTTTGAGACAAAATCCTGCAGTTAATGCTGAACTCTTTGTGTCATCTGCAAGTAATGGAGTTTTGCAGCAGTAACACACCTCCTAACTTTATGCACTCAAATAAAAGCAGCCTAAGAAACACTTCCAGAACTGCTCATGTCTTTAAGGAATGCAAAGCCCTTGGAAAGGAGTATTCTTCACAAGAGAGGAAGAACAAGCCATGCTCTACTCAGTGGCATTCAGTGATTCTGTCAAGTCCTTCTGTCAGCTGAGAAATGTGAGTCAGAATGTGAATCCCAGCACAAAGATTACAAAGCAGTAATTCCTATACCCTGGGATACACACAGCTCCATCAGTGCAGTACTGTTCTCCAAAAATATCAACACAACTCAACACTTACAGCTTGACAAATTCAGTGGGCATTTGTGACATCTCAAAAAATTCACGCTCGAAACAGAAGAGACTGTCAATTGAACTCCGATGTATAAGGAGAAATGAATACCAGCAAATATGATAATACATCAACAAATGCCTTTACTTACTCATTTAAGAGTTTTTTTTCTGAGACTTGGTAGTTTGCCTTTTGGAACTACAGTAAGAACAGAAAGCCAACAGTTTAATCTCAGTGGTGTAAGAGCTTTGACAACATGTAGTGAGCACAACTTCTCATCTCCCTACAAACAGCAAGGCTGAAAGCAAAATAAAAAAAAAAGATAAAAAACAAAATTAAAAAGCTCTAAAAGAGCTCTATTTACAGATTTAATTGGAATTTTAAGACCATTTGGAGAAAGACCAACTTGCAGCAAGGGCTCAGCATCACTTTGTTGCTATGAAACACTATCATACAGGAATAATCAGCTATAAAAACCTGCAGCTGACTCGTTCCATGGCAGAAATGATCTCAGCTGAGAAGGACACTTTCAATTTAAAATAAAGTAAGTAGCAATTTTGAACATGGCTCTGAAATACACCTCAAGAATCTCAAACTGCTAACACTGAGATGTCAGACAAAATCCTGGACCTTAGTAACTAAATCTGGACCAGTCCTTGTGTAATTATCACAATGCACCAAGCAGAGACAGGTGGAAAACTGAGACACTTCACTCATGAATGTCAACAGAACTGACCCAGGCTGTCCTGAGATTCTGATCCGCCCAGGGACTAAAGGAAGAAATCACCTCTACCTGTGGTAGTACTAGAAGGTCTGCTACTAGTAATTCAAAGAGGTAACAATACCAAAAGGAACATTATCTCAACTTCAAAACTCATTCTGGGAATGAGAGAAAGCTGTGAAGAGGCATTACCTCACTACAAGAGTAACTTCTGGCAATGGTGACTCGGGCTTGCTGTGAACCAGGACGATGGTGTTACAGAAGTATGTATCCACAGACTTTGAGTTTTGAACCAGTCCTGGGTCTGCACACAGAGACTGATGATGAAAAGCAGGTATTTACTTCCTGAATCTGGGGACCATTTGTACTTACTTATCTGCCTTATGATCAGACTGAAAAGTAATACTCTTTCTTCTCTTGAGTTAAGAAAAACCGCTGGAAATGAAAGTATTCTACAGTGCTTTTTCCCTCTGCTTGTAGATGAAGCAAGTTACTGCTCCTTTTTTGTGCTAAGTGTGGGTAAGGAGAGTTCTTCAGGACAAGCGAGAGAAGCATGGAGAAAAAGGCAAAAGCATGTACAAGAAATGTGAATGCACATTCCTGTACATAAAGTACAGGACTGAGCAAAGCCGGTGCATCAGGGCAAGGCTTGCTGCAAACAGAGCACGCCTTGGAATGGACTGTGATGCCCCAGCACTCTGCCAGCTTCACTGCCCCCAAACAGCAAGGTAAGCCAGTTCACCATCTCCACACCCTGCTGGCTCCAAAAGGGATAAGATGACTCCTGGGGTGCAGAGACAGGTGCTCACCTCTAAAAATAGGCAGTCCTGGTAAACTAATGCAATTAATGTCTTCAAAAGAAACACGTTTATAGAAGTGAAAACACTGAAGGATCACAACATTTCAAATCTTTCATCCAAACAGACTCCCTCAACAGCACACGAATCTGAACTACAAACAAAACAACAGCACTGTGAACTGTCAAAACATGAACAAAATTTTCACTTTGTTGAAACCCTGCCTTTTTCCCTTAGAAGTTCTTTAAGAGCTAATACTTGAGAGTAGAAATCTCTAAAACCTCCTGGCCTAGATTTTATCTTTTTTCCCCCTTTTTTATATCCTTGACCAAGTGTTGTTTGTTAATCTAAACACACACATCCTTGTGTACATAAGAAGTCTTCCCAATATTCTCAAAAAGGTTAAAAAAATACAATGGGAGAACTTGTCCCCATTGGAATGCTTGAGAGATCTGGCAGTAGTTGATATATAGGGTTTTGTGGCATAACAATTAAGGAATTATCTTCTAACTTAGTAAATTGTTACACAAAGCAAAAGGTTAAAGTCATGTCAGATAAAAAACAGGCTCATAAATCAGTTTGGCCGTTTACATTTTTTTCCTAACATCTCATCCATTATTTTTACTCAGAGAAGAAATATGTTTCAAACACAGGAAAAAAATTTCTCAGTCAAGCAGTATTTGAAAGTAAGACCTTCCAACACGACAAAAATCATTATGAGAATAAAATTGAGCATATTTTTCCTTCAAACCTTGGGAACATTACCATTCTTTGATAATACTGAATGGTTTTGGATTAGATAAAATGACTTCATTGTATATAGCAATTTAAAATCCATTTTTATGATGATGCACCTAAGCACCACAGATACCAAGTTCTCTCAAGCCAGAAATAGCATCTTTACTAGTCAGCAGACTAGTTCACTAGACCTGGATCACTTTCAATGGGAACAAACATATTACTCCCACATCTGAAAAGTATCTAGACTGTTTACAGAATGCACAGGAATGTCAGATGTAAACCAGAAAAGTTCAAACACTGTACTACTTCTCCATTTGTTTTACATGACATGGTTTTTGTTTAATTTTTTTTTTCTGCATACCTGATCTTTTAACATTCATTACTATGTTTCAAACACTATATCACTGAACACATAGCACATATATATCACCCTATTTTATCCTGGCCCAGACTTTTAGAAATTTGAGTTTTCTATTGTTGCCTTGTGGGGAAGAGATTCTTTTGTTTTAAATAATTTTGCATCTTTCCATGTTGCATTTACTCATTTTTGCTTAACTTCTCTCCCACAGACAGAAAGCATTAGGTAATACAGTTCAAAACAAAAATATTTGAGGATCATTAATGTCCAGGATGCTTCTGAAGATATAAGCCATTCTTCAGAATCATTACTCTTCCAAGATGAATACTCAGACTTTGAAACCAGGTAAATGGCAAGAGTATTTTTGTCAAATTGCCTTGCCTGAAGTGAATATAAAATATGCTTTAGCATTCTAAAATATCATTTCTAAAGGAAAGAATGCCATTGCAGAAAAGGTTTACTTAATTATGCTGTAACACTGAAAGAGAGACAACAAGATACAGTTGTATTGATTGGAGAGGTGCTTTGTTACCCTGTTCTGTCAGAGGTTAAGTCCTTGATCTCATTATGGACATGCTTGGTTGTTAGTAAGGGTAATTTTTCTGACAATGCTCTGCTTTTGAGGGACGCAGATTTAATTTATTTCGGTTGGGTTAAAAGTTCACCTCTCCATTTCTTTCCCTTCTTTTTATTCCCCACCATGCCAGCAATCTTATCTTCACATGGCCAATTCAATTTTTTTGTCCTTTGTTTTTTTTTAAAAGCTTAAATATATATGGCTGACCTTTATTTTAATTTAAATTCTCCTTCATACTTTCAGAATGTTGTCAAACTTGTTATCTGCAGGTGAACTTGTTGTGGCACAGTAAAAGTAGTCTTTTTTTGCCCCATCAGCAGCAGGATGTTTAATAGGATGAATTACTTGGCTTCTCTGGTCAATCTATAATTCACTCTGTCATTTTTCAACATATTCCCTTTAGAAATGTACTCTAATACTCTTCTTGTGGCCCAAAGGTGCTATGCCTCAGGAGCCCTCAGCTCTGTATCTAGTATTAACAGTGAGGATATAACCAACACACAATTAACATGCCACTCCTGTGTAATCCAAAGACTGATGCACAAGACCCATAGTTTGCATCCAACACAGCAATCCTGGCCCATTCCAAACATGGTATAGTAACAGTTTAGCATTTAGGTTTACTGCAAGAATGGTAGAGATTCAATCATTAAGGAACTGCTATAAATAGAAAACCTACAGTGATGGCTCACATGCTGTTTTCAAGTGTTATGTGTCTTCTCTTTCTAGATATTTGTATAGCAACAGCATTTTAAAAGAAGATTCATTTAAAACCATATGGTTTTCTGAATATATAAGGCTGCTTATAACTTTATATATAGAGCTGTTTTTCAGAATGCATACTTGTCTCTCTTAAATGCAGAAAAACAATAGATACAGCCATTATTTGCTTCAAATATAATAGATGTTTTCTTGACATCTTACAGTTACTTAGAGTAACTGTACTCTAAGAAACACTTACAGTTTCTTAGAGTAAGTCTGGTTAGACTGTGTCACTGTGAAAAAACTGGTATTAAGATCAGGGATCCCTTGCATTTTTCCATAAGGCAATAAGGAGTTGCAAAATCCAATTTTGCCAATAAAAACTTGCAACTGAATAGAAATTATTAAAAAGCACAATGCTAATCAAGGCTTTGGGCTTGTTTTAATTTCTTTCTTTTCCCTTGCTATGAGACTTATATTCAAAAGATCACAACAAACATGTTAGAAATGCCAACCAGGTCTGCTATCTAAAATGCACATGCTGTAACTCTCAGTCAATAATAGGTCTAAGAGAGATGACAGAACAGACGTGCGCTCCCTATGTAGTGCATCATATTTCTTCCTTGTATGCACTTAGATGCTTCCCAGTGGACAATCTATTCTTCAATAACCTGTATGAACTTCTGTTACAATCTTCTGAATAATAGATCTACTTTACACAAAGTTACTTTATGAATTTTGCTTTTATATATTCATCTGCAAAGTAAACTCTTTATCTGAAAGTGCTGACAACTGAGCAACGCTCCATCATGAAAACAAGGTTTTTAAATTGACTAAAAGCATTTTCAAGAACACTAACTTTGTTTTTATCTTGAATGATTGCCAACACAGTTTCCAACCATGAGGGAGCAGACTTGTGTTCCCTTGCTCACTTACTCTGCTGAAGCTTAAATAGTGCAAATAGCCTTTGCTATTTTGTATTTTGCTATTTTGTTTGTAGTCCATCAGCAAAGCATTCCCTCAGTGCAGAGGAAAGCCAGCTGGGAGCAGCAGCCTTCTCCTTCAGCACACACAGCAGGCAGGGGTGGGCCATGCGCTGCATGAGGATGGGTGGGAGCATGAAGGCAGCATGACTGACATAAAATTTGTAATCAGGTTCTGGGCAAGGCCATTTTAATTCAGTCCAGCTAGATACCTGCATATTCCTCAGTCCCACACACTCCATGTGCACTGATGACTCAGTCTGAGATCCTGCTCCAAACACCACAGTTTTGATCAATGACAAAAGAAGCAAGAAGGCACAGATTTATGATTAAAAAGGAAAGATTAGCGCTGAATGGTGAAGCACAAGCTCATCTTACTGGCTCTTTCTTAAAACTTGAACACTAATAGCAGTTTTTCCTTTTACCTGCAAAACTCATTTAGCTATGAAGCTCACATGACAAAAAGTCCTGTATGCCTCAGAGCAGAGAGGTAGAGCAAGACTAAAAGTGGAACACACACATCTTCCTTCACAGATTGGAGTAACAAATATTATCAAGCCAGACAATAGCTCTGGAAATGAAAAATGAAAAGCAATCCCCTATCACCACATACCTCAGAGCACGAGTTTGAAGATCATATGCTGAAAAACAGTTACTGAGAAAGTGTCAGCATGCTCTATTTTTGTTGGCATAACCAGCAGTGCTCTAGTTCTGAAAATCAGGTCAATGCTACTTTTCTACCTACATGCAGATGCCTGAAATCAGACACCAGTATTTTATAAATTCTGTCTTACTATACAATATTTATGGTTTGTCCAAGTACTTGAATCACTGAAACAGACAAGCACTAATAATAATTACTCTGAAATTAAAGACTAGACATGCAAAGTCAGATCGAGACTTTTTTGTTGAGCAAAAGTAAATTAAAACCATGTATGAGATTTTCTTTCATCTAAGTTTAATTATCTAATAAATCAAGCGTAACCAAAGCTAGCAGGTTCCACATCCCCAGATGGCATATTGCTCCATTCCAAATGAAGGCAGGAATGACTCTCTGCAGGTGTCTCTACATTCCCCTTGGCCAGACAGTAGTCTAGGCAACTGGCCTCAGACAGATACTAGCTTTCACGTTGTTAAAGGTTAGGGGAGACTTTCCAATTTGTAGGATTTTAAGAGTAAATGCCATAAAAACCTCACCAGTTCAACTCAGAGTGAAATAAGCACAACCGTTTTTGAGTAGAAGAAATACTCCAAAACCTTTTTATGCAGAAAAGTCACTTTGAAATATTAAAAACAGTGTAACCTATGAAACAGGAGGTACAGTTCCTAATCTGTTGTGATTACTGAAGGTAACTACTAAAGCAGTTATCTTGCTGAGGTTGTCAAGTGTGTACTTAATAGGTTCATTTACATGAATGGGTGCAGGCAGAGGTCTCACATTTTACTACGCTGATCTCTCCAGGGCTTCCATACAGTGTTAATGGTAATAAGTTCAGTATTTTAATAATAAGAAAGACTTCAGAAAACCTTTAACCTACATATGAAATACAGAATATTAGAGAAAATTTTGTCAACTATTTTTGCATTGGTAAAGGATGCTGAGACTACAAAACTGGAGAATATTTTAGAAAATGTCTTGTATATGCTTTGATGTGCTCAGTCTCAACTATTTTAAAATTACTGCATTGTGCTTACACTGGATTATCAGGAGATAAACATTTTTCTAAATTTATGACTTCTGCTGGAAAAAAAATCAAACACGCAAAGCTATATCTTCACTAACTCATCATCTGGGACATCCCAAACATTTGTACATGCACATCAAAAGAATATCAGAGAAGATGCACTGTTTTCAAGCTTCGGGAATGAAATTACAGTACACTTAATGTACAGTAAAATTACTGTATCAATTTCCTTTCCCAAAATATAAAGATTACTTCAGCTTTCTGGGTCACTCTCATCATCATCCATCTGTGCAGGTTTCTCTAGTGCTGAGGAAATAAACATAGAATTGTTTAGTTTGGAGAAGAATTCTATGATCAAGTCCAACTGTTAGCCCAGCCCAGCAAAGTTCATCACTAAATTGTGCCCTACGCATCACATCTACAGATCTTTTCAATACCTCCAAGGATGGTGATTCAACCACTTCCCTGGGCAGCCTGTCCCAATGCTTAACAACCCTTTCAGTGAAGAAATTTTTCCTCATATCCAATCTAAACCTCCCCTGGAGCAACTTGAGGCCATTTCCTCTTGTTCTATTGCTTGTTACTGGGGAGAAGGCACTGACTCCCACCTTGCTACAACCTCCTTTCAGGCAGTTGTAGAGAGTAAGAAGGTTCCCTGTGAGTCTCCTTCTCTCCAGGCTAAACAATCCCAGCTCCACAGCCACTCCTCACACAGTCCTCACTCACCTCATGCTCCAGACCACCTTTGCTGCCCTTCCTTGGACTCACTCCAGCACCTCAAAGTTCTTTCTGTCCCAAAACTGAACACAGGATTTGAGGTGTGGCCTCACCAGTGCTGAGCGTGGGGTGGCAATCCCTGCCCTGGTCCTGCTGGCCACGCCATTGCTGATACAGGCCAGGATGCCATTGGCCTTCTTGGCCACCTGGGCACAGACTGGCTCATGTTAGCTGCTGTCGACCATACTAACAACAGTTTCTTGCAGAAAAGTGAACTTTCATCACACCAGCCTGTCTCCTATCAAAAAAAATTTAACTTTGGTTTTACTGGTGCAGCAGCCCCTCATTTACATGGCTGAAGAAAATGCACTCAAATTACAGAGAAACACACAAAGAAAAGCCCACCTTCCAGGAACATGACCCAGATAACAAGAAATTAATTCTAATTAAAAACAATGAAGAAACAAAGGTAATTGGGGTAAAAGCAGCATTCTGAAATTCTAAAGTGGACGTTCATAGATAATTTTTTTGTCAGATGTAGTCCAGGAATTCCAGATCAAAATAGGTAACTTGTAGTACCCCCATACACTTCCAACTATCTATGAATTCCCAATGCAGATTAGTGCAGTCAAATGTGCTTTTAAGTGACACATTAAATTAGGAGTCTCATACCTTTTTAGAAAACTTAGGTCAATTTACTGGTAAAGCCCTCTGGCCATCAGTATTTCCATTTTAGTATTTCCCATCAACAAGTCAAATGCAAATATTTTAAGCTTCATTAGTCTTCAGCAATTCCAAATGCCAGTTTCTTGATTACCTACTGGGCTGTTGCATACTACTCCATCTCTTAAGCTGCAAGAGGGATTACAGTATTATAAAAGCACTTAGAACTTGCATCATAAACTGAACTATTCATACCATCTGTTAGGAAAGACAGAATTGTTCTCCCTGCTGAAGTAAAGATTGAAGTTAATCTGCTCCCCCAGAGCTGTGCAGCGAATCAGAAGAGCAGGGTACACCAAGATGCTGAAATCTATAGTTGCCCATTTAATGACAATTCTATATTACCTTTTCAACAACCTGGATGCACAGCTACCCCAGCACATCAGTCTCATGTCCTAAAAATTCTAGGACTATTCTAGGTCTTGTGGCTGCAAATGACTATTTTCTTTTTTAACATTTGTATATTATTAGCTATAACATTATTACTTCATGCCCAGATAGTTCAGCTGGAGAACCCAGCCTCTGCATGAGATGTTTAAGACAGTTATTTCAAGTGCTTCAGGTCAATAAGCCAATACTACTGCACTCTTGTAAATGAGGCCAGGATTTCTCATGAGGTTTTACCAATAACTTCAGAAATATTAAATTATTCCTTTCATCCTCTTTGTCTTACCCAACATCACAGATCCCATTAAAGGAAAAGTTCATTGTGTTCTAGAAGACTTTATGCAAATAAAACTCTGAACACAGATTCAGATGGAAAATGAAACTCCTACCTACACTGCCATCTTATTGTTTGCAGAATAGAAAAATTAAAACTTAGAAATACATTCAATTTCATGGCAAAATTAAAAACAGAAAGCTCATTATACAAAGAGTAAACCAGCTTTAAAGAGGTGTATTTTATTTTCCCATTTAATTATTTTCTTATGCAAGTATTTGGACTGTGTGTTTAGGCTAAATTTTTATCTCATCACAGCTCACTTTTTGATGATGACTGAGGTCATAAATGCTGGATTAGAAAGCAACAATAAGACCCTTCCTGCAATAAAGTGTCATATTACAGCTCAAATAATATATCTAAAAATATGAAAAGAAATATAGGAGAACAGAATGAAAATAACAGGTGAAAATTTGTCCTACATTCAAGTGCAATGCAGAGAAGAAATTCCTTTTGAGTAGTTCCAGGTAGGTGCTCTGGTGGCAGATACTATGAAGAAAGAGGAAAAGAAGCATCTTACAGACAAAGGAGAAATAATCTGGGCTCAGGCTCACTTTTTGATTTGGAATGATTTGGAAATATTATGCATACTTGGCTTCCACAACAAGAGCTCTTAAGCTAGTTTGTATTATATGACAAAGTTATTTATCATTTAATATGTAAGATTCATGGTGAAGAAAATTTGCAAATAAGAGGAAAAAACCTAAAGATTTCATTGGTCAAAAGAGTTCAAGGAAAAAAATCTGCAATTCTGCACTAAATTGTAAGAGAAAAAAAAGTTTTACGGTTTCTAACAAATGAAGAAATAAATTCTAGTTAAGTTACTTTTAAGACTTCAATATGTGTTTTTGGTATGATGGGAAAAATGAACTAATGAAAATATTTTATTTTTAATTACAGGAACATAAAAAAAAGCAAAGTAAATCTTAGTGAAGTAAACCTCTCATTTTCTCACACGTGCACTGTCCCCAACAGATGCATTATTTAAGACCTACATGCTCTACCATATGAAAACCAGATGTAACCTTACCCATGTTACAGACACAAACAATTCTACCAAGACTGCAGTGCAAGCTTCAAGGATAGAAAAATCCAGAAGGCATCATTTCTGAAAAAGTACAAAGCCACCTTAAAATCTTGCTCTTTACTGTGGCTGCATATTCAGTTTGTCTCTCAGAGGAACATGCACACAGCATCAGGTGATGATAAAATCTAGAGCTGTAATGCTGTTTACAGTGACTATACATGAATCAAACCATGGCTTTATCCAAGTCTGACAGAATTCCTATGAGATAGAAGGAGCTCAGTGAACCATCACACTCTTCTAATGAGTAAACACCTTTCTGTCTCTCCTAATCTCTACAATAAACACCAATCAGTAATTCTAGGCTCTCCTCTTCACTCAGTATGACACCTAATTCTGAAAAGATAAACGTGATTATTTTGACAGAAAAAAAGATGATGCAAAACAAATTACTAACATCAGCTCTCCTGCAGAATCAAGCCAGAATGTTCCCACTTTGTAAACAAAAACTTTTCTCCAGTCTAAACTCACAACTGGTTACATACCAAGTTTCTAATACATAAACCTTGAAAAATAATTTTGTTTTTATCCATCACACTTAGGTAATTGTGAGCAAACACTACTGAAGGCTAAAAAAAAGTAAATTATCTGGGTATACACAAATGCAGACAAACTGTGGAGATTTAACTCTTTCTGGTTTACCAGAATTACAGTAATGTGCAACATGCTGCTTATTATTATTCACTGTGCTGCTTATGAAGCATTTTAATATCATTATTTCATGAAGTTTTAAAAAAAACAGTAGAAAATACTTTACTTTTAAATTCAAAAACGCTCACAAGATTTCCGTACTGAACTGTTTGCTATAAGGGGTCCTTTACTTATTAAACGTCTAAGACAATGCTGATGAGCAGATGAAGAACCTGTTTGTAATAAAATTTATCAGGTTTTAGAATAATGCACCCATCACATTATCACCACTTTTAAAAAATTCAGTTTTCCCAGATTGAAGTTACTGTAAAATCTGATAGAAACTAACTCTGTCATACTGCAGCAGTACCGCAAAAGATTTGAAAAAAATCAAACATGCCCAGTATACAGAACTAGACCATAGCATTTTATTTCTTTGATAAACTCTTCTAAGCTTTCACTCACAAAATATTTGAAGCATTAACTAGACATTTGGACACAGCTATAAGACTTAATTATATCCAAGTTGTTGAGACACTGTCAGTGTTTGATGGTAAACAAAAAGCTAGAAGATTTTGTTATGTGATACATCCTCTTTAATGATAAAGCTAAACATGTTCCCTCAGTAGTGACAATTCTTAATTAAAAAAAGAACATTAGGACACTGAGGAAACATCTTAACCCAGCTATACAAGTCACTGCAACATGGCTACCACAGCACTTACAAAGTCAAAATATTTTTTCTCTTCCTTAAAAAAAAGAAAGATGTCAGGGGGGTGGAAGAGTATATTTTACTCCAGTTATTTGACTGTGTATTACAGAATGAATAATTTTGTCTATTACTCATTGTAATGCTGCATTATTCCTCCAGTGAAATTTATGCTTTTTGGTTAAAGGACTTCCCCTATATAAATTTTGCCTATCTCTAGTGAAACAGACAAAACCTCTTGTTCGTTACACAAAAAAACCTCAGGAATATAGGATGTGGTTAACCGTTGGTTTAACTTGCCTAGCTTGCACAACTTGCTTGCACAACTTGTTTAGCTTGCACAAGCGCGTGGTAATCATAAGATCTTAGCACACTTTATAGGGGAAGAGCCAGGGCTCTCCTACCAAATATGGAATTAGGTCAAAAGACATAGCCGAGGAAGACTACCAAGATCTTCATCCTCGACCACCAGGAGGCAGAAGAAGACCTCCTAGCAACAACAGATGCAAGCGCAGAGTACTTCAAAGTGACATGTCAGTCCGGAAGCACAAAGGACTTAAAAAGGAGGTCACTGGGGGATGAGGGCGCGGCAGTTGGTGGAGTGGAGACTCCCCTGTCGCCCAGCACTGAATCTTTTGCTTATGCTGTATGCAATGAATTAATAAATTCAAATTGGAAATCTCACTCCTTTTGAGTCCATTTATAACGATTTGGTGCCCTGACTCAGATGGGGACTTGAGTTGGATAAGTTGTTCCAGAGAGGGGGGCGCCCCACCCAACATAACTGGGTGGCCCCTCTGGACGACCTCCACCACCCTCACCAACGAACCCGAACTATACTCATAAGCAAAAGGGAGACAGCGGTGAACCCCTTAATCTTCTGTGCACAGAGTCCGGACGAAGACGCAGGACGCGTAAGTATAAACGGGTTGGGATCCCGGAGTGCAAAAGCACTCCAGAAGAACGAGATCTGTCCAGTTGGGGTTGGGATCCCGGAAGTGCGGCGATGTGATGTGAGAATGAGAGCAGGACTGGCAGCCAGACCCTCCAAGTGATTGCGGACCCTCAGTAGTGTGGTTCCCGCAGACCCGCGAGGGCTCGAGCCACGAAAAAGGGGAAGCGAGAGATACATGCGTGTACGGAGGCACTCCGGAAGAATGGGACAGGGGAAGAGTAAGCCCCCTGCACAGGTTAAGCTCCCCCCCATTCCAAGGGACAGCCCCCTGGGATACTTGCTTAGTAACTGGAAACACTTCCCAGGAACTGAAAGTAAAGACAGGGCTAAAATGATACACTATTGTGTAGAAGTTTGGGGCGGGAAGGAAATTTCTAAGAATGTATATTGGCCCATCTTCGGATTGTCGGAAGATTGGGTACGACAGGCATTAAACACTTGGGTAACCTCTAAAGAACCTACCTCGCCAGAAGAAAGCGAGTATGCAAAGATCTGGGTTTTTAGACCAGAAGTATGTATCTTTAAGTTAACTGAGGAAAATAAGGAACTGGATAGAAAAAAGGAGAAGAAGGAAAAAAAAGGATGAAATTATAATAGCACCCCCTCCTTATGTCCCACCCCCACCTCCTCCAGTGCCTAATGCACCGGCACCCCCACCTCAAAGCAATGATAGTGACCTTGACCAATCAGACCATCGGGGTCCGATCACCAGAAGTCGAACTAGGAAACAACAGACAGGGCTTTTTCCCTTAAGAGAAATGCCGATGGGGGGACCGCAGGCAGGAATAGGGTTTATTTCAGTCCCCCTGAGTTTGACCGATGTTCGGGAATTTAAAAAAGAAATGGGACATTTACTAGAGGATCCTTTAGGGGTAGCTGACAGGGTGGATCCATTTTTGGGCCCAAACATGTATACATGGGAAGAACTCCAGTCGATTTTAACAATCTTATTTTCGGCTGAAGAAAGAAATATGATTAGGAGAGAGGGAATGCGTATCTGGGACGCGCAACATGCCCAGGGACCCGCCGCAGATACCAAGTGGCCCCTGCAAAATCCGCGGTGGGACCATCAAAACCCAGCTCATCGAACACACATGCAAGATTTAAGAACCATTATAATCCAAGGAATTAGGGAATCAGTCCCGAGGGGCCAGAATATAGATAAAGCATTCAACGACAGACAGAAAAAAGATGAATCACCCACAGATTGGTTAGAAAGGTTAAGACGGAACTTTCAGTTATACTCCGGTATGGACCCTAATGGACCAACCGGACAAGCTCTTTTAAAGGTACATTTTGTTTCAAAATCATGGGAAGATATAAAAAAGAAAATACAAAAATTAGAGGATTGGCAAGACCTAGGGCTGGATGAACTTTTACGGGAAGCACAGAAAGTATATGTTAGGAGGGAGGACGAGAGCCATCGGAAGCAAGTTAGGCTGATGGTAGCAGCAACCAGTGGAAGCAGGGGGTATAAGACAGAAGAGAGGAGATTTGGGGAATCCAGAAAGGGAGAACCCAAGGAGACAGCAGGTCAGAAGATTTGTTTCTATTGTGGTAAGAAAGGGCATTTTAAGAGAGAATGTAGGGTTAGGATTAAGGATGAGAAGGAATTCCAGATGGATTAGAGGGGTCAGGGGCTCTATTTAATGGGGACCCGAAAACAACATAAAGAGCCCTTGATAAAACTTAAGGTGGATCCCCAACACCAGGAAATACCTTTCCTGGTAGACACTGGGGCTGAGAGGTCAACCATTCAGTTTTTACCAAAAGAATGTAATTTGTCTAAAGAGGTTGCTACAGTTATTGGGGCAAAAGGGGAACCACTTGAAGTCAAAATTATTAAGGATGTAGTAATAGAAACAGATTCAAAAATAGGAATAGGGGATTTTTTGTTGGTTCCCAAATCAGATTATAATTTATTGGGCCGAGACATGATCATTGAACTAGGAATTAAGATTGATATGGAAGATAAAGAGCTTAGAATAGAACTTTGTCCTCTGCAAGTGGAGGACGAGGCAAAAATCAACCCCGAAGTATGGTACACTCCTGAGTGTGTTGGGCAGTTACAAATCACTCCTTTTACAGTAACTATTAAGAATCCAGATATCCCAATTAGAATAAAACAGTACCCTTTGTCTCCAGAAGGGCGAAAGGGATTGAAACCTGAGATCGACAGATTATTGGACAAAGGACTACTAGAACCCTGTATGTCTCTTTTTAATACGCCCATTCTTCCTGTTCGGAAGCCAAATGGTACTTACCATCTGGTGCATGACCTAAGAGAAATAAACAAACGCACAGTGGCCCGATTCCCAGTAGTGGCCAACCCATACACACTCTTGAGTAAAGTGGGGCCAAACAATTTGTGGTATAGTGTGGTAGGCTTGCAGGATGCCTTTTGGGCATGTCCTCTGGCAAAAGACAGTCGAGACTATTTTGCCTTTGAATGGGAAGATCCAGATACCGGACGGAGACAACAATTGAGGTGGACTGTGTTACCACAGGGATTCACGGAATCTCCTCATTTATTTGGGCAAGTTTTAGAACAATTTTTACAAGATTATCAGACAGAAGCAGGAGTCACACTAGTGCAATATGTGGATGATTTGCTTTTGGCAGGAAAACAAGAAGAGGAGGTAAGAAAAGAAAGCATTAAATTATTAAATTTTCTGGGCCTCAAAGGATTAAAGGTTTCAAAAGCAAAACTACAATTTGTAGAGGAAGAAGTTAAGTATCTAGGACATTATCTGAGAAAAGGGGAAAAGAGGATTGACCCGGAAAGAATTCAGGCAATTCTGGCATTACCGATCCCTAAGAATAAGAGGCAAATCCGGCAAATTTTAGGCCTAACAGGATATTGCCGACAATGGATCGATAATTACAGCGCAAAGGCAGCCTTTTTATATCAAAAGTTAACACAAGAGGGAATTCTAAAATGGAATCAGGAGGATACTGAGAAACTTCAAATACTAAAGGAAAGCCTGGTGCACGCACCGGTGCTTAGTCTTCCAGACACAAACAGACCCATTTTCCATTTCATAAATGTAAATGGAGGAATCGCATTTGGGGTATTAACCCAAGATTGGGCAGGGAAAAAGAAGCCTATCGGGTACTTATCCAAACTCCTAGATCCCGTAAGCAAAGGTTGGCCCACATGCTTACAAGCAGTAGTAGGATGCACCTTGCTAGTGGAAGAAGCACGAAAAATTACCTTTAACAGTACATTGAAGGTAATGTCTCCCCATAACATTAGGGGGGTGCTTCAGCAAAAAGCTGACAAATGGATATCTGATGCTCGACTTCTCAAGTACGAAGGAATCTTAATAGAAGCCCCAAATTTAACAATTGAAACTACAGCTCTGCAAAACCCCGCTGAGTTCCTATATGGAGAATGGGGCGCAGAACCATTGGAGCATGATTGCATAACCACCATAGAAGAACAAGTAAAAATAAGACCCGATCTGGAGGAGGAAGAATTAGACACAGGAGAGAAGTTATTCGTGGATGGTTCCTCAAGGGTTATAGAAGGGACAAGGAAATCGGGGTATGCCATCATTAGGGGACCTGAGTTGCAAATACTAGAGTCAGGGCCACTAGATAAATCTTGGTCAGCCCAGGCGTGTGAACTATACACTGTACTGCATGCCTTAAAATTCCTAGAGGGAAAGGAGGAAACTATCTTTACAGATTCCACATAGTTATGGAATAGTGCATACATTTGGAAAATTATGGGAAGAAAGGGGGCTGATAAATTCTCAAGGAAAAGATTTGGTTCACAAAAATCTTATCACTGAAGTATTAAAAGCATTAAGAAAACCCCAAAGGTAGTTCATTTAAAGGGGCACCAACGGGGATTAGATTTACAGAGTAGGGGAAATAATGCAGCGAATCGAGAAGCAAAATGAGCAGCACTACGAATCCTGACCCTGAAGGAAGACAAGGACACTACTGATTCAGAGGGCCAGGACCAAATTATCAAATTTAGGGAAGAAAAAAAGAAAAAGCTGCTAGAAATTGGGGCAACCGAAAATTCTGAAGGGAGATGGTTTCTACCCGATGGGAGAGAAGTACTACCTAAAGTTATGGCCTATAGATTATTGGCGAAGGTCCATCAGAAGACTCATTGGGGATCACAAGGATTAGTAGATTATTTTGCCACCAAATACATGAGTATGGGTATCTGGGACATGGCCAAGCAAGTAACGAGGGGTTGCCTTCTGTGCCTACAAACAAATAGGAAAAACCTAAGGAAGTTGCCAGAGGGAGGGCAACCTCTGGCAAAGAGACCTTTTTCGCATATTCAAGTAGATTTTACTGAACTCCCAAAGGTAGGAAGGATAAGATATCTATTAGTCTTGGTAGACCACCTTACCCATTTTGTAGAAGCATTCCCGACCCTGAGGGAAACTGCTAAGGTAGTTGCGAAAGTATTACTAGAAGAAATAATTCCTCGATACGGGGTTCCAGAAATCATAGACTCAGATCGAGGGCCGCATTTCACCTCTCAGGTAACTCAGAGTTTAGCAAAGGCTCTTGGAATAAAATGGGAACAACATACCCCATGGCATCCTCAAAGTTCAGGATGAGTAGAAAGGATGAATGGAGAGATAAAGAAACAGTTAACTAAGTTGGCAATGGAAACAAAAATGTCCTGGGTAAAATGTGTCCCTTTAGCCCTATTAAATATACGAACTAGACCTAGGGTAGATATGGGGATATTTCCCTTTGAAATGCTGTATGGAATGCCATACAACCTTGAGGGACCTCAGGAGCACCCAGTTATTAATGATCAATGCATGAGTAAATACTTAGCTGAATTAATCAAGTTTAGGAAGGCTTTACGGGAAAAAGGGATGCTTGCACAAAAACCTCCCTTAGACTTTACCTTACACCAGGTACAACCAGGGGACTGGGTGTTGATCCAAAGCTGGAAAGAAAACCCTTTGATACCAAAGTGGGAAGGACCTTACCAAGTACTCATCACAACAGATGCAGTAGTCCGAACTGTTGAGAAAGGATGGACTCACGCTAGTCGTATCAAGGGACTAGTGAAACCCCCGGACAACTGGAAAGTTTGCAGTGCCCCCGGGGAGACCACGGTCAAATTAAAATGGACTACACGACTTGGACAATTATCTGGGTAGGAGACAATCACTATCTCCAAAAACAACTAATAGGGGATAGGGAAGCATTAGGATATTGTAAGAAACTAGAAGACGAGCTAAGAAAACCCTGTTTTAAGTCCCCTCGTTTGGAGCACAAGGGACACACATGGGATGGTGATAAAGCCAAATGCAGAGACATAAGACTAAAATGTAATTGGTTAGATTGTGATTGTTACCCATTTGTATGCTTTTCTTGTAAGTTGTGTCACGAACCGTGGTGGACTCATTGTCGGAAGGGACAGGTTCCTAGGGCCATTTGTGGCCCATGCTATGAGAAGGAAAGGAAATTAACTTCTATGATCCTCAGTCATAGAGTAAATTCAGGGGAGGTAAAACTTGGGTCGGATCAGTGGTGGGAGATCTTTTCGAAGGGAATAAACCCCGAACGGTTCTGTTATCACTCCAATGAACCAGCTCCTTTCATCCTCGACATTCTGGAAGTGGTGTGTAGAAGAAGAGTCCACACCTTACGGTGTGATTTCCCACAAATAAAAGCCAATAACTGGGCTGTTAGCACAAAAAAAGCGGGAAAGAGATGATTATCCAGCTCCTGAAGAATACCCCTGCTGCCGAGAAGATGGTCACCCTCGAGACTCGTTGCAACCGAGTCGCTGAGCGAGGCAGAGGGGGAATAGACCGCGGAGACAATCGGAAGTCTCGACCCCTTTGTGGAAAGTTCAAGAAATGCTGGCAGTCCTACCGCAAGACTGGTGAGTCACCACTGAGTGGAAGGGAACAGGGGAGAGAAAGACAACAAAAATTAATTTATGGGTCCTATTCCAACCATGTGGGCCACCCGGTTTGGACAAAACTAATACTGATGTATGTAATGATTAGAATATCCTATGCTGAGACACATGAACCTTTTATGTGGTCCTTAATTAGATGGGAGGATCAGAGGGTTTTGAAAACACAGATCACTTCCAGGAAGCCTAGCTTTTTGTGTACATTGTGTGACCTTATACCTGTAACACCATGCCTGAATCAACATCAATATTACTTTTGCCCAAGCTCAAATCCTGGAAAGGGTTATTGTAATTATCCTGGACATTATTATTGTGCTTACTGGGGTTGTGAAACTGTTTCTTCAGGATGGGGTAGTAATGACAGGTTTATCACCACTGGGTGGGGACCTTTTGGGTGTACACAACCAAAACCGCACGCACAGGCCGGCGGAACTGAGGGAGGTAACTGTGACCACATTTATATCAACATAACCAACCCCGATGATTCTGTGTGGTTACTAGGGAAAATGTGAGGGGCTAGACTCTTCAAACCAGGAGTAGACAGAGGGGGACATTTTCTGATAAAGAAAAGTCCTCTACCCAATGACCCAGAACCTGTGGGACCGAATCTGGTGATAACAGAAGAGATAGTTGAAAAGCAGAAAAATGACTCAGTAAAGAATAATGGAGATTCCTCCAGCATTGGTGTAAATTTTACACTTCCAACCCCTACATTTAGCTCAACAGAAATGGGGGATGACAATTTATGGAAAATTTTACAAGCCACGTTTAAAGTATTAAACGAGACCCACCCAAATTTAACATCAGACTGTTGGCTATGCTATACACTCAAACCCCCCTTTTATGAGGCAATAGGAATCACGGCAAAGGCTAAGAGAGTAAATGGCACCAACCCTGCAAGATGTCTGTGGAGGAAGGAGAAAGATATTCAGAGAGGAATAACTCTAGCGAAAGTCACAGGGAAGGGGAGATGTATAGGACAAATACCCCCAGGAAAAAGCCACCTGTGTGCCGAGTATGGGAAACTTAGAGATCAAATGAAGCCTGCACGATGGCTACTCCCAGCAACAAACACAAAATGGGTTTGCAATACTTTAGGAGTTACTCCTTGTATAAATATAGAAGAATTTAATGGAACTAGTGAATTCTGTGTTCAGGTGTTAATTGTGCCCAGGATACTTTACCACTCTTCTGATTACGTTTATGATCAATATCAGGATTTGGAGCATCACTTAGTCAAAAGAGAAATTTTCACCACTTTCACGGTAGCCATGTTATTGGGAATAGGAGCAGTGGGAACGGGAACAGGGGTAGCCTCATTAGTACAGCAACATAAAGGGTTCCAGGAACTTAGAATATCTGTAGACGAAGATTTAAGGAGAATTGAAGAATCCATAAGAGATCTCACAGAATCCTTAGATTCCCTGGCAGAAGTAGCATTACAAAACAGGCGAGGACTAAACCTTCTATTGTTACAACAAGGGAGGCTATGCACGGCCTTACGAGAGGAATGTTGCTCCTATGTCAACAAGAGTGGGGTCATCCGAGACTCCATGGCAAAGCTTAGGGAGGGGTTGGAACAGAGAAAAAAGAGAAGCTCAACAGAGCTGGTATGAAACTTGGTTTAATTACTCACCCTGGCTTACCACTTTGCTGTCGACTATTGCAGGACCAGTAATACTCTTAATATTGGGACTTACGTTTGGACCTTGCATTTTTAATAAGATAGTAAATATTGTTAAAGGGAGACTGGAGGCAGCTCACCTTATGGTGATGCGCTCGGAATACGAAGCTTTGCGGGGAACCGATAGGGGGGAACACTTGGAACTAAGTCGATACGAATTAGCCAGATTTGACGAACAAGAGGATAAAAGAAAAAGGGGGATTGAAACAGACAAAACCTCTTGTTCGTTACACAAAAAAACCTCAGGAATATAGGATGTGGTTAACCGTTGGTTTAACTTGCCTAGCTTGCACAACTTGCTTGCACAACTTGTTTAGCTTGCACAAGCGCGTGGTAATCATAAGATCTTAGCACACTTTATAGGGGAAGAGCCAGGGCTCTCCTACCAAATATGGAATTAGGTCAAAAGACATAGCCGAGGAAGACTACCAAGATCTTCATCCTCGACCACCAGGAGGCAGAAGAAGACCTCCTAGCAACAACAGATGCAAGCGCAGAGTACTTCAAAGTGACATGTCAGTCCGGAAGCACAAAGGACTTAAAAAGGAGGTCACTGGGGGATGAGGGCGCGGCAGTTGGTGGAGCGGAGACTCCCCTGTCGCCCAGCGCTGAATCTTTTGCTTATGCTGTATGCAATGAATTAATAAATTCAAATTGGAAATCTCACTCCTTTTGAGTCCATTTATAACATTAGGTGAATTCAGAAAGATTTTTCATCCTTCTCTAGGGGACCTGGTAACCAAGGCTTTTTTTTTCCTACTGTCCTGGGGTGACTTTAGGATGCTGAATTGTATCCCCATTTGTCTGTTTAGCTCAGAAATACGTTTTGCACCTTTAAGACTGGTTCTGAGAGCAAAGAGGGGGAGAGAAGAAGCACAGTTTGTTTTCAGATACTGCACTCACTCCCCCACATCCTCTCCTGGATTGTGTTGTTCTGTGCACAGACAGACAGCAGGAGAGAGCTTCCCTTTGCTTTTTAGTTAGTTTTAGCTAGCTGAGGCAGAGAAATTCCCTGGAATCTTTGACCTATTTAAACCGACTCTGGACTGAACACCCAGAGGAGCCCCGGCAGCTGCACCTGTGGCCCACCAGGCTGGGCCTGGCCTGCAGCATTTCCAGAGGGACTGAGAACAAACTGAGCGAGCTGAGCTCACCAAGGGAACTTTCTGAGTTTGTCATCTCTTCAGATTGGCAAGAGGTTTTATTCTTTAATATTGTTCTTTTTTTGTGTTTTTGTTTGTTTGTTTGTTTTGGTTTTTTGTGCTGGTGAATGCTTTGTGCCTGTTAAATAAGCAGGTTTTTTCCACTTTTCTCCAAGGAAATCTTCTCCTGAACCAGCTGGGGGAGAGGCTGCTTGAATCTGCTTTCTAGAGGAACCCCTTTAGAGGTTTTCTCCCAAATTTGCCCTAAACCAGGACAACTATGTATTTTAGAAAGTGCAGGTGTTTATGATCTGATTTATCACCAAAGGAAAACCACAAAAGCAAACTCTTTTAAAGAATATCACACATGTCAGAACTACATAATATAGCTGGAAGCTATTTCATTTCTTTTGACCTTGTGTTCACTAGAGGAAAAAAAAAAAAAAAAACAAATAAAAACTCCTCTGTGCTCAAGCAACTCCATCCAAGGTAACATCCTATGGAAAACAAAGTAGCTTTTGATCATTTAGGATAAAATGAACAGGCTCATTTGAATTAAGTGAAGAGCAGAGATTAATCTTTAAACGCTTTCAGGAGTTAGTGAGAAGTCTTTACGGTACAAGCTCACAGTGCACCAGTGAGGTACCTCCCATCCACAGGTACAGATTTAGCTGGTTTGCAACCACTGTCTGCACCTTCCAGTGCAAGGAACTGAGGCAGTGAGCAAATTCATAGCAGTGGCACTTTCCAGGAAATGGATAATCAGCAAGAGAGACAGGAATCCTGGATGCTGCCTAATAGGGCAAATCAACATGGACAGATGTGAAGACCAAACACCAAATTATTTTGCATGCTATTTTTTGTAATTCATTTCCCATCTCGTTGCTTCCGCTTCTGTTACAGGATTAATCAAAGCCTAGGACAGGGCCTCTTCTGAAGCAGTGGCAGCACTTTTGCCTTCCTTGTGTTAGGTAAGATGCCTTACCAACTTTGCCTCCTTTTCCTCTCGAGAAGTCACTGTCTTTCCTGGTC
Source organism: Ammospiza caudacuta (assembly GCF_027887145.1). Classification (NCBI taxonomy): domain Eukaryota; kingdom Metazoa; phylum Chordata; class Aves; order Passeriformes; family Passerellidae; genus Ammospiza; species Ammospiza caudacuta. The sequence goes on along the minus strand of NC_080593.1, from coordinate 42,900,765 downwards.
TGAAAGCTCAGAAATAAATCATTGTTTGTCTCAGGCTATTTAAACTGTCAGTATTTCACTTCAGCAAAAACTGAAAGTGTAGTCTCTACTAGACATGATACATATTATCATCATTTATTTGTTCTATATCACAAAAATCACAGGTTAGCAAAGGCAAACAAAAATTAATAGTCCATCAATGGCGGAAATGAGAATTTTATTTCTTAAATTAATGACACTTTTTCAAAATCTTTAGAGAAGGGAAGCACTGATTAATCTGAAGTTAGGGACTCATGGCCAGCACTCAGGAGATCAGGTGTTCTGATTAAGTGTGGGGAATGCTTAATTCATAGTCCAAACACCACTGACAGCTCATCAGCCCTCTCAGGTAAAATACTGCCCTGCAGGACACATACACTTTCCAGTTCATTAACTAAGAAGTTCTGTATTTCAAAGATAGGAAAGAAGGTTAAAAAAAACCCCAAATAAATAGTCTTTCTAAGGTATCTTAGTCCTAAGTATAAAAATACCTTATGTTAAATCACATATATTCATCCCTCCATTGTATTGTGTTTGAGATGTAGTCCCAAACCACATCTGAAGGCTTTGTGTCACACTTGATCTTTGAAATCAGTAATATCTGTACGTACGCAGCAGTCCCCTGATATTTCTGGTAGCAGAATGAAAACCTTTATCCTTGATAAAATCAAGTTCAGATTCATAGATTTTCATGGAAGTGAAACCATACTAATGGATTATTGGGGCCATAAAAGTATTACATTCTCTTTATATAAGATATTATTAGTTTAAACCAATTCAGAAGCTAATGACACAATCTAGGAAAAGGGACTGGGATTTGTTGAGAGAAGACAGGGAAAAAGGAGCTTTTATTCCACTGGAGAATTACATTAGAATAATTATCACGTGCTTACCAGAAAACCAAAATACTCCTCACAAGAATTAGCATCTATAGTCTCCTTTTACTTCATTTTCTTGTGGTGGAGAGGTAAATATACATACTAGGACTTTCTCAAAATAAATCCTTGACATGCTATTAACAGAAAATAGTCTTTATTAATTATGAGATTAAGTGCTATATACTATGAGTTACAGATGCTTCATGGCACAAGTCTTACAACATTAAAGAGGGCAGAACAAATCACTACAGAAATGCATGTATGGGATATAATCTAATGAGTTCTTTTGTAATTTATTTGGGTATACAGGTGTCAGTCACCGGCAACTATTTTAGAAGTTCATATTTCAAAACACTGTTTCAGTTTTACTTCTCTTCCCATGAACAGTATTAATGCTGTGGGGACTTTTTTTCTTTTCAAAGTGCTTTAGGCTGGCATCAGAAAGTATTATAAATTTTAAGAGTGCCTCCTGTGCATCCCTGTCTAGCATGTCTAAGAGGAAATGCTGTCAATCAAGTCTGACTAGAAGCCATACAGGTCATGAAAGCAGCTGCATAACCAAACAGTGTGGACAGCCTTTGTATTCAAAAGATAATGCAGTGCAGGTTTGAAAACAACAAAGCAAGGGAGGTGTGTTCAAAATCACAGCTAGGAGAACAGAAACATCGACATACTTTAATCTTGGAAAAACATTCAGGACACTGAATACCCCTCTGTACCTTCATAAAGACAAAAGAAGCCTGGTACTATTGGGAATGACTGCCTATTTTGTTTTGCTGCTCCAGTAGTTATAAATGCCACATCTCAGGCACTGCTGCTGCTGCTTTGTTGCTATAAAGTGACAGCTGAGAAAAACGATGATGCTAGAGATATGTGTTATGAATATACAAATAGGTGAGAGACAACTGATTCCCACAGACAGGAGTCTAGAAATTTCATTTACTAAGTGCTTGTCCCTTTCCTTAAATCCAGCAACCCACCAAATGTACAGCCTTACCAAATACCTCATAGAAAGTGCCTCTGGAACTCTACAGGTAGATAATGGTGCAGACATTACTACAGCCTGAACACAGTCCACAGCTTCAGCAGCAGCACTGATCTCACACAGCCATAAAAGAGACTAGTTCAAGGTTCCTGGGCCTACTGGGATGCTGAATAGTCACCTCCAGACAGTCCTGCTTTGTGTGCACAGAATAAACTGAACTATTGACAATGCGATATTTGTTGTCTTTTTAACAAGAAATCCTCGTGAAAAAATGTAGTGAAAGAGAAAATAGAACTACCATACAATAGATAAAGAGTACAACTTCCTTGAGAAGTTGCACATTAGTTCTAAAATACTATATATATAAGAGCTTCTGAACAATGCTGAAACGTAACGGGCATTTGGAGTTTGGCTATGCTGGTACATATACCTACTACCCCGTCGTGCCACACAACAAAAGGGTTTAAGCTATGTAAGAGAAAGGAAAGAAAACAATCTTTTTTTCCCCTTCTTTTAAGCACAATTCAAAGCAAATCTCCAATTAAACCTGTGTATTACCAAATCACTTATTTAATTCACACCCAAAGGACATGGTTTCATATCCATAAAGAATATATTCTTCTATTGTGTTGACACTGAACTAAACTGAAAAAAAAATTAGGCATGTAACTGAAATAGAAATATAGTATCAAAAGTATGTTCACAGCATCAATGCATCCATTCTGGCAGTTAGACAGTGATAAAAACTAGAATGGTTTGGCCTTTTTGATTCCTTTCTGGAGCTTCAGGGTAAGATTTCCCTGCCACACATCCCAGTAAAATTGTTTCAATTGCTCTTAAGAAAATAAAAGGATCCCAATGATGGATAAATTTAGGCTTACAATTTCCAGCTACTTCAGGTTTTGTTATATTTCTATACACTTTCTAATAATCCACTTCAATAACAATGTAGTCTTCTTTTTAGCATCTTTCCAAGTTAATAAAAAGCACAAAATTACAAAACTAAAAATGCTATAGCTTATACAATGGCATATAAGAGGAAGCTGAACTATTTGAAGTGAAATCAAGGACTTGTCAACAGTACAGCACATTCAATAATGACATCAGGAGTTTTTAAGAGTCCTACCCCATTGTAGAGCACAGTTATATTATACTTAGAATAGCAAACTTGGTATGGCCATCACAGTAACAAGTACCTACAGGTAACAAAGAATCCCAGCCAGTCTCAGAGCCCCCTTGCCTGCAAGCTCCTGAATGCCAAAAGGAACAATAAGAAGACTGTTTCTATTATGGTGCTCTCTATTATTAGGCCAAGTCTTGTTTCTGCAACAGAAACTTTTTTTTCCATGTATTTATAACCACAACTAAGTTTCCTGAATATCTTCATTCCTGAGTAGCGTGATTGTTTTCATGACACACTGTGCTAACTAGGAAAGACCAAAAAGAATGTGAGTACAAACAAGTACCAAGTACCAACAAGAATTTGATATACAGAAAAAGAGCACAACACAGGTTTACACCATCACCACCTGGTTTATGCCTCAGTCAAAAGGCATAAAGGTGCCTTCTTGTCACCACTAACAACCCACAATTAATGCCAATCAACTTGCAACAGTATAAAACTGTTTCTTGAGAACACTGTAAAACTTAGTGGATAAACAATTTTGATGAAGAATACTTAGAGCATCTGAAAACATGTGACTTGAATTACAGAACGTTTTGATTAAACAGCATCATATATAAAAAGAAGGCTTAAAAATGAGAGATATGATAGAGCTCAAGGGTACCATCTTAGTATGGTTGTACCTTTTCTGCAGCAGCACATGATCCATCTCAAAACACAGTACTCGTTGATCAGAATATTAATATTTTCATTATTTGGAAGAAAAAAACCCTGATTTTGGAAAAAAAAAAAACCCTGTGGTGCCCAAGCAACAATAAATTCTGAAGAAACCAAGGTGCTGATACAGAGGTACCACATCTCTTCACTGAAAACATACAACCAAGACAAACTTTCAGAACAACCAAGTGAAAGGCTGTACCTACAAAGGGCTACAAGGGTCAGGTGACAGAATGGGGGAGTCACTGTCCTCAGAAGCAGTAACTCAAAATAAGAGATCTGGATACTGACTAATAATAATTTGGATGTTATTCCTTGGACAGCATGGAAGTATTGTACTAAATGTGGTAAACAAAAGGATCTGGAGAAGACAGAAGGCAAAATTACTTTGCCTCTGATACTGATGAGACTAGTAGTGGAAAAGCAAAGGAAATGAAGGATTTCCCACCTCAAGACCAATGTTGTAAAAATGGGAAAAAAAACCCACAACATATTGGGGTTTTTTTGACTGAAGAATCACACTGACAGAGTAAAGAAGCCTTTATTTACCGAGAAGAAAATGAAAGGGTAATTTGATTAAACTATACAAGCAAGGTATCAAAGGGAATAGAAGGGTTCTAAATTTAGGGAGGCAATGAAGGACAAGAAACGGAAGATGGTAGAATGTAAAATAGATGATTTTTCTTTTCTTAAATAGCACAATTTATGCTTGAAAGAAGATACTAAGGATCACCATTTTTGCAACTTATGAAAGCATAATTTTCATCAATTGTTTTTGGGGGTTTGGATTTTTTAAAAAGACAATGTACTACCAGCTCAAATTTTTAAGAGACAAGAACTGAAAACATAATGGAATTCATGTCAATGTTAAGAAAACTTGAAGGGTTTTCTGGCTTTAAAACCTGGCATGTTTAGAAATTTTCAATGCAAATAAAGTACTACTACCTGAACAATATTTTTTTCTGTGCATAAAGTGTTCTATGCAAAATACCCATTTTCAAAACTTATATGCAGTACTTTCACAAGTGCAAATGTCATTTGGCAATCTTTGTAGTTTTACTGTAATAGCTAAGAAACATTCTTTCATTTGATGAGCTGAAAGTGCCTCAACAGATCAGCACATTGGTACAAACTAAAGACTCACCAAATGTATAAAGTCTGTGTTCTCTTCACTTCAAAGTGAAGAATAAAAAAAAGAGGCAAGATATAAGAATAATAACATAATAAACTCTTAGAAATCAGACTGCTTATGTTTCAAAAGACATAAATCACCTAATTAACACTGAAATAAATTGTCTTTTCTCTGACATGAGTAGTGAGAACAGACTGAAAATTATGGCAGCAGAAATGAACCACTGGCATAAGAACAGAATGAACAATCAGGCCAAGAATTCAAAGGCTCTCCTCGTAAGTTACTCCAAAATAAGTTTAGCATTTCACTTATGTTTTAGATCACTTTTTCAGTAAGATACGGGACCTAGAAATCCTGCTATCACAAAAGAAGTCTGATGATGCAGAATTTTATTTGCTGTTCAGAGAAGAAAAGCAGCTGACCCTGTGCTGCATCAATTTGTGAAAAGTCAGTTCTTCACAAGAACAGCATTTTCAGTCAAATCTATAGAATGTTGCAGGGCCAAACATTTATTTTGAAATAGGTAGCTCCTGAGTAATGGAAGTGGTGGCATTTTTTTGTTGTCCATTTTTGCTTTTGCTTATCACCTTCTAAAAGGAACCAAGCTTTTCAATCTATTTGAAAAGGCAAACTTCAAAGAAAGGACATCAAATCTGCAGAGAGCACTCACACAGAAGATAAAACACTTCCTATAATGATCTGTGAACTCGAGTACAGGTAGCCCACCTTTGCTTCAAGGGCTCAGTGCAAAGACAAAGCAACAAAGGAAGATAAATTGATCAAACCATTTAAGATTATGTCAATCTCCAGCAGATATATAGCCCTTGTGAAATGCAGTTACCTTGGAGGGACTTAGAAAATGGCCTAAATTAAAATTCTACTAGTTCATATAACATTAATTTACATTAAAAAAATACATAAATGAAGGACTGCTGATAAGGGATTTAAGGGAGTTAACACAAGAAAAGAATTAATTTATCATATAGCTTTACACTGTTAATAGGCTGCTGTATAATAAATATTTAGTTGTACCCTGAAGTAATTTTACAAAGCCAAGGGATTCAGCATTTCTTAACATTCTTCTGAACTTCAGTTAGTAAAATATGGAATAAAGGAACTTTTCAAGGAGGAGGAAAATGTGAGTGGATAGGCACCTCTAATGTGGATATGCACCTGTGATGCTTTAAAAGGCATGAGATTAACACCACATCCTTTCTTTTGCCACTTCCCGAATTATGAGGTATTTTATACTCCCATTCTAGGATTAACTCGAAAGCAGATCAAGCTAGCTGCCTAGGAGACCTGAGAAGCAATATAATGGAAATTTTACTAGTTTCCTACTTTGGAATGAGAACAACTCATGAGACACACATAAATGTGTTTCAAAATGCAATCAGAATGGAAAAAAAAACAAAAGTGAAAAGGAAGTCCTTACAAGTATTCAGGCGGTATTCCAAGCAGCTACAATTTGTGAAGATATTTTATTTTTAACTCTAGTAACCTGGCTCCATTTTCACAGATGAAGAGAAGATTCTGACAGCAAGCAAAAACAGGAAATAAAGCTTATGTGAATGAAAATGATAATCGGCTGCTTCCATGAACAAGTTCTTTTGTAGACAGAAATTTTTTATGAAAGACTTGGAATTTGCATAAAGCCATCAAGGAGCTCCTTAAAATGCCTATGAGAAATTGAGCTATCTTTTCCTTTTGGAAGTGGGGGATAACTTTGAATAATTCATTTGGGTCGATATTGAAAATGGCATTACACAACTCTAAAAGGATTGCCATATGTACTTTGAAAACCAGAAAGTAACAAGCAACAACCTTCATGGGAGTAAATAATTAACACAAGAAAAGTTTTAGCCTTTCTCTTCCATTCTTCTTGGTTTAGTGAAATAAGAATAATTCAAACAGCATTTGATACATGAAAAGCCACAGTATCCCAATGAGGTAAGTAGAGACAATTGCCCAGAGAATTTAGCCACAGAGGTAAGTCTCTCACCCTGGGCACCACAGACTGCTGCATCTTCAGGTTCATGGCATTCTGTGCTAGTCCTCACCCATACCTCACTCAGAACTCAAGAACAGTTTCATGGAATTAATCAGTCATAGAAATGACATTGTAAAAGGAGACACATTCTAGATGATTTAACATCTGGAACTGTTCAATCCCAGGAGATACTTTTATTGCACAATTCCAGAGGTTGGCCCATGTAATCATTAGGCGCTGTTTAAACAGACTAGCAGCATTCCCTGTCCACATGGATTAGGAATCAGTCTTCATTTTCTTATACAGCTAAAAATGCTGTAGACACTCTCATTTTTTTCTTGCAAGTATTTTCTATTTATTCATTAATTATATCCTTGAACAATTTTAGGTTGTATTATTACGATTTCATAAAATGTAACTATTAGCAATGCAGGAAATTATTCAAATGTATGCATAAATTACTTGTTGCAGATTCCAAACAGTTTACCCAGGACTATCTGGATCATAAAGATGCACTGAACTTCACAGACCTTCAAGACCCTCTGGTATTTTCTGTTCTATTTCCTTTCAAGAAACCAGAAATCTGCATATGTGGATGAGGAATTGCTTGTGTTTAGATAAGCAAGAACTTTTTATTAATTATTTTCTCTTGGTTAATTCAACTGCTGTCTGCCCTGTAGTGCATCTGTGGGCCGTATAAAGACCTTGGTCCAGACCTGGGCTTTCTAGTAACCGTTGATACTCTCTTTTCAGCCATGAACTTATGTATGAGTTTCCTTAGGAAAAAAAAATTTAAAAAATTATTGTTGCCTTTTAGCATCCCCTACAACCAAAATAGAAACCTGTTATATTGTACTAGCTAGCTACCAAAGTCTAGGAGAAAAGAGAATACAGGCAAGGGTATTTAATTTAGCTATTCAGCTGTACTTAAATGCCACTTAGCACTGCCAAGTTGTACAGAAATTAAAATGTGAACATCTCAACTGTCTAATCTGTATTTGTGAAATAAAACTATGTCCTTTTTTTCTGTTGAAAGACCATGTTTTCATGTAGGATAATCCATACATTTGTCCACACTCCCTATTCCTTTGTTAAAACTTCCCACAAAACCTTAGCTGAGCCTTCCTATGGATAACTTCCTTAAATTCATAGGTAACAATAAATAAATAGTAACACAAACAGATGCCTGACATAGATGATTCCGTATATAACCTTGATTTACGAATTTTCCTTTTCCAAACTTCTTACCTATGATCTATCTGTTTAACTATAGCACAAATTTTTTTTTAGACTGAAATAGGTATGAACTCACTATAAGCAGCACCATGCAGAAATACTGAGTATATGTAATTCCTACTGCAATTCTGGGTGATACAATGATCAGCATCTCTCAGGCACAAGCCCTAGGTACTGCAACACATGAACAGGGATATCCATGCATATTCACTCAGTGTACTCATTTAAATCCCCAGAAGTTGATAAATTTAGAATGGGAAAAGTTAAAAGTTAATTTTTCAACTGCTAAGGATAATAATTCAGATTTTAGAACTCTATTTTTGTATTCATGGGACAGAGATACTTGGATCTTTGCAACAACTGACAGGCTCAAGGCTGATGTACTTTTGAAAGCAGAGCACGATCCATTAAAAAAAATCCATGAAGCACTTGTCACATCCATTAGTCACTTTTTCCTACCAAAATAACATCCATTTGTAAATTATCATTTTGGTAAGGGATTAATATTAAAGTGGGTAAATGCAGTTTATTCTATTGACTTTTTTATTAAAATCATCTAAATTTCTACTAAGCTCTCATGCAGCCTTACAGTATAATCAGAAATTTAAATTGTCCTCCTTCCATCTTTAGCCGGGAGAGGTGATAGAGTTTTAAAAACAAAAAGAAGATAATCTTCTTAAACAAGATGAAGCCATCATACTTAACTGTAAAATAACTATGCAGCTGTTAATAAGGCATAAGTTAGCTCTTATGCCAAATTATTTTGTATTTTAATAAGTACTTTAATAAGTAGGGTATTTAGATAAGAACATTGAGTCTTTTAACCTAAAGCTATAGATACACATCTCATAATAATTTTTCTCTTGAATTAATGCACAGGCAGTTAAAGCAAACAGTGAAGACAAAACTCAGGTAAGTCCATCAAAGCATCATTCCAATATACAAAATGAGGTTTAAACTGCGTTTGTCATTACTGAGACTGAAGTTTTATTGCTGTTTTTGGTAATAAAAGTTAAAATAAAAAATTCTCATCTGTCAGTTCAGCAGTTTCCTAGTAGTTGAAATCAACCAAAGAAAAACAGAAAAGTTGCAGGCTGACAGTGCAGGCTGTGTTATGTAAGAAGCATATAAACACTTCCACAACTTAGATTAATCAAATATTCTTAATATCGTTCAACTTCCTCTCGGGCTAGCTCCTTTTTCAAGACAAAACCCCAAATACAGAAATTAAAATGTTATTGTTCTATTTAGAGAGGAAAGAAACAATGAACTAACAAATTTGTGATTTTTCACTCCTGAAAACTACTTCTATTTGACAGGTAACCTGCAGAGTGAGTGATTTTAAGAGACCCCTCCATTGTTCACAAAATAGACTCCAAACAATTCATTTTGATCACTGTTCCTCCAAATATCACATAAGAGTCTTGCCTGACATCCTGCCCATGTTTACTTCAGCAACAAATGCCATAAATGCATCACTCAGATCTTAATGTTTAGCTTCCAAGGGAAATAGGCAGTACAGTTCTCAAAAAAAAAAAAAAAAAAAAAATCATCCAATAAAGTTCTGGGACAAAAATCATCTGAAAAAGTCATCCATATATGAAGTTGAGCTTTTAAGAAGTACTAATAGTTTGAATTATGTTATACTTGTAAATATATCAGGTGGAAAGTCTGTACAATAGTATATTTGTCAAAAAAAACAGGTGATGCCACACTGTAAGGCCTTGTTTCTCTTCACTATTCATCATGAACAGCATAAGCTACCACTCCAAAAGCTCATTCTCCTTTATTTTTCACTAGACACTCAGCCACATAACTACCATGTCCCTCATTGTAACACTCCTATGCAGAGTAGAGCAAGTGTAACCAGAAGAATTAAATGCTAGGAAAGCAGTAGGTAAAATCTGTCTCTGTGGATTTAATGAAGGCAAGGGACTTTGGCCTTTCTGGACACTGAGAAGGAACAGAAAGGCATGAAGCATTTATTCCAACAGCCTGGGAAAACACTGTTTAATCTGAAGGAGAGAGTTCTGTCCCTTTGAATAAAGTCAGATAAGGTCTGAGGGCTAAGACATGTAAGTACAGAGAAACAGCCACAAAAACAAAGGCACCAGTCCCTTGGACAACTAGGGAGGAAGGGAAGTAACACAGGGCTTGAAATCCAACTGCACCATGAAAGGAAGAACAGAACAGAGAACTTCAACAAAAATCATGAAACAACATTAGGGGGAGCAATTACTGTAAAGAGAGTTTTGGTAAGAACAGAAGCATGAAATTAATTTTGGGCTGTCTGCAAGGTAGGGAGCAATTTTTCAGTTAGAAACTTTCAGTTTATATATGAAAGCACCATAAATTTCTATAGAACATTTTTATCTACCCTAAAAAATGTATGTTAGGCAGCTGAATAAGAGGTTAAAGATTTCTTCTGGAATTATGTCTGTGTATTTCTGTGAATACAGAGAAAGTTTTAGAAGTATCAGTCAACTTTCCAGGCTTTGCAGTAGGCCATCATGTTTCTGGCTAAATAATATTTTGCAGCACTCTCTTCTGCCTGAGCAAAAGCTTAGCCACACACTTCACTCTTCACTGCATGCCTAAGAAAGCCATGTGTATTTTCCAACCTTACCCTGCATTAAACACAACAGAGACTGCAGGATCAGGTACAGGAGAAATGACTAAGCATTCTAAAAGGCAGTTCATTGTTTCTAATACAATTCACATGTGGATTTTTCCCTTCAAAACCAAACCAAGACTCCTCATTAACTCATATGGTTTTGCTGCTGAAGTAGCAAGAGAAAATTGCAGGAACATAATTTATTACAGAGTAATACTTGAAGATTAAAAACTCCACTGTAATATTTATCATCTCCTTCCATGTCCTTTCAGACAGAAGCTACCAAACATGGCCACAGTAAGCATCTGTCCACTATGCTTAGGTCAGGTTTTCTTAATCCTACCTACTATTTTTGGAAGTTTCTCCTTCCCAAAGATAATTGTCAAACTAGAGGAGAAATATACACTGTTAGATAGAGGTCTGACACAATTTAGCACAATTTAATGCTTTCAAACATTTACACCAGTCACCTCTTCTTAAATAAAAACTCCAAGATGTACAAGGGAATTATGCTATCACATGTAACCATAATGCTTTGGGGTTTTTGTTGCTGAATATTCCTTCAGATAGACAAGTGGGAGACACCACCAGAGGTTTTCCAAATAGTAATTTGTAACTGTTCAAATCACTATTTGCATAATTAAAAATACTTTTAGCATCCATTCCCTTATGCACGTAAGCATACTAAAAGAAGCAGTCTCTGCATAGTCCCATCCACATAATGATGCACTATAGAACACTTTTTGAGCAACTGCTCTAAGCACTTTGTGCAGCTTTTGTGACAACCTATTCCTGAACCAGCCCCTTTGACTTCATGAACACGGCGGACAACAACTGCCAAGTTTGTCATTGATAAGAAACATCAACAGAGCCACACCAACAAAGTTCAAAAGTCAAGAAGAAGACACCAGAGACTGAGAAAATGGCTTGGAAATGTTTTTTGAGATCTCAAGAGGAGCCTCACACATTTTGAGGAATTCAGAGCTAAATGTAAGAAAATGCAAACTCCACAACATTTCAGAAAGATTTCCTACCCAATGCTTCTGCACAGCATCCCTACTCAGATCCTACCATCTCCAAGCAACCCCAGCCTTTCCCCAGAGAGCCTAAATTCTCTTCTGTCCTCAGATGCATCTCACTGTGCATGTTATGCTTCCTTCCTTGTCATGAGGCATTCTGCACTAATGCTTAGGCTTTTCAAACCCATAGAGTTCAATTTTTGCTCAATGCAACAGTCTGGGGAGAGGCAACTGCTCCTGCAGAAGCACAGTGGTGATTCCCCAGTCTTTTTGTCCTTCCCTCCAAGTTTGTTCCTCTTTTGACTGGTTCTGCTCACTGAAACAGATGCAATTTTTTCAGTCTGTCTGCACAATTCTCCATGAAAAAAACCCACCTGCTTAGGACAATACACACTGAAGAAGTTAGTGCTGACAGCAGTATCAGACTGCAGATCACCCAGAAAACATCTTGGGGAGAAGCTCTACCCTCACCTTCTGGGTCTCATCAGACTAGCTCTTCTTCCCTTACTCTGTCCCTTTGATAGTGTGTTAAAAAGTGAAAAATATGAAAGCTGCCTTTAGAAGGTTATGAAAAAAATCTTACTGTATTAGTGATAACAGAGTGTAGAAACATTCAACATTGTCTCTGCAAGGAAGACAATGAAAAGATGCAGATAATGGTAATTTCCCACGGCATTCCCCTAAACAAACTGTTTCTTCAGAACCACTCATTCCAGAGGTTGTGTCTGTATCTTAGGCTTGGTCTTTCCATTCATTAAACATTTTGAAAAACATAATTGAAAACACATCAATTATTCCTTGCAGCCTGATCACTGTGCATCACTGCTAGAAAGAAACTGACCAAATTGTTTACATCAAAATGTTTTTTTAACCCTAAAATTTGCTCTATACATAAAGTGCATCCCTGATTAAGGTACTCATCCTAACAGCATCTCAAAACCCCAAAAAATAGTAACAACTATTAGCAACTACTTCTAAAGAACTTTGACAACACTGATGAAACCTAGCAACTCTCATCATAAGGTTCCTTTAAAAATAGATGGACTTGCACAACCATGATTTTGTTCTGAAAGTATCTTCCAGATGTCAAGATAAGAAGAGCAAACCATGCTTTAATAAATAAATACACTAAATCTGAACTGCAGAGGAAGCTAAATTAACCCCACTGGGGTTCCCATCTCTGTTGTTTTGCCAGGTTTTTGTTTGCTTGCATGTGATATAAATATTGAAACATTTGGCTCAAAGTACTCCTGAGTATACACAGGAGACTTGCAGAGCCAGTTCAGTGTCAAGCACAGGAAAAGGAGAGCAAATGACATCCTGTCTGCTTATGTAATTTTTTTTCCAAAGTTTGCTTCCCACAGTTGGGGAATAGTATCTTAGCTGCATTATAAAAGCAGAGTATTTTGAGTTCACAAGAACTTTACTGTTTACCACAAGATGAGTATGCCATAGATAATTAGAAGAAATAAATTAGTTGCCCTGTACCAAATCCTAAACCCATCATTACACATTTTCCCACATACTTTAACTGAAAAGGAGAAAATATGCCTGGAAATGGAAAATGAAACAGAACACTGCTCTTTGTCAGACCATTTACTAGGCTTAGGCAATTTCCCCAACTGCTGATGTAATACCACAACGTGTGCAGGATCACTACATACTTCAACCTAAGTTTAAAACATTTTTCTTCACTTAAAATGCATTACTGGTTCAAAGGATCAGCAGCTTAGTTTTACTGTACTGCAAGCCAGTGTGTCTTTGTAACAGTGAAATGGGTCTTTTTCTGCGTGTAGTATTTAAAAAGCTGTCAGTATTGAGTGAGAACTGTTTAAGTACTCTTATTTCAAGTCATTACAGACTCAGTCTTCTCCATCGAGAAAAATCGTTATTTTGCTTATTCTGGCATCACACCTATGTTGTCACTGATCATAAAGAGCTGTTAAAGCTATTTTAAGTCAACTTTCATTGAGTTTATTTCCCGCAGCCCAAACATCCTGTCACTGGGGAAACATCTGTGGGCAGGAATGCAAATTATCTATTATATCTAAGGAGGCATAAAAGGAAAAAGTGTAATAATCTGCCTTTGTTTTCCAAAAATTCTACAGATAAAGTATTTCTGAGAACTGATTTCACAGTTCTGCTAGACTAAAACAGTTTGGGGTTGTTGTTTCATGCCATTATTTTCTCCTTTTAGTGTGTTCCATAAAACCCTCCAAATCAAAATTCAAATACATTTAACAACTGAATGCTGATCTGGTCTAAAATCCCCATCTCCCAAACAATACTAAGGAACTTCTAAAGCCCTTCAAGTTCCTGAATACTTTTAAAATGCTAACACAGACAGAATTTAAAGCTCTATGATAAACAAGCAGAAACTGTTTTGAGTTCTGAGTACCTTGGTTAAAAGAGCAGGGAGAAAGGTCAACTTCCAAAACAATGGAATGCATATTATAAATGTTTAGAGTTTGCCTAATCCAGAAGTGACACCGATGAGATAACATACACATTCATAATACTAGGGTTACTTCAGTATAATTCCTAGCCAATATTTTTATTTCTAATACAAGAACAGATCAGGTTGCTTCTAAGGCCTACTAGAACTTTAGTTCATGTAGCATAATGTTATAATTATATCAACCAAATAATTTTCTACCATTTTAACTTTTTTAGGCTGAAACTCAAACACAACAAAAAAAAAATCCCCAAAAATCCTAAACAAAAACAAACAACTAAAAAGCCCCAACAACACACACAAAAACCCCCAAACCTCAAACAAAAAAACTGCCTCACAAAACAACAACAGCAAACAAACAAACAAACAAAACCCTGAACAGGTCATCTAAAATACAAATAAGACAGCTGTCTCAAGTTTTGAGGTAGTGGCAGTTGTCTAGTAAAATTTTCTCTCTCTCACATCAATACTCAGAGTTACAGATACATGTAACACTTTGATTTATTCAAGCTATTTAAAAAGAAGCATGGTAACAAACAATCCTACAAACTGCTTTCACTTAGCTATATATTCTTACACATCTTGCATTTCCAAGTTATTTTGCAGAAAGAGCTATGAGGTAACTATCTGCAAGAAAAAAACTCTCTACTGATCAAAGATAATGAACAATCGTGTGCAGTGTAACACCGTAAGCAAAAATAATTCTGTTGTATTCCTGGATGTACAAACTGGGTAACATAAACCGAAATCACTTTCTTGTTGATACATATTCCAGCTATCTGATGTGGACCACAGAAGTATATACAGTTAAGTAGGAATATACAAATGTATTCCAGGAAGGAGTCAGAGATACTCATTCAGGAGACAGAGTTAAACAACAACTGCCACAACTAATTAACATACATAACAATACATTAAATAAGAGTATCTTTTTTTTATTAGAACACGTTAGAAATTAGTATATGAAATAACAGACAAAAGCTTCAAAAGCTTGTTAACTTCACTTGAATTATCTTCTTTAGTACTCTCAAAAAAACCATGCTTTGATGACAATGCATTAACTTTTTCTTTCAGCCCTATTGTTGAGAAGATGTTTTGTATTTGTAGAGGCAAACACCACTCAGAACAAGTGCAGTAATGGATGTTCACTTAGAAAAATGCATTGTTCACTTGGAAAATTTTAACACAAAAAAATCTATTGAGGAAACATTCATAAAATTAAAAAAAAAAAAGATACAATTAAAAAATCCTTCCATCTTATATTCTAGGGAGATAACTCATACATGGACTATAAAATTATCTTTCCCATTATAAATTCCATTTTCATCATTAGCTCTGTCCCATAAAGTGGCTCTTTAGTCCCACTTGCTATATTTTCACTTTGCTAACAGGCTGTAAACACACTACCTCTCCTTTTTATTAACCTGCCTTATTAACCATCAGCTTGGAAATATACACATCTGTCTTACAGATTTTTTTTGCAGTTTATTTAAACTAACATTAGGATGCTACTTTGGAATAATATCATAGTTATGCAACTGAATTAAGAGTTTTAACATAATGCTCAATTAGACTGCATACAATTTTAAATGGGAAATCAAAGATTATCAGTCTGGGAAAAACAGGTTGAAAAATCATTCTTATACATAACTGTACAAACTTTTTCCCCCTCTTTTTTTTCTCCACAAACACAACCTATCTGCATGGGACCTTTCTTGAACACATTTCTAATGATCAGTATCATTCTGATACTGAAAGTGGAACTCCAGAATGCTTTAGTGATTGTGTATTCATTTGACCCAATATTTCAAGTATTTGCATTGAACCACGGAAGTTTCAATTCAAAGCCATGATCAAACTGCATCTTTAATAAATACATTGTCAAAGTGCCACATACAAAGATCTGATGTCAAGTTACAAAATAACAGTACATATGAAAAGGCATTGTAATAAATTATTTCCATGAGACAGCAAACTTCAGCTCTGAGGATTAATCTAGAAGACACATCAAATTCACTATCCTGCTTATGCCCAGCTACTCCCAGTCATTAACATCATGCAAATTACCTGGACCATGTACTATATATGCCTCACTGGATAGTAACTGTACATTTTCTATGCATTTAGGCGTTCTAGCCTTCTCCAACTTTTTCTAATAGTGGTTTTCCAAGAATACATGGAAATATTTTAAAGCTAGTTATTCCGAGACAACTTTTACAGAATTTGAAAGTCACCGACGCCTGATCCATTTCAAATTAGATATGCAAGTACACATGACTTACAATGACTCCTTTTGACTGATATGGATATAGGAGTACTCTCACAACAGATTAGCAGGGAAGTTGAATCTGACAAAGGAGTGGAAAAACATGAGAGGAAACATTCAGTGAGATCCAGAAAAATAGAAATCTGCCTACTGATTTATTGCTGGGGGAAGAGAGCCAGAGCTACAAGTCAATAATATCAATCACACTGGGCAGGAGTTCTGTTCTATGGAAAAAGACAGCTTTTAGGTGAAGAAAACTGACCACATCCCAAATAAGACATTTATACTTGTTCTATTATCTAAGTTAGATAAATAAGGAATTTTAATTCCTCATTTTCCTTCCACCAATACATGGACTATTGCTTAGCTCTAGTAAAAACAACCCCATCCCTCAACTTCTGTTTCCTAACTTGCAAATAATGAAATTTAATTTTGGTTTAAACCAATTTTAAGAACACATTATCATGTATCAATTGATTATTTTTGTATAAAAAACAGATGCCCTTACAGTGAACATTCTCCTCTGCGTGCACACAAGGAAGCATATTGCAATTAATTATCACACTTTGTGATTATCCTATCACAAAAGTTTAATTTTTTTCTCTTTCAGATACACTTGAGTAGATTTGAGGTATTTGCAGCTAATATTCTAAAATAAACCAGTTTCATCAAGTGGCAGGGCAATTCACCAGGAAATAAAAACATCATGCAGGGACCAGGCAAATGAGTCCCTTCATTTACAATGTGTGAATCCTTCAAGCAGGAAAACCAATTATCAGGTAAAGATCTGCACACAGCCAGGATGGCTTCAAGCTCACTGGGGGCTTGAACGTGCATTGACCAAAAAAACCTCAAAAAAGCACACACACATACACAGAGTGGCAGAAGAGTTTATATAAAGTTAGGAAAGCACACATTTGGAAATGGCTGCCAATGCTCTTTGGTAGGCAACAGAAAGCAGTAAAACTGGAATGAAAAAGCACAAATACTAAAAACAAACCCCTTTAAACAGAGGAACATACCCCTCATATCTCAGACACAAAGTTTTCAAAGAATACCCAGTATTCATGGCATCCAATGGTAAAAAGACTTCTCCTGTGCAAAACAAAGGCAAGTGTTCTGCTACACGTCTTCATAGACAGAGCTGAAACCCAGACTCAAACATTCACCAACACAGAGATTCAAAACCTGACCCCACGTTAAAAGATTTCCAGAAGGGAGAGGCTGAAGGCTTACTCTATTAAGGGAATATCTCAGAACTGGAGGTAGGTATGGACAGAATTTTAATTTGGGAACATATACTTACAATTGCCTAATAGAAAGAAAACTGTCAGTGTGGTAATTTTTAACACTCAAGGTCTTGCAAAACTGTATTCTCATTAAGAGACACAAATCACTAGCATGAAATCAGCTCTGAATTAGACTTAGAATAAAATCTTGGCATTCACATTCACAATATTGAGTTTATTTTATTTTTTTTGTTACTAATGTTTACACTGTAAGTAGTATAAAATTAAAAACTACCTACAGCATGGAATGAATTTACTTGTGTAAATTACAGTGTGTATTTCTGGAGATATTTAGCAAGTTAATATCTCCTTCTTGTAACCTCCATTTATTTGTCTCCTGCTCTGAAATACAACTACAGGCATTGAAATAACCTCTCTATATGTTTATCTGGTTACATCAGCTTTTCTTAAAACCCTGCACACCCTCTGCCAATGTGCAACCATGTAATCCTCACTGAAGGGCTGATTTTGGCCCTGCTTTTTCGTTTTTCTAAAGACATGAGTAGCTTCACCTCCAATGTCAATGGTCATTTACTTGTATTTTCTTACTCTAAGAGGGACTTCAATGATACTGAATTTCAGTTTTTTGTTGGATTTTAATACTTCACATTTCCCTGAGATTAAAAAAAATAATAAATCATTTATTTTTCATAAATTCCAGTTCTCTAAAACAAGGTTTAGACATACTGCCTGGCCCTGCACCCTGTATTGACATGCTTGCTTCTCCTCTCCCCTTTAATAATCTACAGAGCCTCTTCCAAACCAGATTAGACACTCTTCCTGCATAGCTACTGATACTGAATCCATGAATAGGTAACACATTCAATATATTCTGGTCCTCAAATTATAAGCACATTCATTTTAAGACATTTTAAACAAGTCTCAGACAAACTTGCTTTTTACAAAGTCACTGAAATATTTCATACAATGAAAATACTGTCACTCTCTCTATCCAGAAAGCTAGTGCCAACAAAACCATGAAAGGATGGAGGATTGCTGTTCTTTATGCCTTGCACTAATATTCAGACTGTTTTTCCTTCTAAGAAAAGCAGAACTAAACTTTCTATTTGCAGTCAGAAAATTTAAAAGTCAGTATTTGTAATCACAGTAACTTGAGAATTTTAAGAATTCCTGCTCTAGGAATATATTATAAACCTAATTCTCCCTGAGCTAAGTCTAGAAGAAGTGGCATCAACAGCGATGAATCACACTGCGAATGAGCCAGCCCTGCATCGATCGGCTCCAGGGACGATTCTGCAGCTGCTCCAGCAACCAGCAGGGGAGCCGGCCAAAAGATCAGAAAAGAAGCCCAAAAGCAGGTCAAGGCTTGCGAGCCTGAACTTGGCATCTGGGTCTTACAGCTGTCAGGGATACTTATGAGAGAAGTCACTGTTGTCTACAGATTTTGAAAACAGTTGGGGAACAGGAAGAGGAAAAAGAAAAAAACAAATCTATCTACAGCTATTATGAGCCAACCGCGAGCGGAAACGCAATGCATGCCACCACTTGTTCTGTGGTCACAGCATTTGTGATACCAAACCACTACACCAATGAGAAAAACATTATCTGCACAGAAATACGGTTTTATAGTGATTGGGCACATCAGACTTCCAGAGAGATTTTTCTTCTGGAAAAGAAACATTAGTGAACAAGATGGACATAAAAACTAGACAACTATTCCTTTTTGTGTATGCGCTTCAAAATATAAAATTTTGCCTCAATTTTTTTTAAGGGGGATAACCTGTCAAATTTTCCTTTAAACTCTCCATTGTGTAACTACTTCCAGCACCAGCAAGAGCTCCAATATATATGATCAACTGTTTTGTTGCCAAGTTGAATGTACCTTTTATTTAAAAAAACAAAACAAGAAAAACCACCACACTTTATCTAGAGATTACTGAGAATATATGAAGCTGCACTGTCTTTATTAGGGATTCCATACTATCTAATGGCAGACATAAAACTCAGAATGACAACTGCACATTTCAAGAATCATTATTAAATAGATTTTTCAGTATCTAAACAAAAGGAGACTCAGACCAAGAACTCTAGTTTTGCAAAAATTAATTTAAGTGCATATGCAGGCAAAAATCCAAAGCTAGTGGCAGTTTTTGGGAAAGCTGTCTCCACAGATTCTGTACTGACAAGCCAAGCAACTGCCAAGCAATGTTTCAAAACAAAAGAGAGACTCTTGGAAAGTGCCAAAAGAGATGTTATGTTCTGCCATTACAACTCACGCTCTATGAAAAGGAAAGAGAGGACACTTGTACTGGGATTCTCATTGGCACTGTGAATCAGGCACATTCCGTACTAAGCAGATTCCCAAAGAAACACACACGCCAGTGCGGACTGCAAAAATGAAGAAATATTCAGCTGTGATGAAAATCATAAGAAAAGTAGAAACAAAGACAATGCAACTTATGTCCAAAAAATGATGCTTCAAGCAGAAGTCAAATGAACAGCAAAACTCTTAAAACACACAATTTTGACAGGACATTTGAATTTATTTTCTGCATTCCATTCTTCCTTCTAATCAGCCTCTATGTTTGGTTACAGATTGAGATACTATCTCTTATTTCATTTTCTGAGTTTAGAACTAGCAAGTTCATTATATTCTTGACTTTGTAGTCTGACATCCAGTCCCTGAACGTCACACTTCCATCTGTTTTTCTTGGACCATATGAAGCATCAGAAAGCTGTCTCAATGCACCCTTCTCCACAACAATCTTTACTGTTATACAAATAAGCCCTCTAGTGGTAAAACCACTGTGAGACCCACATACTGAGTTTCTGTGCACCCCCTCTCCAGGATAAAAATCTTACTCTCATAATACCTCCTGTCTAAAACTGAGCTACTAACAATCTATCTATAACCTCTTTTGAAAGCTATTCACTGAAGATGACAATTTATCTTGGGCATGAGTAGTGGCTTTGTTACTGAATCCAGAAATAAAAATATGATTATCAACACAGAATAGAACTGTCAAAGGTACAGAACAAATTTAGCATAATGTCAGAGAACTCCCCAGATTTCATGATTGTTAAAAAAGTATGCCAATACAGAGATAATGAACTCCACCACACGCTAGCACTTAGCTAAGCCCTCTGATTACCAACATCATGAGTGAATGCTTGTGTTCTTTTCATTCTAAGCTACTGCATTTCCTTTCTCTACCCTAAGAATATTTATTCTCTAGTTCTAAATACTAGTCAGTGACCTGATAACAGAAACCACCACCAACACTGACCTATGTTTGTGCAGTGATTTGCATTATAACTGCCCAAACATTACCAACGCATCAGATACTTCAACTGAAGCAACTCAGCTTCACACATAGCCAGACTTAACATTGTCAAAAATTCCTAAATATTATGCTAACATTTCATAACAGAAGACTAACATGCTATCTAGTTTTAAAATAAAACAGCTCTATTCTATATTAGCAAGCATGGGCAAAAACCTCCCATTCACATACTTCTCTTACTTTAACACAGCAATGCAACAAATTGTTATTACATGAAAAGGAGTCTGAAGGGACAGTGATTCTGTATTGGCACATATTTCCACATATTCAGCAGTACTAACAAAACAGAATTATCTGTGTGGCCAGATCAGAGCTTGCACTGTGTTTTTAATGACTCGAGAGTTCAGTGACAGTACCATGGTGTGTCTGCAACCTCCCTGCAGGAATAATGAAGGAGGCTGCTGGGAGAGGTCACTAATCACCTTCCACAAAACACTGCCTGCTTAGAAACACCTCAGACCCCCTTTCTGTTCTGAGTAGAGTTGAGCTTAGGGAATCATGGTGCACCATCAGTTCACAAAACAGACCCCTATCCTTTCTCACTTGACAAGCCTAAAGCCTACCAGGTAGAATTCAAATGGAAAGCTTCTTTGGAAGTGCAAGTGCCAACAAAACTCTACCAAAACAACAACAGATTTTTTTTTTGCCTCCATTTAAACATTTCTTGTGTGATTTCTGCCTATCATGCACGTGCCCTGATGTAACAATAAATGGTTATAATTCAGAGAACAGTGGCAGAGGATGAATCACATGTTCTGTTGCAACTTGACAGCTAGAAACTCGGTATTAATATATATTTCTGAAATTCCTTGCAAAACCATTCAGAAATGAAACCAGTGTAAAAATGCATAAACTTGAAAAGCAGGTTCAGAAGCAACAATAAAAGTAAACGTAACTTCTCTGACAAGATTGACAATAGTTGTATTACTTACAAAATACTCCAAATAACTGAATAGGAAAACACACAGATGACTGGAAGAAAAAGCCCCCCAATAGTAACTGTTGACAACTATTAGGCTGGAATGTCCATTCTGTGGGGGCCTACAAAGGTCTGCAACGGATTGGATTTCGGTTCAACAGTTTCACTGACAATTCTAGTGATTAAACAGGAAAATTTGCTTAAGAACTGCATATATGATACCAAGTAAGGAGAAATCCAAGTGCTCTGATGAGCATGATCAGAATTCAGCAATCCTGAAAATCTGAAAAGAGAGTCCTACTAAAGAGAAAAATGGAGGAAACAGTCACAATGAACAAGACAGCATAGCTACACATTAGATGTGTAGCACTAATTCAGGAAAAAGAAATATTCAGTACAAGGTTACTGCAGGGAACACAAAAAACCCTTTGACATGCTAAAAAGAGCATCACATACAAACACAGGATGTACCTGAACCTTTTTGTATTCAGAAATATGTGCACTTGTAGCTTATTTCAGGTACCATCATTTTAAAAGCAGAGACAACCCTGGTGAGAACAAAATCAACTATTTTGAAAAAACTGATCTGTGAGGAAAAGTTTAAAGACAGAAGTTCATGTGATTTAGGAAACAGCAGCTGGAAAGTGATCATGAAAGGAACAGTGACTAAAGACTTTTCTATGCTAAAAGTATCAACCAGCTTAACTTGTACTTGGGAGATTATGGTTAAAAATTCGTGAATCACAAGAAGAGAAAGCTCATAAATAGGTTACTTTGCAAGGCTCAAAGCCCTTATGTCAGCAATCTCACATGGCGCAGGTCTGATGAAGATGGCATGGTCTGGGTTCAGAGCAGCTGAAGAAAAGTTAGATACACTGAACTTAAGGCAGGGTCTACAAAACACTTTGAATCTTCATTCCCCAACCAGCCAGACTGGCAGAGCTGATACATGGTACTGCAGCTCCTCCATCTTCAAACAGCCACCCTCAACTTCTCCTGATGAAAAATGGGGTCAACAGAATCAGAGGGAGAATGATGCACACCTGAGTCCTGGCCTACAAAAGTGAAGCTTTTTCTGAGTTACACACCAAAACACCAGGTAGCCCTCTTGGGCCCTGAATGGTTTTGACACTGGTTTTCCAAATGTAGCTGAATTCTGTAATATAAAGCACACTAGAAAGTTACCAATGGCAAAGGTGCAGTTTATAGCTATGGCAGTAGGCAGATGGCAGTAGGCCTAAGGAATCTAACATGAATTTACCTCTAGGTCTTGACCTTTTGCCAAAATATTGAAGCTACCATTCTGTGTTATACAATGCATACACATGCATATGGACACTTCTGTACCAGCAGAATCCATCATTATAATTATACAAGGGCGATGTCTTGAGGCAATGCGCTAAGAGAAAATGACAAGAGACAAGGCATCTTTTGTTTGAAAGAGAGTTAACAAAGTTTAAAGTCTTCCCCCAAACTCTTAAAAGAATCCACAATACAGCTTTTTTTTTTCTCCATGTATTAGCCACAATTACTCTGTGGGATAAAAAGAAGCATCTGTCCCTTTCTATGGCTTCCAAGACTAAATCCTATCATGCACTAGATATCTGCAGCTCAGACGTCTTCAGAGGGAAGCTGAGCAAAGCAAGATGCAGGTGCCATTATTAATGCAATGTGACATTGCAAAGGAAACTGGATTTCCTCCTCCTTTTTGTTCAGGTTCTGGCAGAAAGGCAAGTCTTACATTTAGCTTCCCAAGCTAAAATTTGAGTGCAAAATAAAATATATCATACAGCCATATATATATATATATATATATATATATATATATTCTGAAGCAGTATATACTCCTACTCTTCAGCTTCAGAATTCATTTCACAACACACAGCTTTTGGTCCCTTGCTGCAGAAATTCTTTTGTACCTAAACTGTATGACTGTAGATGCTACCAATCTCAGAGTTTAATCTTCATGGAGCGTGGGAAGGAAGAGCAAGATGCCAACACTGTTATTCACCCCACCTTCAGGAGCAGTTAGGGAGTGATGGGAGGGGACATGAAAAAACAGGCTTAAAACTAAACAGGCTTAAAACTCAGTGCATTTGAAACTTCTCATTTTAAAGATTTAAACCAGAATAAAATTATTAAAATACTGTAACAGTGCATCCATATGAGGAGGTGCATTCCTAATATTTCTTCTTCAGCATCACTGTTAACTTCTCTGGCTAGCTGAGCTCTTGGTGTAGCCATCACAGCACCTGAGGCTGCTTGGAAAGCTTGATCAATTTGCAAAACTCATAAAAACAGAACAACAAAATGATACAAGGCTCTACCCATACTCCGCAAATTGAGAACCTGCAATTCCAAGCACACCAATACAATACCATCCCGTTGGCAAAGAACGGCAGTCTCACAGAAAATTACCAGTATGTTTTGTGCTACATGAAGCTGCCAAGATAAGCACCAAAATAACTACAAATCCTAAAGAGGCAGATCCACTCATTCCTACTGACATACCCAGAGTCAGCTTTATTTGGCTGTGACAGGACCTTCCAAGTTTATGGAAGACCAGTTCATGAAGCTATTAGCAAAATGGTACCAATATGCCTTTTCCACCTGCTGTCTCCTTGGGGAGGAATATGGCTACATTCCATTCTCACTGCCAGCTGTGCTCTTGTCTCTTAAAGGACAGGCTGCAGACAGAATTTAGAAGTTATTACAGTCTATTCTAATTACAGGAATTGAAACAGAAACAAGAGGACTGACAGAGGACTGAATACTCTATAAACTGTTTTGTGGACTCCTTTGCTCACATGTAATGAGTTCACCCTCAAATCATGGTTATGTATGCATTTTGTGTTTTTAAAAATAATGTAATACACTTTCTACAGAATCAGTTTGTTAAACCGGCATCAAGACCACTGGAAAGATGTCACACTAATACCCATCCCATTTCTTCTGCTTCGTCCTGCAATTACTAAAATTACACAGGAAGTGAAGCAAGACTACCAAATGGAACCAATGTTAGCATGGACTGATACTTCCATGTGTTTTCAACATTCTATAATTCAAGTTGTAGTAATAATTTTTCTGTTACAAACCACTCTTGGTATATCATTTTTCTTAAACAGACTCTTAGAAGCTAGGAGAACAAAAAAAGTATTTTAATTCAATAATTTAATTTGCTAAGCTGTAACAGCAAAAATCTAAACATTTCCTATAATAAACTGTTTTTTTCTCATTTCATTAGATTCTAAAACAAGTTTTGTCTCAGATTTTTCAGTCGTTATGAACTTCTGAAAAAATACAAAATATGCTGAGATGCAGATTAACTGCAGTATCACAAATGACACTGCAAGTTTAATAAAAGATACCCTAATATTTGACATTGGTTTATCCATAATCCATAGACCAGGCACATACACACACACTTTTCATCACAGAACAAATCCTCTGACTAAAGCTAACCTTGATCAAACATATTATGGTTTATGAATTCTCAGCAGCATCTATCTGTATGTCCTTTGTGTAATTCACTGTAGAGATTTAGCTGATGATAGGCAAGCATGAGGAATCTCCCTTGATTTCAAAAGGACTGAAAAAAGCAGGACACACCTCACAGCTTGCACACTGCCATGGCACATGAAAAATCCTTTTGAAAATTACATATCATTCCACTAATTTCTTCTGATCAGAAGAGTGAAAATCTGGATTGACACTCTCTTCCACTGTAAGATAAAAATTCAGTGCACAAATAAAGTCATTAAGCCCCAGTTCTTTTGACATTTACTTTCTAGCATGACTCATGACCATCTTCAGCCTGGGTTTAAAAAAATGTTTTCAGCAAGACTATTAAAAACCCCCAACAAACTCTCTGCTGTAGCCTTTCAACCCAGTGCTTCATTTTCTTGCACAATTTGAGCTCCAAAATCAGTTTTCATCTAAGTGTGCCAGGTGGCATTTAAAAAACAAAACAAAGCAACTGGAAAAATATTTTTTTTCATGAATCCAGCACATGATTCTTCAGAGCTTTTGTAAAAAAAGGGTTGGGAGGGTAAAAACTATAGCAACAAATTTCACTCATTTAAAAATAAAACGCTGTAGAACTCACACTGCAAGTGTCCAATAAATGACTACTAATTATGTTTATAACACCAAGCAGGTATGTAAAAAAGTCAACAACAGGAGTACCAAAGTTGATCCTGAAGGTTTAACACTCCAAATACGAATGTCAGAAGTTATTGCAAAGAATTTTAGCACAAGAAAGGTAAATTTTCCTGCAATTTTCTAACAAGGAAACGTGAGCAACAATACTACATTACTAAGACTCTTTCTGTAAAGAGGTGTTTATATCTAATCAACAATACAGAGACTCCAACGTGTTTGACTGGCTTTCTCCTGCTATTTATAGTCAGTTTTACTGATTTCTTATTCTCCATCTCTTTTCCAGCTGCAGCTGCAAACCCCACATTTTCTACCCTACCTGTCCAGAGCCACTCATTTTCACTGTTAATCATCAGAGGATACAAATGGCAAAGTGTATTTATTGTCCAACCCTGCCACAGTTTATAAACCAAACAAACCAGCCAAAACATAGCATGTTAGACAAAGAAATTACAAAAAGCTTTTCCTGGACACAGGAAAACATTGCAGTCCCTAAAAAGAGAACACTTCTAGTAAGAACAATACAAAGCAACACTGCTGCAAACTGCATCAGAGATAAACAGATATACAGTGGAGCCCTGTAGCTCTAACCTATTCACAGATTCCTAGGAAAAGCAATTATTCAGGCTTGTGCTGGCAGCTACGGGTAGCACATTTGCAGAGAATTATTTAAATAATTTAAGAGAATAAACTAATACATTATTTACAAAACAAAATAATTCAGCTTCACGAAATGCTATGCTAGTCTTGAAATGGTCGCTAAGCAAGAAGGCTTTGAATGTTCATACTCTGTCTTGTCATTAAACAATTACTAATCCTAATCAAGTGGAAAGTAAACAATTAATATTAATAGGTATTAACTTGGTTTTTGTCTGGACGTTCAAGTTCCAACTGCCAGCAAGGAAGTGTATTCAACATATTCAGGCTTGAGCTGGAAATATTTACACATTAAAGGAAACTTCTCTGTGGGAAATATCAAATTAAGTGGGTTTTAAAGAGATCTGAATATCTGATTCTTAGAGAGTTCTCTAAAATGTCTTGTAATTGTCTGCAAAGATCTGTTCTCTATTCATCCTCCCTTTTGAAGTTTTGTCATTCTGGCATCCTTGCACAATCCCAGAAGAAACAGGAAAAAATATTCTTACTCTGTCTTCTCTTGCTGTTCTTCCAGGCTGACACTTCTGAAGCCCTTATTAGCATAGTTAAGAAATGTGCTCTCTTCCTACAGTATCTCTCCAATCCAACCTTCCTAATAGGAATACAGCAGTATCTACCAGATAATGGTAATTCATGAGGAATGGCACCATCTCAGGCACATCCATTTCTGATTCCTACTGAAGGAACAGTGAAGTACCCTTCTGGAAAGTCCAGATCTTTTAGCTAACTAGCACCTGACACCTTTGTGGCTCTACCACCACTGTCGCAGACATTTTTTCATAGAAATCCTTTATTTGGGATTTGTTCATCTTCTGGGAAGCTGAGGCCCCAAAAGAAGAATGTAAACAATTGTTATCGGCTGGTGTGGAATGTAACAGGTGCAGTGGTGATTGGGCTTCTGTGAGTGTTTGGATTTGCTAACCACTCACAGGAGAGTTGTCCTTGCTTTCTGCTGGACACAGAACTTTGTTATTCATTCTTTTCTATGCTATTCTTAGCTTAGCAGCCTCTGCAACTTCTCTCTTTATTCCTATTAGTATAGTTATAATGTATTATATATCATATATCAATAAATCAGCCTTCTGATCATGAAACAAGATTCTTGTCCACTTCTCTCACCTGAAGACCTCATCAGGTCGCTGTAATACCACCACCCAGGTGACAGCAAGAAGAGAGTATTACCTTTTGCTATCATTGTTTCTTCTAAAGATACCTACAAGGTTTTCTCAGAGTGAGAAGGTTTCCTGTGCTCTTAACCTTCACTGTAATGTCACAACCACACTCACAGAATCCAGCTTAAGAATTAAAAATGCTTCTCAGACAGAAAAGAAAATTGAAAAAAAAAACCACAGAGAAAACTTATGAAAATCCAGGATAGAACCTATACATATGGTAATTACTTATGATGCCAAGAGTATATCAACATTAGCTGCTTAAGTAGCATTTCACTAGAGTATAATTCAAACTCTTTTGAAAAAGTAGGTACACCATTGTATAAAAGCATTGCACACTTTCCCAGGCAGCTCTGGCCAGACCATTTTCAGTTATTAGACAGGCTACACTGGAAATCACCAGATTCTGGGAATTAACTTTGAAAGAGAGTGACTACATAGTTGGCTGTACTAATTTACTCTTCCCTTGGCTTCTGCTGCAGAAAGGATCCTGGCCTATAAAGACCCCTGATCTGCTCTAGCTCAGACATCCTTTGCATACTGTCTTCTTTAAAGATAAAAACACATTCTGAATGAATTGTGTCAGCAAGGAATGAACATTACTGTCAAAATGCTCCAGTTGGGGCAGACACAGTAGTAAAATATACATTAACACATTCCAGCTATCAGGGTTGAAAAACCTGATGCAGTACCTTGATTTCTTGCTGTCCTACACATTACTGTATGTGCCCATTTATTCAACACATTTCAGTGCTTGTACACAGTTTGAAGAGCACAATTCATTGTGATTATTTTTCAATTTCAAACATAGCAAATTGAGAACCTGAAAATGGAAGGGTTTGAGTACAGAAGAGAAAATAAGGAGAAACAAAAGAAAATTAGTCACAAATAGGAAAATACTGTTTTAAGCTCTGAGACTTTCAAAAATCTGTTGGACTATTCAAGCATAGATGTTAACATGCATTTTCATTTCTATACCAGCAGAAAGCTATGGAAAAAAACTTATTTAGATCTTCAAATTTTTTAGTGTTTGTTTTCTTTCTGACACACTTTTGGCATTAAGCTTTATTATTTAGAGTGACCAAAAAATTGACACTAAATGAGAATTAATATCTCAAAAGAACCAGTAGTTGGCAATAAAAAGATCTGTGATAAATTCTGATTTTGCAAATAAATACAATCTGTAGTAATGTACAACCAGAAAAACTGGAATTTTTTTTAACTCAATGATATGGTTGCAGGAGGCTTCTTGAAGCCACTAACATTTATAAAATTTTATACAGACAAATCCATGAATCTTTCCCCACATCTGAAGGTGAGGAAAAAAAAAACAAACCCTGAGAACAATCTGTTCCTGTAACATTTGACTTCATTTTTACTCTTAAATTATTGCCAAAGAGTAAAGTAAACAACCAGCAGAATTAGTAAAGTCTTTAGACATAATCTTTATATAAGTCTTTATAGCTTTAGAGGTTTTCATTAAGTCTCAAACTGAGGCTATTCAGCAACTACTGGAAATCTTTGCCAGGGTTTCAGCTTGAAGTTAAAATATCCAACTATTTCTATGTCTCACAATTTCAATTCTAGGAATAAACTGCAGTGGCTTACCTGTCTAGCAGAGAAAAAAAATCAAATTACTATTTTGCATTGTATTAAAAAAAATTACATATTTGATTTTTAAAGAAGGGCTTTCAGATTATATATATATATATATATATATATATATATATATATATAGTAAATGTTTGCAGCTGAGGTAGGGGCATTCCAGAACAGAACAATATGTTAATTGAAATCACTACTGCTTTGTATAAACCTTTTTTAATACTCAGCATCAGTAATACTACATTGTTCCATTTTCCCATGTTTTTCCATTTTCACCACATCCAAGCACAGATAATCTTGGCTAGGAAGTCTGTTTCACTGAAATAAAATACTTGATGAATTAAATTGCCAAGTATTTTCCAAAAAATGAACCATAAAGCTGTCAGTAAGGTTTTCACCTTAGCATGAACCATCTTTAAAAACAGATTTATTATTAATTATATTTAATTAATATTTTCTCATTATCAGTAATTCATCTAGTATTTTTTCATATACATTTAACTATAAGCAAGAAAATGAAACCACGCATCAAATATTCACCCCTATGTACTCTACCTTACAGTTCTATCTCCAAACTGACAAACCACTCAGGTTATAAATGTAGTATATATGTATACATGCCAGTTTGGAAAAAACACATTAACACAAAAATTAATTAGTACATGGAAAGAGAGATACCTCAAAACTGTTGCCATTCAGCAGTAAGAACATTAAAAAACTTGCCTAACATTCCCAGAAATTATTTTCTCTAACTAAAGAGAAAATACATTGAAGATAAAAGAAAGAATACCAATTGCAATTAGCAGAAAGATATAAGGGGATAAGCATGAATTAAGAGTTTTTTTTTTTTTAATTTTTAAGTGGCACTGACAACTTGGAAAGCAGAGACTCAGAATTTGGAGGCAGCCTCTTGAAGAGTCATATACAGGGTTGAAAAACCTGATATATGAGCACAGGTTGAAGAAACTCAGTTCGTTACATTTAGATAAAAGAAGGCTTGGGTTGGTGGGTAAGATCTAACCACATTCTTCCAGGGCCTAACAGGTAGTTTTCAAGAAGACAGAGGTACCCTCTTCACAAAGTTGCACAGTGGAAGAACAAGAGGTCATGAGCTACCAAGTTGCACCAGAGAAACTTTTTCTTCCCATAGGAAAAAGAAAACCCTATTATTTGCCATAAGAACAATTAACCAGCGGACCAGGCTGCCCAAAGAAGTGGTTGACTTTCCCCCACTGGTAGTGCTCAAGTCTTAGCTTATCTTGATAAGCACATTGAGAATTTAATCAAGGGTCCTGCAGAAGGTTTGGGCAAATAATCTCCAGCAGTCCCTTCCATCTACACTGCTCTTTAATTCCCCATGTGAAACTCTGCAGCTCATTTATCCTATGTTAGTATCTGGCAATAACACAGAAATAATGTAGCAAAATCACCACTTTATGCACAGCTGTTATGCTTCAACCTTTGAGCTTCTGTAACTCCATCAGTATGAAAGGATTCATACATGTGTGTATGCTGATGCAGCCTATTTTTCTGATTTTTTCCCAGTTGCTTTTCTACTAAAGTTGATCCTTACATAAATGTGTATTTAGCATATGTTCTAAATCCCAAACTCATGAGTTCTAGATGAACAAAGCTGTCTGCTCCACACATGCAGCACACTACACCATGCAGGACCATGCCTCACTTCCACCTGGCCAGAACGGAGTCATGTACATTACTGCCAGGAAATAATTCAACCAGAACTGTTTTGTAAAAAACAAAATTACCCAGCTTCACTGGGAGAAAACAGATTACACTGAAATCTGTTGCAAAACATTTAAGAAATTTTAAAGGGAAAAAAAAGAGGAAATACTTTAATTTTGACATAACAATCGACCTAAATATGCTTTTGCTCAGAAAGTGGACTCAAAAGATCTTCAACTGCATCAGGATGCAATGTTTACTGATTTTGAAGTTTGTGGAGAATGCAAATTACAGTGATGCCTAGAACTAGATGATAAATACACCTTGTCATCCACTAGAATTCAAACTGACTCTGGTAGTTTTTCCCAGTTTCTCTGGCACACCATTTCAGAAACAACTGTCAAGCTTACTGTTGAGCTGACTGAGTGTTGAGACTACTACAACAAGATGGTTCAGCAGAAGCTCAAAGACCTTCTAATCTATACAAGGAGGCCTTTGATGAAAAAATACACTTAATAAAATGGAATTCTGAAGAAAACTTGTATGCCAATCTCAATCACTTTGACTTTTGATCAGCCTCATTGACACACTACGATTCCTGCTTTCCAGCCTCTTATAATTGAGCCATGAGCTCCTTCTCACTCAGAAAAAGCAAAGCTCAAGAAAGGATTACTTAATTTATTCTACTCCATACTTCTTACAGAACTGACTTTTCAATACAGGTTTTTCTATTATGCTGATAAAAATCTATGTCCTTATGAGGACACCAAGAAATTAAATCAACACAGACCAACTGTGTAAGCCATGTTTACTACAAATACACCACCCATGTCCCTATGCAAAGGTCCTCATTTCTACAGCACAGCTGATTACATTCTTCCCAAAATCGTTTTTTGATGGTACTGTCAGATTTTATATTACCATTATCAAGAAGGACCTTCATTACCACTTAGTATTTCCAAGCTAATTACCAAATCCCTCATGTGATGTAGAACATCCAGGCTAAGTGCACTTCTGCAAAAAGGCTTTCCATTAGTTTACTACACTTCAGGGCTGGATACATGAGTTGCTTTTCAAGGCTAGGACACATTCATGAGGAGCTGTACTTCACAGCAACTGCTTCAAAGACCACTACTGATGTACTGTTAGAAGGAAAAATGACTGTTTAAAAGTTGTACTTAAGAGTAGAACTGATTTCTTGAACTCAATTCTTAGAGTAGTCCTGACACTGATTTAATTTGCATTCCTTAAATTTATCAGAGTCCACATTAAAAAGAAACAGTCATCAGGAACAAAACTCTTTGTCAACAATTTTTGCAAGAAAGATTTTTTAAAGCACTGCAGAATTACACTTGCTTTAACCTACTTCCCTAGCTATGCACCAAGTTTCTTCAGAGTTATTTCCTTTTTTTGTGGTTCAAATCAGTGTAGGCAGTCAGAAGGGATCTGGAACAGTTTCACACAAGCACAGACACGTGCTTGGAATGTCCTACTTTGCACCTGAATTCACACCAGAATTATGTGTCTGTGGTGAAGTCTGAATAACTAAACACACAATGTGATACAACTGTTTTAAAATTAGGTTAATAAGGATATATTGTTTCCTGCTTTAAAGGCATTCAGCTACTTCTTTTTGTTTGAAAACTGCACTGGCTGCATTCAGTTAGCATCCATCCATAAGAAAAAGAGTGGAGTTTCATCATTCTGCTCCTGGTTCAAATCACGTTGCCATGGAAGCAGATGTTGAATTGATGAAAATAGGTCAACTGTTCAAAAAGAATGACTGGTTTAATACTTTAAAAATTATTATTATATTTTATTATTTTAATGCTTGCCATTATTTTGAAATTGGTAATATTTTATCCTTTGGTGTTCTAATCAACATTTACTTTACTCACACAACACAATACTCCCACCAAAAATGTAGACAGCATCAGAGTAAAGAGGTGTTAATGGGAAAAAATATTTCGCATAAATCAGTAGGGGCTGGGTACTGAATGCTTACAAGAATATCACACACACAATTCTTTGTTACTTCAGTAGTGTGGTGTTAAAATGTGGCATATAAGCTGTTTCCATTCGAAGGGTATTACTATTATTAAAAAGTACTAGCATTAAAAAAAAAAAGGACTAAAAAATCAGGACATCACTAATACCTGTCCTTGGCTTTGACAGCAACAGTGCTTTCCTGTTTAGTTTTGCATCAAACAGATATATAAATACTCAACTGTAGTCTCAGTTACTATAAACTTATTAAAATACTTAAAGACAGCTAAGATTTAAGTAGGCTACCCCATCAACAGAACATGTGAAAATACACATAGCCAATGCAAAGAAATTTCTCTCTTAACATTTTCAAACTGCCTGCCAAGATGCTGTCAAAATAGTGTAAACACACAGTAAAATGTTCATCTTCACCTGCAGTAAACATCATAAAATAAAATAACTCACCTGTATCATGTTTTTCTGAATCTCTGCTAGGCGATCTAAAACACTTTCCTATCAACACCCTGACACATTTGAATTTTTTCCTGCCTTGACATTGACATACTTTAGATGCATCGGGTTTGTCCTAAAACTTTAATGTACTATATTCTGTTCCTGAATATTTTTTTACAACTGAAATGCAGAGTTTAATCATAAATAGAGAAAGGTGCATGAGAATACTGCCAATACATGAGATTTGGGCTCCTTTCATAGTTCAGAAATCTTTCTATAGATTAAGTGAGACATAAAATAGAAAGGCTCAGTGGTGTAGAAGTCCTGCAAATTTAATCCAGCACAAACCCAACACAGCACTGCTGTGTGTGTCCCACACACTGCTGCTCCTGCCCTGCTCCCTAGTGGACAGGTCAGACAGCTTCTCCCACACCAATTCCCTGATCTGGTTCATCAGCAACAGGTAAAAGAAAATCCCAGTGCAACAGGTAAGATGGGAATAAATTCACAAGAAACAAAAGCAAAAACATCCTCATCTCTTGAAGCTACTATTAATCTATAATGCTGCTGTTCATGGCCCCACAGCATCCAGTAATCCTCCTTTCTTTGAACCTTTTGTAATCAATGTTTTAACCTGCAATATGTACAACAGAACTTCTGATTAAAAAAAATAAATCTGTAACTAAGAACAGGTTGACCTGCCAACACAATTGAAATTATTTTTAACAGAAATAAAACTCATGTTTGCTGTGCTCATTTTCATATAGTTTTTTAAAATTAAATTTCTGTATAAAACGTGTTTCACTTTGGAGAACTCTTTTTGACTCTAGAAAGTTCAAAATTTGTGTTATGAAACTTTTTGCAATATTGTATAACTTGAGATCTCTTTGAAAAACCCAGATCTCTTTTAAAAACTAAAACCAACAAAAAAACCCCAAACCGCACACCTGTGAAGATGTTAAATACTGTTTAAAATGTACAAAAAGAATGCCCTTAAGGAGATAGCAAAAGTCTTACATTTCACATGGAGTATTTGAAACTGTTTATAACCAACCAACAACATTCCAAAAAAAACCCACAAGGCTCGTTATGCTCCAGAAACATACTGTAAGACTCACATGTTGGTTTTGTATTCTCTCTGTTTTCTCAGACAATACATAGCTGGTAGTAAGAGAAAAACAACCATCCAAAAAAAAATCAGAGACTGGCATATTTTAAATCATCAGGCATAGTGGATACTTTTAATCAAAACTTTTTTAATAGATCTTTTCTGACCACTGCATTATGGCTTGTTGTTTGGTTGTTTTGGGTTTTTTTAATTAAGCAGAATAATTAGAGAAAACTTAACTTTTTTTTAACTAAATTAATACCTTTAATTTCCTCTGGCTCATCCAGCATTAGCCTCCAACAGTCTTCACTGAAGGTGCTTCTCTATATAGGACACCATTTTTCCCCTCTTATCCCCTCAGTACTAATTCACCTTTTCTGTCCAAACTTGCTTCCTTTTGTTTTCTGAATCTCCCTTTCCACAGTATTTATAGATAATTTGAGATACAACGTTGAGGAGTTCAAGAGCTACTTAGTTATTGTGCTGCAATTCATGTTCCCTAAAGGGTTGCATATAACCAGAATTCAAATTTAGAGAAAAGTGCTGGTATTCTCCTTTGGTCTATCAAGAAACAGAGGTCTGCCTAGAGATCAAATAGCCAGCTTCACATTTAAACAGATAAATGTCTAGCACACAGCAAGCAACATCAAAAACCACCCCATCTCTGAGCTGTCAGAAATCCATACTGCTAACATTTATTCATCCAGTTTTCAAAATATCACCTCTCTAGATATGTTGTCCAGTAATGAGCTATATCATTACATTTGAGTTGCTAAATTAGTTTTATATTAAAACTACACCTCACTGAGGTCAATGTAAATGTCCACATGTGCATAACAGAAGAGTGCATCAGGCTGCCTGTAAATTCCAGCAAACCAGCTGACATGATTCATATTTACACCTAACTCTGCAAACCTTAAGGCTTGGAAAATAAAACTCAAAGCAAGCTCATAATTCATTGCATAACACTTAATACCTGTAAAATGAACAAATAAGAAATAAATACTTCTGATGCACCTCTGTAAGATGATGCACTTTTGTGACTACACATACAAAATCCAGACCTTTTGCCATGACAAAAGTAATGCAGTTTCTAAAAGCTAAAATAGAATAATGGAAAAAGTCAAGGTAATGCAATACAAGAAAGCCCTGAAGGAAAGATTTATAAGGGCAAAGTCCTGCAATATCAGTTCTGTAAAATACCCACAGTCATCCCTCCATGTCTGAAAGGGAATGACACTGATGTGCTTACTACACGGAATTAGGAAAAGATTAAACCCAAATGCTGTTACAATCACAAATATTTACAGTCATGACACATAGTTGTTTCAGATAAGCCCTACAGGATACATCCATAAAGATTATGTAGGAAGTCTTTTTAAGATATGCTCGGGTCACAACCGAAGCAGAAAAATAAACAGTTCACAAAAATGTGATTATTTTGCTTCTTGAAATAGCACTACTAAATACTTGAAGTACATGAAGCAACAAATGCTTGGTATCTTGGGAATGCCTGGGAAAGTATAGCAACAGCATTCACAGTAAATGAAAACACAGAGGAGAAAGAAATCAAAAAGAAAGACTTTGAAACACTTCTTTGATAGGGAAATCTTAATTTCCTTCTAATATAGAATGTGAGGTAAACTCTAATACCTGATATCATTTCCACTGGTGTTTGGGTTATTTGCTACAACATGCATTTTTGAAGGCAGACTTACCTCTACCAATGCCACAGTCAGAACAAGGTCCATTTTTGAGTCTGGGAAAAGGGCATCCACTTCTGGAGACATTCCAATCAGTATACAATTAGTAACAACTGATATTACACTCATAGTTTCAAAGGCCAACTGAAATAAAACAAAAATATATTTACAGTTATGACCATTACCTCTAGCTTACTAGTCCCCAAATTGCTCTGCATGTTACCTCTCTCTTCATTAAAGCCTCAGAAGACCCATAAGTTTAACTTATTTTCTGTTATCCTCTGAATTCTATGGCACAGGACTTGTTTTGCAAGCAGTCCAGACCTCATCAGCTTGACAAGACCACAGCAAGGCTGTAACCTGAACACATGAAACAGCAAGCACTCCCAACAACAGCTGGAATCCCAAACAAACTTATTTCAGGATAAAGGAAAAAGTGCAAAATTCCAAGAGGAACTAGTAATGCTAACACTGGCTTTGGAGGTTGTGTCTGAATGTTAAGAGGAAAAGGTTCAGAACGCCTTTTTAAAATCACAACCACTTGAGATTTGTTGACAGATTTACATTTAAACACATGCAATAGCACAAGTCTAAGAAGCTCTTACCTACAGAGCTCGCACAAAATGTCTGAAAATATTAATACAGCTTAACAATTGCATTTGCAGTATAATAGGTACTTATTCCAAGGTCCTGTATGGAATGAGAAAGACTGACACAGAATTGTAGTGACTGTCACAATGAATTAGCAGAAATAACTTTCTCCTTGACAAGAAGCTGGTGACTCAGTTCACCTGATAAAGTAATTCCAGTATTCCTTTAACAGAAATCTTTCAGCAAATGCTCTTATTCCCCATGTGAAATGGATGATTTGAAAAGTTAGTTATTTTTAATTCACAAAGCACATTCATTTCTGCCATTAGTTGAAAAAATGACACCATAAAACAAAATTACAGTACTGTAGTAATGTTATAATTTTTCAGCCTACTCCCTTGATTGAAACAAACTATTCTAGCAGAAAAAAAAAAGCTATTAATACATCTGCAGCTATACTTGTGTCTTATGACCACAGCCTGATTATTCTGGTAGTTACACAATGGTGGTTACACAATTGGTCAATGCAGCTGTGGCATTAAGATGTTGGCAGCATAGATCTGGACTGAGAAAGTACATTCCGTGTTAAAATGCAATCAGATTATAATTATTAAAAGACTTCACTTCTAAGTCCCCTTCATTAATATCAATGTATGTGTCTAATGAACATTGCTCAGAATCCTTGGTTTGCATGTTTTTACTGTATGTTTTACTTGAGGTTTCAGGATTTCCTTTCTCACCTCTCACTTGCTTCATTTGAACATTTACAACCCCTCCAAACTGAATAATCCCTTAGCTCACTGTGCCCTTTATCTCCATTACATAACATTTGAAAACCTGTTAAATAAAACTAGAATATGAATCATCTCCTAGAAAGGTCCCCCAACCTTATCACATTCCCTTATCAAGCACTGCTATTATGGAATGCTAAAGTTTCTGGGTGCAATTTAGTCACTCCAGAAAACTCTGCTCAGGATCAGTTCACTGATGCAGCACTCTCCACAGGCCCCAAAATAGCTGGTGGCAGCATGACTGCATGGACAAACAAGCGAGGACAGAAAATGCTTAACCCAGTACTATTACCATGAAATTGTTTAGACAGACTACAGTGCTCAGGCTGTGCAGAAAGTTCCAGCTCCTGCTCACAGATCCAGGTTATTTTCAAATTAGTCAGCTTGAGCACCAGTAACCAAGGGTGCATAGGCCACAAGCCTGGCATAGGAATCCAACTACTCATCTATTCTTCTATTTTTTTGAAATCCCTGCTGCGCTCCACACTTCTGAGATAGCATGAGAAGCTACCATTTCTAAAATACACTGCCTATAAAGAATACTGGGCAGTAGCTGGAAGCTTTGCTTTGTTGAAGTTGCAACAGAAGTACAATACATGCACAAGAACTAAAGAAAAAAATCTGCTTTTTTTTTCCAAGGCAGCTAAAAGGCATGTGGTCAAAAACCACACCAAAAATATCACTAGGATATACAGCTGGACAGATGATATTCCAAGGCATTGAAGAGAACAAAGTACCTACTGAACTTTGAAGTGGCTCATGGGACAAACACAAAGCTTTCATACTGGTGCTGAAACCTCTTTTAAACAAATGAATAGAAAAAAAAAAAAAAAAAGACACAAAAATTACCTGCCAAACACCAATATTCGCTGTGGGTTCTGCAAATGGACGCTTGTAAACTCTGCACATCTTTAAGGCATCAGAATATATCTCTGTGATGTTGTTTAACACTGCAAAAACAGCTGCCAGTGGATAAACACATGAGAAAAGACTCACATAGCCAAACTGCAGGAACAACTCCAGGTAATCATCAAAAGTACCCTGAAAAACAGAGGAAATGTAAGAACAACTTTAACCTACAAAAAACTATGACAAAACAGAAATAGCACTGCAGTTGTAAACATGTTTCCTCATCCCAAATCAGCTGTTTGGGAATGACTGCTGATAATAGACAAGAAGAATAATTTTTTTTTTAATCCAATTAATTTGGAATTATTCAATCACTAAAAACTTCTCATAAGGAGAGGCCCAGGTCTTTCCTTTTGCCTAATGCATTTTATGCAAGCCACCCTCCCTATCCTTATCACATGAAGTAACTACATAAACCCATTCAACCTATATGGGTTTCTGAGCATCTCAGTTAAAGAGTAACAGAAGGAACAGTGAGAAACAGAAAAACAGCACCATGCATTTCAATTGGCAGAACATCCTCCTGAGAGCACTGGGGCAATAAAAGTCCTAGCATTTCAGACTGTCCACGAAAGACCTAACCAGAATGCTAGGCTGGTAGATAGGCAAATCTTTTCTGGTATTTCTGCTTGTTTATTTCAAAGTGGGCAGGACAAGCTAGTGGACCACTGGAAGATTGAAATCTACAAGGCAGCACTAGCATCTGAAAGGAACAATTAATGCAAACAAAAACCCTATTTAACAAATCCCAATAGGTTTATCCCTTGATCTTTGAACCAAGAATGTAGGTACTTAAATGCTGATTAAGTACTCACATGTAGGTGATCATACATTTATTTGCATATTAGTTTTGTAGTATTAATAACAGTTTGCTATGATTACAGCAATTTTTTAATGAAAGAATCAAACCAACCCCTTTTAAAGAAAAAGTGCTCATTAGCAAAGGATGGTGAAACACCAGAAATTTAAAGTAGGATCTAGGTATCTCGTATTTACACAGACACATGTATTGTCCTCTCTCTCAAAACTGAAATTATGAAGACTTGACAGTAACTGAAATTATTGCAAGAACCACATGAAAGTGGTTTTGGCTCCCTGCATCAGACACATGGTTCTCTACTCTTTTTTGCCCATCATAGCTGTTAAACTGACTGCCCTCTCCAACACCTAGTGTTTTTTTCTCCTAGGAAACAGAGAGGCAGTAGAAGTCTGCAAGCTCACAAATCAACATGGGGTACTCACTAATTGTACTTCTCATCTGAGCTCATTTTGCAGTTTCCCAGCATAGTTCAGTCTCACAAACCAGTCTGCAGGCCAGACTATGAGCAGCTACCTAACTTTGAAAGCCACCAAGACTTTTTCCTCAGAAACATTTTGTGCAAGCTCTAAATTTTACTAAAGCCTTCTTAAGGGACATTTGCAGGAATGTCCACTGGAATGGCAGCCACACATCTGCTACTGCTATCATTTTCTCAGACAAGCACTGCAGGCAGGCAAAGAGCTTTCCTTTGTGCTCCTCCTTCTGGTAACTGCACACTATTCCCGCTGCTTCCTCACACTTCTCATTTCCTTGCCCAATACCTACTGGCTTTTAAAACAGCAGAGTATGAGGTAAATAAGTATTTCTTTTTCTCCTACTCAATTTATGAAACTCTGTAGGAAAACAGGAGTCTGAGACAATGATAAAGAAATTTCTAACTGTGCCATCGGCAGCCACAACATCAGCTATGACATCAAGGAAACAAAAGCAAGGAATAAATTAAGGGAGAAAATTAACTAGAGGAGTGAAGCAGAAATTAGAAAAATAATAATTAAAAAATTATTGCACGATGTTTTTATATCTTAAACAGGGTTAAGGACTGGATATTTGAAAAGTAAGTGAGAATGAGGACAAAAAGAATAGAGAATTAAATGCTGAAGAGTATGTGAAAGGAGGAATCAAAACAAAAGAGCCTGAAACAGAATTCTGTCAAGACTCCACAGTTACTAAACAGTCAAATGCTTCCCCCTTGTGACAGTTTTAATTTTAGAAATATTCTTGCCTGCTGACAGCTCACTGCTTGCAAACAAATCAGCGGTCTAATATCGTTTATTCACAAGCACAGCAAAACAATAATCTTTAGATTGAGTATAAAATTAAGGCTTTGAATACACAGTATTTAGAACTGAAACTGAGGCTAGCAGTGGACACATCCATGGCAAAGTTCTCACTCCCTACAACTGACCTCTTGGGTAGCCATGAAAAACTATTCAGGGTACAAAAGTACAACAGGTGCAGATTCATTTGATCCAACTCTGCACAAGAAGCACTGGGCAATGTGACTCAGAGACACCACACTGGCTTTGTCACTGGCTCAGTGACAGCTGAGAATCAGGAGTCAGCTCAGGTCTAAGAGCAGAGCTTACTTGGTCAGCCTTGAGGCTGACACATAACTCTGGGAGCTGTGCTGGCTGATGTGCAGGTGTAGCGCTGGACTGTGCTGTTTTACCAGCTCAGACACTAACACAGGGACTTCTGCTGTGTTCTGGACTGCAAGACAGGCTGTCTATCTCCCTCCAACCTTCACATAGGAACACATTTGTACAGTTTTTAAATTGTAAAGATGATAATTCTTTCTCCTTTTCCTACGTCAGGGCACTTCAAGCAGGAAGAATCTGATACAGTGTTACTAACAAATTTTCAAACTGCTAACGTCTACCTTTTACATGAAAAGTACACTATCTACATGTACTTCTTATTCTGTAAAAACAAACATCATACAGTACTAAAACCCTTGTGACTGAGCTTGCAGCATCTGATCAAGTTGTCAGCCAGTCTGTGAGGCCTTAACATACACACTGACGTCCACTGCATAAATTCCTTTAGAATTTTAAGTAATGACTTGCATGGAATCTGCTAAATACAATTAAAAATTATACTGGGTAGGAGGTGGTGAAGAACAGAACCAAGAACACAGGGAATACCAAAGCTGTGGTTTCAAGAGGCTAGAGCATCCAACAGGAATATTGTTTTGAAAAGCTGGTTTCTTCTGTTTCTGGCCCCATCCAGACCTAAGCTCTCTCTTGTAGGCTCTACTTTAACTGACCATTTAAACTAATACCACTGCAAAATCAAACCAAAACAGAAATAATTTCCCTCTTTCCTGTGCCAACCTACTCATCCTGGTAGTCTCTGGGTTACCCTTGGGGATAAGGGCATATTACACAAATACTTCTTTCCAGTGGCATGGGGTTAGGCAGCTCCAGACAGAGCTATTCATTCCTTCCCCTCCATTCTGGTGTTACTAGGATCCTGCACTGTATCCACTTCCTGATCCAGGATAACACACAGCTGCATAAAAAGCTACCAGCAAAGCTGATGAAGCTGGAAATAAGCTGCCACGCCAGAAAGCCAAAAATATTCTTGTTTGCCTTGGCTGATGCCTCTGTGAACTACAGCCCAGAAAAGTTTTAACTCCTTTAAGTACTACAACTTACCAAATAGGTTCCCATTTCTTTTTCCATGTTGACCTGTTCAGCTAATGACAGGTCCATATCAGTCTTTGTGGAGCACATGCGTTTCCTCATCCTCCTGTTGTATCTCTTCTGGAGCCAGTAAGGAAGCAAGGATTCTGCAAATTGGTTGAGGATCTGTGAAGTTATCAGCAAAGTGGCCAAGCTCTTAAGTTAAAAAAAAAAGAAATGAAAATTAATATAATTGTGAAGAAACTATGATCATTTGCAATTCTGTGAGCTCAAGTAACACTCTAAGTTCTGTACTGTGAAAAAAAGGCCAGCCTAACAAACCTAGGAATAGCATATGAAAAGTGTAGATGATCTAGTTCCCATCTTTTGCTGTGTGCTGAAAAGGGCTAATTAGGAGTTAGCAGTCCAAATATTTTGTGTATCTGGTTGTATCTTGAAAACAGTACACCAAGTACAAAGAAGAGCAATGCATATTCAATATATGCCAACGACACTAACAGAACTAAAGACAGATTTTTTTTTTTCTCTATGCTTCTCATTTCTTGATTTTACCTGAAAATAGAGAAAATGTCACAAATATTATGTCTGGTATAGGTATGTAAAGTGTTTTGCTAGAGATCACTTCAGAGTAACAGAGGTCTTGAGCTGAAGTTCTTGTTGTACTGCTCATTATGTTCAGAGCAAAAATATTTTCCTTATACCAAATTTTCATGCACTGGAGTGTGAAAGTTGATTTAAAATACCAACTACATATCATTTTTGCTTTTATTTCTTCTCAGATCCTCACTGCAGTCGAACTTAATCACGACCCTATCCTCAAGAGTCTCTCATTAAGAACACTACAGAGAAGAACATCTTCTAACATAAAAGGAAATAGAGAGGAAATGAAAATTTCCCAGTCTCATCTGTGTGAGAGAATAACCAAATTTATTTGAAAACAGTTCCTCATTTATACAGAGAAAGAATTACTCTACTCTGCTATGATTCTGTAATAATGTTAGGGGAACTGAAACATGGAAGCTAGATTTCTAAGAAAATATAGGTGAAATATATTAATTGCCAAGTTTATGTTTTAGAATAAATATTGAAGTCTGTTTTAATCAATCCTTTATTTTCCTAGATTCACCAATATTCTTAAGATGTTTTTGGAACTCACCTGCCTCAAAAGCTTCATATCAAACATCACAAAGGCAATGTAGAATAGAGATGCAAAACAATTTAAGAAGTTGAACTGCAAATAAAAATATT
Source organism: Ammospiza caudacuta (assembly GCF_027887145.1). NCBI lineage: Eukaryota > Metazoa > Chordata > Aves > Passeriformes > Passerellidae > Ammospiza > Ammospiza caudacuta. The sequence continues at coordinate 42,857,290 of NC_080593.1, read as the reverse complement.
TGACTTTAGTACTTGAGCAAGAGTTCACACGCAGAATATCATCTAACTTAACAGCACCCTGACTAAATGGCTTCCATGAACATGTAAACTGCCCATCAAAATTTTCTTTATTCTTAGCTCAGAAGAAACACATTTTCAATATTGTTCTTACTCAGCTTTTCCACTTAACAAGCTTAATGCTCTCCTAAAGCAAAGCAAACAAAGAGAGCTACAACTGAATTACAAAATGTGGACATTAAAAACACATCACCTTCTACTTAAATTTAATTTTTTGGCAATTTCTCCAGATAACATTAGAAAAGGGATATATTGATCTTTATTTAGAGCAGTGACTTATTTTAAAAGAGATACTTTGTCAAAATATACGTGTTGGCTGATATGTCTCTCAATCTCTAAAAACAGTCCTTTATATATGTTAGCTGCAGTTTATGTTTAATCACTTCAAAAGGTTTTATGGCCAAGAGAAATAGTCCCTACTTCTAAAATGAGACATAATTACAGTATTTAATCAAACTCTGAAGCTTCCTACATGCTCTAAGTGCTGCAGCTCCTGTTTTGGAGCTTTTGGCCAATATAGATAAGATTGGGAGTGCAGAGAGCCATTCACAGACTGAAAATGAAAACTGGGGGAAACTTACACTTGATAGTTCATAATTTTTTAAATCATTTTGTATAAATAACCTATGGAGAAAAAGAAATGGTCCTAAGTTTTATGAGAAAGGCTACAGGAGAAGACAAAAGGTTAAGTGATAGCTACAAGAGTTTTAGATCCAGAGGTTACCAGCAACAGATGGGTAATACCAAGATTTAACACAAAGAAAGCCCCAAAACAAAACAAACAAACCCCAAATAAACACACACACATATACAAAAGCATGGTGAAGGAAATAAAGAAGGAACTCTAAGGAAATTGAGAAAATAAAAAAGGAAGAAACTTAAATGATCTTTTCAAAAAGGAAACAAGAAGATTAGACAAATGAAATAGATCTGGATCTGCTATGAGCTACACAGGAGTAGACTGACAGGTTGTCTGAATGTTAATATAGGAGGAAGTTAATACATGAACTTTTCAAAATATGGTTTACCATAAAATTGAGCAAAAAATAGCTCTCAGTTGAAGACAGGACCACACCAATTAAGGGAAACTTATATATACAGCATCCAATGAATGAACAATTCAATACAAATAAAAAGCCAACTCTCCCCTATAAGAGAGGCATCTAAAATAGTTACCAGTTACTGCAACCATAACAGAAATCTTGTTTACTCTGATATTTGTGCTACTATTTGGCCTTGAGCAAAACTGCAGGTCACTGTGGTAATGCTAGGAAAGCACTAATAAAATACAGCACAAGCTGTCTTTTTAAAAGCTGCTTATATGACATACTTACCACTAAAACCTTCAGAATTAAGTGATTCTGATATGAAGATTCCAGCCTGTGATTTTCTAAAATAACAACAAAATTATTAATTAGTAAACAGCAGAAGCTCCTACCATTTAAACATTGCTATCCAAACAGTGAACAGACACTGTTAGTTCACATGAAAATTACTTATCTAATAGTTGTCCAACACTTCATGGTAGAAAGAATTTATACTGTACCAATACCTCACCTAATCTATAAAGCTAAATTGAGCCACAGTATTATCCATCCATATTTTTGACTACAACTCCAGTATGTTTTCAGCCACAAAAGTTCCTTCTTTTATCTATTTCTTACCCTGAAGAGCTATTTTATAAAACATCCATCACTCTTAAGGCTTAACAAAATGTGTCTAGTTATTGATTGCTCTTTTAACTGAAAACTAATGGGAATATATATAATGAAAAGTAAAAATAACAAATTTGATTCAAAACCAGTAAATGCTCCCAGAAATATTCCCATCTTTCTCCAAGGAATTTAGATAAGATCCTACACTCTAAAGCAAGACTAGAGTATGTGAAGTTCAACAGATGCATTACTCATTCTAAATTGAGATTTTCAGTTCATTGAAGATAAACTGTCAGAACCTGATGGTTCAGGAAGGCTGATTTACTAGAGGTGAGAAAAGGGAAGTGGATGGGAGATTTTCAATTTCTTTCTGCTATTTTGCTAGATTGTACCTTTAAAGCCCTGGGTAAGCAGTAACTGGGAAGGCAGCACACCAGCAGATGTTGTGTCAACAAGGCTGAAAGGAGACACCATCACCTAGGGACCTTGCTCAGGACAAACCAGCAGAGCTCTGCTCTGCAGGAGCATCAAGTTAGGCCTGACACGTGAAAATGCACTCAAGTGACTGCAATTTTTGCTTTCAGCTTTCACTACACAATCAGCTTTCATGATAAACAGGTGCAAGAGGGGTGCTTAAAACACCCCAGATTGTTTCCCATGCTTTGTCACTTTAGCTGTTAAAGTCAGATACTATCTGAAAATATGCCAGGTGTGGGAGAAGATAGGAGAGCCAGATGAGCTTTTTAGCCTATTGAGAGCATGGCAGCAGAAACATACTGGACAGCACAGAAAAGGCACAAGTTGTCAGTGTAGCAGGTTACATAAATACTGCCTCTGCTGAATATGAAACATCAGCTTAAACCCAAAAAAGTCTGGATTAAAAAATCCCTTGAGTCGCCTGTTAAAGACATTTTAGTCTATCAGATCAACATAACTGGGTATTTCACAGAAATGCCTTTTTCTACAGTACAGTAAAAACAATGAAACAAAACAGCCAACTGAGCCCTAGATATGAATTTTTAAATCACTATTTTAAGTAAAAACCTTGAACAGTCACAAACAAAGAAATTGCTTGCTTTTACTATCACGGATGTCAGCTTGAATTTGCTGAGCAAATCATTTTGGCAAGCATAACCAACCCCCACGTCAGCACCTGTTTTTATTCTGTCTTCTGCAACAACCTCCCTTTTGCTTTATCTTTCTTCTGTCAATTTTCTGGGTTTCCATCTTTAGTAATCTGGATTCTGTCCTGCAAATCAATGCTATATGGAGCTACATGAAGCAGTTAATTCTCCATTAGCTTAACTTATTAACTTTGTCTGAAAGTGACTTCATATGTCTGTAGAAGTGCTAAAATTCAAAATAAACACCAGCATTTCACTGTCCTTATGTTAGGTTGCCAAACACAAGGCCCAATCTGTTAAATAGATCACACACAGAGGAGGGAAAAAAAGGTAATCTCTTATAACATTCCTCCTGTTCTGAGAGTGTCCAGAGAAAGACATTTTGATTGGGATGTGGAATCCCAGTCTTTATTTTGTATATAGCATACATAAACACTCTCATGTGACATTCAGAGTGGGCTTAGATTAGGTTCCATTATCTCAGTCCTCTGCCCTCTGCACTGATGCACGCTAGACTAAAGCACAGTAAGCAAAGCCAGGTTGTGGGTGTAACTTGCCAGGACAATCCCTCCTGCCATCCATGCACCTCTGAGCTCTTATGCTCTACCCCCACCCCTTCTGCCGTCACCATCGCTGAGACAGCCAGACAAAGAGCTAAATCAGGGAGGGGAAACTTCTGCACCAAAGGCAGAGAGAGGCTGAGGAGCAAGGCAGGATCCCCCCTTCTGATGGAATGTCAGACTCAGACCAAATTAAACCAAATATGAAACTGCAATCTCACAACACTCAAAATATAAGAAGTTAAAAAGGCCATCTCTTTTACCCTACAGCAAGAACCGACTTTGGGAAAGCTCTTTAGCATTCTGTTGAACAAGAGCTCACAGTAATGGATTCTACAAAGAAAGACAGATTTTCTAATTTGAAAGAAGAAGAATGAACAACTTTCTTACCCCAGGATGTTAAGAATTCAGCGGCATACCGATAGATTAGGTTCATAATTTCAATGACAACAGCATAGATGATACTGGGCACGTAGAGCATCAAGCTGCTGAAGTTAGACTCATTCTCTTTGTGATAATCCAGAGCCCACTGCTCCAAGTCAAAGTAAATCATCATCACGTACAGTGAGAAGTAGAGGCAAAGGCACACAAATGGTAAGGACACCAGGTAAATCCGTAATTGTCTCTTAATGCTTGAGTACATTGGCTCCTCCCTGCCAGTGACAGGATTGATCCCCAGCACGCCGTGGAAGCCTGGTCTTGGCTCCTCAAACTGTCGTTTCATGAGCAGCGTGCCCCAGCGGTAGGTCAGGATGGCGCACATGCGCTTCCACACCTCCAGAATCACAGTGGACCACAGCAGATTGAATGTGGCAAACATCACGTATTTGTCGTAGTCTTCCCACGCAAACACGTAATAGGGAATACCAATGACAGCCATTGGAATCAAAGCAAATGTGAAGTATTCCAAAAAGCCAAAGTAGAGAGCAATGGTTTCGCCAAAGTAGCAGCGTATGTCATCTGCAGAAAGAAGTAAATCAGCTAAGACTCCACTTAACAGAAATGTCAGTGCAATATCAAACTTGACCTTACATGAACTTACAATTTTTCATTGGCCAGAATGCTTTTTCTAAATAACACGATAAATATCATTGCTTTTTCTTTCTTCCTTCACCCTTATTACAAAAAGTCAGATGGCTATCTGAGTTATTTTTTTAATGTTACATATATACTCACATAAACAGACCATTCAGATGCAAGGAAGTCAAACAGATATCCAGAGAAAGGAAAAAAAAAAAAAAAGAAAAAACCCAACCAAAGAGAAAACACTATCATTCTTGCAGACAGAATTGATCACTGAATGCCATGGAGGATATCTGATGTAATAAAAGCCACTTTAACAGCAAATGACACACAGCTTCTGAAAATTCCCACTGGAATATGTACTCCTGGGAAATAAATTTGTTTCAGGTTGCTCAGAGACAAAAAGGGCTAGCTGCTCTTTGACAACCCTCAAGGAGCTAAAGGAATAGATGGACAGGTGTATCAAAATCTTAAATCTTAAACACATCAGATAGAGTATGCAGGCTGAGATAATCTCTTCAGCAGACAACTGATACATGAAATACATACTTGCTGTACTCACTAAGTTTGTCTGCTCAGGTGCTACAGAGACTTAAAAAGTGCACTAACAATGGGTATATTTCATTACAGATATATTACCTCCAAGAAGACATATCACTTATCTTACTAATAAAAAAATATAGGATTATTATTCATATCATCTAGAAATTATTAGATACAGAAATGCCTACCAAACAGTTTAGAACGCTGAAATCTCTTGTCTTTGCCTGCTTGGACAACCAGATTGCTTGTATGCCACTGTTTTGTATTTACTAGCTTAAAGAAAGAGCCATAGAAGCATGACCTCTGAAGTGACACTGTAAATACACTACCACAGTGCATTACCTCAGTAATAAACTACCACCAAAAAAAACCTCACATGCAATACCAGAATATTCTTATGGCTTACAAAACACTACAAAAGAAGTTTACAATTGTCAACCAGATAAAGTCTCTGAAAGCAAGAAGGAAAGGTAAACAGACAGAAGGATCAGCACTCCAACATCCCAGTCAATCAAAAATTCATTGACAAATACATTCAAGTGTAGGTCATTAGCATCAATTCACACTCCAACATGAAAGACATCCCTAAATTAGTACACACTTAACAGGCTCCTGGGATTTACTTCAAAATTTTGTATGGATTCAATGCCGGTCCAAAAAAAATCCCCTTTCTGACATAAACAAAAGAACAGCACACAATAAGGCTCCTAACACAATACTCTAGAGGCAGGAATTATCAAACCAGATCTTTAACTTCCTGTAGCTCAGGAAAGAACCTCAAACAACTACAAGACCCAGAGATTTATAATTAGGCCAGCTCCCAAATGCTTATTTTCTTATTTTTAAATAAAGTTTACAGGTTTAGAGTTTAGAACTTAACTTTCCACATTGCCTGACTAAAAATTATATTCATTTTAAGATTATTCAGTGTCTAAAGTATACTCCAGTGATGCTGGCATGCAACAACATACAGTCTTCATTTAGACACTGAATTTAAAACAAACAGTTGTAAACACAATTTTGACACACCTACAACACAAAAAAGCTTTGGGAATTCCAGACACGTGGGAGCTTGGCAAGAGTCAGTTTGAAAAAACAGTCTTGACTTGGACCATTCCTGTTTTACTGATGGGTGGGGAGAATTTGTGATGTGCAGAATGCTGTTACATGGAAACTCACAGACTACAGACTCTGAAACCACCAATTCTGCAAGTCTACAATCATTTCAGCATGTCACACAGGAAACACTGAAAGAGGAAAAACTTGTCCAAATGGTAAAAAAACAGTGGTCTGATTTCACAACTCCACTGCATGACCACAATGCAAAGGCTGTTCACATACCTAATGGTTGATAACCAATTTTCACTTGGCCATACCAGCTGTGAGAAAGCTTCTTCAACTCTTCTCTATCATGCAGAGGGAAAATTTGAACAAGAATACCACTGGTCAATAATCTTCTCACTAGAAGAGAAAAGAAAAAATAGATACCTGGCACTCCTTCACAGGATAGTGAAGGTGACATAAGTAAACAAGTTATGTTGTGTATTTACCAAGCCTAAAGTCTGTTCAAAATAGATCTAGCACTCAAATCCAAAAAAAATTGTCTCATGTTAATTAAAACATTGAGAGCAGTTATACCTATTCCTGCAAATACTGTGCTGCCCACTGGAAGACAAAGAGCAACCTTTTTACATACAGTAACAACTCAACAGCTTTGGAATATAGCCAGATGCAGCTTCAATAGCAAAAAGTGCTACAGGTCAGGACTTAAATGCCACATGCAGCTATGCAGAGATAGCCACAAAGCCATCATGGTACTAATTATAGGAAAGATACAAAAAAACCCCTTTGAATTACCAGTTTACACTAATTCATAAATTTCATCACATCTTCATTGCAAGCAAACTACACATTCCTCAATTTGTATTTAGCTTTGTTATGGAAAGCAATACTACATGTGTGGATAAACAACAAACTGCTCTGAAGTTACAACCATAGAAAAAATAAAATATATTAAAAAACAGGGAGGCACTGAAGTGTGACACTATTTCATTATTTCCCATCATCATCTGCTTCACACAACTAGAAAAATACTTTAGCTATATACAAAAATCACCAATGTAAACTCATCTGTCATCTACATTTATTTACGTTTTTTGAACACAGTTTTTTTGAACAAAATTATTAAAATACATTCTCCTAAGAATCTGTAGCATCTCTGCCAACAAACTACTTTGAGCTACCATAAAAATAGCACCAGCTCTCATTGCTTCTTTCTCCCATGAAAAGAAAAAGCTCTTAAAGCAAAGAGGAATACCAGTGAAACCAAATAAATAAACCTTCCTATTTTGAAATTTGTAACTCTGGAGCACTGGTACTCATTCCAGTATTTTTATACAGAAAGAATCGAAATATACAATCATGTAACTTAAATAATAAATACTTTTGGTACTAATTAAAAATAACTGATAACACCAACATGTGCAAAAGCTACTCAGCTGAAGAGAACATAAGGCCAGAGCCCCAGCCTCACAGAACAACTCAGGGTGGACAGCCCTCTGGAAGTAATCCAGTCCACCTTCCTGCTCAAGATAGGTGTGGCTTAAATCAGGCTGCTCAGGGCTTGTCCAGCGAGGATTCAGAAGCCTCCCAGGACAGTTACCAACAATCTCTTTAAATATCCGATCAAATGTTTGCTTACCCTGTTGAAAAAAATACTTTCTTGATACCCATGCAGAATTTATCTTGATGTATTGTGCATCTATTGACTGTTGCCCTATTCTGAAGCAGTGAAAAAACAAATTTGGTTAAAAACAGTGGGACTTGAACATCTGAAGGACTTCTCTTTCTTAAAGGAATTTTTTTTTTCACCATGAACACTATCCTACATCAACTCAGTGAGTTAGAGGCAACAAACTACATTACTTACCAATTGATTTTCCTGGGTACAGTTTTGCCTGAGGATATCCAGGGATCATTTTTTCATCTCTGGCTCTCAAATTTTCAAGTTCATGTTTGATGATGTACTGACATTCTGCCATTGTAAGGAAATCGTGATTGTCATCTAAATAAAAAGGAAGGTTGTATGAAATGGTGCAGCACATGGATACAACCCTGGCAGCAAACAACTACAAAAAATTACCAGAATCAGGAAAAAAAAAAATTACAGCAATAAACCCATGTCAGCCCCATCCATTTATTATCATCATGGAAAAAGGTTAAGATTTTCTTGACATAAAAACAATTTTTTCCCCATTAAGAATTAAGAAACTATAGGGATTGCCCTAAATACGCTAAGTAAAAAGCTAATATATCAACAAAACTCTAATACAAAGAATAACAGTATTTATAGTTTAGCTACCACCAGAAATGCTACCAAGACAACACAGACTGCAGGGTTTCTTTCATAGGTGACAACTTCTCTGATTGCACATGGACAAAACTAAAATTACACTTGTGCTTTTAAAAAGAAAAAATACCAGGAGATACAGCCAAAAATATGTTTACAGCAGTTGGAAATCCAGCTAATCCTAGAGATTCTGTTAGCAGTGAAATTTGTGACAGATTTGCATTAATAATGTAATGGCATGAAAGAAATGGAAGTGGCACTTTTGCAACTGACAATTCTTTTGAAGGCTTCTTAATTTCAGGAAAGCAAGGTCACAAAACTGAAGGCACTGCAACAGTTATTGCACAGCAGTGGTGTTGAGCAAAACTGCCACTGAACAACAAAACTTAAAAATTGTCTGAGACAGACCCAAGAACCTTTGTATTGAAAAATGTGGTGAAAGGCATCCTTCAAACAGGCATAGTAACAGTATTAGCAATACTAAGCTGGAACTCCAATATTTACCTGCAGAGTAAAAAATGAGTTCTGCCACTGTAAGGGCATTAAATACCTTACAAGCAGCACATTTAAAAGGAAATGTTCCTGCATTGGCATTCCCACCAAATAAAAGAGTAAAAAGGAACGAATCCACTAATCATGCCCAAATCCCACTGAATGCATCTATAGTCTTAATTATTGTTTGTTTGATGTGTACATGTAACAGAGAAAAATGCTTCTATTTTTTCCAACTTATTTTAAGATCATAAGCCTCAAAATTGGCTCACAGAAATTAAATTGCTCCATTAATTCATAACATGGATTGATAATCATAAAATCATGTTTATCAACTCCTTTTCTTGTCTTATTTTCCAAGGAAATCTTTCATACAAGTAAGAGACTATTTGGAGCATAGAAAAGCATGAAGGAAAAAACAAGCAAAAAATTAAAGCCATGCGAAAGAAACCAAAATTAATTAAACTTCCATAGTTAAAAACAAGTATTTTTTTATGGCTTGGTCTTCCACTTACTGTTCACAGTTACCATTCCAAGGAATAGAAAGACTGTAAAAGATTTAGCAGCATAATTGCTTATAATCTTTAGTCACCACTTTGCAATGACAAAGATTCCTACCATTGCTTACCTGCATAATGTTTGAAAGTTTTTCTACTGCTGTAGGTAAAAGTTCTCATTGAGTTATCACTGCATTCCTTCACCAAACCTACAGCTTCAGCTCCCAGCAACAGCCTTAAGTGGGAAGCTCCAACTAGATAAATATTTTCAACTCCATTTTCTGTAACCAGTGGTTTTATCAGTAGCTGTGCACCTTTAAAGTAAACAGGGGTAAAATAAGAAAGAAAATACATTACAATTATGTATAAAAGCCCTAGCATTTTAGCATCCAATGTATTGGCTCTAGCTAACAGGAGTGCTGAAAATGTCTGTTTTTAAGGGCACAAAGAGTTAAGGTTTCAACAGTACTTGACATAGGTTCTTCAGAATCTTGCAGGGTCACCCCCTGATTTAGCCTGTTTCTGTTGAAGCACTCTCAACAATGAACTGGAAGAATGAGGACTGTTTGGATCCATTCCCCTAAGGTTCACACCATAAAAGCAAGAAGTGCTTCTGCAAACACTTCAATTGGTTTTAAGGAGACTAGATTTTTGAAGCAGAAACATCCCTAACTTGCCTAAAGAGGCCTGAAAGCAAATCCACAGCCAAAGTCACAAATCCATCAGTCACAGAAATATTACTGACCATAAGCTATAAGCTACAACAGCCACAAATAATGACGTTTTTAAAACAAGTTTTAAAAAAGTCCAAGGAATTACAAATAAATTAGACTAACTTCAATTACCAGAAGCATACCAAAATGAGTAATGAAATATTGCCTTTTTAGGACCCTTCATGCTAACAAAAATATAAATAAAACCCAACATGAAGTTATCAAGATTAAATTGCTACTACATTTCTGCAAGCAACAGGAGAAACATGTCTAGACAACTGCTTTAAAAACTGAAATCAAAACTACATTGAAACACAGGTAATCAGGGCTTCAGTGCAAAAAACTGAAGAATTCTTGAGCTCAACTGGCATTTGACCTTAAGCTAATGTCTTCATTAATAACAGGGTTAAGTGGGTTAAAAAAACGCAAAACAACATTGGCAAGCAATCATTATACCACAAATTCCCTGAAAACTAATTTTCTGTAAGCCTTCATATTATGGTGACAGCCAATTTGATTTCAAAGTGCTACAGAAGATCACACTGTGCTCACCTCCATTTGCCTTTTTGTCCACAATTCGTTTAGTGAACCATTCTATGGTTTCTTCTTTGGTGCCTTTTGCAAGTTCAATTACTACCAGGGGCCTGAAGTTAGACTCAGCAGTATCCAAGAAAGACCAGCTTTCCACCATCTCTTTCGTTTTTCCCGCCATCTCCTGAGAGCTTCCTAAGTACAAAACCAAAATAAAATGCAAGTGCTAAAAAATAGCTGGTACAAATCTAAAACCAGCAAAACTTTACTGAAGTGAGTTACACACAAGTCTGTGCTTATCAAAGGCATAGGTGTGCACCAGGTTGAGTAACCTCCGCAGTTGTCAAGATGTTACTGATCTCCCATGGCATTTAAGTCCTACTCTCTATGTAGGAAAACTGCTGTTGCTATGTATAGCAAAGCAGTACTGAGAGGAAAGCAAATAAACAAATTAAAACAAATCAATAAGGTGAAACTATCCTCAAAAACAACAGTCTGCTACTTCTGATAGTATATTTGTCAGCAAATGAAAACATTAACTTAGTCAAACAGATATTTAAAAATCAATAAGCTTCTTGTGGTAAGAGTATGCAAACACATTATAAGGAAGAACCTTCTCAGTTAATCTTGTGAAGCTTCAATCATACCAAGGAAATTTATTACCATCTGGGTAGGTGAGTAAGACACCTATCATACTGACAGGCAAATTACACTCAAAGCACTTAAATGACTTTTTGGAACCTACATACCAAGTGTTCTGTGACAAAGTCCATCTGTAAAGCACTGACAGGACAACTTTATGTGTAAATATCCCAAATGATCTAAGCAGGCCTTTATAGACTCACGGACCCACTGAGGCTGGAAAAGGCCTTCAAGACTGAGTCCAACCATTAATGCAGAAGTTCCAAGACCACTAAACAATGTCCCTAAGAGCCACACCTACAGAGCTTTTAAATACCTTCAGAGATGGTGACTCAACCATTTCCCTGGACAGCCTGTTTCAGTGCCTGGCAACCCTTTCCATGATGAAATTTTTCACAGAATTTTAATGGCCCAGCTTGAAGCCATTTTGTCTTGTTTTATCACTTGGCAGACCCCCACCTTGCAACAATCTATTTTCAAGTAGCTATATAGAGAGTGATGAGGCATCCTCTGAGCCTTCTTTTCTTCAGGCTGAACAACCCCAGCACTTCTCTTTAGTCTTGTTAACAAATTTTGTATGAATTATTCTACAGAGATCATTGTATCATGCTTCATAAAACAACTTAGAGATGTTGATATAAAACAAATCTGTGACCTAACCTACTCCATTGAAAAAAATGTTTAAAAACCCAAACAAATAATCTATGACAGATTTAATTTACTAAATTTAAAAGTGAGGGGAAGGTTTGGTGATTTTGGTTTGGGGGTTTGGGGTATTTTTTTTTATATTAACTTGACTGAAGAAGGGAATTTGCCCACGGCCTTTAAGCAGTTTCCCCACTCCTGTTAAAATACTTAATTTCTAAGGAAGTTGCTTTAAGGATGCAGTTCAGCTTCTATGACCATTATACTTCTGTAATTCAAGGACAAATCAGTCTCCAGTATTTATTATAAATTATCCTACAAAATACAGTGATACTGTAAACATATGCATATCATAATAAACAAGCATATTCAGCTTGTCAATTTCAACTTAGAGAAAAAAGCTTTCAAGGCAAATTTCAATGGGGCTTTTGGTTAGTTTCACTTGCCTTTTCACAGGCACACAATTCTGCAGCATACAGATTTACAGCTCTGAACCCAAGTATTCATATTTCTTTAAAAAATGCACTGGATTAATAAAGTATTTTTTAAAAATTCAGATGTGTGTCTGTATAAACAGAATGAACCAGACAGAGGAAAACATAATCAGGGGTGAGGCACTGTAACTGAGCTTGTCAGTGACTGTCTTGACAAGTCACTGCACCTTAATGCATCACTATCCATAATCAAGGGTTTGCAAGGGTTTGCTAAAATGATGTCTGACACATTGTGTATATTGCCATTTCTAAAGAATGCAAAGAATGAAAAACACTAAATAATTATTAAATATTACCTACTAATTATTTGTTTTGCAGAACAGTTATCTCTTGAAAACAGCCTTTTTAATAAACACTGTGCTACTCAGTGAACTTGGCTCCGATCATTTATTCAGAATCATCGTCCTTGGCATGGTGACTGTGAAAGAATCACAGAATCAAAGAATGGTTTGGTTCGGAGGTACTTTAAGGATCACTTAATTCCAATTCCCCTGCCATGGGAAGGAACACCTTCCACTAGACCAGGTTGCTCAGAGCCTGGCCTTGAGCAATGCCAGGGATGGGGCATCCACAGCTTCTCTGGGCAATCTGCGGCAGTGCCTCACCACCCTCACAGTAGAGGACTTCTTCCTAATATCGAACCCAAAACTACTCTCTTTCAGTTTGTTACTTCCAGGCTTATTATTACTGAAAACTACAACAGAGTAGACATACTCTTCCAAATCCTGTCTGCATGATTTCTACATTTATTTTCCTAACAGGTTGTCCAACGCCCAGCACAGACTCTATGGGAGGTAATTTAGGATGTGATTTGGCCTGTTCTTTCATCCTACACACTGTGCAACCAGTGACAGACCCAAAAGCACAGAGAACAACCCAAGAGGGCCCTCGAAGCCCCGAGGTCCCGCTCTCACGGAGTGGCTTGGTGGCGGTCACAATTAGTTAGGTTGGAAAAGACCTCTGGGACCATCGACTCCAACCCACGACCGAGGACCACTCTGTCATTCAGGGCAGAGGGAGCTGCAGCCCTCTTCCATGGGGTGTGGGTGCACAGCGGGTCAGAGCCAGGCTCACCGCCAGGCCTCCACCCGCTCGGCGGCCCCAGAGCCGCCGCGTCCGGGCCGTGGCCGCTCTAAGGCGGCGGAACACGGCTCCTTCCCACTGCCAGGCTGCGCCTCGCTCTCCTTTTTTAGGAACGCAAATACCGGGGAGGAGAGCAGCCCGGCCGGCCCCGCCGCCAGCACGGCCGGTGACTCACTGCCTGCCCCCGGCCCGGCCGCGCTCGCCGCCCCGCGCCGCTCCCCTGCCGCCGCCCGCAGCCCACCGTGGCCGCTAGCACCACCCGAGCGCTGCCGGGGCGGCGGAGGAAGCGCCGGGAGTGTCACGGCCGCCCAGGCTCGGCACTGGCTCCGCGCCGCGGTGGGGTGGGCGGGAAGGGCGGAGGCTCCTCCCCTGGCGGCGGCGCAGGCATCGAGAGCCCCTTGCCGCGGAGCGCCGACCGCCCACTCCCCACTCACCGCCGGTGCCGGCTCCACATCCGCTGGGCAGGGCGGGGCTGAGGCGGGCGGCGGCCGCAGGCACCGGGCGCTGCCAGCACGGGCTCCGGGCCGGCCCAGCGTGACACCGCCCGCCGCTGCCGCCGGCCACGCCCCGCGCCGTGGCCCTTCCCGGGCCGGCCCAGCCCGGCACCGCCGCCCCTTCTGCGGCCTTTCAAAATGCTCCAATGTCAGCGTTTTAAAAATGCTCCAGTTTCAGTGTTTCAGTAACGCTCGTATGCACCCGCCCGCTCTCACTTTATCCTGTTGTTTATTTCCACCTTTTGCTGCCTGTGCTGCCTCCTGTGCCAGAATCACAGGATCAATTAGGTTGGAAAAGGCTTCTAAGATCATCGAGTCCAACCTATGACTGAACAGCACTGTGTCAACCAGACCCTGGCACTGCATGCCACGTCCAGTCTTGCCTTAAACACCTCCAGGGATGGTGACCCCACCACCCCCTTGGACAGTCCATTCCAATATTTATTCATCCTTTCTGTCCAACATAAACTTTCCCTGACGCAGCTTGAGACTCTGCTCCTCTTGTCCTGCGCTGGTTTCCTGGGAAAAAAAAACCAACCCTCAACTGGCTACAACTCCTTTCAAGTGGTTGTGGAGAGCGATAAGGTCATCCCTTGAGCCTCTTCTTGTCCAGGCTCAACAACCCCAGCTCCCTCAGCCACTCCTCACAGGACTTGTATTCAAGACCCTTCACCAACTCCATTGCCCTTCTCTGGACTCACTCCAGCACCTCAATGTCCTTCCTGAATTGAGGGGGTCCAGAACTGAACACAGCACTGAAGGTGTGGCTTCACCTGTGTTAAGTACAGGGGGACAATCAGTTCCCCACTCCTGCTGGCCACACTATTCCTGACAGATGTCAGGATGCCATCGGCCTTCCTCGCTACCTGGGCACACTGCTGGCTCATGCCCTTCTCTGGACGTGGCCCAAACCTGCTCCTGGAGCTTGAGTTATAAACATCCTGCACTTCAGCAGGATATTTTCCAAACATTGTTTTGTACAGGAAAAGAGATAATTTTTGCATTTTGATACCAAGACTTATGCAGAGAATATAGTTCCAAGCATCTATTTGTAGCTAGGAAGGGAGAAGTGTGACTGTAAAGCAGTAGTGGCAAGCAAAGGATGTGGCCAGCAAAGCATTCTCCCCTGCAGGGCTTGGAGAAAACTTTTCAGCATATTTTGATATAAATAGAGATATTTGTATGTAAATTTTGTGATGAAATTTTGATTTGTGTTTGGTAGCAAGTATAAAATACTAGCTTTTGGTGAAGAATTTTTCTAGTATTCATAGCCAATGAAGCAGTGAGGGTCTAGGGCACCATGGAAAATGGGGAAATGCGAATAATTGAAATTTAGGAACCAGAGACTGCAGTGGAGAGTAGAAGACAGACACCATCTGTATCAGATAGTTTGGGCAGAATGTCAGACCTCTTAAACTGTGTTTCAGTCTTCTCCAGCTTCCAGTGGCCTCACCATATAGTTGTTAATCTCTGATTTAGTCATCTCTGAGCATCAACTACTGTGAAAACTCTCACTTCCTGAAGAAGTAGCATGGCAGTAACAGAAAGGTGAGTTTAACAAAAAGGGGGCTTTAGACCTTATAATTGTGTTTTGCATGTTGGATGTCTCCAGCTACGATGCATCTCACGAAGATCCACAATGTCTTCATGGGCCTTGGGCCTGTGGCCTCCTTGGCCTGTCATCTTCAGTCTTCTAGTAGTTTACAAACAATTATTTTTAAACTGTCTCTGACACCTCCTACATTTATGAGTTTTCAGTGGGGACTTGACATTATCCAGTTATTTTGGCCCATGCAAATAGTCATTCAAAATCAATCTCTTTCCTGCTATCAAATTAATTTTTCTCTTGGACAAGGTCATCTTATGGCAATATTGCTTGATGAGACTGTCACATTTCTTCAATGTCATGTATCCACTAGGTGTCACATTCTTGCTATGCAATGAATTCTTTACAGTCACATTCTCAGTTTCTCTCTACAAAGTTAACATTTCGCTAGCCATGCATAACAGTTATCACATAATGCTGTATTCACAGAAGAAAAATAGGATTCATAAGTGGAAACAGTCTCACCATGCTGGCAAAAAGTAAATTACATTGTGCCAATCAGTGTTGTAGAGGCTAGGAATTTGCTCTTAAGAGCATTAGCTAATTTCAAGATGAATCGGTTGTGCCCATCCTAAATTGCAAACTGCACTAGCACTATAGCTAAATATAAATCCCAAGCTTGTATCTGTTAGTGACTCTGTCTCTTAGTGACTGTATCTGTTAGTGACTGTTTCTGTTGGTGGCTGGACCTGTAGTCCAGCCTTGTGATTCTGCTAGCTGATTATAGCATTTTCATGGTCTGTCTCTGTCAGGCACCATGCAGACTGCAGACATTGTAGAATGGATGAGCTGTGGTAAGGCAGGGAGAAAAAGGGGAAAAAAAGAGAGACAAAAAAAGACTCCATGAAAATTTCAAGAGCAGAGGATTTATTTTTATTCTGTGGTTAACTCTCTTCTCCCTGGACTAATGACTACCACAGTACTTTACTAAATAAAGAACACATTAATTTACTGTGAAGTGAAACTGGCTTTTACACCTGGTTGAAACTTTGAGTCATATTTCGGGTATAGTTTAATGGCTAGCTGAGCCCATCCAGCATCTCACTGCCACTAAAAGGGTGATGAAATCTCACTCCCACTCCACCATTATCATCTCCTTCTCCCTGTACCCACATTGTCAGACCTAAGACTCTGCCCCACACTTAAGCCAACTCTGGCATTCACCAGATCCATCTGAGCCCATTCAATTTACCAGCTCCAAAAAAAACCACCCACTTTTGGTTTGTTTTGCTTTGTTCTCTTTCTGTGATTTAAATAAACTCAGATAAAGGTTAAAGAGCTGGTACAAAGAAAACACCTTTCCATATAGCAATCCTCATTAATTCAAATGCATGTAGATATATGTACAGCATGACAACCATAGTCACATAATGAGATTAATATTGACTCTTAACTGAAGTCATATATAATAGCAATCATTCTCATAATATTTACCTTTATGGTTTTGAGCCATACTGGAACACTGTATTATCATAAAATTAAGGAGCAACTAACAGCAGAATATCCTTTCAATTCACAGGCTAATGACATATTAGTTTGAGTGCAAAATGGGTGATGAGGTTCCTACAGTTTAAGGCTAACATTGAATTACCTTATTATGTTATTAATAACAATTGCGTTAAAATTTTAGTAATTAAATTTCAATTAATGTGTTTGTCAGAGTAAGATACAGTGACATTTTACCAATTTTCAATGACATTTTTTGTCAGATTATAAGGGATCTTTCCAAAAGTATTATAAACATTATTAAATTGCATTCCTGCAAATGGAGGGTAAGTTATTTTTTGAGTCACACTTGGCACAATTTTTACATTCTGATAGAAATTTTAATATAAGTGTGTTCAGGCAGTACAAGCACTGTTTGTGTCAAACTATGAAAGCTTTGATTCATAAACACTGAGCAACAAAGCTGATTGTAATCTGTAAGGTACAAGGAAGACACATCTCTTCCATTTCACAGTGTGTCCATCTGATTAGAAACATTTAGTTTTTACTTAGGTATCTATTTCCAAATAAGATTATCACAGAACAAAAAGCCCTGTCCGACAAAATGGAAACAACATAAAAAGAGAAGGATCAGCCTGCCTAAGCCAGGAAGAAGTGAGAGAAATCATTCTCAAATTATTACCAAGGAGGACCAAGTAAAGGATAAAACATGCGTAAGATGTTATTCATCATTT
This sequence comes from Ammospiza caudacuta, assembly GCF_027887145.1. Taxonomy (NCBI): domain Eukaryota; kingdom Metazoa; phylum Chordata; class Aves; order Passeriformes; family Passerellidae; genus Ammospiza; species Ammospiza caudacuta. The sequence goes on along the minus strand of NC_080593.1, from coordinate 42,839,602 downwards.
ATATGTGAAGAAAAATAAATTTAAATTTAGGCAAACAGCATCCTAGCCTGTGCCAGAAATACTGTGACTAGCAGGAATAGGACAGTGGTCTCTCCCTGGACTTTGCACTGGTCAGGCTGCACCTCAAGTCCTGTGTCCAGTTCTAAGCCCCTCACTCCAAGGAAGACACTGAGATGCTGGAGCAAGTCCAGAGAATGGCAAGGAAGCTGGTGCAAGGAAGAGATCACAAGTGCTATGAGGAACAGCCGAGGGATCAGGGATTGTTTAGCCTGGAGAAAAGAAGACTCAGAGGAGACCTTATCATTCTCTGCAACCACCTGAAAGGAGCGTGCAGCAAGGTGGATGTTGGCCTTTTCTCCCAGGCAACCAGTAGGACAAGAGGAAATGGCCTCAAGTTGCACCAGGGAAGGTTTAGATTGGGTATGAGGAAAAATTTATTCACTGTCAAGGCTTGGAATAGGCTGCCTAAGGAAGTGGTTGAGTCACCATCCCTGGAGGTATTTAAAAGCCGTGTAAATGTGGCACTTAGGGACATGGATTAGTGATGGACTTTGCATTGCTGGGTTAACAGTTGGACTCAATGATCTTAGAGGCCCTTCCAACCTAAATGATTCTATCTTTATTGTCTCACTATTAGAGTAGCCTGCACAGCTGGGCAATATGAGGGAGATCCAGCAGTCAAGTGATCTTTATGTTTTAGGAAAGTGAATAAAGTCAGTAATTTTACTGTACATGGAGAAGTGTTTCAAAGTGTCATCACAGAACTTTGAAAACAATGCATGTTTTCTGATTTTCTTTTGAGATGCATGTGTCAGTGTTTAGGATGCCCCAAATAACTAGAAAATTGGGTTACAGAGCCTCCCTGAATTTGTGAAAATAATATATGAATTCATGTAAAAACTTCACAATTAACCACTGGGGTCCAGTTAACATAATTGTGATAGTGTTAGGAGCAAAAAGGCTGAATTTTGCTGCATTTAGACAAATGGAGCCATGAGGTAAATAAGGTTGCAGTGCTTCTGATTAATCTCTATGGCCTTCTGTTTCTACTAGCTATCCCTTAATTCCTAAAACAATGTAGTTTACTAGACTTCACCATTCACCTGCTGTGGAATAGCATCCTATATCCTGTGATCACTGGCCTACTCAGAAGTAAGTCATCACTGGAATTTTCAATACATTCAGTTGGACTGCCTCCATTACTGAATAGAGATACAACACCTGATTGGCATACAACACCTTTTTTTTTTTCTCTTACCTGGAGACTTCATCAATTGTAAAGGCTGCATTTAGCATGTCCTGCAAAAACAGGAAAAAAGAAAAAGCTGTGCATTTTGTATGTTTCAATTTGAAGATAATTTTCTTTCTTCGCATATTTTGTATTGTAGACAATGGTGTCTATCATTCTACCTGGGCAGGACATACTTGGGTTATCTGTTAGTGCATGGCTAGAAACAGTAAATTGGTTAATTACTATGATTTACTGGCTAGCATAGTTTAACACATTCTAACAAAATGTGCAGTCTGGATTCCTTGGCAGCCATGATGCCATGCCTGGGGCTGTGCCTCAAAGAGGCAGTCCCTGACTATACTGTGTGATGCAGCCTTGCAGCCTTTTGTGTTTTTCAAATACCTGTTTTAATAATATTTCTGCCTGGATTTAGGAACTGAATGAAGATTATTCTAAAAAGCTGAAAGAGCTTGAACAAGGTTTGGGCATGTCAAGTTCAGGGATTTGTTATTCAGCAAAAGTCCTTCCAGCCACTACCTTCAAAGTAACACTCACTGAAGATAACAACATGATAAATCCCCTTCCAGTCCTATGCTGAGGGCTCTGGATTATGAATGGGAATTGCTGTAGGAGGGCTGAAGAAGTTAATGATTCCAGTTGTCTTTCACCTCCTGTGCCTGAATTCAGCTGTTGGACAACCACAGCATGAGGCTTTAAGGCAAACCAAAATCAGAGAGAAGGAACACCATCAGCCATTCCAAATGACATCAGATATGTACATGGTGGTTTTTATCATGCTTTGTGAACTATTTGATGTGTTCTTACAGACAACTTCATGAGGTTATCTGTATTGTTTGTAAATGCCACACCTCTGTATAATCCATTTTACTCTAATTTTTAAGTAACTTGAAGCATAACTTGGGAACTGGTCTTTTATGGAGCTCTTGATTATGAAGAGATGAGTTTTGTAGGTTTTCTAGCTGGTTCTTCACAGTGTCATAAACTGATTTCTCTAGGGAAATACATTCACTTATATAGTTAGGCAAGGGCTGTAGCACTGACAGACTGCTGGCAAAGCATTTGTAGATTTGACAGCTGTCCAACAGTTTTGAATCTAAAGACACTGAGATCTGTTTTCCTTTCTTGCAATGTACATGTTCCACTGTAAGATACATTTCCCAGCCTGGATATAATCTCTTTGTTTAACTGATATCCCCTAGTATGAATTGTACACCTGTTTATTCTCACTATTGCTTGGAAAATAATTAAACTGTAAAACTACAAAACTACAGATATCCTACTGCTATTAATTGCTATTTCTAATGGCCCAAACTTGTCATTATTACTGATGTCAGTCTAGTTTTATGTACTACATCTACATACTCAGATTCATATCTTCACCTTCATTTTCAGGTGACCCAATTACATGAATACAGGTTTTTAGTCATCAAAGACTTTAAAACAGAAATTAAAATTGCAGGCCTTGAATAAATCAATCTTAATTTTTTGGTCAAAATAAAAAATAAATGTGATATAAATGTGATCACTGGACTTCACAAAATTATGGCCCTTGCCCCCTTAGAAACCAACAACACCAAGAGAAGAATATTGAACTAATGAATATAGCACCATTTGAAATGTTCAGTGAAACATTTTAGCAATCACTGAAGTAAGACTAGCTATTAAAGAAAAATGGGATGAGTCAAAAGAGAAAGCCTTTTGCCGTGAGCTCATCTACAGCATACTGACAAGAAAAGTACTGACAGAACTAGGAGGTGAGCATATGCTATTGTTAACTGACTGCATGTGCTGATCTAGTTCAGCATGTACTTTTGGTATCCAGCTAGTTCCTTGAATGCAAAGTCAGGTACAGTTTTTCAACATCTGCGTTCACGTGGGTCCCAGTGCTGTCATCAAATGTTCAGAGCACAGGGTAATAAAGATTTATGATCTCTTCTGGCACTTCGAGGGAACACAAGGCACTCAAAGTGAATCTGAAAAAATATTTAACCTGACTTGTCTGCTACAGTCATACATTCAAAAACACCATACACAAAATATTTCTAATGTAAAATATATTTTATAAAGATTCCAACTTAATAGAGACTAGTATGTTATCTTTCTTAGTATCAAGTCTTTAACTTAAAATCTAGTACTGTGAGTCTGTACAGTAAAACCTTGATTTTATCAAGGTCTTTGAATTTCTCTTTTATTTCTGTAGTCTATAATTCTATAATCTGATTTGAAGCACACTCAGATATAGCAAACCTAATTTTAGGAAGAATTTATTTTAGTAAAAATCATCTCCAATCAGCAATTATAAATGCAATGTAGTAGAAAACAGAAATTCTATTTCTGTTCTCAGTTCCTTCTGAAGCAGATGTTAAGTGTTTGCCAAGAGGGAATGGCAGAGGAGTGTAGTATTTGCCCTGTTTTAAGTTGCAGAAGGGAGTGCTCCCTTGTGCAGGGTACTACAGTGAAATAATCTAAGCAAAACATTAAATTAAAGAATTCTCCATTCATAATGTCAAATGTCAAGTACAAGTCAAAAAAAGATTACCAATTAATGTTGCCCTTAAAAATCTTTTGCCTGGGGTATCTGAAGTCATGTACTAAAAACAAAGAATGGAATGCAAATTCCATTTGGGATTTCTTCCTTTTTCAGGAAAAATAATGTTTTACTTTGGCATGACATTATATAACCAGGAGTCTGTGTTCACTTCAGATTTTATGAGGGTGTCAGGTGTCTGGGTACAGACAATCTCAGCCACTCCAGCCTAGGTGTGAGTGGGTGTATTTAAAGCTGTATGTGAGTCACAGCAAGTCTCACTAGTATTGCATGTAAGGCCCTGGAACTCATGGGAACTCATATAAAGCTTTATATGTTACTGCATTACTGGGGGGGTGCAGGGGGGCTCTACACAAAGTCAGCAGATGAAGGCTTCTGTCTTCTGTGCCGGCCAGGCATTGCAGGTGCACACCCTGGCCAACCTGAGCTGTGTGGCAAGAACCCACTGTCCTGGAGCCTCATAAGGCAGAAACACACAGTGCGTGGAGCAGCAGTGCAGGCAGAGACGGACCTTTCTTGGAGACAGCCACAGCTTCTCCCCAGGTGCCTGGCACTGGTGGCTCTGAGAGAAGCTGCAGTGCTACACTCACAGCACCAGTTCCCTGCACTGCCACAGGGAACAACCTGGTGAAGGCCAGTGTGGAGGTGTGGGAGGATTCATCCATTGCTTCATGAAATCCACACCTGCAGCAGCATGATTCTTTCTCACTTAACTCTGAGAGAACCTGACTGCTCTTCCAGACACTCTGGAAATGTGGGGAAATCCTGACTGACTGTCAGCACCCATTTATGTTGTCACTCTGAAGCTGACATCTTGCTAACAGAAGTAAGAGTAAGAAGCAGGGCTGGTTCTGTCCCCCAGCTGAACCAGCTTGTCTGAACTGAAATTCCACCTCCAGACTAAGTGAAGTGGTTTCAGGTGTCCACAAGCAGTCATCGTGGCAGTGTGAGTGCACAAATAACGTGCAATCCCCCAGGCACTTTAGGACTGGTGGCAAGGGTTGAAAAGCTGCCCTTAGTGGTATTTAACAATATGTTCAGAGAGGTGGTTTTCCACATGTCAGATAGGCAGGTCCTGCAGAATTGAGGATCTCTGTATGTCTAGAAATATGGATCTGTGCAACAACTGGTAGGACAGGCTGTTCTGGGCCAGTTCCAGCTTAATATGGTTGCGTACTTGGAAATGGATGAGAATTTGTGCAGCTGCAGAGCTTTACCAATTCAGGGAAGTTGGAAACTCACACTAACCTAGGTTTGAAGCATCTAAAACATTCTGGGCATTTAATGTTCTTAGAAGCAGGGTGATTGGTAGAATTGGCAGCATTAGGTGGTAGCAGAATTAGGATGGGTACTGGCGATATTAGATGGTGTCAGTAACAGTATCCCACACTGAAGGTCATGGTCTACTTAGCAGCACTGACACAGCATGCTGGAATACTAGCGATATCAGCATCATCTATCCAGAAGAAAGACATTTTGTGAATATACTTGGATTTTGCATATCCTTTGATTAGGCACCTGTTAATAAGCAATACTGAGTTACCAGATACATTGGATTTTTTTCCTTGATCATTAGCAAAGTACTCAAATATACATTCCCCTCTGACTTTTTAAAGGAGGACCTTAAATTCAAAGGTGAAATGTGTTTTGCCTTCAGTGGACAGTATTTGTGTCCCACTTAGTTAAATGATCTTTTAAGAGACCTCAATATGCTCATGGGACTTGATTCTATGACCAAAGTAATGTTTTATGATAAATACGATGAAAAACAATATGCTTAAGTTTCCCAATATGCTTAAATGTTAACACTGATTTAAAAAATACAGAACTCTTACAGTAAGATGTAATATTATTTGCACAATATAATTTAAGTTATTTTTATGGACATTTTGCAGCTTACTTTATACATTGCTATCTTTTTTTATTATGTTACATGGATCTGCAATTTTTTTTTTTAATTTGTTTGTCATGGAATGATTACATTTAATTATTGTTTTATTCACTGTGACATCATTCATTTTCTGAGGGATATAGTGGGTAATAAAGGTACTTCACAAATTTGGGGGTTTTTAATTTCAAAAGCCATAAACATTTATTTATTATTTTTAATGTCCATGTTTGGTATAGGACAAATTCAACATCATTTGAACCTATTTGAACAAGGAGGAAAATTGTAAAAAAATTATAGTTCATTGAAAGACCAGAAGAAACAATACCTTAGCCTTTAACTGACATTTACTAAAGCTTCTTCCATACTAGATAACAAAATCAAATAAAAATGGAATCCAGGTAATATAGCCAGTACTGTACTCTGTACAGTGTGGAGTCTGTTCTTACATAACTCACACATGCATGATTTTTTAATGTGATTTATTTGTCTTGACTCCACTAAGTTCAGCCCATGTAACTGAAGAATGAATGTTTATATTTCCAGGGCTGCAGATCAGTGCTCTGACACATCTAGGTGAGGAATTGGTTCCCCAGATAGGTTCCTCCACACTGCTGGTACCTGAAGGAGTGTCAGCCGAGGCTCCCCGGGTGACCTTTCAGCTGCCACTCACAGAGATTATCTGCATGATCTAGAGCCACTTGACACACCCTTGGGTATCAAATTGATCTGCAGAGGGCTGGCAGAGACACCACAGGACTGAAGACAGACCTGCACCGTCCTGAAGCAGCAGTGGAAGTACAGGAGATACACCACACAGCAGTGAAAATGGTGCTAGACAGATATGCTTAAGCAGCTTATTTAGGTTGTTGCTTCTCTAGCTAGGTGGGCATTTTATCTGTCTTCTCAAGAGATTTCTGCATCAGCCTCAAAAGCCAACAGTTCTCCACACAAGAAATTACCCAACAAGGGCATGACTGCATACATTTTTCTCATTTTGATTAGTAAGCATAAGTATTATTTTTTCTTTTGCACGGCCTACAGTAACACCTTCAAACATACATCTTTCTATTATTTCTCCATCACTACAAACCATAATGAAACTTTGGGTGTGCCCACAAAGAAAATACACAGTATTAAATAAACATTCAATTCAGTATGATTACTTAACCACACACCAGTAAGCACACGGAATGTTTTGACAAGAGTAAACTTTAAAAGTTTCCCCTTTCTTCTCAGAATTGCTTTACATGACCAAACACTCTACACAACAAAACCAAGATATGCCTGTAGGACAGGGAGGTAAATGTGTGCTATGTTTAATCCAGTCAGCATAGTTACAAGAAGCAGCGTAGATGCAGCAGCATAGGCCAGATATTATATACATTTATACATTATATAAATCAGAATACAAGCCATACAAAAATCTAGCAACATGCTCTGAACCTTCTTGTTGTTTTCTTAGGCTTCCAGGAATCAGTGACCAAAGGATTGAGATGTGATTTGTCTCTGGCCACTAACTTCAATGCCAATCAAGACACACCTCCCATTGCCTACTCCCTTATCTACAGTTCTGTCACCTCAGTCTTCAGCAGCACCACATTCCATTATTTCTGTCACATGAAAAAGTACTTCCTGATTTTTTTTTTTATCTATACCATGATTCTCAGGATCCTCCTAATTATTGTATTGTGAGTTTTGTGAATGCTTGCTCCTTGTTTTCCTTTCCACACCATCCATTGCTTTAAAGCTTTTTCTTGTACTGCTTTCCATCATCACTCTTCCAGGCCAGGAATTCTAAACTATTTAGCTTCTCCACACATGAGAGAATAACATGGTAGTTACTCTTTAACTCTGAAAGTCTCTGCCACACTTCCATCAACTTCCTCTTGTCCTAGGCTACTATACCTTTTTCAGAGTGGCATAAGCAAAACTCCATACAGGAGTAAGAATACTTCAGTCCCAATTAAAATGCTTGATTTAGTCCTTCTGTATACTTACTTTCCCTATCCTGTGACTAAAACAGAAGAATTCATGTAAGGCATTGCAGGAAATAACTTGCAGCCAGAGCACTGCAAAAATTAAATTTAATCTCTCTCTCTGTGTTTATTTCTAAATATTAATATTCTTATAAGTTACACAGTGATTGGCCTTTACTTGGCATAATTGTGGAACTGACTGTAAAGAAATGCAATAGTAAGCTGTTTGATGTTACAGAGGGTATATTATACCTAAACCCACAGATCTGCAATCAAATACACAAGTTCTGCTGAAACCAAGGTGCCAGGCAAACCAACAACTACATTTAATACCCTGAAAAATATTCAATAACAATCCATTTGTGTTGCCCAAAGCACAGGAAAAAAAGCAAGATTAAACCAAGTATCTCATGTAGAAGAGAAAAGCGTATCCAAGCAACAACACTAAGACTCAAAAGAAATAGGTCATGTGAAGAGAAGCACTAAATTTAGTAATTAAATGTATATTCAGCAGAAAAGATAAAGAAGCTTTAGTGAAATAACCTAAAGAAAAACAAAAGAAATTAAGAGATTTCTAAAGCTGGGAGACACATGAAGACAAAAGATGTGCACTTGGTTGCAACTGTACTACTGAAAAGAAATTTCATGATAGTTAGCTGAGTTAAATTTGTATGAAACATGAAATAACTCAGAGCAGATTTTGGTACAGTATTGTATTTTTGGTCAGAAGCTTGATAAGAGCTCTAGTTCATTCGGTCTCTGCGCAAGCAGACTGAAGTCATGATATGTTAAGCTGGTACAAAAGTACAATGCTAAAACTTTTACCGATATCACAGGGTCTTGCAGGCAGCCACTACTGTTTGCTTTTCATTGTAATTGGGTTGGTGACAGAGCTCTGCTCCATTACACAGAATCACACACATGACTTAATGAAAAGGTGTGACCACAGCTGCTGTTGGCATCCCATCTGAGCCCAGTCAGTTCAGCTGAAGAACTTGCTCACCAAGCAGCTTACCTTGAGGTGTGACAGCTACCTGTCTGGAGCCACAGATGTGGTAACACTGGAAGAATCACTCTGTTCCACAATTTTTTGCAAAAAAATCTGAAATAGTACCCTTTTCCTCCCTGAAGGATTTCTACTCCATTTCAGAGACTGTCTTGTTAAATCCTTGAACACTCATGGATGGCATTTTTTGTAACAGGGGAGTTTCTGCCACTTCAGATGCACCAGCTCACCTCCACTCTTAAATTGCAGGTTTTCTCACCTTTGGATAAGGTCTGAACTCCATGGGAACTCCCTGCAAACACAAAGGCAGATCATGCAGCTGCAGGACAGCTAAATTAGGACCTCAGGAGGAACACAGAACTCTCAGCAGCCAGGAAAGTAAAGGGCTGACTCATGAGCAGCAGAGCCACTTGTCCTTTCCTCCTACTTAGCTCAAGACTCAGCAGAAGCTGTGCTCTGGGGGTGATTGCTTCCCACAGCAATAGTTCAGCACCATTCTGCTGCTGTGGGAAGCAGCAGTTTCAAAGCCAGCCCTCTCCTGAGGTCCTGTGGGAAATATCAGTGGCAGAAAGAGTACACTTCTCTCAGAAATGACAGCATATTTTCATTCAGAAGGGTAAAAAACCAACAAAAAAATGCAGCATATATGCTGCTATATACTGCAGCAATTTGAACATTATGATTATAGAAATACATATTTCATGTTTAATATAAATTCATCCTGTCAATTTACTGTCTCTGGGAGTAGCCATTGACTTTGCTCTGAGGGCACTGCTGAGAGTAGTGGGCAGAACAGGATTATCTAATGATGCTAAATTTGCCTTTATTTATCAGTAACTGACATAGCAAAAAATACTGGCTGAAACCCAAACATGGCAAGTGTGGGGTTGGAACTAAGATATGTGGTATAAAGGGTAGCCCTGTGGTTTGAATGTGAATGCAAAGGTTGAGTATATTTAGGAAGGACAGTGCCTATCTGTATGTCATCAGCACTCAGTACACCAACAAAACAAAACAAACAAAACAAAAAAAAGCCATGGAGAGCAAGAGAAGCAGCAGTTATGCCTCCAAGAGAAAGCTGAAAGAACAAACTGTAAGCAGATCTTAGGCACTGTGTACTTTGATTCTCTTTCTTTCTAAGGAAATAGGACTTTCTGAACATTTTTTTTTTTGTAAATTAAAACAGTGCACCATAGAAATAACTGGCACAGCATTCCCTTTTTTTTTTTTTTAACTCATAAGGCTGAATATGGCCAGCAACAGAGGTTACAAAGTAGAGGGGGAGAAGTACTTTAAACTGAACTTAAGCAGCTACTCATTTTGACATTGCTTTACAAAATTGATCTTTATGTTGAAAAAGCCAAACTCCAAGAAAAGTATTTTCCACTCTACTACTACTTACTATTGCCATTTTCTACAAGCTAGAATGAGTACAAATAACAACTATTTCTTTTTTTGCCTTATTGAACCCTAATACTTAATTATCAAAAGAGAACAATAAAAAAGGACATTTTCTCTCAAAAGAAGAATTATAACAAAACATGTTGACTGGCTTTAAATACTGCTTTCAGTGTTCTCTTCACACAAACAAAGAAGAAGACTTTACTAGTAAAGGTAATTATTCTTTATTCATGTTGTATACATAAATAACTGGGACCTAACAGGGATGAAAAACTCTGAGCTATTTTGATTAATCTGGTTGAAAACACTTATTGCATTTCAAGTACAGAGGTATCAAAATAATATTTTGACCAAAAAAAAGCCTGTAATAAGAACTTATTTCACAAGAGAAATGATTGGAAATTCTCAGGTTCAGAGTTTACCAGATACCAAGTACAATACCCATAGGAGGCTTCCTGTATTTACTCATGGCAGATGATTGTAGACTGTTGACCAGTTTAGTATTACAACATATGCTTTAGGGATCAAAATGAAACAAAAGGAAAAAAAAAAGAGATGTGGTTTTATGTACAAAGGAAACTCCAAAATATTGCACAAGTTTTTATTTACAACCAACAGGGTGAAGATGAGATCCAGATTACACCACAGAAGTTGCGCTGTGTTTCATAGGTAAATTAATTTAACAAGGAGCAGGATTGTGAGGAGGATTTTTTGGTTTGAAATCTTCCACTAGTATCAAATGGAGAGGTATGGGCTCCAGGCCATGAGATGGGACAGTGGGTGTACTGCTGGGCAGGATCCACTTGTTACGAAAGCCTGTAGTGATAGGAAAAGGGACAATATTTTCAAACTTCAAACCAGAAGATTTATAGTTGGTATAAGCATGAACTTTCTTATGATGAGAGTAGTGAGATACTGGATCAGATTGCCCAGAGAAACTGAGGATGCCCCATCTCTAGGGGTGCTCAAGTTCAGGTTGATAGGGCTCTGAGTAACCTGGTCTAGTGGAAGGTGTCCCTGCTCACTGCAGTGGGATTGGACTAGACAACCTTTAAAGCTCCCTTCCAACCCAAACCCTTCTTTGATTCTATGGTTCTATGACATTATAAACAATCAAAATAGAGGGCTGCAAGGTCCTGAGAAAGTCATATTAACAGCCTCACTATACTTACCACATTTCTGATTATGAAGATGCACTCAGCCTGTACTTAAAGTGACAATGACAGTCTATGTTCATACCACTGGCAACTTTTTTCCAGTACTCTACCCGTCAAAAACATTTTTCCTAATGTTTAATCTAAAATATTCTGGTTGCAATTTCTGCTCCTGGTGGGCATAGAAAGGAAGTTATTCCCATCTCATCAGTAACTTCTCATATACTTGCTGACTGTTGTCATTCTCCTACTCTTACTCTTCTCTAATTAACCAGTCTGAAATAATTTGCTATTATCTTTAGGTCCATTGAAATTCTGGTTTCTCTTCAGGTGGTCCACATAATTTTTCACATGCAGCACTCAAAACTAGCTTTACAACTCTTAAGCAAAGCAGAATTCCTTGCCTGGTCTTGCAAACTCTAATCCTCATAATACATCCCAGCAGAATGCTTATCTTTTTTTTTTTTGCAACAACAAGCCATGGTTGACTCACACCCAGTCTGTGACCACTCAAAGCCTGAGTTACTATTGTACAGAATTTCTACCTAATCAGTTTGCCCTACCAGCTGATTATTCCTGCCTAGAGCTGTATCTGGTTTGGCTGAATAACTTTCAATTTTTTTTTCATATTTCTAACTGAAGATAATTTTTTATTTTGTCTCTGCCCTCAGCATACCTTTTCCCTCCCAGTCTGATACATATATCAATTTGATAAGCATTTTCTCTTTTATAAGAATGCATCCATGTCACCAGATTCTGAATCTGTGCAATCCAACTTGATACACATTTCCATTTTGATGGAAAACCACTCTGTAATTCTGGTTTTCCAACAAGTGTTGCACACACTTACCTGCAGACCAACATGGAACACACATTCCATACGGGCAGCACAGAAAATCAAGACATACTGAATCTAGAGCTCTTCTTTATCCATAAGGTATGTCATGTGGTTGTAAGGGCAATTAGATTTTTGAGATGTGAGTTCTTGTTGCCAGTTACTCATCCCTATATTATTTTTCAGGAATGTACAAATACATTTTTCACTATTTTTCTAAAAAACTTAATTTGCTTAATAATGTCATACCTTTTTTCTCCTTCCTCTCTCCACCAGGCTTGTGACTTTACAGCCTCCCTCTATCCCACCTAGCATCCATAACTTCTCAAATACATTGATTACTGACACTGAGATTCTGTTAGCAAGAGCTTTAAATACTCTAGGCCATAGTTAAAGAGAGAATTCAGGTCAATTTGAAAATATGTGGCTTATACATTCCACCTTTTCTTAACTGAAAATGCACCTCACTAATGCATTAGTTTCATTATTTTACTACCTTAGATAGTGAAATCTAGAAGGTACTGCATTCCTGACACCTTTTAGTCTTCTCACTTCACAATTAGAGTACACTTTCTATTTCACACAATTAATGAGCTTCTGGAGTGATGTGGGGGTTTTATTTCGCTTGCTAGTTGTATTTCATCTCATGCTTGTCTTTCTGATTTTGTTCTCACATGCTTCTGTTGTACTTTTATTTTCAGCCCTAACAACCAACATAAAAGCTAACTTACTTTCTCCTTTCCTGTAGGTTTCTCTCCTACAGTTTGAGTGATTTAGCCAGGCTGGTTTCTTAACTCCAAGTTCATTGAAAACTGCCTTCCTGACTCCTGTGGGGTTCATGTTGATCATACTCCTTGTTCTGGTCCTGCAGATCACTAATCTCTCATCACTCTACCATGTCATGTACAGTCTCAACTAATGCTTACCCTGACCTTTTCAGTTACTTGCTTCTTTCTGTCTGTAATCAAAACTAGAATAGCTTTACTGCACTGTTCAGACTTCTCCAGAAAATCTGGAAGGCTCAGTTGTCTCCAGCCTTGGGTTCATGTAGGTATTGACAGGTGAGGGAGACAAAACAAGAAGGTTGTGACACTGCTTAAATTACACGCTCTGCCTCACGCAGCAAATGTCTCATCATCATGGGTTCTTCACAGGGACCATGTATGACCCAGACAGACACAGTCACAGCACTCTTTCACCCACCTGAAAACATGAGACCTTGTCTCTCCTCAACCACTCCTGTGTCTAGGAGGGAATTTAGGTTAGTCACGTGTGAGTCATGAACTCTGGAATAGCCAAGCATGACAAGATGTAAGTTCTGCCTAGGAACACAGCCTGTCACGGGCTCAGCTGCTGAATACGCTGATATATTAATAAATATGTATCTAAGCCCCCTCTTTGCAATTCACTCGCTCCTTGAACACTTAAAACTTCTTCTGGCCTTCTCGTAGCTGACTCTTGCACACAGTTGCTCAACTTTCTACTGCAACTGCCATGGGCACATTTTCAAAACATTGCCTTTAGGGCAGATAGAGGCTGTGAATGCAAACCCACCCTGAGATGGTGTGAACAGCAGCTCAGTCAGGACTGCTCTGTTCTATACTCCCATCACATGATCATGGTGAAGAAACCAGCAAAACTTTACTTACAATTCTCTTCAACTATACCTCTTTTCTTCAAGTGCCAAAATTCACAGACACTCTGGTTTGCCCCAAACATTCAGTCCAGGACTGGCCTCTTACAGTCATGGCTGTGTCATCGATTTCCTGGTTCACAGCCTGCTCTCAGAGTGGGATCAGACATGAGTCCTGGAAGGGACACAAGAAAGCCTGCCCTCCTGTACAGCCAGGGTGTGAAAGGACAAGAGGCTGAGACAGACTGCCTTCCCATTCAGGGCAGGCCTTGGAAACGAGGAACATATTGATACACACTAGCTTCAAGGAGGGCCTCCCACATCACCAACATCCCTCAAAGCTTCCAGGAGTTTGGGAATCTGTACAAATAGCCCCCTTATGCCCGCCATAGGCAGACATGTGGTTGGAAGATGTTGACAAAGTGAATGTGAAGGAGGATTTCAGAGTACTTGAACAATTCTTGATCAACCTGTACTCATTTAGAACTCTGCATACACCCACATATATCTAGGAAACAGGAAAACATGGAGCAGACACACTAGGAACACAACAAGCATGTTGCCACTGGTCTCAAAGTGCCGCTCCAGTTTGGAGGGGAGCTCAGAGACAGAGTCCACAGAACAGTATCTTCAGAGAGATCAGAAGCTGAACAAGCTGCCCAGGGCTGCCATGGCTCTGCAGACAACTGGGGTCTGAGAGGGCCCAACAGTATGGATCTCCAGACTCCACTGGAAACTGACACAGTTCAGACTTTTTGTTTCTTCAATGACTCAGCCAAGGCTGAAACATCCTGCTGCATAGTACTGAGGTCCAGAATCAGGCAGAAGCTCAGTTAATGCAAGAATTCCTCCCACACCTCAGTAACACAAAGAGCCCTCCCCAGAGAAACACAGCCAACAGGACTCGGGGTGGAGTTCCTCATCTACATCTCCCAGTGCTGTTTGGGCTTCTGCTTAGGCTTAGCCACAGCTAACTCCAACCCCTGCACCTCCAGTTCCTGAGGCAGCTGACAGACAGCCTTCTGTCCTGAAGGAGCACACAGAGGAAGCCAAACCTCCAGGGACAGCAATACACGGACACGAGATCCCAGGGGCATTCTCCCAGGGCTCCACGGTCCTCTTGCCATCCCAAACAGGTTCATTTGCAGAAACCAATAAGTTTTATACTGCTTTCTCCCTGCTATTCTGAGGCCCCATCAAATGTCAAAATAAGAGCAGGCATAATAAATGTCCTTATTTTCATATAAACATGTTTAAACAGTCTTAGGCTGTAATACTTGGCCAAGTCAATGCTCTCTGCAGTTTGTTGCTCAGACTGATTTTAGCAAGCTGCAAACTGCAACTGCTGCAGTTTGGAGAAGTAGCTTACTCATGGGTAACATACCACTTATTGAATAGAATGGTAGTAAACTAATTCAATAATGAGGGCCAGATAGAAGCCCCACTAAATATCAACACAGAAAAGTGAGAGATTAAACAGTAGCAGGGACCACTCCTTTTGAGACATTTTCAGCATCCGGAATTTTTTTTGAAATACAAAAATGGATAAATTAATCTGAATTATTTGCTTCTCATTATAATACAGCTGTCCTTTATTCATTGACACTCCACTGCAACATTTGCCAACTGATGCACAACTCTCTTTCTTCTATCAGCATTATCACAGTCATTTCTTCATGCACAGAAATACAGCTGATTTATCCACATAATCAAATCAGCCCTGAAGAAAGTGAGTCATTCCTCAGTAAGAGAAAGAAGGGCTGCTAAGTGGGAGTAGGCTGCTTGTACAAGTATACTCTTAAACAAATGTAACCAATTACTGTTCGGGTGAGCACCACTGAATTAAAATCACAGAGATAATTGTGTCTGAACACTTGCACATTCCATGAGTAGGATGTAAATCTCATTTATGATGTTTTTAACTTACTATTCCATTGAAATTAGAAAGAAATAAAACCATAGCATTCAGAACTATTGATTCGGGCAGTTTGCAAATTCTAATGACCATCTTTACAAACCTTTGCCAGCGATCATATAGTTCTACACACACTGATAGCCACTTTTCTCGTAAATAAAATTTTTCAGCGCCACAATAAAAATAAATACACTCTCCTGAGAAAAATATCAGATTGCCAAACCATTGTGACACAGCCAAACAAACTTCAGCTGAGATTGTGTAATCTCAATAATCACTGTTGTCAAATTGCAGAATGGTTTTAGCTGAGAATTATTTCAGCTATTACCAAATTCACCTTATACTTTTTAATCAAAGGATTTCAGAAACCAAAAGAAACAGTAATCATCATTCCATTTGTTTTTCTAAAAACAGCTTTAGAGGTCAGTGACAAAATTCAGAAGAAATGCAAGACTTAAAATCTCGCCACTCCTTCCACTTGCTGCACATTGCTGCTTTGTTTCAATTAAGGTTTGTTGATTGCCCAATACCAATGCAGTTCTTATGCAGCTGAACAATAACACAACCAATACTATGAGATCAAATGCTATCTAAAACAAGCACACCCCAGCATTCTCCTCCCCATAGGCACGGCTGCATTTAAGTCTATCAAAACACTTAAAAATGACAATCGCAATAGGCATTCTATTTGGAATCGTCTTAGAGACAATTAATACTTAAGTTACATCCAGAACTCCTAATTTGCTTCTTATACATAAAAACAAACATTACAGCCTGGAACACCTAGTGCTGTCTAGCCCTGCTGCCCTCTTTGCAGGCCTCGCTGAGCGAGTTGGCCCAAGGAATGTCTGTGGGGGAGCCGACGCTTCAGTTTGGGTTCTGCCGCCTCTCCTGCTTTACTTGTCAGCTGGGTGCTGTCACGGGGGCATTGCCACCTCTCCAATGCCACTGCCCGGTGTTGTGTCCCTTTACTTTTAGCTTTACTTGTCAGCTGTGTGCCACGGGAGCATTGCCACCTCTCCAATGCCACTGCCCGGTGTCGTGTCCCCCTGTGCGCCACTCGGTGGGAAAACAGTGGGGTAGATATACTCAGTATGCCCGGTGTGTAGGGTGCGTACACAGCTATGTCCGCACAGTGTACAGTGTGCACGGTACAGGATATACACACACACGCACCGCGGGCCCCGCGCTCACGGGGCAGGGACGCCCGGGAAGCCGCGGCCCCTCTGCACAGGCCTCATCTGTGCCGCCATCCTGGGATCAGAAGCCAACAAACGGGAGCCTTGCTCCAGCCATGCCGCTGGCTGGGGAGGGCCCGGGACCCACTCCCGTCGGTGGGGCACCCATGTGCCCAGTGCCCGCCCGACACCCACTCACACCCCGGGGTCCGCCCGCGGCGCTCCGGCACTGCCGGGCCGCGCACGGCGGCGCTCGGGGCTGTGGGTGGCCCCGCGGGGGTGACGCAGGCGGCGGGCGGGCAGGAGGGAGGGAGTAAGAGAGGGAGGAGCCCGTGATGGCCGGTGCCGCCGGCGTCGCGCTGTCCCTCGCTGCGCTGCCGGCCGCCGCCACCGCCGCCCCTCCGCCGCTGTCAGCTGCCGACCACCGCGCCGCCGCCATGGCCGAGGAGGAGGCTCCTAGCGAAGGGTGAGTGGGCTGACCCCCGTCCTCTCCGCGGGTGTCCCGGACGGGGCAGGAAGCCTTTCGGGGCGCTCGGGCCGTGCCGCCGCGGGTGCTGCTCGCCCGCCTCCTCCCGCCGCCGGCCCGTCTGCCCGCGGTGCCTACGGGCTGCGGGCGGCCCCTGTGCCGGGGCTGCGGGGGCTCCCGCCTCCCCGAGCGCTCACCGGGCTCCGCGCTCCGCACCGGCCCTGCCGCGCTCCGGCATCGCCGCTCGGGCGCTCCCGGAGTGTGGGCACGCCGCCTGCCATGTTTTGCTGCCGCACAGCCCGCCTTCCTGCCATGGCTTCCCGCCTTGGGGCACGGGCAGGCTCCCGGCAGGGTTTACCGCGAGCCCCGTGTCCCCGCCACCTCCCCTTCTGCTGCGGAGCTCCGCCGTGGCTGGCCAGCTGTTGTTACTGCACACCTGCCCGCAGGCGTGTCCCTGCGCCTTTGCCTTGGCAAAGTGTATGTACGCGCTCCGGCTGTCATCCAGCCTTCCTTCCCCTTGCGCCCCAGAGGTCACACGGCTGTGTACAGTGCTGGCCCGTGCTCCTGTGTGCCTCGGCGGCTTTATCTGGGCGCACAGATAGCCCATCTTCTCGTTCTGTACGTTCACTTTGATATAGAGCAGACAGTGCACTTGTCAGCCTCTCTGTGTCATCATTCTATACTTTATATAAGTAGGAGATGAGAGCACATCTATAAATTACAAGCATACGCTGTTGCTCTAACTTTTCCAGTACTATATGCTATCCCTACTAACTTTTTCTTTCTTTCACTGTCCCAGGGCATTCACATCTACTGAAATAACTCCTATGGCATAAGTTACCCTGACCCTGTTCTTAACATGTGTCTCTAATACCTGTTTGTAACCACTTACACCCTTGATATATGACTTTATTATAGCTAATAATCATTCTTCTGCCTTTTACATAGTTACATAAATTACATAGTTCCTCACTGTATCTTTTGTGAGTACTGTATACAAGTTACTAATCAATGGTCTGTTCTTCAGTTCACATGCCTTCTTAGTGTATGCCTTATTTCTTGTTACACTTAAGCTTCCACTGCAGACCCATTTTTATACTGTTCCATTGCCCCCAAATATGTTGTCTGCCCCCGTAGAATAATATAGTCATCCTATCTCTGAGTTTGTTTATCAGACATACTTAAGATATCTGCTGGTCGCTTATCTCACAGTTTGTTCCATCATATTTTATGGTTCTAGTCCAAACAGTGCTCTATCAGAATATATCTAGCTCTGCTTTAGTCATACATGTGCTTTATTCCTTCTGTCAGATGTGTAAATATGCTTTATATGCATTGTTGACATTAACTTTTCCTCTTTCTCATATGCTTTAAATGCATTGTTTACATTAATTTTTCCTCTTTCTCTATGCTTTAAATATTAGGTAGTATATCCCATTACTGATTGACTAGTCATCAAAAACTGATTTCTTGCCTTTTCTTCTACATCTCCCTTCTTGTGTAACTAAGTCTTGTGTTATTTTGAGAAATCAGACTTAAAATTCTTCAGCTGATTGCATGAAAATCATGCCATGCATTCATGACTTCTTAATTAAGTATATTGCCATTTGCATGTTGTCATGTTATGTGTTTGTTTTGTAATCTTCCAAAACTACCTGCATCATCAATCTTGTGCTTTTTTTAGTAATTTTTCCAGCTTGGGGTTTTGGTATTTCATCTTGCGTATTTACCTGATCTGCCAGCTCAATCTGACCAGATCTGGACTATCCATCTTTTCCAAATTCCGTGTTGTGCCATTATCACCATATGTTCACAGCATTCTCATTTTAAATGCAAACTCCAAAACCTTCCCTTTCAAAGCACTCTGCAGTTTTGTCTACTCTGTAACTCCACACTCTCTTCCTTTCCTCAAAATAGTTTTCCAAAATCTTCACCTCCACACAATCTCTGCAACATTACCCACCTGAAAACTACAAGTGAAACGCTTCTTAGTTCCGTGTTCTTTCTGACCCCTTCACAGTCTTAAATACAAGTAGTTTGTAAAGCTTCTTGTTGCTGGTTTACAGGTTTCCTAAGTACAAGCCTTAAAATAGCTGTGCCTCGGCCTGTTTTGTTTGTGTGTTCATTCAGCGCATTAGGCTGAACTGCATTAGCTGTCTGGTTTGATCACACAGAGTGCTGAGTGCTGCTGAGACCGTGCCAAGCGCCCTCCACTCCAGCTGCCGCTCAGGATTGCAGGATCGTAACACTTGTTGATCTGGACATAGGGTTAGGCTGAATTTTCAAGAGGATTACTGCAAGTTTCTTGTGTGGTTTACACAGCTGGGTGGCTTTTAAGAGATGTTGGTTTTCAGAACTTCTGAACAATTAGGCGTTGATGCGGTATTTTTCAGAGTAAGCCTCCCAATTCACTAAAAACTTCTAAGAACAAAATATCATCATCCTTTTCCATGAATTCAAAAAGTGCATTTGTGTTGAAATGTTAGTGCTTTTATTGGTCAGTTTCTAGCAATAGTTAAAATTAGCATTTCTTCATGCTAATGAACGAATTAGCATGAAATTTTAAGTGGAGCAACGTTCAGTAGCCAGGGCAAGTCTATAAACAAGAGAAATATGTTAAATGATTTTTCATTGAGAATGCTGTGGCAGTGATAGGAAGTTACAATATACCATCAAAGCCCTAGAATAAGTTACTAGTGACAGGTGCACACAAAGAATAAATGCAAAGTTTATCTGCTTTGAAAATAATAGTGGTGACTCAACTTGTTAGGCAATGCACTTGCTTTGTTGCAATTTGGTTACTGTGCAAAGCATGGTGAAAACTTTCTATCTGGAAGATCTCAGCTGAAAAATATTCATGAAAACTATTCATGGCCCTGTCCTAACTTTGAATTAGAAGATTAACTAAACAAATGTTTTTGTAGTCACAGTGATTGCTTGGTTAACATGTCACCTGCTGGTGATTTCCAAACCTCTTTACAGCCTTGGACCTCCTCTGTGTAGGTTTTAGATGGAGACTTCTGCCTGTGAGACAGCCTCATGTGAGCTTTTTGCCAGTATTGAATTAACTTATTCACTCTGGATGCAGCAGGACTGCTTATGGCTTATAACATAACTAGGAAGAACAGCTACTAAATGTGTGTATACATACAAAAAAAGATCCCCAAACTGCAATACTGGGGGGTTTTTTCCCCTATAAGTGGAATAGTTTTCTTGAAGTTTTCTTAGAACTTATTTTTCTTAAATAGTTTTTTTAAAACTTTAAGACATCTGCAGTTTCAAGCCCACATCAAATTGCCTGGTCTTTAGTCTCACAAAATGGTGACTTGGAGTAAAGGAGAAGACATACACTCTAACACCAGTGTTCACAATTATTTTTGTGTTATCCTTCGAGCTTGTTTGTATTACAGAACTCAGTTTTGAAGTGAGCTGTTTGATTAATAAAAGAGGAATAGTTTATTAGGCTTGATAGAGCCTGTGTCTTCTCCTTGGTAGGATGGTTCACAGTGTTACAGCATGAATGGACACTCTCAGCTCAGAATTTTTGCCTGAACTTTTTGCTAGTTACATGATCTAGGTTTTACAGCAAACTGAGTGGGGTAGGCTGCTGAAAGCAGGGTCCTGTTTGCTTTTCTTCTTTCCTGTGGTATAGGTGACCCAACACAGGCTTGGTAGCTACAACTTGCATTTTTAAAAACTGAGTGAGACGTCAGTGCAGTGTGGAAAGCAGATGTGGAAAAAAGTTAAAGGCCATTTCCTTCCTCTTTTCTGATTTTGTCTCTTTGGTTAGCAGGGTTGTGTCAGTCACAGCTTCAGTACTTAAAGTCTTTTGTGTTACATACATGAGCCCATGAGAAGGTGTTTGTATGAGCAGGTTTTCAGGCATTTATGGGATTATTTCTAATAGTTTCTGGTGCTTGTGTGAATTTGGGGAGGGAAGGTCTGTGTTTATCAATATCTCTCATTTCTCCTAATGCAGACTAAAGGGAGAGAGGGAAAGATGGCAAAATGTAACAGGGGCTATCTTCTCATTCTGGTAGCAAAAGAAAGATGCTCATAACCCTACTTTCCAAGTATCAAACAAAGACACTTCTTCAGAAGCTGCGAAAGTAGAATTAGGGGGAGGGGGTCTTGGCCCCAGTGGAAATGACAGTGAAGCTATAAATCCAGAGGGGCAACTAGCTGTGGTTAGTGTGCTGGTGTCTATGTGTCATTGGAGATCACAATTTTTAGCCAGTATTGCATGTATTTGAGTATATGAAAAGTTGTTTTAGAGCCTGCTGGGGGCTGATATGCCCAGTCCGTGACCTACCTTTTTGAAAGGGGAAGTGTTTGTGTGCTGGGGTTCTCTGACTGTTCTGAACTTCTTTGGGAGGCTCTGAACAACTCTCCCAGCTGACAAACTATTAAAATGTTGCTTCTTTTATATAGTTGTTTATTAAGATTTCTTGCTGATGAAATTTTGATGCTTGTGTTTCATAACTTCTGAGTATTTACTTGCAATTCTGATATTCTTTTGGGATAGTTTTTTGCACATGGGTTGCATTGACAGGCAGGGAGAAGAGGGCATGAGAGGAAAGGTGAGTGTCTGCATTTATATTGGCTCAGAAAGATCCAGATGAGAAGCTGAGCAGCAGGAGAGAGGTCAGTGGAGAAGAGAGATTTGTGAGTCAGTAAAGCTGTGTAAGGGAATGAGGTCGATCTGGAATGAGGTTAAGAGGGTAGAAGGAGGTTTTAAGTGGCAGCAAGAACACATGGTGCTATGGTGAGAAATGGCAGAGAAGGAAGGTGCTCTGAGTGTGTTGCACTAGAAAACTTAAGATGATAGGAGACTACGGAAAGGCAGGGAAGACGCGAGCATAACAAAAATGCATTCTCCAAAAGAAGATGTAAGAGCACCTCTTGCCATTGAGAAAGTCTGCTCTTATATTGAAGTGAGAGAGGAGTGTGGCAAAGGGCAAAATACAGAAATAGTGTGGGTTAAAGCTCTAACAGACCACTGTAGGATTTGTTTCTTGGTTGTATTTAGTAATTTGGTGTCATACTGACACCAAAAGCTTCTTAATTACATCTTTACCTTTCCATAAGGGGACTTTTGATGCGATGACTTTTTAGATCCATTTAACTTCTTAACTATTTTTAAGACTACTTGCACTTCCTTGACATCTAATGCATTTGTGGTGTAAGCATGTAGAGGAAATAGTCTGCTCTCAAAAGAGTTGTGCGCCTCTTAGCTTTTCCAGGAAATGAAATGGAGATAGGTAGTTGAAAATGTTGAATACCAGTGCTTGCATTTGGACATAGGTAGCTCTTTGTCACCTTAGGTGACTGTGATAAAGGAACACATCATAGAAGCTGCTCGAATGAGCTGCAGTGAAACACCCCTCAGTGTTGTTCATACTTGTGTACAAGGGGGTTGTGTATAGCATGTTTGGAGCTAAGGGAAGTGATCATATGCTTTAGATAGTCTTATATCTGTGTACTTACATGGGCCCTTGTGGAAAAATGAAAATATTCACCTCCTAATGTTGTGATCTACATTGCGCATGATAGACAATGGAATTTTACCGAAAGAGAAGCAGGGTAGAGTGTGGATGGGCAATGGTGGAGGTTAGTGAGGGGTGCCTGTTGCACGTGTGCTTTGCTCCCATCCAGTTTGATGGAATTTGGGAACAGGCTGAAATGTGGGCTGCTGGCATGGTAGGTATGAGAAGGCTGACAAGGATTAAGCAAGGTTGAAGTAATGCAATATCTGAAGGGCAGCAGGAGTACATCAGTTGATGTATGAATAAAATAAAAGCAGTACAAAGTTGAATAACATCTGAGGGATACCAAGAAGAAATTTTCATTTCCTTAATTTTAGTTATGTTTTTCTTCACAAATTCTTACTGCAATGTGCAGTGTGTTGTTTGTAAAAACGTGAAATGGGTGGCATTGCCAAGTTCTATCAGACATAAGTTTACTGTGGAGGGGGCAGAGGTAGGACCTCTGTGGTACCTAACCCATGGTCTCTGTCACAATGTTGAGGAGTTTTAGTAGAGCTGTGCAGCTTCCCCCTTGCTTCTCCTCTGTATCTTTATCTCTGTATTCTGTGTTATTCCATACTTGGTTGCTAATATGTTTTTTCTTTGGATTTTTTTTTAAGCTTTTAAATAAGAATGTGAATCTGAGTTGGGTGCTATCACAGCTTCTTTGTAAGCAGTATGAGCATTGCAGGTTGCAGGCTTGGGTAGCACTCCATGGGTAAACTTCATTCTTGTGGTACATACTGAAAAAGCACTTGCCCTGAAATGGACACCTTTGGGTATAGCTAGAAAGAGGGTGGAAGAAATTGTAAAAGCATAGAAACAAGGATATGTATGGTTTAAAAAAAAAGGCAGTGCTGAGAGACTCAAGAAAGGAGGAGGGGGCTGCAATGGTGCAAGTTATACTGCAATATATACCTATGTCTGAGGCCCAACATGGGAGGGAGCAGAATTGTAGGTCCTCTCTACTTCTTGAATGGTCAGGTTGCTCAAATGACTTAAAATAGTCACAGTAAACTTTGATATCTCTAAAGTAGCCAGAAAATCTCACAGGTTATGGATTCACCTTCATGAGGTAGAGTTTCAAGTTAGTTTTGATAAGTGATGGTTGATTTTGATAAAAACTGTAATAAAACTTCCTTCTGAATTTTTATATTGTTTCTGATGCTGAATGTTCTGAACACAGAGTTCAAGATGCAGTAAATACATGAGGAATGCATTGTTTTCACCTCTGCCCTAATGTAGAGCAGTATTCTGCAATAAGCTATCATGGGTCTTGTGTTGGAATGGGGCTGATGTATGTTACACTTCCTAGAAATATTATCCAGAGGTTTTCAAAACATTCTGTTTTAACATTACTGAAGCATCCAAGAGTTTCACAACATCTAATTGCATGGAACATCTTGGCTCAAAACTCATCTAAACAGAACTTTATGGGCAGGGTTATAATGTCATCTGGGAAATAAAATCATTACCCTTTTTTAACCTGTTGACAATGATTTCATCCATTTTTTTGTCTTCTTGTGAGAGTGGTAAATAGGTATTTCTTAAAGCAAGGAGTTTTTTTGTTCTCATACTGTATTCCTGATACTTGCTTCTGGGTCTTGCCTCTTTAGTATGCACTTGAGGGTCTTTCCGTGAGGATTTTTAGTCTGTTCATGCAATGAAAGTGAAACATGGAATGTTTTTCTTCTCCTGATTTTTGTCCACAACTGCCAGAGTGTTTTGTCCTAGGAACATCTCATTCAAATTGTTGTGGTTGCCACATCTGACTGCTATTGTACATGCAGAAGCTTTGTCCCTGGATATACAGCCTTCACAACAACAGTTACTGTGTATGCCTGAATAATTCTGACTAAATTCACTGCTCTTAGAAGACATAAGCATGAAAGAACATGATGCACTTTAGGGACAGGAGTGAAGGACTTCAAGGACTCCTAAAATTGCTTATGCTCTTCAGGTTCTCATGAAATCATATCCTGAGCCTTGCTGCAGAAACATCCCTGCCTAGTTAAATGTGGACTTGATGTCATGATTATATGTTACTGTCTGTCAGTGGCAGCTCTGACTTAAAGCTTGATGCCCTCCACCTTGACTCACGGTGTTTCTTTCCACCTTGATAGTTCACAGGGCTGTTGGTTAACTTTCTGGCTTTTCTGTAGCTGTGTTAAACCATAATTATCTGGTTTAAATCTAATATCTTTTTCATGCCCGAATTTCACAGATCTGGCACAAAGAACAGCCTCCAAGATGGACCTTGGATATAGTGATTACTAAAATATTTTTCTTTGCATATTAGGGTTTTTTGCCAGGGTGGTGTTGCTGGTAACTCTTAACAAAGAAGGATCAATTCTTGCCATAATCAGTCTTGTACAGCACCCAATATTCTCATTTTGCAGGCTATTAAAGTAATGAAATGGGAAAGAAAAAGTTTATTATAACTCAGTTCTGTCATGGATAGAAATGAGCCAGATATAAACCTGCTATTTTTCTCTGACATTTTGACACAGAAAGTTCTATTTGAAAGTGTCATCCTTGACTGGTTCTTTTGCTTTTTATTGTTTCAGGTTATTACCCATAAACTTGAAATTTAGTAACCAAATATAGAATTTGCTCTGAAAACTTAGTGTTTTGTGTTGATGGTGGAAGAAACCATCCTATGTACTCTTAAGCTTTGTGCAGACTACTGCTGATGCTGAGGAAAATGCAGAAAGCATCCAGTAAAAAGGAGATAATGAAAATTATTAAAAGATATCTGTAGTTACTTCACTTTAAGTATCCGTGCTGTGTTAACTGTGAAGTGTTTATAGAACATTATAGTAAAACAGTTTTATTTTTAAAATTGGCACTTTGCCATAAATTTTTTATGCTGACCTCTTTATCAGTTATGAATACCTGATGCTTCTTTTCACTTCTTTTTTGCCCATTCTTAGTATTTCTTTAACAACTGAAAGGGCTGGATGAGTTGTGAGAAGTAACATGGTGTTTTTATGGGCTGAGGTTTATGTAAGACCTTAGAAGAGTGAGCCTTATGTTGCTTATACTTAGATTGCAACATACTGGCAATTTTGAATTCCTTTGCCAGCACAGTACTGCAAAAGTACTTTATGCACGAACAAGAGGGTAGAATCTGAGCTGCCTTTCCAATAGTTTACCTTTGTTTTTTTTTTTTTTTTGTTACAGTGTAAGAGTCTCTTAAATTGGAGCTAGCTTGAATTGCTGGGTGCTTATAGCTGCATTGTCAGTTGAAAGACCCTGAAAATCCCAATGCCATACTGGGCAGAAACAGTACCAAATTCTCTGCATTAATATGTTTTTCTTTCCTTTCTTAGTTCTAAATGGCTGAAATTAATTCTGAGAGTCAGGAGAGGTGGAGGTTAGGGTTTTCCAGAGATCAACTTCATTCTAAGAAGATTTAAGGGTAAAGGGTAAAGCTTGAAGTAGTGTACCAGTGAGTTCACTCAATGTTTCAGCTTTTTAAGTTTTTGAGCTTGCTCCCTAGCTCAAAACTTGGTAGTTTGCAATATTGTCTGCAAAAGTTCAATTAAAAATATTAAATGCATTTGTTTCCTGAGAGGAAGACGAACAGATGCAGCTCTGTTTCTTGTGCAATTCAGTTACTTTCCCATAATCCTTCCTTTGGAAGTTACTCTGTATTTGTTGTATAACCTGAGCACTGGCTTCCTTACTGATGTAGTTTTAAAGTCCAAGTAATTCTTTGTGACAGGAAAATCTGTTCTCCACGCTCCTGTCACTGCTGCATGGTTTTTGGTCTGTACTGGGAGTTTTGATTGCCATACTAAATTCAAAATTCTTAGTGAAAAGCTGATTTTACATTCAACATTTTAGAAAGGTTTTTGCATGTCTGTCTTGGTGGGTCAGAAATTTTTGACAGGTGGTCATGTAGCAAATGGTATTGTATTTGTTTGCTGTGGTTTGGTGGAATTCTGTTACCTTTTTGCAACTGGTTTGGTTTGCAAAGGTTTTTTGGTTTGGTGTTCTGCCAAAACCAGACTTGCCATGGGTCATGATGGCTAGGTCTGCAATGCTGGTGTATGTGGGGAGATGCTTCCATTGAATGACTTCAAGCTTAATACATATCTTGTAAGCCATGCATTCCTGTAATTCTAATGTAGGTAAATCCTGAGCTTGAAAAGGGAGAGCATGAGCTCCATTTCTGTACATTATATCTTCTGCATAGAGTTATAAGCAACTTCTGCTGAATATTTTAATGTGGTAGAGCTTCATTTTTTAAATTCACAATACAGGCCAAAAATCAAATAGCCAGAAATCAATAGAAATCAATAGCTGTTTCAGTACATACCTCATTGTTAGAATATATGTTTTCAGTTCTTCAGCAGTATCTAAGTTTTCACAAACTTTTTGTGATTATGTCAAATTTGTGACTGGCTTCAGATCCATTAATTGTCTTGCATGGATTCAACTCTCACCAAGCTGAATAGGGTTAACGGAGCTGACAGAAAGCTCCAACATTGGTGGTACAACCAATTTGCCACATTCTTCATTTGGATTGATCTGAACAGTGGAGGTGAATGGGTGGGTCAGGCTCACTGTACCTCTGCCTCTACTTGATTCTCAGCTCTTTTGAAAGTTACCCTCAGGCAATTCAAGCAGTGCTGACAGTAAGATCTTGATTCAAATTAACATTCAGGCAGCTGAGGACAGGCAGTATTATCCTGAGCTACATTCAACACAATATTTATTCACTTATTAAGTGTCAAAATATGGTAATAATTATTTATTTTTATCCTTTCTTATGCTTGCAAGCAGGGTCTCAGACCACTTGCTCCAGCCAGCCGGTGTTTTAGATCCTGCCTGGTGATTAGGTCCCTGCATGTAGTGGTTGCAGCTCCACTTAGTCACATGTTTGTGCATGTGTCCCTTTTGTTTGCATTATTTATTACAGTATTTAATCATCAACATAGGCTACTGATGGTCCCCACTAATCTCCTAGTCTGACACTAATCACCTTGACTTTCACTGAGGTCATGCATTGGGTGTCTCCAGGGCTTTCCCTTCCTTCTGGTCTCCTTCCCTGGATGTGTTAGAAGAAGTGTGGAAGTGTGTCTGGAGGTCTGTCAGCAGAGAGAGTGACTTCTTTGAATGCCTGGCAGGCCAGCAGCCCTCCACCCCACCTGCTAGCCTCTGATTTTTCCAGCCTCTGTTATTCCAGATGTTTTCAGATGGATGTGAAGAATGTAACTAACCCCAAACTGAAGATGCAAGGAATCACCCTATGCAATGCTTTGCCCTACTGCTGGTTATTGATTATTTTAGCGTGGATGTGCACAGTGGTTTATGTTACTACATGGCCACAAACAAATACCCTGGTTAAGTTCCACCATGTGCCTTGGTATTTGATGTGTAACACCTGTAAGTACATTTGGTAAAAAATTACAAAAATTTGGGCTGTCGGTTGCCAGATTTATATCCCACTTTCTGAAATAGCAAGTAGCTGAGGCCAGTGGACCTCCTAACTCCTCACAATACAAGGTTCTGCTCTTGACTTTTCACAAAAAGGCAGGTGGGAACAGAGTGTAAGGGAAGTGGTGGGTGATGAGAGCAGTGTGGGGTCTGACTCCTGGCAGTGGGTAGCTCACTTACAATGTGGAACTACTGCTGGAATCTTTTGTTTTCTTTCATAACTCATTTCCATTGCTGTTGTGCACACTGTTTTAAAAGGTCCATTGCTTCATTTTTGACATTGTGTAGCACTTACAGCTTTATAGCACAGAAATAAAAATGATAGACCACGTAAGCAATGGACATTCCTGTATGCATTTAGAAGACACATTGAGCACAGATGTATGAAAGAAATTATACAACTATAGCCTTCCAAAGTTATCGGAAAAATATTCAAATAGATTAAATAAGTGTTTGTTCTCTGTGTGTGGAAAACATCTAGCAATGTGGTAAGTCTTTTCTGGAAGGAGGCAAACAAAGGATTAAGCCTTGACTATAGGTAACTAAATATTTTCTTTCTAAAATAGTATTTCTAAAAAATACTCACTTTTTTGCATGAAAGCCTTCACCGCTTACTCTTTTAGTTCAGCAAGTACAACAGGACAGAATTGCAAACATAGTTTTAATTTTAAAAGCTTCAGCTTGCTAACTGTATTTGTCAAACTATACATGTATGCAATGCCTCTTCTGAATTAAAATCTCGGTATTTCTAAAAAGATCTTGTAGGTAACAAAAAAAGGAGTGGGCAACTTTACCATTCTGATACATTTTCCTAAATAATTTTTCTAAGTATCCATGTGCCTCCCTAGGACTAGGAAATAAAATTCTGGGACTATGATCTGTAGATGTCACTTCTGTTTCATTGTGGCCATATCCCTGCACTGTTTTCTTGTTGGCATGTTGCAGCTTTACATGTCTGTGAATAAATAAATAAGATCTTTAAAGTATTTTCTTTGCTTATTTAGTGGTTTTTCTGAGAAGAAACAGTACATAGAGTTTCAGCTTAGAGGAAATAGTGACTAGTTTTGTTTCTGACCCAAGAATTAAGAATGAAAATGCCTAGTTGAACATGTAATTAGCAGAAAGCTTGACTCAGAAGAGTGGTGACCTAGCTGTTGTTTAATAATTTACCAGAGTAATTCATAGCCCTGGACAAAATTAGCGTTGTTGTTAAACTCTGATTTCACGGTTACTTGCGGGTAAAATTACTTTTGGCTTGTCCCGGCTTTAACTTCTTAAAGATCTTACTTTTAAATCAATGCATAACTGTGCATAATGTGGAAGCAGAATGCTTGGATGCCCATTTTCCTAAAAGGTGCTAAGTTCCTTCATTTCTTAGATTGCCTGAGCACATGGCATGGAAGGACATACAACCACCTGTTGCCAGCTCCTCAATTAAATTGATGATAACAATTCCCATGGTCCCTCCTTGTAACTTTTAACTCCAGTGATCTGGTGGGTCAGGAGAATGAATATTTACAGAACAGTCAGATATCACTGTAGAGGAATGAATAATACTGAATAGCAGTGGGCCTGAGTGATTGGATGATTAATCTGGTCTGTTCAGATATGGTTTGGGGCTTTGTTTCTTAAATGTCCTCTCACAGGTTTCTGTGAATCTGAAAAATGCTGCTTGCCGTTGCATTGTGCATTCCCAGAAAACCATCTTATCATAAACTTACGGAGCTATGCAGCTCTGGTAGATCAGCCCCTTAGAATGTGTGGAAAAGATCCTTTGGGTAAAGAACTTGTGGGGCCCTATCTTTAATGTATTACTGATAAGTTGTGCACACTGAAAAAGTGGATGTTAGTAACCTAATAATCTTTCAGCATTAGTTGTTGTGTAACTAATACTCTCGGTGTTCAGTCCTGAAAATTCTGTATGTAACTAACTGGAAAGCAGTTCAATGTAGAAAAAGAGTGCTAGAGGAAGTTGATTTGGTGACTGATATCCTCTTCCCTGCGAGGTCCTGCAGTGGCAGCTTTGCACTGGTAGTCTGAGATGGAAAAATAAGATTCTGTTTTAAAATCAGGGGGTGAATTAGCACCCAGGAAGATCTGGGTTTGTACCAAACTGCCGTACGCTTTGCAGCACTGGGCTAGGCAATGCTGCCAGCTGAGTCATTCCCCCTGCTCTCATGGTCAAGCTGGCTGTACCAAGATAGTAACTGACAGCTGGAGAAGCAGCTTCTGCAGAGGGAATTGTTGGTTTGTTTTGCTCTGGGACTTTGTTTCTAAGTTTGTAATTAAGGTCCTAGGTTTTTGCTTGGTAGGATAAACCTGCTTATTTTTCACTTTTTAAATTTAGAGTAATAATCAGGTTAGGCCGGTGAAGGCAGAGCTTATTGCTTTTTTGGAAATAATAGGTTCATGCAAGGTTATGCAGGCAGACTTCCAAAGGAACTTGAGAGGAGGCTGGAAACTCCAGTGATTGTTACATATCCTGCCAAGCTTGTTGGGTTGATGTGAGGGTTCATGTCTCCAGATCAGTATGCTCTGATAGGAGGACACGGTGGAAAAAACTGCTCACCCTTTGAAGAATGCCCCTGTTTGTGATGCCACTTTATAAAAAGTCCGGAAAAAATTAATTCCCTCCCAGTGCAAAAAATAGTGTTCTTCACACCGTGTGCTTAACGTGGGCTCTCTTATGAAGAGCAGCAAAAGAAATGTCTTCAAAGCATCAGTGCCAAAAATTACCGTGCTGCTCAAGATATTTTTATTCTATGTTGCTGTTGTAGGTTTGGGTGGTTATTCAGCTGGCTTCCTGCCTGGTGTCCCACATCACTGCTACACCTTAAAGAGGCTGAGGACAAAATGCTAAAATGTAAGTCTTTGGTTTTTAATAAGTTTCATAGATATAACTAGATTTTTTATAAATTAACCTTAAGTATAAGCAAGAGAAGTTTTTCAGTATGTATTTTACACTGTGATGAAATAAGCAGGTTTAAAATTACACTTTCATTTTTCACTTATGTAGATACTTGATTAGAAGCGATCTCCTTTGAAAGGAGCCCCTATTTAAAACAGTGGTTTCAGTAGAATGTACTTTATATTTTGTCAGGTGTGTTTAGCAACACAATTTTTTCCCCTTTTTTCTCCAGGTATTGCAAGCATATACAATAAACGATACGTGTATATATCTAATGGAAATAAAATATGGACATTGACATTCTCTCCAGACCTTTCAAATAAAACTCCCCTTGTTCTCCTGCATGGGTTTGGAGGAGGTGTTGGACTGTGGGCTCTCAACTTTGAAGATCTGTGTGAGAACAGGACCGTTCATGCTTTCGACCTCTTGGGATTTGGACGTAGCAGTAGACCCCACTTTGACACTGATGCTCGGGAAGCAGAAAATCAGTTTGTGGAATCCATAGAAGAATGGAGAAAGGAGGTGGGGCTAGAAAAAATGATTTTGCTTGGACACAACCTAGGCGGATTCCTGGCTGCTGCTTACTCCTTAAAATATCCATCAAGGTATGTGAAAATAAAGGAATAAAGGGATTCCTTCTCTGTATTTGACTTTAATTATTTTATTGATTTTAATATAGATTTTCTTTTTCAGGCTCTTTGTCGATAATATTTATGTAGATGACTGTGATAATTTAAAGAAATTATACAGAATTCTAAGACCAAAGTATTAATTGTGTGGTTTGTTTCCAGGTGAAGGAAATAGGTAGATATGGTAAACATGATTTTCTGTATACTTTTCTGTACCTCTTCAGTTCAGTACTCCCTTGCCATTTTATAAGGTGAAATAGCAGTTAATATATTTATGGGTGAATGTTTTGTCTCAAAGATGGTTTTTGTGAAGGGAAAATAGGCCTGTTTCTGCCAAACTTCCCACTCTTATGGATAACATTGAAACTTCTAATTCCCCTTGGTAATTTATGCCTATATTCTAGCAGTCAGTCTGGTGCCAGTAGAATGATGTAAAAATTATTTTAGTGACTCTTTGATTTAAATTGTCTGTGTGCCACTTCATATTTCTTTGTAAGACAACCCATCTGCAGTAGTTCTCTAATTGTATTTCACCAGCATTTTCTGCACCATGTTTTGTCCAACAGTTAATACATTTTTTCCCCTTAAAGTAATATTTTTTTTTAATATATCTGATTATAAGTCCGGTTATTTATCCCCTGCTGAGCTAGGATCTCACCCACCAAGGCAATTCTGTATCAAAAAATGGCAATGCTTTTGTTGGGATACACTTAGTGGTTTCCCATGAAAAACTGAATGTAAGCTTAACTCTCCACATCATATAGCAAATTCTATATTTTACTAAACATATCTTATTCTTTTCTATTCATGTCAAGTTTTACTGTTTCTTTGTTTCTCAGTTGGATATATTTTAAGTAATTTCGTGCATCGTTTTTCCCTAAAACACTTTGCCTTTTTCTTTCTAAATGGACAACAATTAGCACAAGTGGCTGGAAATGATGTGTGAAAGTAGATGTGTTTCTAAATCCAGAATTGCAATAAAGATATAAACCTGTTAGCCTTTTAGTTATAAACCAACTTCTAGCTAACTGTAGTTAGCTTTTTGTAGGGATCACTTATCATTTCCTTACCTCTTTTTCCAAAGGATCTATAAATGGCACTGTACTATCCCTATGGGATGGGATATTGGTTTTGCCCACTGCTGATTTACATCAAAAGTGATGCTTTATTTTCATGCCTCACTGTGCTTCAGTTGGGGTTAATTAATTTGGAGATGTTTCAGTTTATGCTCTCACATTATTAATATTTCTCTGAAATTAAACTAAGACCACCAAAATAACAGATTGACTGTTAGGGTCCTAAAAGAGCATTGAATCAAGTGATAAATATAGCACAGCTTTCAGCCAGGTTATCTAACAATTCATTAGAGGCTTAAGGGATTCTGGATACATATTGTTAGGAAAGTACATCTGTTTCTCCAAGCATAGATGATCCGTTAATTTGCTATACTGTACCAGAGTCCATGGAAAATCTGAGGCTACTAATCCAAAAAGATTCCCGTTAGCATATTGCCAACTTGAAGTGGGCCATGATTTTCAAATCGTGCAATTTCTGGACATTTACTTAGGAAGTGATTCTCATAGTCAACTTCCCATTATCCTGGGTTATGTTTTAGGCTTGTTTACCAAAAGGAGAAATGCCAAACAGGAAGGAAAGTATTAAGAAAGGAAGCATGAAGCAAAGGTTACTTTATTTCTATTAATTTGTTTGCCATATTATACTTGATGTTTGTGCACGGTGTGTGTGGCTGTCCTGAGTGGCTCCTCCTGGCTTGCGCTGCTGTGCCTCTGATCTCCCCTGCTTGGTTTGTACAGTTAGGTTCTACCCTGTCCTCTCTTACTATTGCTGTTTGCTGCAGGGTGCAAGTATGCTCATAGCTGAGCTGACAACCAAGAAATGTCTTTGTGATGTTAATCCTTTCCAACCCTTCATTCCAAGCACAGGGTTTTGGTTTCCCAACTGATCATAAGCCAGAAATAACTTTTGGGATCACTTCTGGCATCATTTTAGGCACTATGAACTCTTCTGTGTTTATATATAATCTCATGGCTTTAACAGGAAAGGAAGAAATTAAGGAAAAAGTAAAGATAAAAAGGTAAAAAGATAAAGATAAAAATAAGATAAAAATATTGAAACTGTATATGGATTTAGGTTAGATAAGACTTTTAGGATCTAGTCCAACTGTTCACCCAGCACTTCCAAGTGCACCACTAACCCATGTCCTTAAGCACTGCATTCACACATCTAAGTACCTCCAAAGATGGGTACTCAATCACTTCCTTGGGTGTAGCATCATAAGATGTTATAGGTGAGATAGGACATAAAGGATTATCTGGTTCCAACCCCCCTGCCATGGGCAGGGACACATCCCACTAGACCAGATAGAACAAGACAGCCTGTTCCAATGCTTGACAGCCCTTTCAATGAGGACATTTTTCCTAATATCCAATCTAAACCTCTAAACCTCCTTGAGGCTGTTTCCTCATGTCCTATTGCTTGCTACCTGGGACAAGAGACCAACTCCCAGGTTGCTACAACCTCCTGGCAGGTAGTTGTAGAGAATGATAATGAGAAAGCTGAAATGGAAAATCATCTTTAAATTGAAAACTATAGTTGAGTCACTTTTTCCCAGAAATCACCACTATCTAGGACATGTAAGAATAGGTGTTATTATGGGATTAAATGGAAAAGGGACAATTAAAGGGAAAGGGACAATTCTAATCTACCAGGATGAATTAGAATTTTGCTTGAGGGGAACCCACAGCATGAAGTGATCAATAGTTGCATGTGCTGGAGACTTCTACAATGCTTTCTGTACTGATATTCCTTTGAGTAATAATTTTACAAATTGCTTCTCTGATGTTTTCTTTCATGACCTAAAATCAATCGATTTGGAAGACTACTGCTAGTTTTACTGTCTTTTTCAGTTCAGATTTTACTTTGATGATTTTTCAGTTAAATTGTGTCTCTTCTTTGAACAGAGATCTTAGACTTCTAGAAACTTCACTTTAATGAAACAGATGCAATTACCCTCTTTCCTGTCAAATTAAACTGCTCCTGCAAATAATATTGACTAAGCATTTAGATTAGGCTATTATTAAAAATAGAAACAAGACTATCCTTTCTCTCAAAGGTTTGTGACGGTGGGTATCTGTAATGTACTGAGTTTCTCTTTGTGACACATGCTTCCATGTTTCTGGTTCATACATATGATTAGGTGCAATTCACTCTCTAATTAGTAACTGAAATCAAAATAGTTGATGAATCAGAAACGAGGTAATAAGCCTCTGTGATAGAAGTGACTAAAGTAGGCTGTATGTATGTATCTGTAAAACAGACAGCATGTTTTCATCATGCTCGGTTAAAGAAAAGCTACTGTACTTTAAACCCATGAACCTTTTTTGCCAACAGGGTCAAGCATCTTATCTTAGTGGAGCCATGGGGTTTTCCAGAGAGGCCTGACAATGCTGAGCACGAAAGACCAATTCCAATCTGGATCAAAGCACTAGGAGCTATATTGAGTCCATTTAATCCGTTAGCTGGGCTAAGAATAGCAGGACCCTTTGGTGAGTTTTAGCTACTCTTAAATACCATTTCTATTTTGGTTAAGCATAAACATGGAGCAGACAACACATTATGATAAGTTTTTTTGCAAGTCTGTATCAGCCACGAAGGAAAGAGTTGGAGGAGAAACTGGGAGAGGATAAAGAAAGTTTGAACTCTTTAGGAAAGAAGGCAAACTCTTGCTATTAGAGGTACTAGTACAATAGTCTACAATAGTCTACAGCAAGCTACTCTATGTGATCTGTTCAGTTATGGTGAGTTGGATTATGCAGGTGTCTGTTGCGGAACCCTGACAGAGAGGTGTGAATGTGAAAGGGTTTTTTCTGGTTGCCTCTGGTCACAGTCCATTTCAGTTCTAATTTGCTCATCAAACTTCTAATTCCAGTTTAATGAGCAAATGGGATTTCCAAATTCCCTTAACATTAGAAGGCAGTCTGTCATAAATGCAAGAATTGGCCTGAGTTTAAAGAAGTTGAAACTGGGTTCTTTCCATTAGCCGTTTTCTTACTGCTCTAGGAAATCTTGTGGGCCTCATTGGTGTCCTGCATTATGGTGGCAATTCATATTTCCATTTCTTCAACAGCACTGATGGAATGGTAGATAAACTGTCTATACTCTAATACTAGGGCTAGGTAGTGCTGACCAAAAATACTGGTTTTAGTTAATCTGGGAAATGAAGAGTGTAATAAAATCTAGAAGTCATTATAGCTATTCCTTCTAGAGGAGAAAGAGATTATCTGTCTGTTACTCTCTGTGCTACTGAGTTATCTTCTGGAGAGTCTTGGAAAAATACATCCTTAAGATCCCTCACAAATATAATTAACTAACCTCTTCATCAGTTTTGGTATTCAGTCTGAAGATAAACTCGTGAGATTTCTAGGCATTGTTTACATTTAAACCACATCTGTTTCCTAAATCTATTTCTATAGAATATATATTTCAATATGCTGCATACACTCATTTGTTTGTTTCTTTTCAATAGTGTGACAAATTTCATTTTTCAGTCAAGCAACATGTTTTGTACAAACAGATTTTTTTTTTTTAAGTAAAATGCTAATTTGGTTAAGAAAACAACCTGGAAAATATTGAGTGTTATGCACTGTTTTAATGTGTTCTATCCAATAACAAGAACATGCATAAATCAATCCACATGGGAAAATTCAAAGCTGAAATTGTCTTCCTTAGCAAAAAGTGAAGTCAAACTGTGCTGCAGAAGCAGACTCTGTCCTGGCAAGGTGTCCCCACACCTAGTCTCACTTACAGGTTGCCATGAAGGGCAGTGCCTTTAAAAAGTTTTTCATCTGTTTCTCACTGCACTGGTAAAAAAGTTTTTCATCACTAAATTAAGTTCTTGACAGGTGAAACATAGTTCTTAGAGAAGGGTAGGTCTATACACTGTGCTGCAAGTAGCCATCAGACCTGACCTGATGAAGGCACTGAACCGATCCCCAGTTTCCTTCCACGTGCAGACATGTTTAAGCTGATGGGCAGACCTGGTTGTTTGAACTTCACTCTAAAGCCAATTGCTCTTATTCAAAGGTGTAAGTTCAAATGTGAGCAAGTTCATTGGATATCACCATAGTATCACATGGATATTTAATCAGTCCCATGGGCAAATACTTAAAACTGGAAGAGAGACAGAATCCAGATATTTTTTTCTTTGAGTGGTTTCCAGTAGTTGATTTGCATGTTTTCCTTCTTAACTGGAGCACTCACCCAGGAGTTTCACAGTTTGGTGGGGCTTTGGTGCTTAGGTTGGATTTCTGAATTCCATTACTAGAGCTGGATGCCTGAAAATTCCTCACAACAGACATGTCAGTGTGACCACGCCCTTTTTGTGGAAATCTGTGTCTTCAGTGTTGGAATTTCTTACAGTATTTTCATAGACACTGTGGAAAACATCAGCCAGACAATTCAGAATTTCTTTAATAAATATTACAACAATGACTTACAGTCTGATTTAATTCCAAAATTTTTTCCAAGTTGCCTTGAATCCTTGTTTCATTCTCCCCTGTAAATTCCCAGGGGAAAAATATTTTGGAATTGGACCCACAGACAAGGCACTTCTTACCAAAACAGAAAGTGAATTCTAAAATTTGGTAACACTTTGTGGCATGGCCTCTATGCTGACAGCTAGACAAGGCGCAAAATTAATTTCTTTTTTGCAAGAACTCTTATTCCAAGCCAGCTGTGTTCGCTT
Source organism: Ammospiza caudacuta (assembly GCF_027887145.1). Lineage (NCBI taxonomy): Eukaryota > Metazoa > Chordata > Aves > Passeriformes > Passerellidae > Ammospiza > Ammospiza caudacuta. Next base: position 42,802,076 of record NC_080593.1, on the reverse strand, counting down.
GTATTCAAAAAACCCAAACACACAGAAAAAGAAGTCCAGCAATTGTACTCTATGCAGGGAAAATAGAGCAAAGCCAATTGCCAGATTTTTACAAAATCTTCATTGCTTTGGGAGTTAAATCACTGTTTCATAAGGGAATTATTTTCTCTTGCACTGTATTCATTTTCTAAATCTGTTCAAAGCATGTGTAAGGGTGTGTTGCAATAATCTCCAGGTTACGAAAACATAGATCACTGTGACAAGGTCTGCATAAATAATACCAGGCCTTTGCCCAGGACTGGGTGGGAAGAAGTGACATCATCATAATTGCACAGATTAACAACAGCATGAAGTTGCTACTGTCTGTGAAAGGGGAAACATAACCACGAATAGTCACACTCAGTCAGCTCAGTGTCCACATGGAGACCAGTGATGAGTATGGTTCCTCACAGATCACTGTTGGGATCAGTTGTTATGCACCTTTGTCAGCAACACAAACAGTGGGATTGAGTGCATCCTCAGCAGCTCTGCTGATGGCACCAAGCTGTGTGGATAACAAGCTGTAGGGGAGAGATGCCAGCCAGAGGGCCCCTTGAGAGGTGGGCTCATGGCAACCTTGTGAAGTTCAACAAGGCGGTGTGAAAGCCTTGTGGCAATCCTGATCACCTCTGAACAGAGAATAGATGGAGAGCAGTCCTGAGGAGAAAGACCTGGGGTGTTGGTTAGTTGATGAGAAGTCCAAAATGATCCAGCAATGTGTACTTGCAGCCCAGAAAGCCAACTGCATCCTGGGCTGCATCAAAAGCAGCATTGAGGGAGGTGATTCTCCCCCTCTACTCTGCTCTCATGACACCCCATGTAGAATACTGCATCCAACTCTGGGGCTCCAGTATAAGAATGTTGGAGACATTCCCCTTGGAGATAGTCAAGAGGAGGGACATGAAGATAAGAAGGCTGGAGCACCTCTCCTATGAAGACAAGCTGAAAGAGTTGGGCTTCATAAGAGAAGGCTTTGGGGACACCTTGTGGGAGCCTTCCAGTACCTTCAGGAGGCCTACAAGAGGGCTGGAGAGCAACTTTTTAAAAGGGTCTGTAGTGATGAGACAGGGGTAATGATGGAAGAGTTTAGATCAGATATTAGGGATGACTAATACTCTTAAACTAAGATTAGCCTTGTGATGAGGCTCTTGTCCCAAAGATCCATCAGGTCAATGTAGAAGAGGCTTCTTCCTTAGAGAAGTTATTCAGAAAAGACTCTTAAGTTTAGAAGGCCTGAACTGGCCCCTGAAAAGGCCTACTTCTCTATTGGCTTGTTAGGAGAGCATAAGGACAAGGTTTTCAGCGTTAAGTCTCTTCATTTGTACCAGTAGTTGTGCCTTATGTTAAGATTTCTACACCTGTTTTTCATCATAGACTTCGGTTCTTTCAACTACGCTCTAGTTAGAGGAACTAGCTTCAGAAGCAGACTGTTCTGTAAGAGGAGAAGACAGACTTAAGGAAGAAAACACCCCAGCTTTTTCAACAGTGCCTTCTGGTCCTGAAAGGTGTAGTGCATTTAACCTACCCAGTGCTGCCAGAGCAAGGAGAATGTGTTGGTATCATGTGAGACTAAACTGGTGACAGAAAGGCACTGCTTAGCCCTTTTGCTGGTCCCAGTCTGTAGGTTTCCTCTCTTGCTGTAGTGACCCGACTCAAACATTCCCCATATATATTCAGTGGGGGGAGCAGCATAAAATTCTTTATAGTATTTAAATTTAATTCCTATTAAGTGTAATTCCATTGTGTTTCCCTAAGACATGCAAGTGGTAAAACCACATACACATTTAGAAGCCGTGAGTTTTAAGGGGATGTGTTCTCAGGGCTCTAATGAAAAGCATTAGGCAATCTGATAAAGCAGTTTATACACATTCCCACTCTAACAATGTTTCCCGTTTTAACAGGATTAAGCCTTGTTCAGCGTTTAAGACCAGACTTCAAGCGAAAATATTCATCAATGTTTGATGATAACACTGTGGCTGAATATATCTATCACTGCAATGTACAGTCACCCAGGTGAGTCTGAATTTCCCAGTGAATATTTTGAAGTCTGTTGTTCAATTACCAAGTGCCTGCTACTCCCTCCAATGGCCATGGCAGCAGTGTGCATGCTGGTTTGGTTTTATTTTTAATTGTGTCATTTATTATATTGAAGAAAAAGGTACCATTGCACTTTTTCTGAATTCCAGATACTGATAAATGTAAAACGTATCCTAATTCTATATTTATTCTCAATTTATGTTAATTCTGTGAGAGTTTGGGCATTTCACTTAAATAACTGTTGGAGAATTTTAATGTATAAAGAATTCCTTTAAAAACTGTAAAAATAAGGCATTTCATTCTTTGAAGTGCTACCACTCAGTCATGCAAAAACCTGGGCTCTTCCTGTTGAACATTATATGTAAACCTTGGAAACTTAGTGTTCTTAATTGTAAAACATCCCAGCCTCATGTACTCCGTCATACCAAAAGGCACAGATACTCCATTTTAGATGAAAAGCAGATCCAATGGCAATTTAAATTGGTTTTTACCCTTTTTGATGCCTTGAAGTGGTGAAACAGCTTTCAAGAACATGACGATTCCTTATGGATGGGCAAAAAGGCCAATGCTGCAACGGATTTCACAAATGGATCGAGACATTCCTATCACAGTGGTCTATGGAGCACGTTCATGTATAGATGGCAATTCTGGCAGCACTATCCAGTCTCTGAGACCAAATTCTTATGTGAAGACAATAGTAAGTTTGACTTCTAAAGCAGTTGTTTGTTTTTTGTGTGGATTTCTTTAAGTCATAACTATGTGGCCAGGTTGGATGGGGCCCTGAGCAGCCTGTCTGGAGGTGTCCCTGTCCATGGGGTCGGAACTAGATGAGCTTTAAGGTCCTTTACAACCCAAACTATTCTGTGACTCTCTTTTTTCATACCAGCTGTGGAAATGGTGTCACTTTTGATTTAGAGCCTGGGGTAATAAGTTCTGTTTTCTGTAACAGAGAGAGAGAAAATAAATGTTACATCAGAGAAAACCTAGACAAAAGTGTTGAGTCCCCAGGCTAAGAACAAAACTTGCTGTAACACTAGAAGCCTAGGTGATTCTTTATTTTGTTCTACAACATGCTAATAGAAGTAAGTATTGTGGTCACTGTGTATCAAACCACACCAGCCCTACTATTTCCATGTATATATCAGATAGTGGGGAGGCTCTCATAAACTCTCTTCATCTGTCTGTATAATATATTTGTTCCTCTGATGAGAGAGCAGTTTGTACCTGCTGCTTAGGATCTTGTGAGCATCTTTCTTTAAGTCATTAAAAAAATAGTTAGTGTTGTCTTACTACCTAAGATGTTTTTGTTTAGAGGTATGATATTGTCATTTAAAATGTGCATAATTACAGCTTGATGTGAATGTGCACACTGCATTTTTTGTTGTTGATTTCTATAAAAACTAATTCAAAAGTATTCTTCACACATTTTCACATCAGTCAGCTGTGATAATTGAATATGCATACATGTTGAAATGCTGTGAGGTGATAAAATGTTTGAGCACACCAGCTGTGGTGTTACTGATGTCTGGAACTATCTGGACAGAAGTGTACAGTATGTAAGGTTTATTGTATACTATAACAAGTCACCCAGATAAAATTTTATAACTTGATACAGCTGGATTTAGAGCTGTAAACTCAGAGAAAAGACATTGTTATCCAGCTGTTTTAAGTGTGTTAAAGAGCACAGATACATTTCATAAATGTTGACGTCCAGACTGAAATTGTCACTTAACTGCTGAACCAGAGAGAGGGAGCTGTAACAGAAAGTCAGTGTTAAAATTTGTACAACATATTGCTGGGATAAGCTTATACCATTCAGGGAGATTTTTTCCACTCTGGTCAGGGACTTTTAGAAGGAACTGTAGAAAATGATATTATATTCCAGGCTAAAATTTTGCCAAGCCACATACAGATTCTAAAAGGTAAATTGGAGTGGTAAAATTGCAGGCATACTCAAAAACCCATAGGAGGGCAAGGGCTTTAATGAGATGGAGATGTGGACTTGGCAGTGCCATGCTTGGTAAAATGTACAGAAATTCTGTGGTTTTGTTACATGCATTTATTCCTAAATAATTTTTACTTTGAGTTTCTGGGAGTTTTTAGCGCAATAACATAGCTATACTTGTAGGACATTTGGTTAGAGACTTGAGAGGGTGTTTTAAGGAGGGGAGGGGAAAATTTTTTTTTTTTTTAAAGGTTAGTTCTGGACTGACTGTAAAATAGAGAGCAGGTCAGGTACCTTTGCTGTACACTGTGGTGACAATTTACTTCATAGCATTTTTACAGAAAATAACAAATTCTAGAAGTAGGCTATTTGAGTGGAGAGTGAAGGGACTTAAGATACATCAGAAATTTGATATGCAAGGCTACTAAATTTGTTGTGCAGTGACTTGTTCATGTCTCCATGGTGGGTTGTTTTTTTTTCAACAAGGTGAGCAGTTGAAAAAGCAGTGGTTTTACTTTCTTTTCCTGTGTAGGAAAGTTTCTTTACAAGGAAAGAATATTTTGGTATTCCTTATGTTTAGAGCATCATGTAGCTAGAGCATAGTTGCATGATGCCAACTCTTGGGTAGTGTGTAAAAGCTGGGTTCTTCACCTATCCCAGTATTTATTTTTTTATTACATATTGCTGATACTGACGTGCTTCTTCACCTTTATCGTCCAGGCTATCCTCGGTGCGGGTCATTACGTGTACGCTGATCAACCTGAGGACTTCAACGAGAAAGTGAAAGACATCTGTGACTCTGTGGACTGAGTGTCCTCTGTTCTTTAGGAAGTCATACCATAGATAGCATTTAATGGCAATACTCTCTAGGAAATCACTAAAGAATGCAGAGCTAATGGAACAGGCTCTGCTTGCACACTGTTTCTTCTAAGAAGCCATTTGCACATTTAAACCACTGAGTGCCTATTTTTGGGGGGAATGAAGAGATTTGAAGCTAACTTTGTACAGCTTTTTTTTTTTTTAATTGTCCTGTCAGATAAAAAATTACATGTAACTTTTGAAACTGGAATTGTCTTCAAAATTTAATTGAACTTTGCACATGTTGAACTCTAAAAATGCTGAATTCTCCAACATGGAGAACTGTATCAATAGAGATACAATGTACCAAATGCAATTTGGTTTCTTTATGAATGCTCGTACTTTTTAGTTGATGTTTCATACCAAGAATATGAAACTGCATATGTATTTTATTTTTGGAACCCAGAACTCCATATACAATATTTTAAGAGGGTTTGTTTTTTAATTGAAGTGGTAACAGCTTATGAAACTGATTTTGGGAAAGGGATGGGGCCAAAATAATGAGCAATGTCTGTCACTGAAATATGTTTGTTAGTTTATAAGAATTTGAGGCTCAATATTGGGAAATCCATCTTCTGTTGGATTTTATTTCCATTTATCTCAAGGCATCCTTTTCCATCTGTGCAACTTTTACGGAAGACTCAGTTTATAAGAGTCGATGATGTCACCAGCACTCATGCTTCCATAAATATTTTGATGTGCAGATTTCTGTGATTTAAAATAGAAAAGATGGCTTGTTAGTTACTACACCTTTTTTTAACACTTTACTGCACGATTTGTTACTAGTCTAAATCTAACAGTTGTGGGTAAGCTGATAAGATTTTGATTAGGGCTAGGAGATATCCACCTGGATAGTGAGCCTATTTCCCATTTTCTTTCAGTAGAAAGCCTAGTCCATATTTTAGTGAATTTGAGCTGAAGGAGAGGCAGAATATTGATGTTCTCTAATTGGGAACTACAACAGCTTAATGTATTTTATTTAACATTCAGCCTCCTTATAGGAAGGATTATTATTGGAATGAACAATACCACTGTAATGAATTATAATTACATGTTTTGGAGATTGTTTATATATTTTAATTGAGTATTTCAATATGAGAGATAGTCCAGTCTCTGCTACTTTTTGAATTATAGTTCGATGTTAGTACTTCACATGCCTAGTAAATTATATTAAGAAAAATACTTTGTCACTTTAAAGCCAAATAATGTGGTGGTTTGTTTTTTAACAAGTTTACATAAAACTATTGATCTGTTTTTGAATATTCAATTGACTACTGAAGAGTTCTTGATACTTTTATACAAAGAGAATTTGAATTAATGATAGCACCATCTTAAAGCTTGAATTATGTGCAATTTTTTATCAAATTAAGGAATCATTGCACATATTTATGATGTGGAAGGCAAAGATACCTAAATATTCAGGAGATAATGTAATTATGTTCCCCAGCAGAACATAGTCTCTCTTACTGAAGGAGATATTTATCTATACGGTGCTATGTAAACATAAAACAGTTGTTGTGACTACCTTGACTGGTAGCACTTCATATCTAGCAAGATAAATATTTTAATTAAAAATAAGTATTGAATTAAATTACTTTTTCAATTAGCAGATGCCAGAACTGTAAAACCAAAATTTTGAGTTATTTGCTAAAATCTTGAAAATAAAAAATCAGAATTATCAATTATCAATTCCATTTTTTAATATAAGCTATAAATTATCAGTCATGCCACCATTTAGGTGGATGCCTTCAGCATGTTGGTTATTTTTCACCCTTTTCAGTGTCTTATTTTTTATTTATCAACTTAAACAGCTGTTTTAGTTGTGCATAAAAACCTAAATAAAATAAATTTTGAGTCTTCTCCAAATAATAAAAGGTGAAACAAATTATTGGAATTTTCAGATAGCACTTACTGATGGGAATTGTAGATTCCGCATCAAAAGTTGGAAGTAGGGATAAAAATTGCACACTGGATGTGAATATTGTTTTAAATATACCTTGCTTTTTCAGCTTATTGTACTAATAAGACTTATTGCTTATGTTTTGCACAACAAAAAAAAATTCTTTAATGTTATATTTTATTAATGTTATGACATTATATTGCTTTTTTAAAAAATTATGTGCAATTAAGCCCTGGAAATCAAGAGTTATTAGTAAGTTGAGGTAAATTATCCAAAATACATTAAAAATACATTAATGCTTATTTTCAAATGTCTCAATGTTCTTAGGTTTCCTTGTATTTAACTGAAGTTAGTGAGTGTTTGTCAACAAGCAGCTGCAAGCTGAGAATGTTGTTTGTATGTATAAGGAAAAGGATTCTGTGTTATCTTCCAGGAAGTATTAGATGCTACTGTGAAGGTCAAGATGGAATTCGGAATGTCCTACTGTGTGCAACATAATCTGCTCAAATTACTTTAATAAATGTCATAGGAGGTGCTGAACAGAAAATGAACGGCTGAAAAGACTTGGGAGCTAGACCTTTTGTGGGCAATTACTGTTCAGAAATAATCTCAGTTTCTTCAGGAGTTCTGTTTCAGTGCAGTGACCAGTTGCTTAAATGTACTGTGGTGAGCACTGAATGCTGATGATGCTGTTTTTGTTACAGCACTGTAAAAAAGACAAGAATAACAGGCATAGAGGCACCCAGTAGTCTATCCCATTCTAACATCAAAGTGAAGACAGCTGTGTACCAGAGGCTAGAGCATAACAAAAAGAATCCAAAATATTAATAAAAATCCAAGATAAACTGCCTAAATCTCCAGGACACACTCTTCCTGAGGTTGTTGAGATAAAATTTATTTAAAGTAACTTAGTAATATTTTGTTTGACATGGCTGAGTTCATCTTGTTACTTATTGAACCCTGCCAGATTAGATTTTAGTTCTGAAAAACTGATTTTCAGAGAACTTGTTGATAAGACTCTATAATAAAATGTTTGCAACCATCACAAGGAAGTCCCTGTTTGTATCTGATTGTGAAATGGAAATGGAAAATGTGAATTCTTATGTGTTGATCTTGGAAAAATGGGTCCAAGGAAGAGAAATGTCATCATGTGGTTTCCCTTGGATTAAACTGATGCTGGCCTTTCTTTTTTAAAAGTTAGCTTTTTAAGGTTGCTGCAACTGTTTGTGCTGAATTGGTGTGCCTGTCTCTGCCTGAAATGCTTTCTGTGGTCATTGTGGTTCCTCAAATTCCCAGCCCTTCCAGATCACAGTTACTCAGCTTTTGCAGTGGGATGAAAACAAGACTAAATGCAATAAAAACATCTGGAATTAACCTATGGGCAGACATTTTCAGGAATGCCTGTTTTGTTAGCCTTCATTAAAACATGAGCCTGCAGAATATTAAGGCTCACAGTGAAGTGCTTTTGGGCTCCTTGGCATATCTGTAATTTTGTTGGGTTCTTTTGGCCATTTGACCATCAACCCATCCTGCAGTCTTTGAGCATGGCAGCACAGCCATGAGGCCTTCATCAAGGGATTATGTTTTGTAGGAAGTATAAGGGAAGCTTGTGAAAGGATGAGGCACTACAGGAGCTGAAGAGAGACACATTTTAGGGGGACTGGTAAGATCAGAACAGGACACAGGTGTGTGCAGAAACTGCCTTCTGGTGTTAGTGGCAGCAGGTGGAAATGGATGGAGCTTTCAGGTTTGCAGGCAGATGATGGGCAGAGGGCAGACCAGTGTGGAGAACAGAGGCACGTGGCTGGAATGACAGCCTACAGCATAAGGAACAGTAAGAGCTAGAAAAAAATGAGGCAGCTGGAAACAGCAAAATTCAGCTGAAGAGCTTTGTGGTGGGAACATTCAAGAGCCAGTCATCAGCTCTGGAGGAGGATGAGAAAAATGGTGAAGGAAAGGTTTGGGGTGTCTGGTGTGCATGTAACAGAGCTTACCAAGGTAAGGAGGACACCTGCAGTGCCAGCTGGAGGGAAGTCTGGTTGGAAAGCCTGGATCTACACTATATGGATGTTTTGGTGTCCCTCCTTTGACTAAAGCTCGTCCTTGGAAGGCAAGTGCTTTTTCCCAAGCTGGACACCATTCCCTCAGACTGGTACTTGGACAGGAACCTTAAAAGAATTACCTCTCATGAGAAGCTGACTTCCACAAATCAGAAGTGAGCTGATGGCAAAGCATGTGATGAGGGGGTCACTGGACTGCGTTAGGTAAGACGAAAAATCAAGATGTACAACAATGCTTGTCACTAAAGATCATAAATTCATCTTTTACAAGAGGAGTGGCTGTGTTCCAGTTTGCCTCGTTGCTTTTGATCGCAGGGGTATCCTACATTAAGGTTTGAATATGGGTAGTAGAATGTAGAAGGATAAAATATGGAAATATTTGCCACATATACTTTAAAAATAAGAAGCGCAAGTAGCAGGAATGTACTGAAGACATTTTTAGATATGTACATAATTTGCATTAGTAATTAGCAGCAAGATGAAAGTGGTGACAACAGTACAAGTTAGGTGTTTGCTTGCATTTTATGCCTCACTTGCAGAGGAGAGCTCACAAACTGAAACTGTTAGTTTTGGGAAGGGGCAGGGCTGTAAAATGGAGTGTGACCCCAAATGCATGCTAAGGAGTAGATGTGCTTTGAAAATGAACTACTGCAAAGGCAGGATCTCCATACATTTACAGGTCTATTTCTGCACTCTCGAATTCACCTACTTGATGTGTAAATGACTGGAGCTGTGAATGGAGCGAGGTGCGGCTGTCACTTCCTTTGTAGTGTTGTGATAGTTAAATGCTTGCCTGATACCCACCTGCCTTTCTGCTTTGACTTTTTTTAAGGATTCTCACACTCACTCAGAGCTCAAACCTAAAATGGAGGCTAAAGAGCTCAATCCATGCAAATCCCCCAGCTAGAGACCCCCTCTGAAAAGGAGATTATTACTCATGTCTACCCAAGGTTTGTGTTCTTCTTGGTGGCTGCCAGGAGTGAGATTGCTTGTCCTGCTGGACACTGAGCCCCTGTATTCAGTCATGTGCCATGGCCAGTTCTGCCTCATGAGTAACCCAGTAGATGCTTTGGTGAGTACAGAGTTGAGGAAAATAACCTGCAAGCACAGTGGAAGGATGACTGGTATTGGGGTTGTGCATGGGGGAAGAAGGACCAGCACATGATGATTCCTGAGAGTGGTGGGATGGTGAGCCCCATCCAGCACTTGACCCTGGTTTGTTTCCCAGCTGGCAGGGCCTGAGCACCCTGCTGCTGTCAGATTTGCTTGCTGCACACCCCCAGCTCACAATTTATTTCCCCATGTCCAGCTCCCTGAGCTGCAGGATGAAGCCTTTGAGCCCCTTAAACACCTCTGTCCAGGCATTCCACCAGCAGTGAGCCTGCTCACAGCTGAAGCCACCATGGCTGTTTCTGCAAAGGAACTTGGCAGAGCAGCAGTGGATGCAGGTAAGGCACAGAGGAAAGTGAGAAGCCAGCTGGCTCATCCCCTGGCACCTACTCTTTCCGAGCTTGCAGCCCCTCCCTGTGCTCAGCAAGAGGCCTGGCCACGCAGGAGGTTCCCAGTCAGGAGCGCATCTCCTGGCCAAAAGTTGTAGAATCACAGATTGGGTTGGGTTGTAATCTAAGATTTCCTGAACCCTGAAAGCTGCATCCAGCCTGAATTACCTTCATGGAGATTTCCCATGCCTCAGTCCCTGTGCCAATGGATAACTCTTCTGCACAGGCAGGACTGGGCTGCACTGGGGGTTTGTGCATTTCCCTGAACAGCTTCTAGGCTATGTGATGCCTGCCATGGTTCCTGACAGCAAAGCCTGCCTGAGTACATTAGTTAGGGCCATGCTTTGTTCACACAAAACAAAAATTCAGGTGTGTCACAGGGGCAGGTGTCATCAAAATGATGCATAAACTGTTTTGGAGGTTTTTTGAATACAGGCAGATTTCAGCAGCAGTTTGGGGCACAGCAGCTGCTAAGCACACAGTAGTGTTTGCCTGTTGTAGAATGGCTATAGATTTGTTTTATGAGGGTTCTAAAAATACTTTTTGCTAAAATGCTGGAGGGTTAGTGAGAAAATGAATGCATTTATTTTTATCCCAGCAATATCTGGAAACAGATGAAAATCCAGCCAGGTGAGTGAATCCAACCTCTCATCAAGTCACATCATTAATTGAGAGGTAAATTATTACAACATTATTTCCCCCAGCTCCTTCGGTACAAGCCAGCTCCCAGCTGGGGCTGTGCATCCCTACCACCCCAGTATCTCCCTGTTGGCCTCGTGGAGCAGGGATGGCAGGAGCAGGGAGGGAGGGGGACACTGTCCCCTGCTTTCCCCCATCGGCTGGAAGCTGCGGCTCTCTTCTCCTTTGCTCCATCAGTTCTCCGCAGACCCCACTAGAGGGGACACGGCGCTCCCGAACCGCCCCGGCAATTCCTGCGGGCTCCGGCTTCTGCACGGCGCTGCTTTTACAGAAAGAGCTGCGCTGCAATTTCTCCTTCCACGCTTGATGGATGGATACCTAAAGGCATGGGGCAGGGCTGAAATAGGCATTCCAGCCATTTGATTCACGCCTGTTATATGGGAAAGGGCAGGTTGTGGAAGGGTGAGTGTAGTGCCATTGCATTAATGCAGATCCCTGCAGTACCGCATCTTTGTTTTATTTATTCTAATGCCTTTTCACAAGGCAGAAATTAAATCCACAAAGAAAGGCTAGACGTTGGAAAGAGGAGGGGGAGCACAAATGAACCTCCTCTATTATTACAGACGAGCCCCAGAATGAGAATAAATGGTGATAAGAGGAAAAAATAGCTGCGACAGAATTATTAAATAAGGGGCAACTTTTAAAGTGGCTCCAGTCTGGCTTCTAATTTTGTTCCTATAATTTGATTGTGGATTTAAATGGGACTGCTTAGACATTAGATACTTCATCTGCAAGCAGCAGCAGGTGAGCAGTGCAGGGGTATGTGCCAGGCTCCCCTGGGTGCTCCCTGCCCGCCTGCAGAGAGGGATGGAGGGCAGGGGACAAGCTGCCTCCTGCCTCCTGCCAGCCATTCCACCACAGGCAGGTGTGGGGGCCCCAGAAACGGGCTGAGGAATGGGACATGGGGCACGGACCCTACAGGAACCCCCCGTCTGTGCCAGCCTCGCCTCTCGCTCCGGGGGTTGCAGCAGCACCTGGCTGGCCGTGCCCTGGGAAAGCCTTCAGTGAAAAACAGCGCAGGTACGGCTGCAGAGGGCTGCCAGGGGCTGGCACCAGCACAAGGGCACTGCCAGCCTCCATTGCAGCCTGCCGCCACTGCATGTCACTGTTAGGACAGAGCCACCCGGACTGAGGTCTGTGCAGCTCTGGTGGGGACAGACCCTGCTATCCCCTGGTGGCACTGCCCAGGGGAGATGGGCTGTGGGAATCCAGCACACAGGGCCTGGGGGAAAGCAATCAGAAAACTGAGTGTGCCCTGCAAAAATGGGTTGTCACTGAAGTGACAGAAATGAGTAGTCTGAATTACATTTTGTTAAAAGAGTGGGGCTTTTTTCTGGGACAGGCACCAAAGTAGAACCTGGTGTGGATAACTGGGGACAGGGGAGTAGGAAGCGCCTTTCCTCACTGGGTCGTTCCCAGTCAGCCCAGTTCCTCACTGGGGCAACTGAGGCTGCACCAGCTCCTGCTGAGGGGAAGGGATGGTTCACCAGACCTTAATGGTAGGATGGTCCCCCATGGACCATGTGGGAGCTGGGGCAAGGTGAGATTCCTTCCGTCAGCTCCCCCACTCAGGATGGGGATCAGCCCATAGCAGGGAGCAGGATTTGGCCCTATTACAGCAGGATCATGGGCTGACTGGGATGCCAAGGGGTGCTGGGGCAAACCTGTGAGGCTGAAATTCACCCCATGGCTTAGAGGATTTATGGCCACAGCTGTGGCAGAGCCCCTATGGGCACTGTGCTACTGGGCACCTGCCTTCCCTGCCTGGGTGCTGATGATACAAGAAGAGGTGACACCTTGGCCCATGCCATCCCCCTTGTCTGCGCTCCTTTTTGCAATTGGAGGTGGGATTAAGGTGACAGACTGCATGAGGGATGATCATGTGTCTGCCTCAGAAGCACCTGCTACAGAAACAGGCCATGATTCACAGTTCAAGGGGAAAACTGTGCCAGGCCTCAGTCACCAGGGGATATGGCTGTAAGTAAAGCAGAGGCTCTTGCCCTTTGTGGCCCTCAGCCCCATGTGCTTCTGGACATCTAACAACACTCTCTGGAAGCAGAGATATATGCTGAGAGGAGAAGGAAAAACACCTGCAGCAACATGACCTCTTTGTTTGATGGGAGATACAGAAGGAGAGGTGACATTGCTGCAGCCAGGAGTGCACTTATGACACGGGCTCATGGTGGGCTGCAGTGTCACCATATGCAAAGCCATGTTTGATCCATCCAATGCCTATATTCATCACTATGTGTGCTAGCTGCTGCTAGACAAAAGCATTGTCGTGTCCCATTTGAGGAGATCACCTGGGAGATGTCCATGGCATCCTATTACTCTTGGGACCAACCATCTCAGCACTTGTCATATCATCTCCCTGTCCTGCTGCAATCTGCCCTCCATGGTCTGTTACCACTGAACCCAAGTGCCTGGCCCAGGCCCTGTGGCCAGGTCACATCTCTCTGTTGCTCCTGAGGGACTCAGTGTTGGGACAGGAACAATTTAGCAGCCCAGCACTTCCTGCAATACTGAATTTCTTAAAGCACCTTTCAGATGAAACCCTCTAAAATGCTCAGCTGCTTGGCAGATCCCCCCAGCACACTTGCTCACGCTGTTTGTCTCAACAGGATATTAAAAAGAAGAGGTTATAAAAGCAAGGCGTGATACGAGGCGAGGCTTAGCTCGCAGCAGCAACATTTATATCCTCTCTGCAGCTCATGTTCAGCAAGCAGGAAACATCTGCAGCCCTCACTGCCCCCTCCTCATGTCCTCATGGGCTGCCACACTCCCCTGGGACTCTGGTGCTGTGATGGCAGTCGAGTACACAGGTCCCACTGGGCTGCTTTCTCATGGGGGAGCAGGAAGCCTGTTCCAGCCCTGCCTGGGGCAGCCAGCCCTGCCTGGGGCAGCCAACCCTGCCTGCGTTGTGTTGGCTGCCTCTGATCCTTCCTGCAGCATGGACTGTAGTCCTGTGCTGTGGGTGGCTTCTCCTTGGCACAGACACTTAAACATTGCTGCTTATCTTCAACCTCCTCTGTTTCTGCTCTTGGCTGGATTTCCTGGTAGCACCCTGGTCCTGGTGGCACCCTGGTCCTGGTGACACCCTGGTCCTGGCTCACCATGCTGGGGGCTGTCCGTGATCTCCAGATCCAACCCTGCTATGCCAAATCCCCACCACTGGCCAAGCTGTGTTTACTCAGTTTCCCAAAACTGCTGAAGAAAACTCCCCTTTGCTATTTGATTCCCACCAGCTCCACATCTGGTTATTGATCGTTCAGGGCAAATGGTGTTTCCCACGACATTATCAGGGAAAGAAAGAAAGATCAGGCATCACATCCTGCTGGGCCCCAGGTACTGGAGGTGCCCCAGCCAGGACAGGGTGCAGAGGGTGAAGCAGTGAGCAGGCACACAGGGCTATCCACTGTGACATGAAACGGCATCTCTCAATTTTAATATCAAAATAGCTGGCCACATTTTCTCAATGCGTGCAGAGATATCTTCCTGTCCAGCTCCACATCACAGTGATCCGGAACACATGCAAGAGAGATTTCTCTCTGTCATGGCTGCCCACTCTCATAATTGTTTATTCCTTTTTGCCCCTAGCCCCCCAGTCATTGTTCTCCTTCTTCCTCCCTTCCGGTTTTACAGTCACTGGATAGACAGGCTCACAGGCTATTTTTAGGTTTCTAAATTACTTTTCAGATCTATTCTAAATTTGTCTCCCAATAATCTAAAATCTTGACATCTCAGGAGTGAAAACTAAATCTGAAAAAGGGGGGAAAGTTTAAGGTCTTTCTTACTGGGCTGGACCCCTTTGCTGTGGCAGTCTCTTGGTTTTCCTTCTCCTCATCTCTCACCGGTCCCACAACATGCACCCTGACCATCCTGATGGGCAAAGGGTGATTATTCCCACACAAGCAGCATCCAGGACCAGGGATGCCCAGGGGAATGGGGAAGAGAGGAGCCCATGGACAGAGGGGGATGAAGGCAGCATCCCAGGGTCCCACTTCACCTGGGTGCAAAGCAGGGAGCCAGTGCTTAGCTGGGTTTGCAGCTGCACTGCATTGAACTCCAATGGTTTTTGTACCTGCAGAGCCTCCTGTGGGGGTTGGGGGGGTGGGGGGGAGAAATAATGTTTTTGAAAATTAACCAGGAAAGCAGGTATTCTTGGAAAAGGTGATGCTGCAAGCCCAAGGCGAAGCTAGGAAAAGGAGGCAGGAGTCCTGCTGAGCGGTTGCTGCGGGTTGCTCTTATGCAGAGCTACAAAATAGGAAAACTTTAAATTATTCCTTCGGGGCTGGGCACCCTTTGAGCCGCTGCCAGCTCCTCCCTGCAGTGCCTAAAGGATAAAGCTTTTGTCCTCACTTCTCAATGTTCCACGCCCTGCAAACAGCAGACCCCCAAACCCTCAATAATCGCAAACCACGCACAAAGGATTTTATCTCGTGGCCTCGGATGGATGAAACCTCTGGCTGTCGGGACAAGGCTGCGCTGCCGACACCCCGAGCCAAGAAGCTGTGAGGGCTAAATGCTCTTAAAAATAAACTATTTCCTCCTCCGTCGTTCCTGACAGCCAGTGCCTAGGCAAACCAGCAGGATGATGAGCCGGGCTGGGGGGAAGGGGAGGGAAGGAGAAAAGGAGGGAAGGAGTTAACCTTCTTCCCATGGTAAAGCACTGAGGCTGCTTGCCAGTTTTCGGAAAAGCTGCAAGTCATTCTGCCAGGACGAGGAGGAGGTTCTGAAGTCTCTGGGATGTTCTCAGGAAAGTGCCGCAGTACGAGCCCAGCTGAGCTGGCATCACAGGCGGGGAGGGGACCTACCCGAGACGGGAAGTGCGGAAAGAAACCCCAAGCAGGAACATCCTGGCAGGATGCAAAAATGCTGGTGTCTTCAGGTTTCCTTCCTAACCTTCCCCTCTCCTTTGGCCCTCATCCTTCACGTGTCCCAATCCCGGTGTTCCAGACACCTCCACGCAAAGTGATTTGGGGAGTGAGGTGGTGCTGCAAGCCCAAGGCAGGAGTGGGAGCAGCCACTGCAACCCCGGTTCCCTGGATCACTGGAAAATAATAGATACCTGCAGATTGGAGCAGAGTTCTGCCAGGGCTTCTCTGAGCACTGCCTGCCTGTCCTGAAGGGAATAGCTGTGCCTGCCTCCTCCTCTTCCCTCCTAGCCCCAAAGATCCCCCTAGCCCTTAAGATCCCCCAGGTATTCCTGCACTAGTTTCTGAGAGAAATGTGCTGGAGTTGATGGAATATAAGGGGGCATCTTGCTATCAATACCCACTTCCTGGGAGGAAAAAATGTTTTCTGGAAAAAATAGCAGTCCACAGTGCATTATATTTGGAGAGAAAATAAGTCACCTACCAAGGTAAAATGTCATCAGCAAAATACAGAGGGTCCCGTCAGGCACATCTCAGTGGTGTCTCAGCACAGTGGCTGCACCGAGCATGTGGTGAATGCCCAGAAAGGTGAAGATAGATTAGGCAGAAGAAAATAGAACCCCCCTGAGTGATGCCACTTTGGAGCCCAAATTAGCAGATTTGGGAAGCAGAGGCGGCAGGATGGAGCAGCAATGAAAGGCCACTGAACTGCAGAGTTCCTCTTTTGGGGAAAAAATATCCCCCTCACAGATGGATCCCACCTTGATTTTGTTGCTTGGCAGCGTAAAACCCATTCGACTAAAGACATGTAAAACCACCAGTGTCATTTTCTGGCTTATATTTTTATGTTTAGAGCATATTACATCCAGCACAACCCAGTCTTTTGAGGGAAGCTTTGGTCAATTAAGATTAGCTGTCATTCTGCATTTATCACCATCACTTATGAATTCTTCTCATTGCCAAGAGGCAGAAGGAGAAGATGGTGCACAAAATAAATAAATAATTGAGGGAGAAGCTCATCAGGTCCTGATTTCTATCCCCCTGCCATCTCTGGCAAAGCTGTGTTCTATGAGTCAGCTCAGGCGGGCTCTGGAAAACCATCACTGTTTCAGCGCTGCTATTAACCAGCACACAGATTGTCCTGATGGCTCTTGGGGTGAGTCAGGGGGGCATCAGCGAGGGCTGCATGCCAGCTGGGGTGCCACTGCCCCAAACCCACAGAGGTCCCAAAGGCACTGAGCCTGTCCTGCACTGGGCATTGCTGGAGGCAGGGGGTTGGACTCAAGGGACTGCCAGGCTGACCTGGCATGGGGGTTTCTACCTGTGGCTGCTCACAGTGGGACTGAAGCATATGCCTCGTGCTCCAGATGGGTGGGAAGGTGGTTGGGATGTTGGCACAGCACCCTCATTGCACAGCTTCAGCCTGGCACACGGAGAGTGGAACCTCAAGACACTCAGAGTACAGGGATGGGTGTGGCCCTCCTCAGCCCCAGACTGTATAGGGGCTGCACCAAAAGAGGGCCAAATTGAGACAAAACATGGGAAATATTTCAGATATATGTACCTAAATGGGCAGTCCTAAAGGCCCTGTGCTCATGGGAGTGAGTAAAAACCTTCTTTGTCTACTTACACCTTTAGTCCCTGTCTTGCTTGTGCAATTGCATAATAAATGGTATGACCTTGAGAGAGAAAAACTAGCAGCTCCAGGATGCTGGTTCAGATGATGAGAGCTTGTGTAACACTGTATTTCTGGCAGGCTGTCACTCCAAAAATGTATGTCCCTAATCAAAGGTAGATCTAAAATAAAAAAAAAAACTTTTCCCCTCTGCTACCACAACACTATTTTCAAGGCACAAGTTGTTAGCAGCACATTGTTGGCTGAGGGGTTAAATCCTCATGTCTTTTACATTGTGTGATGTGCACCTATCATTTCTGCATAGATCTAGAGTGAAGATGGAATAGCTCATTACTCATCAGTGACAAACAAAAAGTACCATGAATCAAACTAATGGTTATGGGGGGAAAAAGGAAGATGATTGGCTTCCTATTGTTCAATGTCTTTCTTATCTTTCAGGAGCACCAAGGAGCAAACAAGCCCCTGGCTTGTGCAGAGCACCTTCCCCCAGTGAGAGGAAGTAACCCAGGCTCTAAACCATAAGTCCTCTGCCCAGTTAATAATTAGAGAATCTGCTGAAAGCAAAAGAAAACATACATTGATCAATATGGTACCTAGAGGGAAGATTAGGGACAGGTTATGGCTCTTGGACAATGGGTCTTGCAAAGCTCACAGAGGCGGTGCTGGTCAGAGTGAGGATGCAAAGATTCATTATCAGCCCATCTTATCTGGTAAGGCCTTACATGGTCTGGGCAAAGGGCAAGGCTCCTCACTGCCTGTTTGCAAAGTGCTGCTGCAGCCCACCTCACTACAGCCTCCTCAAAGAACAAGTAAAATACGGTCAAAAAGGCAAAAGGAGCCCAGCCTGGAGGCCACAGGCCAAAGATCACTTGGTACCCTGCACCTGGGCTGGGGCAAACTCTGCTGCCAACACAGGCTTGGGTGTGAACAAAGATAGGGATGAGGAGAACTTGATGGTCCTGGTGGATGAAAAGCTGGATGACCCGACAACACGTGCTCAAGAGCCCAGAATACCAACTGCATCTTGGGCTGCACCAAAAGCAGCATGATCAGCAGTCTGAGGAGGTGATTCTGCCCCTTTACTCCTTTACTCTGGAGACACTCCACCTGGAGTGCTGTATCCCACTCTGGGGTCCTCAGCTCAGGAAGGACATGAACCTGCTGGGGTGAGTCCAGAGGAGGCCAGGAAGGTGATGGTCTGGAGCACCTCTCCTATGGAGAGAGCTGGGATTGTTCAGCCTGAGGAAGAGAAGGCTCTGGGGACATCTTCCAGCCTTATAGTACCTAAAAGGAGCTTACAAGAGAGCTGGATAGGGACTTTTTATAAGGGGCTGTAGTGATAGGACAAGGTGGAATGGCTTTTAACTAGAAGAGGGTTGATTTACATAAGATATGAAGAAGAAGTTTTCACAGGAAGGGTGGTAAAATGCTGGAACAGGTTAGCCAGAGAGGTTGTGGATGCCCCACCTCTGGAAGATTGAAGATCAGGCTGGAATGGACTCTGAGCAACATGAACCAGTTGAAGATGTTCCAGCTTATTGCAGGGACCTTGGATTAGATGATCTCTTATAGTCCTGTCCAACCCAAACCATTCTATGATTGCTATGGTTCTATTACAGCCCTGCACATCCTTTTTCTTTGGGAGTGAGGGTTCCATAGATCTCATCCAAAAGGATGTGAAGGCAGTGGGACAACTCCCACGAGGTCACATCCCTCCCTTGTATCTGTTCCTGGACACTAATCAGTGTTTTATCAGATCATCTTCAAATCCATATGTGGTCACCACATTGTTTCTCACCTCTCTTAATTTTGAGGCACACTCCTCACAAGGGTGGCCACAGCCTCCATCTCCCCACAGCCACATTCACGGCAAAATCTTCATTTTCCCCTGCTGCATTATCTTTCCATGTCCTTAACTCCCAACGCTGGTCCAGCACTGAAGTCTTTCAAGCAGCTGGTGACAGACAGCACAAAGTAAACTTGGAATTCGACTGACTCTTTTCTGAATCCATTTTTGCAGTATCACCTCTTTGGGGTCACAAGGGACCTTCAGTTGCATAGGGAAGGACTGTCCTCCTCTCTTTGAATTCCTGTAATTTCTGATGAGAGACTCCCACACCCTTTCCCCGAATAAGGAGTTTCCATGAGGTATGGCTCAAGAAAGGAAAACTTTCCCCTTGTAGCGGATGGTTATAAATATATTATCACGATGATTGCCTTGGACTGTGTGGACTAGGATGACTCCTAATTGTAATATCCTTTGTGGAAGCTGTGAAAATTCAGTCCATTTGAACCCCATGTGCTGCCTGGGGCCCCTTCCTGCTCTATGACCTACAAAACACAGGTTCCTCCTCTGCTGAGCCACTGAGGGCACCATGGGGCAGCCGATGCTCAGAAGTCTGCTGCAAGACCTCAGCTACCTCCTGTATTTTCCCTGCCATGATATGCTGCTTTCAAGTGGAGGTACACAATATTTTCAAAGCAAACTCCCCTCTATCATTTTGCCCTCCCAGAAACAGCTGGTACTTATTCTGCCCACCCTCCCAGAAGAACCTTGGCCACACTGAGAAGGTCCACCAGCAGCAGTTTCTCTGAGCCACCCCTTGGTTTCCTCCTGAAGTCCCTGAGCTCTGGACAATTCAAGGAAACATTTTGCTTGTGACACTGGGAAAATTCAAACCAACCTGGTGTGTTATGCATGATGGGGCTGCTACTGAGAGTTATGATGTTTTTTGGCACTCTGAGAAAGGGGTAAGTGATTGGTGTGGATGCAGCGGGTCCCTGGCACAGTTACAGCACTTATTCTTTTGAGTAGAGGTGGATTTTCAAATAATTTGCAAATAAATTGGAAAATCTGCCTGAGTTACAAGTACTCTGTAAAATACATTCTTGACAAGTTTAGCAGCAGTTTTCAGACTTGTGCTTCTCATGCAGGTGCTGGAGGAAATGCATAGATATTTCTCCAGCCTTCCCTTAGGGGCAAAGTGTCTCATGTGTGGCTTTCATGGGCTCTCAAAGAAAGGTTAGGTGAGTCCTTCTCCCGCCTTTGATCACTGAAACTTTGTCATTCTTTGGGAAAGGAAAAGGCAATAGTGGCTGTCCCAGGGGTTGTCCCATTCCAAAGGAGATGGAGCTCCCTTCTGGGAGAATGGAGCTGATGAGTTAGCACAATTCATACATCCCTTTAGAGAAGAGAAAGGTGGAAATAGGTATCTGCTCATAAGTGGGGATGTTTGCTGGGGCAGGAATGATCTTAGTGCTGCTGAGAACATTGGGAGCTGACACATTTTGGCAAAGCACAAGGGCTGTGGGATATATGGAGAGGATGTGGACAGAAGGGCAACGAGGGGCACGTAAGGGCCATGGGCTGCAGAGGCAGCAGGGAGGTCTGCAGGCTTCGCAGTTACCTGCCTCAGCAGCTCTGCTTCACAAAACCAGCTTTGCTCCTCTGCATCCCTGCAGGAAAGCCAGAGCTTACAAATGAACACGCTCATGAAAACCCAGATATGGAAATAGAGCTGGTATTCTCCAGATTTAAGTCATTACAGTTCCTGAATATAAAAGTGTTCTCTTTGTAATTCAGTCACTGTACCAGTGGAAGCTCCTCAAACAGATACATACACATAAACAATAAATACATACATGGATGCATGATTTAAGAAAAAAATCCAAATCATACATTCTGCTATCCTGCTCTCCACAGCCCCTGCCATTTTAGTCTATAGAGGGGCAAATATGGAATAAAACATCTAAAAATCTGGAAAGTCACAGTTGAGATATCCCCAAATCCCTGGCTCTGCCCAGTGGTGTTAGCATCAGAAAAAATAGAAGAGGATTAATTAGACTGCATTTTAGAAGACAGGTTCATCTAGTGCTGGAATGAAAACTAAATTGAACTGTCATAGTTGTGCAATTACTTCACAGTGTCACTAAGGAGCAGGTCTCAGCCATTAAGGTTTGCCTCAGCCTAACAAATATACAAATCCTTATTCTGAATAAGTTTGGGTTTTCTCCTGAATTTAACAACTGTTTGTGTTTTCAGGATTCACAATGTTTTGTTTTGGCAGAATCAAAACATGTCAGTGATGCACTTTTCCCTGAAAATGGCTTCTCTAACTTACCCCTGTCAATGCTGCAGGTTTTTGGTGTTCCCTGCAGTGAAAAGAAACCAAGAAGCCTAAAAGTGGGTTTAGGGAGTTGATTAAGGGTATATACAGTATTTTCACACCTTTTAAGGTTTCTCTAGTGCAAATTCCTTGACATACAGGGGCAGTGACTGGCTATGAAGCAGTCCCAAAATTCTTGCTCTTCACACCCTCAGTCATGGTTCACCATTTCCCAGGCAACTGAGGTATGGATGGACAGACTTGAGAGGTGCTGCAGGTGGATGCATGTCCTAGAGCCTTATTGATGCACCTTCAAATGCATCTGTATTTGTCTGCATGACAATGTAAATGAAAAAGCCTTGTTACCTTTTCCAGCTCCCACCTCCTCCTTGGGATTGCTTCTGTTACCTAAGCACACATAGACACCACCTGAGATGAAAATGGGATGAACTGTCTGTCTAGATGGAAAAGGGAAAGCTAGACAGGGAACCAGCCCACCTCTGTGTGTTGTAGCCTTTGGTGTGAAATGGTGGTTTCAGCCTGGTTACAGCCAGCTCCCTTGCACACAGTCCTTGTGGGGACTGAGATGGGATACCCATCCTGTCCCTGCTGTTTGCCACCTGCTCTGTGGGGATGTGGTGTTGTGGGGAGGCAGACAGCCCCATGGCCAGCCCCAATCTCCAGCACTTCCCTCCCATCACTGTCCCTGCAGACTGTAACGCATCCCACTCCACCATCCCACCTCACATTCCCTTAATGTAGAAACCACACAGCTTTTTTTTTGGTGGTCTTTCCCATCTGGGATTGTGGCAGCAGGTCTCGAGGCTGCTCCCAGGCAGGGAGGTGGGTGGCACGGGGCTGGAGCCAGGAGCCAGGACCCCCTGCTCCCTCTCTTTCCTTGTTGGAGCTGACCTCCTGAGAAGGCAAAGTGCTGACCACAGATCTTCTCCTCCTCCTCCTCCACTCGCTCTCCAACAGTAATGCACATGTGCTTTGTCCATAAATATATTATTTTGTGTTCCTGCCAGCCCAGACTAATAGGGCTAATGTTTCCTGAGGAGCAGCCCAAAGCTACATTAGCCGCAGATGTTTGATTGATTTAAAACAAAGAGCCTGACCGCCAAACTGCTCCATATGGTTTCTCTTCCTGTCACTTTGCCTGCAGGGTTATCTCTGAAATGCAATTAAGGTGCTTAAAAGTACATTTTCAGGAAGATGCAGAATTGATGAGGGTGGGTTTGCCAATGGGTGCCTCCAAATTGTTCGAGCAAGAGCAAGGAAAGTCATGCCCAACCCTTAGCAGCTGCACACATGGTTTTTCCACTTACGTGAGGACCTTGGGAGGGCAGGCCAAAAAATGCCCCCATTGTAAAGACTTTGCCGTAGATGTACTTTGCCAGTATTCATGTCTCTTGATATTCTGTTCATTTATTATTGAAGTCAAACATTTCTCTAATTAGATATTTACTTGTGAACTTAAGTGCTGCAGAGATTTCATTTGACCTCACCTCTTCTCCACTCCCTCCCACTGCCTGGGCACTGGAGATGAAACCCCTTGCCTGTGCAAGTCAGGCAGCTGGGTTGAAGATCCAGTGACACTGCAGAGGACAAGCCAAGCCCTGCTTGTCATTTGCTGTGAGGAGGGTGCCTGCCCTGCCTGCTCACCAGGGGACTGACACTGCCTGGGGACACCCACTCAGACACTGCAGACCCAGCCTGCCAAGCCTGGCTGTGAAACCCTCCCCCAGCTCCCTGTAGGGCTGAGACCCCTGCCCCTTCCAGCTCCTATCAGACCACAGCCTTGTATGCCCTGAGGGGGTTGAGGAGAGCAAAGGAAATTTATGGCTCCTCTGGTTTTAATGCACGGAATGGATGTTTATAGATGGAAGATGTGTGCTTCTGTGTGCCAATCCTCCGTCCTCCCCTCAGAGCAGCTCACACAGAGGAGGGCATTACTCTGTATTCTTTAAGAATTTAAGTGCTTTGGTTTCTGAAAACAAACTTTTAAAATCCATTTCCAAGAAAAATTTCCAAAATAGGTGCCTGATATCTGGCACCTTAATCCATGCTTGGTGTGCAAGGAAAGGAGAGTGTGGTAAGTCACCTGCAGTGACCTAAGGCACAGTCAGGTCCCCTCTCTGGACCACAGACAGAAAATATGCATAGGTTTGAGAAGGGAATCCCAACCCATGGTGCAGAATTAATATTGTATTATGGAAAAATAGAAATAATTACGTTGCAACAGGTCTGAAGATTCATGGCAATGGCACACACTGTAAATATACAGCACTGCAGGATAATTATCTGGTGCTCAATTCTCTTCAAACTAGACCCCTGTTAACCTTGTCCTTACCTCTCTCAGAATGAAAATCCTAAGGTAATTAATCACAGAATTTCTTGCTAACTTCAAGTATAATTGCTAAGAAGTTTTCAAGCACATACAATTACCAAACCAAATTAATCTTATCATGAGTCTTAAAGCCAGGTTGTTAAATGGGCCTTAGCTCTAAATAAACTCTTGTGTGTGTGTGTGTGTATATATATATATATATATATATATATATATGTATGTATATATGTGCATGTGTGTGAGTCTATTGGAAAGAAGGAGAGCAGCTCTCAGAAATGCGTCTTTCTGTGTCACCTGCTGTGTTCTCTAATTAGGCATTTGTAGAAATATTACCCTGGCTACTGCATACTCCCTAAATTCACATACGTGATCACCACTATCCAGATCTTTGTAACTATTTAAAGTGAAGTTTTTCACAGAAAACCAATTGTACAAACAACACCATATTGCACGGTGTTTATTTTCTTTCACGGGCTTCCAGAGCAAATGTTCTTCAGCTCCAAACAAGAGGAGAAGCTCGCTTTCTTTTTTTGTCTGTGCTGCAAAATCAACCTGAGATATGAAACCTCAGCTGTTTTCTCCTCCTGGCTTTTATACTCCTCTCAGTGAAGGGAAACAAGGATTAGAAGAGTCTACCCTGAAAGAATAAGCAAATGAATTTAGCCACTTTCTGATTCATCCTGGCACTCCTGAACATTGGTAATAAAGGAGCATAAAGGCTCATTCCTTCAGTGTGTGGGGGAAATGGGGGGTTTGGTCCTTCCAAAGGAGGGTACAAAACACATTGCTGGCTTTGTGAGCTGCTTGAGGATAACACGCAGCATGCAGCTCATAAATAAAAAGGAATTTTGCCACAAAGGTCTGTATCTGCCCACCGGTAGGTTCTGGCACAGGCATGAAGCACCTGAGGCCTGTGGTGCTTGAGGAAGGTGTTAGAATAATATGATGGGTAACTGGAGTCATCCAAGGTGACAAAAATTCCAGCCCAACAATTTGCCATGGCTATAATCTGAAGACATTTCCTTTGAACTGAAGACCCCCACAGGGACCCAAACACTCAATTCAGAAACCTCAAAGCAAGAGGAGTGGAAGCAGCCTGTGGTCTTCCAAACTGAGCACATCCTTCAGGCTTTAAATGTATTTTACAGAAATTATTAAAAATAACTTGCTAAAATGGACAGGGAGCAAGATTCACGGTATGAAATTTGAGAAAAAAAAACATATAAAAACTTCTAGAAAGAGAAAGATACTTTCCTCTCCTCCACTCTGCAGCTTTGCCTTTACACACAAGGTTGAATCTGCAATTTCCTGCTGTTCTCCTTTCTTCTGATAAATATTTTTAAAGAGAAGTGCCAGGAACATTGCCAGCCAGGCAAGTGTA
This sequence comes from Ammospiza caudacuta, assembly GCF_027887145.1. Lineage (NCBI taxonomy): Eukaryota > Metazoa > Chordata > Aves > Passeriformes > Passerellidae > Ammospiza > Ammospiza caudacuta. Next base: position 42,776,713 of record NC_080593.1, on the reverse strand, counting down.
CTGTGAGGCATTATTTGTAGTGCTCCTCCCCAGCCCCTGCAGGCAGCTGTGTCCCCTGCCCTCCCTCCCCTGCAGGGTGTGTGCCTGACTAATACCTGTCCTTGGATGTTGCTGCTCTCGGTGCCTGCTGTGCCTGACATCAGGGCTCCCTGTCCCATCTCTGGGACAACCCTGTTGTCCTCTCTGCACAGGGATAAAGCCTGATCTTCCCTTGAATCTGTGCCTCTCTCTGGATAAACATTGCTGAAAGCTCTGTGTGAGCAACTCCTTCCCAGCCGGAGGAACGGATGCAGCCCTGGGACCAGAATGCTGCGAGCAGCAGGAAATGTGGACATGTTAATGGGAAATAACCATGGCACTGAGCCACTTTGGACCCTTCTCTGATTCCTCTCTAAGTTACAGCAAATTCAGCTGGTTCTCAGAACTAGGCTTTATCTCCCCTTTGGGAGGTTTCTGGGTCAGCTGTATTAAAATGCATTTATTCTTAAGGGGGTCAGTAATCTGACACAACAGTGATGTACGAGTGAATGGGGAGAATACATAAATTTCTAACAGTGCAGAAAGAAGAATCCCGGAGTTTTGCTATCTGTAAAAACGGAGCATGGGATCTGTCACTTCATGTCACGACAGCCAAATTAAACAAATGCAAGATGACAGGAGGAAAAGAAACAAAGGACTTCTATCCAATTACTTCCAGAAACATATTAAATTATGGGGGCACTTGCTTTTGTGTTAGCAAATAAGTATTTAAATGGACTTAAAATTCTTCATATTCTGAAACTTGGGTTTATCTGCATAGGATAAATGGATGCTGTGGACACTTGTTCCTGAAAGGGAAATGGAGGACAGAGAGCACTTTTGCCAGAGGCTGTAGGTTGCCATGGGGGAGTTCCATGGCCAGGAACAGTGTTGAGAGGAGTGGTAGGGGCTGGTGAGAACACCTGGGCATCTAGTTTTGGATGCCTCCATCACCACTACTGAAGCAATTACTTGAGGGTACCACAGAAGCCCTTGAGATGAAGATACCAAAACAATAGCTCAAGTTGTCTTTTCACAGCAAGGGACAGACACAGAAATGTGTGCCACATTTAGGTCATTTGAAAGTCCAGCCTGACTAGGAAAAGGTGAGCGTGGACCTGCCACTCTGAGATGATCTCAAGATCAAAGTGATCTTTTTGACCAAGTCTGTGAAAGCTGGACTTGGTCAATGCAAACGTTTCTCATCAGAAATGCAGTTTGGAAAGACAAATCCTGGCAACCTCTGGCCTGTCTGACGTGCTGCGCTCTGTCAGTGGTCAAAGCAGGCTGCAGCAGGGCTGAAATGCGTCACGGTGAAACGGGAGCGTGAGTCAAAGACACTTTCCCCTGGGTGCACACAAGGAAGAGGAAGGTGAAAGTGTCAGGAAACATCAGGACACTGATGCGAGAGAGAAAGCAGACACTGAAGGACAGCTGTGAGCAGTAACAGACCATGATTAGGTGCTTTCCCAGAGTGCAGGTAGCCACCCCCTGCCACAGCCTGGGTACCTGCCTGAGTAACCCATGGAGGATCCAGCAGGAGATGGCCCCAGCCTGGCTTGCTTGGACAAGCCTTGGGAGCCCCAGGGTCAGTACCTGGCACCCAGGGGGTCCATGCCAGGACAGGAAAGCAATCCCAGTGAGGTGAGGAGAGTCACATTCCTGAGGGAGCAGGGTGGCACTGCCACAGTTTTTGGGCCATCTCCATCTCCCTCAGCATTAAAGAAGGAAAGCAAAAATGAGAGCTGAGGAGGGTGGAGTGGGTGGATCAAAGCCCCAAATCCCACCCACCTCTGGGCCATCCTGGCCAATGCTTCTCCAGCTACCTGTTTTGCAGGTGGTGCAGGTGCAGTGGTGGGTCCCAAGCAAAGGGAATTCACTGTTGGCCAATGTCTCCTGTGCAGGAAATGGGCAGAAGGGCAAGGAGCAGCTTCAACTCTTCTCTGGAGGAGCAGGGAGGGCAGCAGGTGCAGAATGTCAGGGCAGAACACCTGCATCAGACCTCTGCACAGCAGAAGCCTTGGCTAAATTCTAGGCCTATTTAGAAATTGTTCTGCCATGTTACTTCTACCTGTGCAAGGCCAGGAGGGTCCCTGTTTAAGGAAAATGGCAAAAAGTCTCTTTGGATCACAAACGGGAATGACCAGACTCTTATATCGTTGAATATTGAGGGAGGGAGGGAGGCAGGGAGGGAGGCAAGAAGAAAAGAGAAGGCCAAATTCCTTTGTCACATACCCTGCTCTAAGTCCAGAGTAATTACATTAAATATAATGAGCCTCCACACTTCCTTCCCCACTCCCACATGGGAACAGTCATTTGTTGCTGGCCAATTCCTGCAGCAGCCAATGTCCTCACCTACTGCATTGGCAGAAGTCTCCTGGCCAGAGAACCACAGAGAGGAGCAAAAGCTGCTGCCTTGCTTGCACTGCCTTCTCCTTCTTCTCTTCCTCTTTGCCCAGAGAGAAAAGAAGCAATACCCCTCTATTAAGGCATCTAAAAAGTAAACATTAATTTTGTCTACGCCCAAGCTGTCTGTGACTCTCAGTGGTGCTGCCAGTCCCAGTTCCCACACTAGTTCACCACTCTGCACCATTTTCCTCTCCATCTACCTGAGAGGGGTTTTTCCCCAAAGAAACACAAGTCAGTAGTTCTTTCAGAGCAATGCCAGCAGGACTCCTGCAGGCTGGTGGTGGCCAGCTGCACTCAGCTCTCCAGAGCCACAGGTTGGGAAAGTGGGGAAACCATGGAAAGGTTTTGGCTAAAAGGAGGTGGTGAAGAGAAGAGGTGTAAGAACAGGGAGCAGAACAGTCTGACCTTCCCAAGGCCAGGAGTACATGGGCAGTGCTTCAAGCAACATCCAGTTTCCTAGACCCCAGGCAAAGGTTCTCCTGCCAGTCCAGGCCATCCCACTGCAGCCCACACAGCAAGATGCTGGGCACCATGAAAGCATCCTGCCAGCCTGGCAAGTCTCCTCCAGGTGCAGACACGGAAGACCACAAGCAGCAGATGGAGGTGATTAATCTTCCCCCTTTGTGTGCCACAGGTCTGATCCCTGTGGAGCTGGTTGCCTGCAATCCTCATCACCTGGGGGTTTTATGGAGCTGCACCTCCCAGACAGGAAGTTTACTCCAGGGAGCTGTGAAGCCACATATAATAACTGCACGTTGCTATTATTAACTCAAGCACCTGGAGGAGGTGACAGCAAAGGCCTTATGGAGGTGATGAGTAGCTGTATTTAAGCCTATCAGTTTGACACCAGAGGAAGTTTTGGGGCCTTGACATAAGAGCAAAGCTGCCTTCAGCACCTGGGCCTCCTCTCTGCTTTTCTTTCCCAAGCAGGCAAATATTTTCAGGCATGTAAATGAACTCGTGCTCAGTCCCACTGTGCATTTAAAGCATCAGGATGCATCCATGCTCAACACAAAGCAAGGGAGGGAAAAAGGTGAGATGCAATTCTACCCTCCCCCCCACCAACAGCAGCATTTGAGAAGAAAATCCTCTAGAAAAAAAAAAAACAACCCATGCTCTGCTTTCTTCTGATGGTGCAGGCTGATTTGTGCTGTCTGTAATTGTAATCAAAGTTAATTTAATCCTGGTGTGGAGGTTGCTGAGCAACTGAAGACATTTATCCAGAGGAGACAGGGGCTGTAATCATGTCACCTCCAGTGAAGTTGGTAGGGCAGCCACATCACACTGCTAATGCCCAGGGCACAGGGCTGTGGGTCACAGGAAGACATTGGCATTCATGGTAGGCACAGAAGCCAAGGGAAAAGTACTAAGGTCACAACAAAACTGTGCTTTCTTTCATAATACAGACAGGTTGGATCAGATTTGGAATAAAGCCCTATATGTGCACCACACATGAAGGCACAACTTCCCAGAGGATGAGCGGAGAGTGCCTGTCTGGCTTGCAGACATGTGGCTGTAAGCAGAAAGGTGCAATGCCAGGAGAGTGGTCAGTCAAGCCAGTCTGTGTCACAGGTGTCCCCCTGATGCTGCCTTTCCTCAGAAATCCCATTTTTCCCCAAGGAGCTGAAAGTCCTCTGTCTCAAAGCTGAGAGCACGGGGCTGTGCTGTCCCTGCCAGGCAGGACTCAAGGCTGAGCATCCAGCAGCCAGGCCCAGGGAAGGCATGGAGCTGACTCTGCTTCCAGCACTGGAGAAGGATGGGGAGCTCCAGCAGTGCCGGAGAAGCTCCTGTGAGCTCTGACGCTAAGAGCCGGCCTGCAGGGCCCCTGCTGAGCCATCATCAGGGCCATTTGCCGGTGATGAGGAGATTTCCCGAGGCCGCCCCGGTGGGCACCCGCGGCTGCCGGGCCGGCCTGATTAAGTGCTTCAGCAGGGAAGGACGGCTCCTGCCATCAGCGCCTCAGCAATCAAGGAGGAGTTGGGTTTTTTTTTTTTCCCCTCAGCTTTTTCTTTTTTTTCTTTCTAATTATTATTTTCTCCAGAACCAAAGAGCTTTCGTGAAATTTAAAGGCCTGTGGGTGCACCAAGGGCTGGAGGAGGGCGGCAGCCTGCCAGGGAAAAGGCCCAAAGCGTGGTGGGATCCCAAGCACTCCAAGTGGATCCTTACCCCAGCTGTTCCTCCTGTCAGACCCTTTTCCTTTGGGAAAGTAGGTACTGCAGAGCCACCAGAGTCCATCTCCTGCTGCACTGGCCAGGCTGTCTCTGAAACAGCATTTGCAGGGGGAAAAAGGCAATTATTTTGCTTTTTTAAAAGACATGTTGGGTTTCTAGCTGAGAGGAAGAGCAGCTTGATGACTTAGGAGGAGATTGTGGCTTTTCAAAGCAGAGCTGTGCTTCAGTATGTTGAAGTGACCAAAAACTTGGACATATGTCAGGAAAAAGACAATGCACTGAGCAGTAACATTGCTGCATGTCAGACCTTGTGAAACAGTGACAGCTCAAGCCAGCCAAAGCAGGAGAAAGGAGCAGGTAAAGCCTCATTTCAAGATTTCCCAAAGACAGGCTTTTCGAAACCAGAAAAGCTGTAGGAATTTATTTAGCCGTTTAGTTTGTACTGCAAAGTTTGCTATCTTTCCCATAATTTTCCTCCTTTTCATAGAATTCTTTAGGTTGGAAGAGGTGTTTAGGACCATTGAGTCCAACTCTTAACCAGACATTGCCAAGTCCATCACTAATCCATGTCCCTAAGTGCCACATCTACACAGCTTTTAAATATCTCCAGGGATGGTGACTCAGCCACCTCCCTGGGCAGCCTGTTCCAAGACTTGACAACTCTTCTGGTGAAGAAATTTTTCCTCACGTCGAGGAAACCTCCTGTGGTGCCACTTGAGGCCATTTCCTCTTGTCCTAGTCCTTGTTACCTGAGAGAAGAGACTGACATTCACCTCATCACAGACTCCTTTTAGGTAGTTGTGTGTTGTGCCCAGAATGGGCAAGATTGGGTCATTTGTTTTCAATGCATAACAGCCATCTCTCTGCCTTCATCTCACACCTTTCAGGGAGTAAAGGCAGTAAGTGCATGACATACGGGGTCATGACATACCTGGCCACCACCCACCCAGCACCCTCCAAAATGTGCCCATTCCAGATGGATGTGGCTCTTCATCACATCCATCTGGGGGGAGGCTGTGCTTCTGCTTGCCAGCCAGGGTATTTACCACTGCCCATTTGCTTTGCTTCAAGCACGTGGTGGTTACAGCAACACTGAGAGTTTGCCCTGCCCAAAAAGCTTCAGAGTTCTGTGCCAAGCCAGCCAGGAGAAATACACCAGCCACTCTGTGCTGGGCTCAGGGTATGCAGAGCTCCTCCTCAGGAATCCCTGGACAGGAGGGAAGGGTAAGGCAGTGCTGAGATGTGGTTGTCAAAAAAGAAAGGAGGGTGAGCAAAAACATAAATTTAAAAAAAATCCTGAGCAATTTTTTTCTGGGAAAATTAGGTGCAGTTTTGATTAAATCCCATACCTCTTGGGTTGTCCAGGCTTTAGTTTTGCACCCCACTTCAAGTCAGTCTCGGTGCCAATGGTTCCAAATATGAGACCTTTTGGTGCAGTTCCTTAAAGGAAGTGGAGAGATGAAAAAATGCAATGCATTTAATGAAATCTCACCATGGAAGCAAAAATAACCATTGATGCACAAGGCTGCACAAGACAGTTTTCCATTTTCTCCAGGGGAGAACCCCTCTGAAGCCCCACCAGCTTTCTGCAGTGTTTTTTGTCAGATGTTGATCCAGAAACGCTCCACTCCTAATCCATTCCTGGGGGTTTGAGGTCTTGCACAGGCCCTACCTGTGCCTCATGGGGGAAGTTTTCCCAAGGGGACTGAGAATGCAAGACCTATAGGGATTTCACCCAGGCATCAGGTTGGGTATCACAGTCTAACTGTGTGGCACATCCTAGATCTCTTCAGCTGCATGTTCCTCAACAGGGAGAGAAGTGAACCAGCCAAAGCATTCCCCTTCCCACAAGGAGATTCAAAGCCAGTCCCCAGGCTTTCAAGTTTACAATTATTCCTATGTTACAAGCTTTCTTTTTTCTTTTCTTTTTTTTTTTTCTTTTATTTTTTATAATGATAAAGGAAATATTAATTTCATGCTTGGCTTGGTTCTTGAGCAGGAGCATTCTCCCTTCTGCACTTTTTTCTCCACATCAGGAGCTGCTGAGCCCTTTCCTCTCCCTGGGGCCGTGGGGATGGGCTGCAACAGAAGGTTTTTATGCCATGTGGCTGTTTAGCACCAGTATGGAGGCAGCAACCCACTTCCACCTCCAAACCTGACCCCTTGTGCTGACTGGTGACATCCCTGTGCTGGAGCCACACCACTGTGTAAAATGTCAGGGGAAATGCAGCATGCCTCAGCTTTGCTTTAAACCATGTTTCCTGTGATAGAATCCAAAGGGTTATTTGATCATGCTATAACCTGTTTACATTATTTTCTGGGGGTTTTTCCTGAATAATTGCCTCAAAAATCTTCAAACTTACAGAGCCTTGGATGGTCCATTTGCAAAAATAAATCTATGTTGTATGCATGCCAAGAAAAATAGAATATTTATCTGTTTCTTAGTTTTTCTAAGTGGCGTTTGTTCCTAACACCTTTAAAGCCCTCTGGTTTTCTGAAATTTCTTTCTTTAAGTCAGTGAGTACAGAGAAAGCAAATGCAGAAGCAGCAGTTTCAGGAGCTGGCAAGGCTACTGAAGATTTATGCTGACATATACGCTGTGCCTATGGCTGAATTAATAGTGCCGCCGAAGCATTTGTATTTTCTGGGTTTTTTCACTCTGACATTAGAAATGGAAGCACAGCCACACCTGCACACAGGGAGTGTGGATGGAATGTATATAGAATTCATCTGCAATTCTTCCTTATTCTCTAAATTAGACCTTTGTTGAGGTTGCAGATCCAGAAATATCATCAACTCCCCTTTTTCTCTCCTACATAGGTGAGGATTTGTCTTACTGTGGAACTGGTCTTAAACCAGTTTTAAACCAAGGTATTTTCATTGTCTTCAGTAAAGTTTATCTTCACTCATCTCAACATATCTGACAGCAGAATCTAGCCCAGACTGAGGAATTTCATTTTTCTCCTAAATATTTTATTCTTTTTTTATTTTAATAAAAACTGAACTAGAAATATTTTCTTCCACTGAAAAATATTGAAAAGCAATTTTCTTCTTTCACCTCCAGAATCCAGTGTATTTTGGAGCCAGAATTCAGCTTCCCACACAGCAATGTGAACCACTTGGAGATGTCAAGCAGTCTATTCATTGCTCAGATTGTATTTTGATGCTGCTCAGAGTTCCCAGGTAAGAAAATACATTCAATCATTTATAGCTGTGAACCAGAGCAAAAGACCAGTGCCTTAAAGGGAAAAGAAGGAAGGAAAGAAGAGATGTAGGTTGTTAAGTGAAGGTGGAGAGCAAAACAGATGAAATTGATAAAGTGGAAAGCTGTATTATTCACTCCAAGGCTCCATTTAGTCCCTCTGGCCTGGTAGTTTCAGCAAAGTGAAACTCTTGCTGGAATCAATACTGCTATCATTTCACAAAATTACAGTGGTTTGAACAGAAAACTTGTTATAAATCAACTTTGTGCATGGACAGCTGGAGGAAATATTTCTTGCTTTGAAGATTTGGGTGCTTCAAAACTAGTAAAGAGGATCTTGGCTCTCCAAGAATCTGCATTTACTTTACATTTCTTGGAAATAGAAGCTGCTGTTGCATATTCAAACAAGTCAAAATAGCAATGTGAAAAAAGGCAGTGCCTTCATTTTAATCAGATGAGAAAACAGTGTGCTTGATTTCAGTGAAACTTGGGCATTTTGGAGATGGTCCCATTCTCTGACACTCACTAGAAGTTCCTTCAGACTGGGCTAAGAATGTGTCCTTGTTGCTTCTTTTTCATATGCCTAGGCTAGATCCCATAGGTTTTGAGGGACTTTTGCACCTCACCACTTTCAGCTTAATGACTTGATAGACATATGGATAGAGCCTTTCAAGTCTTTGTCACAGGAAGATGTCCAGCCCTCAGCTTCCAGTAAAAGGGACTGGACTTGGAGATTGACCTTGTCTTCAGTGTTTTAGGAACATATACTTGAAGATCCTTCAAAGAAAAGCATGAAAAGCACAGCTGATGCCCATCTCAGGAAGGTCTCACTACATTCTTCTGTGTTTTCTTTAATCATTCTGAAATTCAATGTTTTCTGTAGTTCTTTTTTTCCAATAAAGCTATGTCAGATGGCAAGAAATTATCTGTGTAGGTGCTGGAAGCTTCAGAAATATAGTGCACAGCAGGAAAGAAGTAGGGAAAGAATGTCTCCGCATCTAATTCCTTGGTCTGGACAGAATAAACATCAGCCACAGCTCCAAGACCATTGACTGGCCAATGCACTAAGCCTGAGGGACTCTTAGTCATCCCTGTTACTGCTGGAACCCCTTTCCTCTTTCCCCATGAGGCAGAAAGGGGCGGCACTGGGGCTAGAGCAGAGCTGGGAAGGGTGCTGGAATGAGGCAGCCCTGCTTGTGAAACCACCCCAAAGCCTGAAAACATCCCAGGTTTCTAAACTACAGCTTCTATCAGAGCTCTATCTTGAAGCGACAGACCTTTGGATGTGGTTGTCTTTGCTCTGCCCTGCTTGCAGTGACAAGGCCAGTCCACTCTGTCCTGACTGAGTGCTGCCAAATTGAAGAGGTGGAGATATAGCATTTGCTAATTTGGGGTTGCATCTGAGGTAACTTTCTGCTCGTTTTGCCTTTAAGGTGCTTGTGAAACACATTTGTGCAATATCTAAGCATCATACAGCTGCAATTATTTCTATTGGTTCCCCCATCTCTTGCATTTAGTGCACTGGAATTTTCTCTTAATTTTGTCAGATATTTCTGGAAATTGCTTAGCTAAATTTGAATTCATTAAAGACAGCAATCATCATTATTTGATAAATAGCATCATTAAATCCATTACACAATAAAATATTGCAAATAAGAGTACAAGTAAATATTTGCAAGAGTATTCACACTGTATTTCCTCTCCTGGCATTCTGAAAAGCTCTTTTATTGTCTCACAACAGAATTGCCAAGTAGCTACAAATGCTCATGCATCATCTGCAAGCAAGGGAGAAAGAAGTCTGCTGTTTAATAAAATTTGATTCATCCAATCAGGGAAGGGAGGGAGAAACGTATGATGTGGAGAGCCAATTGGGTAGCATGTGCTCAGATGATTAACACCAGCCAATTTGTTAACGAGACACAAATAATAATCTGTAATCAAAAATAATTCAAAGTGACTGAGGTGAATAAACACACTTACTTGAACCGTGACCTGTTCTTTACTTCATTGGCATGAAAAGAATGGGCTGAGGGTATTGAGTGAAGGACTCAGTCAGCTCAGTTTCCAGATATTTAGAAATTTGGAGAATGGCTGGGAAGTGCCCCAGGAGAGGCAGGGTGACTCTGGGCAAGGAGGGGAAGAGCACCTGCCTGAGAGTCTTGGGGTCATATGGAGAGGACCTCATGGGACCCCACTGAGGTTGGTCCTCACCTGCAGAGTGCTCTTTACTCCCAGCTCCCCACTGCCGCTCTGAAAAGCAAGCAGAGAACAGGAGGGGTTCAGAGAACAGCAAGCAGAGCCCAAAGAGGGCTCAAGGGCAGCAGTGGTTCTGTGGCCCTTGTCCAGCTGCCCGTTTGTGGTGCCCCATACTCCATGTGCTCTGCTGCTGCTGCCCCAGGTGCAGGCACCCACCTGCAGGGACATCCAGCTGCCTGCAAAGAGGGATGGGAAGGCAGTGACAGGATTTTATAGCTTATTTCAGCCAAACAGCCACACTTTGGAGCTGAGGCACTAGTAACAGTGAGCAGCCAGGGCACTTCCCTAACGTTTAACAAGTCAAGCTCTGCGGCGCTGGAACCGAGTCAAGGAGGCAGGAACCATTTAATTAGACCAAAGCAACTGACAGCCACTGTGCTGTAAATCTTCCCTTGCTGCCTTTGAGGTCTCTGGTCCTCTCTGTCTCAATAGTAAATGCTATCTCAGTGGTGGGAGAGAAGGGAGCAAACATGCCTCTGCCTGTTGCTCTGATGGAGCAGGACAGCAGGACTTGCAAGGGATGAGTTCATAGGCCAGGGGAGCCTATGAATGAGGGCTTCTACCCGGCTTTCCTGGGTAGCTATAAGATGATGCTCACAATAAAAAGAGTCAATTACAGACTCAGCTCTGGTTTTGTGCATGAGGAGGAGGGAAAACATCTCTGCCAGCATGTTTGCAAACCTCTCTGCTGACCTGAACCAGTCCTTTCCATAGGCTGCTCCATCAGCACCAGTGCTGGCACCAAGCTGAAAGAGAAAAATTGTATTTGGGTAATAATGGCAGTCTGGAAAAGCATTAGCATCTGGCCTGATAGTCATGTGACATTTCTTTTCCCAGTCTATTTCCTCTGTGCCTGACAAAGAAATTAGGATACAAGTACAAGTATGCTGATGAAATTTGGTGAATACTGATGTAAGGACTATTCTCCCCTACTGCACTTCATCTGAGGTATATTAAAGCAAATGTGTTCACCTAATTGCTTAAACAATGAGCAATGGGCATTAATTACTTGCAAATGGCAATAATATTGTGCCAACTGTAAGCCAGGAGTGGATCAGAGTTAATAGCTTCACAGGAAACAGAAAGGACTGACATCTCCAATAAACAGATCCCTGACTTGTCTTCTCTTCAGCAGCTAGCAGCTGCTCATTCCTTCAGATCCCATGTCCTATCTTCTTGCTGGGAGGCAGAGCAATTGTTAAATATTCACCAATCTATATTGCAGACTGAAGCTCTCCTCAAAAAGCAGCCCCACAGCTCACTCCTGGCCACTGCTGAGGGGCCTGGCTCCTCTTAGCACTTGTGTTTCCTGTGTTCCCATAGCAGAAGGATCCGCCTCAGCGTCATTTCCACCTGCTCGCTCCTTTCCATGCCATGCAAGGACCATGTGAGCATTTGAGGGATGGTTGCTCACTTTCCTTCCAGATCTCTTTCCATTCTATAGGGGCATTTTCCTTCATTGATTCCCCTGAGTCCATCTCTCCTCGTGGTTGATAGCAGTGTAGATATCCCCTCAGGGCTGTCACTGCGTGGATCATCTCCTGGCTGTCTCCCATCTGCCTTCTGGGGAAACCTTGAGTGCTGAACTGGGTAAGGCACCATCTTTTAGCAGTGTTTGGGACCAATCAGCCTCTCACTTCTTGCCTGCTGACAGACTCCCATCTCTAGGTCAGCTTCACTGAAATTTTTATTTCGAGATCAGGCACTGACTTCACAGGATATGTAAGAGCATTTCAAGATCTGGACTCTCTCCTGCCTTCCTTTTTTCTTATTCTTGATGTGACGTTTTATGACAGCACCCAGACAGTGCTCAGGACACTGTGGTCCACAGAGGTCCAAACCTGGAAGGGCAAAACCTTCCCCACCCCAAATCACTGATGCTGCAAACTGCTGGCAAGGCAGTGAGCTGCAGTGGTGCCATTCCACTGCTCAAGAGATGCCCCACTGTGAGGCTGCAGGCATGCATGGCTCTGGTGCTCTTGTTCCTGTCCTGCTTCTCCCACCATGTGGCATTTCCACCCATACATTATGCTGATGCAACCAAGCCACTATACCTTTTGTTGGGGAATATTTTTTTGAGTCTCCTTCCACAGGCAGGCACTCTTCCCACACACACTTCATTCCTGCTCAGCTCCTAAAGTCATTCTCCTGAATTTTAGGATCTCATGAGAGCTTATACCAACTGAGGACAGAAGGTATCTGCTCATCACCCACTGCCATGGCTGCTGGCATTCACCTACCCTTCAGCTCCTTCCCACAGTATCCTTCAGGCCCACAGAGCTTTCCAAGGGCTCCTCCCACCCTGCTGCCCTCAAAGCCTCTCTCTCCCAGCCTTGGCCCCTTCCCTGCACCTCACCACCCTTCCCCACACCTCTGAGTCACACTCACTCCCACTCCAGTACTGACCCATCCAGATATTGAGAATTTCTCTGCAAGTCACTGAGTCACCATTTAAATCTGATATTAAATTTTCCTTTCAACCTTTAGCCAGTGCATTCCTTATTCCATAAAGCATTCAGTAGATACAGTGCATTCGTGCATTCAGGCAGATATATATATATATATATATATATATATATATATATATGTATGTATGTATATGAAGGATGGGTGCAATGTTGCAATGCATAAACCATCACCTCTTGCCATGTCTCACTGCATTTTTTCCTGCTTTTTTCACCGGTGGCCTTATATAAAATGATTTGCAATCACCATGTGGGTTAAATTATAACCTTTCAAGGCAACCTTGCTGAGAAGGGTGCAGAAAGATCAAGCCCTCTGCCTTGTAATGGTCCCTTTTTGAATTCCTGAAGTAATATGTGCCTAATGCCACTACACCAAATCGTGCAGAGGACATTACTCTAGTACCTGGCTGGAGGCACATGGGGAATTAGGAAAACCTGCCTTGTCTACTGCTGGAAAAACATAGCCTGAGCACTTACCTTGCCTGGGACTTTGGGTACTTCTGACTGGCTTAGGTTAGCTCAGACCCTAAGCTGCAGAGTTATGAAAAATAAAATAGTATTGCATGAAGGCAGGGAAATGGGGTGGAGGCAGCCAGGGGAAGGGCTGTCAAGATCTGGACCATTAAATGTGGTAGAGCAGCATCAATGGGAGCAATAGGAGCGTGCAAAGGGTAAGGCATGGGGACTTAGGGACTCCTTATGGGGTGATGCCTGCTGCTCCCCCGTGACTTTATCCCATTTCCATGCCATAAGGCATGGCAAAGCCCTAGAAGACAGCTGAACAGCCCAGGACTGACACCAGCTGTGTGGTGCAGGCAGATTTTTTGGCGTGACCACTATTTGGCCCAGCCTTTCATTAAAATATCTTAAGTAAGGCAGTGGTGATGGTGGCCTGCTGGTATAATCACGACTAAAGACATTGCATCAAACTCATCAGAGAGAAAGTTTCTTTTCAACTGTTTTCTTCAGCTCCCCTCACACAGACACTTTACAGTAACAAATTGTTTTCCCTGCAAATGTCTACACATAGCCAGGCTGCAAGTGCAGATAGACATCTTGCAGAGAAAGGCAGGGCTCTGCTAGGTCTGACCCAGCCAGGCAGTGCCAGGAGGCCACACCACAGCATCTTGGGTGGCTTCAGCCTTCCCGTGTTATCAGAATTTAATAGCCCAATAATCACAGGGGGCTGGCCAGACCACAGCGCTGGCAAACGGCATCAGCATTTCCCGGATGTACAGCAGAAGATTGTCCAAGGAATTTCCCAACAGACATGACATTTTGAGATGAATTTGGGAGGCAATGATCATGATTTCCAGGCCTATTTTCTTTCAGGGTCAAGGAGGGAAACCTCCAGGTTTTCTCCCAGCTGTCTACTCCCCACTTAGCCCTCTGAAGGCTCAGATATCTGCAGTTACTAATTTTTCCCTATGTGAGGGCACAAGGCATCCACGCTTTGCCATGAAGAACTACATAGTCAAAGCATGGCTGCTGCAAGCATGAATTTTTATTTTGGGTGCTTAGTCTTCCTAGGGGACCCGCAAGCCTCCCTCACTGTGGTACAGAGGGCGGTAAACAAGCGGGGAAAGCCTAAGCAAGCAGGTGTCCTTCTCTTGTCTGCTGATTTGAAATAGTATAGACAGCACTGGCATGTATCTGAAGCACAGTCATTATATTTCCATAACTTTATCTGCAGAGGACATAGGAGTTACAATGCAATCAGTGCTATACAATTTAAAGTGTAGCTGAGATGTATTATAAAGTCAGCTGCAGCAAAGAACATATGGTACAGCTTGCCACCCCACTATAGTATTTCTTCAAAAGACATTTTTCTTACAAAAACTAAGACATTATCAGTCAAATTATAAGTAACCCATTTCCATTTATAGCATACAGTCTACCCTCTGAGTCACACACATGATCGGCAATAGCAGCTGTGAGACTTCTAAAAGTTTGGTTGGGGTTTTTTTTTCCCCTTTTATTTTTATACTCTTGATTCTGAAAATGTTTCTGCTTGAGTGGTGAAGTCTTCCCTCACTTCCATTGTGAAAGCCAAGCATTGTCATGGCTGTCCCTTGCCTTGCTCAGAGGGCACATGTGGCCCCACTGCTCGCAGTTCTTGGTGCTTCCAGCCATGGGGATGTGCCTAAATTGGGGCACAGAGCAGTTACCCTGCTACCTAGTGCAACTCAGGGATCATTTCTGCTGTAGCTGGGTGGATTTAGCACAAAAATCCTGTCAGAGATTTGGGGGAAATTGTCTGAAACCACGTATTATTTACCACTGGATTATGGTTTACCCCCAGCCAGCAGCTGAGCACCACACAGGCATTCACTCCCTACCAGCAGGGTTGGGCAAAGAATTGGAAAGAAAAGGAAAACCTTGTGAGCTGAGATAAAGCCAGTTTAATAGGTAAAGAAAAAGTAAAGCAAAACAAAGAACTAGTTCACTGCTTCCCATGGGCAGGCAGGTGTTCAGCCACCTCCAGGAAAACAGGTTTCCATCACATCTGACAGTGAGTTGGGGAGACTAATGCCATCATTCCAAACATGCTCCCTTTCCTTCTTCTTCCCATCCTTTATATGCTGAGCATTACTCCATATGGTATGGAATATCCTTTTGGTCAGTGTGGGTCAGCTATCCCAGCTGTGCTCCCTCCCAGCTTCTTATGTACTTCCAGCCCACTCACTGGTGTGAGAAACAGAAAGGCCTTGACTCTGTGCAAGCACTGCTCAACAATAACAAAAACATCCCTGAATTATCCACTCTGTGCTCAGCACACATCCAAAACAGAGCCCCATAGCACCTATTGTGAAGAAAATCAGCTATACCCAACCAAAACCAGCACAGCCTGTTACTGTTTGCATCACCTGCAAGAACAAAGTCTCCCTTTTCTCTAAGGAGCAGAAGTGCTCTTTGTCATACTTAGCAAGACTTTGGCACCTCTTGATATAGAATTGCTTTCATTCATAGCATGTTTGGTGTTTGCTCTTATTCCAATGAGAGCCACTCTTCCAATTTAGAAGCCACTCTTAAGGATTTCCCAGCAAAGAAAGAAGGTCAGGGTTATTTCCTTGGGGAAGGAGGGCAAAAGGAAGGTCAGAAAATTATTTAACAAAATAAATACCACACTGAATTATCAGGAAAGTATTGAAGTGGAGCAGATGGGTTGTGTTTGCAAGCTCATTTGCATTATGAATACTTTGGCATCTCCCAGATTTTACATAAGCCTCCTCCTTAATATTTTGTTACTTTACAATCATCTGTGTGCTCCCTTACTCACAGACACGCTTTTCAAAGAGACTGAATTCAGAACTAGTAAAAGATGATGGAGCTACAGTAAAGAAAGATTGTATGTTTTAGGGTCCGAAGTCAGGGTCTGTGACTGACTATATGGCCCTAGAGCCATATCCTGCAGGGTCTATTAATGAGGGAACTTCTATACAAAACTTTCTTAAACCAGGAAAACTAGGACCTGAAACTTCAGTCCCACCTCATTTGAAGGAGGGGGGTGGTCTCTATTGTTTCCGCTGAAAAAAACCAGCAGTATTTCCTGTTTAAGATGTTGAAATTAAATTTGGCAAAAAGTAAAGTGTTATGGAGTCTGTGATTGTGGAGATAAAGACCATGAAGAAGAATCTGAGAGATTTCAAGTCCACACTGCAACATTTCGCTGATTCCATCCTTCTCAGGTTGCATCACCAGAATGAGGTTTCTGAATAATACCAGAGTGGCCAAGGATGTGCATCCAAGACCTCCATGCTGCAAAGTTTGCCCTCATAAGTGTCATATTCTTCCATGATGGACAAATTGCTAAGCACACAGGGCTCAAGCTGTGGGGACTGGGAGCAGGAGAGCCTTTGAGTACAGCACAGCAGCTTGAATGGCAAATAACTGAGGAAAGAAGTGTGCAAGAGGGAAAGCAGGTGACAGTCAAAGTGCTTGGTGAGGTGAAAGGCAGATGTAAGAGTCCTTCATCACCTAATAACTCTGGGTTACTGCAGGTGGACACTGAAACTTTGGACTTTAATTCTCTCCTTATTGTTGCTTCTTAGGTCCCACCAGACATAATCAGAGGTGAGCTCTACCAAGAGCTGCACACATTTACCAGATAATCCATCACCATCTTAAAAAAGCCTGCTTAAAACTAACTGGAAAGAGAAGGTAGATTGAGCCACAGCCTTTCAGGGTGTTTGTGATGCCTATCTGCCTCTGGATAAGGGGAGCAGAGAAAGAAAATGTCATGACTGCACATTGCAAGCTATGCCTGTGTTCATGGTTTACACTGCTGCAAGGCACATGGGTGGGGATCTGCTCAAGAAGAATGACTGAACACATCCTGCTGCAGCCATTCATTTGTTTTCTGGTAAGAAAGTAGTCCAAGGCAAACATGTCTGATTTTCAGTACAAAAAACTTCATAGTCTGATTCACTGATTCAATAGACTTCCAAATAAAATGAGTCTTTCTGTGCTGGGGAGAGAGGTGTCTGGTCTTCATCTTGGCAAGCTTTTGACTTCTCTGCATATAGCAGTGGATGAAGCTGAGGAATTATTTTTGCACTTGCTTATGAGAAGAACTGCATGGAGTTTAGGATAATCCCCTCACATGAGCTACTTTTGCCAAGAAAAAAATGATAGTTGGATGCAAAGTCATGTGTCCTGGGTTTAATAACTCAAGTCTCAAATGAGATCATATTGGTTTAATACAAATGAACCTGTACATGAATTTGACTCCAAGGGAGGAAGCAAACTGCAGAAGATGCCTAAGTTATGCACACGAACAAGTAAAAAAAATGGAGCTTAACCCAGAAGTTTCTTCCTTGCTCCCACTTATGGCATCCTCTGGCAGCAGACCATGGAAAGTGACCTGAGGGTGCCAAAGCAAGGATCCAGGATGGTCCTTATAGACACACCTACCCAGGACAACTTTGTACCAACCCAGTGAATAATGTCTTCCACATTCTGGAGCACTGTAACCTCCCAGAAGGGTGGAGAAATTATCTGGGATGGGTCCAGGGATGGAAACTGGGCAGCAGCTTTTTACTCCTGGCACACTGGTTTCCCTTCCTCTGCTTTCCACCCTGACTGTTTGCTTTGATAGCTCAAGCTTTTGTCTCTCCTCACTGGAAGTGTAACCAGTGTATTTCTATTTGCAGACTTCTGGATGCAAGTCCTTCACATGTATGTTCCCAATTAGTTCTTCTCTAAAGGAAGAGAGACAATATAATGAATACATCTATTTTGTGGAACACAGTTTTAATTGAAATGCTTGCTGCTGTTGCCACCATTGGATTAAGAGAGCAGATCTTCAATAGCCAAGAGATTGAGTTAGTTTGTATCAGCAGAATGCAAGTGAGAGGAGTAATTGGAAACTATAAAGAGAGAAAAAAAGAAATCACAATTCCAGCATCACAAATGGGGAGAAAGTGCTGCACTGCTATTGTCATACGCTATTGTCACGTTAAATTAGATGCATAAAATAAAAGCAGCCCTCACTGTGAATGCTCCTGTCCTGCACTAAGGCTTATCTGTACACATTGTCCTCTGGTCTGGAAACAAGATCCACACTTGAAGAAAGCTCCTCTCCATATTGCAAAAATAAATTTGTGCTCAGACCTTCCAATGTTACTAACAAAAAGCTAAAAACACCTGCAAAAAGCCTGTTATGCCCTCCCCCAAAGTAAAAACTCCATTCTGGCTTCCATGGCTTGCCATCTTGTGACTAGTGTATGTTCCTTCAGCTGAATAGACTTTGGGGGATTTACACCACATGAGAACCTGATCCTGAGAGCTCGCCCTTGGTTGCAGCAATCACTGCAGGGAGGTGGGCTGGATTCCACTATGCAAAGGGTTTTGTAACTGGCTGCAGTGCAATCCTGCAAAGGCTCGGCCACCACCTACAAAGCCAGGCTGTGCTGCCCTTCCTGAGCTGAAACCCAGGCTCAGAGGGGTCTGCCTTGCTCAGGCAGGATGTCTTTTCTTCTTTTTTTCTTTGGTCTTTTTTTCTTCCCTTTAGCAGACAGAAGACTTGTTCATTTCCCATTCCTGCTTACTGAATTATTCATCAAAAATGTTCCACTGGTATCTTCTTTTCTGCCAGGGAGCTCATCATCCAACAATTCCTCTTCGGTCTTGACTTGTAATCAGAGCAATTAGCAACCCATTAAAGGTCCCAGCATGCCCATGTCTGTGGGGATACAGAGTGCAGCTCGGGAGCTGGTTCACTTTGACTTTAAAATTCGTGCAGGAGACCCACAGGATACAGTCTGTTGTGCAGAACAACAAACCTACATCAAGAGGAGGGATTGAATGTTCAGAAAAGGAGTTTTCAGTACACACAGTGGTATCACAGGAACAGCACATCAATTTGGACTGATCTCAGTGGTGAGAATACAAGGTCCCAGGCTCTGCCTGAGAGGTGGGATATACTTCTCGTGTGGACATTCAGCCTGCTCCAAACAAGGCTGTTCAGCTCCCAGGTGTATGGTATTTCCATCCCTTTTTTGCTGGAAGGAGCCAAAGGGAACATGAAGGGCTGTCATTCATTTCCTCTGATGCTCTCAAAAGGAGCAAAAATGGTAACCAGATGGCAGTGGAAAGCAGGGTAGTAGAGCTGGGCTGTTCATCCCTGCAGTGCACTGAATGAGCCTGGTTTGGTGAAGTCCACAGTACCTCTGCAGGCATCTGATGGTTACTACTGCTCAGGACCAACACACTCTGGGGCTTCAATACCACACTTCTGCCTCTAGAAAAGCACTTTACCATGACTCAGGTTCCTCCCTGGTCACCATGAGCTCATCAGCTCACAGGGAAGGAAGTTCTGAGCCAAGATCTCTCCCTACTTGCTCTGTGCACCCGTGATCAACTACCCAGCATGTAACAAGAAGTGGTGGATACCCTCAATGTGAAAGGTCAACATAAGCACCATCCTTATAAAAGCTCCCTTTAGAAAATATGTACATGGATTTCCCCCTATTCTGTCTTCCAGTCTGTGTCTGGGGCTTAATAGGTCAGGACCAGAGCAATTCATCACCTTTCCCCTCTGTCCTTTGCCTTCCTAACATACCAGAAATGCTCTTCTGCACTTCTGGGCTCTACCTCTGCTAATGTCTCTGGAAAGATAATCTGTTGAGAAAGAATGAGAGTTATTAAATCAATAAACACTGCTAACCTTTCAACTGTGCCCATTCAAGGAGATCTTCTCACCTCTGCAGCAATTGCTTGCTTTAACAGATTGAAAACAAAGTGTTCTTAGTGCATATGTCAAATAAAACAGGAAAAAACATGCTCTTTCTCTGTCAGGAAAGTGAAAGTGTCCATGAGGGCTCCCAGCATATTTCTCATAACTCTAAGACTGAAAGCCCTGTATGAAATTTTCCTGTGCATGCCGAGATGTCTTTACGGGGGGAGAAATAATCACACTTAAACACAACCAGGTCAAAATACCTGAATAATGCCTCAAATTATTTTAATGACTTTTGCCTGAGTTGTGATTCTTAAACAGGAAACATCTGCATTTTTTTCCCGAATACTCTTCTGGAAGTCAAAGTGCAGGACTGCAGCCTGTGCTTGAGCCTAAGCCTGCCAGGAGGAGCAGTGAGCTGCTGGGGCATCTTTCAGCTCCTCAGCAGTGTGGAGATGACTAAACATTCTGCTGTTCTCAGGAAGGCCAAGGTCTCCGATAAGCACATGGTGACTTGGCTTGTTGTGAATATCAGCAGAAATTGCACGTGCTTATCTCATTTTACGGTTTTAGCGAGTTTGTTTCTTTGGTCTGCACAAGAAGGATCTGTTCTCAAAGCCAAATCTGCAACGTGGCTCTGCAGTAATGACTGGAGAGAAAGATTTTGCTTATTCAGGAAATTTCTCCCTCCTCCAAATAACAACAGGATTCCTCAGCTTCCTGAAAAACACATGAATGAACTGTTAATAGGTCTTGGCTCTTGTGTTAGAAAAACATGATATAAATTGCATTTGGGGATCATCCCTGTTTACATGCCTGCAGGAACTGAAATTGCTTTCCAGAAACTATTTCCAGATAATACTAGTGTACATTCTCCTGACTTAAAAATAGCCAACTCACTGCTTAAAGTACAGGGTAAAAATCTTTCTATCTATAAAACAGATACCAGAAACTTTTCTTAAGTTGTCATGAGATCCTCCTAAAGCCTGTTGTATTTGTGTTTATTATAGTAGAAATATGACTCTGAACCTCCTTTATCTTGCAGGCTCCTGTGTTTTGTGTATGTATGCTGTGTCAGTGAGCTTCCCAGAGACTGCAGGAGAGGGATTTTCAGGAACAATATTGTCAAAGTTAATCCTTTAGGGGGAAAAGTACACTGAAATCCACTGCAGCTTTAAATGGCATAAGTTGTAACACAAGTGTTTAGCTTTGTTATTTTTTTCCTTCACACATTCTGAGGAGAAAGCAACAAAACAAAAGAAAACAAAAAAACCCACACACACACCAAAAAAAAAAAAAAAAAAAAAAAAGAAACCAAAAAACAAACAAACAAAAAAACACCAAAGAACAAAAAAACCCTTCTGTGTGGTTTTTGGTCTTTGGGGGGTTTTTTGGTTGTTTTTTTGTGGTAAGAGTACCATGACAGTAACATGTACAGTGAGAAACAGGGCAACACAAAGCAGCATTTCCAGGGCATGAAGTCCTTTCCCAGCTTCTGTGGCTATGAGCTGCAATGCCCCACACTGACTCATTTCCCTCAGCTTGGCCTGGCTGCAGAAACACTTGATGTGACTTAGCATCACAACTGCTCAAGAGGTTTCACTCAACACAGAAAGGATGCCCCGAGCCCTGAGTCACATCCTGCACACATCATCTGAGACCCACAGGCCAGGCCAAAAAAGTGATTAGTTAAATTAATGAAATAGCCAGTAAAACAGAATAGAGGTCCAGCAGTACTGAAAGCAAGCCAAATATCTCTCAGACTTGATGGAGACAAGCTGTTGGAGCAAGCTGTGTTGTGCCCGCACTCAGCCTTGGTGGGACTTGCCCAAGGCCAAGGACAGCTTCAAAAAAGTGTCTTCCCCTTTTTCAAATAAAAGTGCATTTAACAATTTCATGATCCCACTGCCACCATGCTCTTGAGCATCTTCCAAGCAGGGAGCAATGCCTATATGCTCTCTCTCTCTTCCTGAATCACCTGTAGGAGACACTGCCCAGAGCCAATGCCCACCTCAGTCCCTCCTGGTGCTGGAGGCAGAAACAGTGTACCCAGGAGAGCATCCTCTACTGCCCTCTCCTCCCTCTGCCAGAGTGCTGCCAGAGTGCACACCCATTTTGGGGGGTGATGGACGTCAGTGTCACAGCACTGTCTGTCACAGACACATCAGGGTGGGCTTCTCTGATGAACCAGGCACGTTTGCCACCATAAGAGCTGCCAGTCAGTCGGCCTGGCAGTGTCTCATAGGGACAAGGGGAGGTACAGGCTAGCACAGCTCATTCTGAAACCTTTCCAGACCTGCTGCCAAGCAGAAGCACCTCCAGAGACTCCCCTTCAAACAGGAGATCCACGAGAGCTACGTGCCAAGCTGCAATAAGAAACGGAGGCTGCGAGTTGTGTAATATTTACATTTAATACAATCCACTGACATCTGACATTTTTCTGGTAAATTTTACGTGGGCCATAAACACTTCTGGATCACTGAGTAAATTTTAACTCCTCGGAAGGTCTTTTGTGCTGGTGGTATCTGGAATGAAATATTTCTCTGCCTTTACCCCCCAAACCTCATCCATCCTCATCTCTTTGAGCACTGGGATCTGCTGTGAGACTTCTTATGCATCCTCGGTGCACCAGTGCTCAGAAGTATCCCCCCTTTTTGTATTTTTGGTGGGATATTCCCCGCTATTCCATGGTGCAAGCATCAGGCACATGGCAAACCCAGCTTTCCTGCACCCCAGGCCTCAG
This sequence comes from Ammospiza caudacuta, assembly GCF_027887145.1. Lineage (NCBI taxonomy): Eukaryota > Metazoa > Chordata > Aves > Passeriformes > Passerellidae > Ammospiza > Ammospiza caudacuta. Next base: position 42,754,269 of record NC_080593.1, on the reverse strand, counting down.
AGCAAGTAGCATCGTCCCTCAGTGGGGTTTGTACAAGCGGTCCCTTTGGTTCCAGCAGTGCTACACTTTCACTTGGTGATTTGTACACAGCTGCCCTGCAAAGTAACGGTGTCACAAAGAGACTCCCTTTTAAAAGCAATAAAAAAATCAAAAGTAGGGAAAGAAAATAAATTGTTGAGCAGCCAGTCCACCCCTGGTAATGAAACAAAGAGTGGAGAGACAAGGAAAACCTGAGTCAAATGCAATGGCTCCAGGCTCTGTCTCCAATCCCTTCCCCTCAGACCTTGGAAGAAGGCCAGCAGAGCATCCCGGTATCTGAAACAAAGAGTGGAGAGACAAGGAAAACCTGAGTCAAATGCAATGGCTCCAGGCTCTGTCTCCAATCCCTTCCCCTCAGACCTTGGAAGAAGGCCAGCAGAGCATCCCGGTATCTGAAACAGTATCCAACGCTGAAGTTCAGATCAATTTGCACTCTGCAGCCTATTAACTTTTTGTTAATCCTCCCCACATTGTTTTACATCTTGCCTTGCATCAGGGACAAGGAGGGTTCGTGGCAGTGCCAGGGTGACTAATGGCGAGTGCCCCCTCGGATCCGGGGATGTTCAAGTTACAGGCAGGTGCGGGGCTTAATGGGCTCTGGCCATGCTGCCAAGATGTAATTGCTGTAAATCAGCCTGAGCCTTGTGGAGACAGTTCCCTGTGTTTTGAAGTCCATTTGCCCTTATTGCTTGTTCAGCTCCTTAATGCATTAATGATAAGACAGCATGGGGAATACGCAATACAGCCTCCTCTCCACCCACAAAAATCCTGAAGCAGTGAATCAATACTATGCCTATCTGCTCTGACCGCGGAGGAGAGGAATGTAGACAATGCTGGATGTAGGGGAGATCTCTTTTTCCAAAGGTTTCTTTGCAATCCCAGGGGAGGGTTAAGCATCTTTAAGGACCATGGAGGCTGGTTTGAAGAAATATCCCCCAGTTTTCCACAAGACTGCAGCACTTCTTCCCTTGCTACCTGTCTGCATGATTGTATTTTTATTTGTGCCTGACAGTGCTGTTCAAATACTTTTTTGATTGAAATCTGCTGCATTAACAAAAAAATAAGGAGAGTACCACATAAGGACTGGAATGTTTTTTCTTATGTCTGGCAAGCTCATTAAATCAGGTGTTAAGTGTTACTTCATGGCAAATAACTTGTCTCTAAATAGGCCAACTCTTGACCTTCAAGGAGGTGACAGTGTTGGATCTCTGAGCTGATCCCAGACAGGCAGAGGACAACTGTGGGCAGCTTAGAGATCTATCCTGATGCTCAGTGCCACCATCTCCTGCTGTTGGGGCACCCAGGGGTCATGGCATTGCTCATCAGCACAGGTCAGCTGTGTGGGGACCAGGGAGGCAGAAAAGCCATGAACAAGCCTGGGAAGCCAGGGCAGCCAAGGCTACCTCCTCATTCCCAGGACTGATCAGCTCCTGGGAAGTTACTGGCCTTGCCCACAAAGGAAGGAGCCCCAGCACTGTGCACAAGCAGCAGCTCCCTTTGAGCTGGCTGAGTCTTGGCAGGGTTTTCTCCCCTCCACCCCCCTGATTAGTGCATTATAACTGCTTGACAAATTGCTGGTGCTCTATTGACACGTTTATACTGCTGCTTTCTTCCCAGCCAGTCAAGAGGATCCTGGCTGCTGGTAACAGGCGCTCCTGGGCATTGCAAGCACCGACTGCTGCAAGCACCACCCTGTAAGAATTAAAAATGTGGACATCCATGCAGAGACTATCATCCTTTTGATGCTGACACTGTTTCCATTCTACCCCACCTCCTCTTTTTCATGTAAAAATTTTAGAAGCAGGAAAACCAGACAGAAAGGGCAAAGAGGTAAAAAATCTCTGTCTGGCTGTTCTTCATTGCCTAGCACAGATTAAGGCAATGAACAATTTCTACCCACAGAACAGTTAGAGCAGTGAGCTGCCTCTGCTTAGTCTGATGGCACATCTTGTCCCTATCCTTGTCACCAGCACAAAGTAGGGGCTGGCCTGACCTGTACCAGAAAGCACAGCCCCAGAGGGAGAGCTGGAATGGCTCTCTGTGTGGGCACAGTACAACTTGTCAGAATAACCCCTTCCCCAGCTCCTGCCCCCAGCTAGTGGAATGTGTGGTGAGCTTGGGAACTGGCTGTTCCTTAGGTATCAGATGTGAAGCTGGCTCTGCACCATCTCAGCTTGCTTGGGAGAAGGATGACCAGTTGAGCTCTGCTTAGCTGCCATCAAAGAAGCAGATGAATAATGGGGTAAAGTCTGGGCCCCTGTATTTGTTCTGTCATGCAAAAGGCAGTCTTGATATCCTTGTTCTGTTTTTACTTTGAAATATTTTTAATCCATTGCCTCTTGGAAAACTTTATGACCTGGATCAATTTGTGTTCTGAGTATTACAATGTACCTAAAATGACTCTGCAATCTGGTGTCACAGGTAATAAAACTTATTTATTCGCTCTGCTATCCATTACTGAATTGCATGCATTAACTCCCCAAAGCACTGTGGACCAGCTAGCTGGGAGGGTCCTTCCACAGAGGTCCATGTCTTTGGAAGTGAAGGTCAGGAGTCTTGCTCCTGCTGCTGCATATGTGTGACTGGCTGTGACCCAGGGCTGGCTCCACCAGTGCGTGCCAGCAGACCTCTGCCTCTGCTGCTGCTGCTGTGCCAGCAGAGCTACGTGGAAGTCAAGAGGAGCTATGCAATTAGCAAGTGACAATCCTTCTGGCAGGGTACAAAGCAGAGAAGTCTCCTCACGGTGTGGCATCGGCTCCCCTCGAGGCATGACTCAGCTCAGAGGATCTGCTGCATCAGAACATGGGGCTCAACAGGCTTGGGCCACCAAAGATGCTGAGTGCAGAGGAACAAATACTTGCAGGCAGATGCCATAGAAGAGGAACAAATAGCCCAGCTTTGTTACAAACAAACAAACAAACAAACAAACAAACAAACAGTACAGAGATACAGAAAAGGGTTATAACTTACCCAGTGAACCCACTGCAGATGCAGATTTGTGCCTTTTAGTACATTTTCGAGTGCTTTTCTAGCCTAGTGCTAAATAACCCAAGATTTTACTGGTCCCCTTAGGAGAAGATTTCATAGTTCATGAAATGTCTCCATAAGGAATCATTTCTCATGCCTCCACCTGAATTTTCATTTGTGCAGTTTCACCCATTTCTCCCCATAATAGAGCTCCCAGCTTTGCGTGGCCCTGGGGAATCTTCTCATTCCTAGGTCCCCAATCCTTCAAGTCCTTGGAGCCGACAATTACGTTCCCCTGAGATGTCATTTATCTGAGTGATGTGCGTTTAGTTACTTTAATCTTTCCCCATAAATCAGCTTGTTCAACTTTCTCTGTTTCTCATTTAAGAGTTTTTCCCTCTATGCCATCTTTCCAGTATTACTGAGGCATCCTGAAAGGAATTTAGTATTATATTTTCAGCCTGGTGGGGAAGGACCATAATTTTCTTGAACAATCAGATGACATTTACTATAAGATAGGTATTTTCTAGGCTATACAACTCACCACTAGCATACTTTTTATATCACTTATCACAGCTGGGTTTCTCTTTGCAGTACAGATTTCCCATTAATTACCCACCACCACTGACTTCACTCCTTAAATTGGACAACAGGTTTTGGAACAGGTCCTAACTTGTGTTTTTGTGCATTACAGCAGTCTAAATATTAGAGAAATATGTGAGAAAATTATTAGACATCTGCTTATCTTGAAGCCTTTCTTTGAGGTGACTAAAGCCAGCCTTGCCTAGTATCCCATCTCCAACAAGGCTGAACAATTTGGCAGTTCCTGTGATTTTAACTGAGATGACTCTTTTCACGGATAAATACACACTTCTATTATTTTTTTTCAAGTGCAGAACTGAGACTGCAAAAAGGTCCACAGGTCACCATTCTCCTCAGTTACAGGCAGCTGTAATAGCTTGAAATAGATGCTTAGTCTGGAAGAGTCCAGCAAGTTTCTAATATATATTCACACAGGACAAGGCTCACTCCATCACTGTTGCAGGCACAGGACTTGTAGCACAGAAGACCAAAAGCTACACAAATAGCAATATGCTTCAAGTAAAGAGCAATGAAGGACACTACCAATGTCCTAAATCCCCACACCAGTAAGAAATTTGTCAGCTGAAAATGTCCACATGAAAGATGGATATCCATCCTTACAGTATTTCTAACTGTTCTTCATTGTGTTTTGCTCAGATGACTTCAGTTATTTCATAAATCACTGCAGCTCCACAGAAGACAAGCAAGGCACCAAGACATGCCCTTGTTCTGAGACAAGTGATACTGAGTTGTCACTTGGCACAGAGGAAGAAAAAAAGGCTTTTTAGATCCTCTGCTCAAGGTGGGAAGTCTAAAGTGATGTAGTCAAATCTGTTCAAAGGCATCTGAGTAAGTGGCCTATACTTACTCTGGGCATTTGTAACCCCACTTTTTGTTGCCCTTATCTAGCAAAGCACATAAACAACTTAAGCATGAGCACAGAGAAACAGAAGCAAGTTGATTGTAATTTTTTTCCTTCACTTGCTACCCTGTAATGTACTCCATGTCTATATATGTATTTCTTCTGATCTGAAATTCCATACAGAACATCAACATTTATGCAGCAATAAAGTCAGTTTTTAGGCCAAGTGCTTTACATTTTACACAAACCAAATAGCTGCAGACAAGTATGATGGAAAATGTAGATTATAATACGAAATTCTTGGGGCACAGACAAAAATGCAGCCCTTTCTGTGGAAACATGGAATCATGGTTTACATACTCATTGTATCATTGTTCAGCTTTCAAGAAGCCCAAAGGACATGGAAAAACAACTTGTGTCCCTTCGTACAGAAACGACCGATTTCTTTCCACAGGAACGCAATCAGTAGAACAATGAAAATAATTCATCAGATTAAAGTACTAATAAATCCTGTCCTGTCAATTGGATGTTATCGTGCTCAATTTCAGCTTAATTATTTTTGTATTTAATTACAAAATGGTTAATTACTTCATTTTAATTATGTATCTCTTTTAATTAGATTGAGGTTTAAAAACACGATAAGGCTGCTGCCACCCCACAGCCCTTCCATTCTTCATTTTATCTCACCCTGTACCAGATCCTTCCCCTTGCTTTGCTGTTAGCTTCCTGCGCCAGTTCTCTCCCAAATCCCATGCACTGTATTTACCTTCACTTCAGCAAAGCCCTGGCATACCAGCATTGTGGCAAGGACAGGAGCCTGCACAGCAGGACAGTGTGACCATGCTTCCATGGAAGTGTATCTGCTGGGCACAGGCTTTGCTTTCCTCACACATTTTCTTCTGTTGTGCAAGAAGTTCAGGAATGCCTTTTTTTTTCAGGTGTTTGTTTTGGTGGCAGGCTGAGAGAAGTGTCATTCCCCTACCAGATATGTCCCAGACTCCCATCCCACAAGGCTGAAGACCCCAAAGGGGAGCACCCGACCTCCTCTTCCGACCACAACTGGTGCCATTTTCCCTGCTCCCAGCTTTTGCATTTCCCACACTACTAGGCAATTAAGTCAACAGCTCTCTTTGCATAACTAAAACAATTAATAGGCCTTTGAAATCAATGGGAATGTTTAGCACAGCACAAGAACTTGACCCACCCATGCAATCCCACCTGTCATTCCTGCAGTTCTGGTGCATACTCTGCAAGCGGAGGCGATTTGATACAATGCAATTTGACGCATTGTGTTTGATTGAGATTTTTTTTTCTCAGCCCATCTGGGTAATTCTAATATCAGAAGAATTGCTGAAATATTTATGCTATGCTTTTGAAGAAAAGCAGCTTACATTTAAGAACTGGTCTGGCTGAGGTTTTTTCTGATTATTTAATGTCCTGGCTTTTCTTTGACTTCCTGTTGTGGAAAAGGATGAGTTTCAGGGAGATGGCAATCTCCGTGGAAAGTGTCTGATGGTGAAATGTGTAGGTGGGTTTGTGGCCATGGAAGAGCAGCAGTGGCACACACCCTGTTCCCACCTCTTTCCTACAGCTTCTCCTGTTCTCCACTCCAAGACCAAGCTAAACAAAAGCTGGCCTGGCCTGGCATCCGTGTCCTTGAGTCTTTCAGGTTCAGCAACTAAATCACAGATGAGGCTGGAATACTATTTAAGTAAAACTGTACCACACAGCTCACTTCTGCCTTATGTTGGTACTGTCATGACAGCTGCACAGAGAAGTGGTACCTAAGAAGCAGCCTAGTGGATTGGAAAGAAATATATATATATATATATATATATAATGTGTGTACTGCAATCTTCTTCAAAGGGTAATGGGTGATTCATGCTAGAGAGAGCCCACCTTTCTCACAGGGCACTCACCCTTTCCTTTGAAGCTGATAAAATAGTTTTCAGGTTTTAAGCAAAAACCCCTGCAAAATCAAAGCTTTCAGAGAAGACCCTTGGTGGGAAGGAGAAGAAGGGGAATGGTGGCACTGATAGTGGCAGCAGTAGCAGCAGCTCTGCTCCCTCCCAGCCTCTGGCAGAGCATCCCTGGGCTCCCTGCATGCACAAGTGAACAACAGTGAGCATGAAAGCCAGGCTTTAGCTAAAGTTGTACTTTTCTCTGCCAACTCCCCATCATCTTGCCAGACTAAGCAGAGGGTCTGACTAGATGCTGCTCATCACTGCTGGTTTGGGTCAGCCCATCCCGTAAGACAAGGAAGGAGACAAAGTTCTCAACTCCTTACAGATCGGGGCATTAAAATTCAATATTCAATGGGACTTCCCTAGTGACTTAACCATCCTGTCTTGTGATATAAACCTCATGGCAACACCCAGCCCAGCACAAGATCAGGGACTGCAAAGCTGGTTTTGGGGATCAGAGGTCAGAGTTATCCAGAGCAGCTCCTTCCTGCTCAGCCTGAAACTGCTTGAGCTTAGCCACACAATGGCTGCAGACAGGCTGGTGTCACAAACAGCTGTAATCCAATTAATGGATGTGACTTGGGGGGGAAATGGAGAGAACAAGGGAATGCGGTGGTGTCATGAGAGAGTTTGAGTGGAACACTTTTTAGCCACCCTTTCAAAGAACTTCTATCAAGTGCTTTATTTTTAATGCTTCAATTTGCTTTCCTCTTCTTGATTGTAATACCCTTCTTGAACTTTGCAAATAAAATGTGCTTTCCCTTTTGATTTTTGTCATCATCTCCCTGGCAAATTATCAGACTTTTAATTCTAAGCCTCCGTTTCACTCCCCCCTCCACCTTGACTCCCAGCAGCGTGAGAAGGATTTCTCCTGGATTCCCTGCTCTCCAATGAATCAGCACTCTGCTCACAGCCCTGGGCAAGGTATATTAGATGAGTTGTACTGCTTTTTCTCTTCAGGAGAAGAGGAATGAGATGTTAACCAAGGTCTGGAACCAGATAAGTCTATTACAACCTGGATTGCACTAACTTCTCTGTCAAAAGTCTTCTTCAGTTGAAGCAAGGTCACAACCCCGTGTCTGCAATTGCAAAATGTTCCTTTTCTGCCAGTATCTCAAATGACTGGAAGGAGAAGAGATGCCTCTGGAAGAAAAAAGGCAGTGCTGGAAATGAATACACAATCCTTAATGACAACCTACGAGGAAGCTGTAAGTGCCTAGATGCTATCTATATAGAAACCACAAGCTAAATCAGAGCCAGCGGTGCTACTTTCAATTTACTACAAAGAATTGCAAAAAGAAAGATGATCCAGAATAGACTGGCCAGCAGAGAAACAGGCACACTGAGCACCTCTTCTCCAGTTGTGGTACAGAGAGCAGAATGGTCTTCCTCAGCTCTCAGCCACTGTGCCTGCCCTGGGCAGACCCAGCCATCAGAGAGGATCCTTTAAAGCCATTTCTGGGCTTATCACAACTGCTTAACAAGAGTAAGAGAGCCACAGGACTGTTCTACTGGCTGGTTGTTACCCAGTGGGTGCTGGGAAGGCCAGGTCAGAGGCTTAATTTGCTTGGTGGTGGTGAAATTCAGACATGATACTGAGGATGGTGCAGGCACCTAGGACCCACATCTTCTGGGGTCAGCAAGAAATAGAAAATAATGAAGCCACCACAGAACACAACAGCCGGACAACTCCTTGGGGCAGCAAACACAGTAAAGTTGGCCACATCCCTACAGATAGGTTCTCCGGGGCTGGGGAAATTGAACTTTTTTCCTCAGGAACATGAAGACATCTGTGAGGGCAGTTAATTGAACCATTGTCACAGAAAATGATGTGGATAATGACAGATAGTGTCAGCTTGTGCTGCTCTTTCAGTTACTGGGAAAAATGAGAAGAGGGCAGAAATAGAAACAAATGGAAGAGAAATTTCTAACAAAGATCAGGGAGAAGGCTTTATTTTTATCTCTCCACCTTTCCTCGTTCAAATAATAAGCAGCCTGTGCCACCAGAAAGACCCTGTCTAGATACACATCCTTGGCCTGGTTCTATGCTGAAGTCCTAGAGGTCTTGGCATGGTGTGTTAAACACCCACCATTGCTTTCCCAGAGCCTTCCTCCTCCTCATACCTAACTGGGGAGCAAGCAGATGCCAAGCACAGGCTGCCTTGGCAGCACCCAGGGATCCCTCAGAGGAGCAGCACCCTTGGTATGCCTGCACAACACTCACATCTAGTGAAGAAAATTATTTGATTTCTGCTGTAACTATTGGCTAACTTCCCCTGATTTCTGAAGGACCAGGGTTACACTCTGGGAAAGTTGCATTTCCTTGGCTGACACTCCTTGCATCCATGTTGCTTTGACAATCATCTCCACACCTCGAGTAGGGATGCTGAAGTCCAGCTGTTGTTGCACTGTACCTCCACATGAAACACTAAATAAAAAGAACACGAACATCTGATGTGAAAAATAGCACAGGAGTACAAACTACTGAGAATTCTGTCTCTCTCTCACTCCCTGTTTGTGCTAGTCCTGGCAGTCAGCTCAAAGGAGGTGCAGCCTGGGTAGGATCAGGATGCTCACGGATGTTCCTGAGCTGCCTGGGACCAGAAACAGGGACATGCACGGGAACAAGGGAAAAGCCACTCTGCCCTGGGGTGGCTGTGCTGTGCAGGGCAGAGGCAAAGGCAGACATCCATGGTAGATCTGGACCACAGCACAGCCTGCCCGTGGGACAGTGCCCAGCACCTACCACTGAGAGAGAGCAAGAGAGTGTGGAGAGCATCTGAGTGAAGGACCGCAGTGCTCTCATTCTCAGCGCTGAATGAGCCTGTTTCTGGCTCATTCTGTGATAATGCAGCTTGTGTTTTGGATGCTTGCTTGCACTTAAGCCTTTTAATCACTTGTTCATTAAGAAAAGGTTTTCAGGACACCTTGCTGAGAGGCAGCATTTCACATACCTCTGAGGAGAAAAAAAACCACTTAGTCAAACACTCAAACCACTCAGATCCTAATGATAGAATAATAATGAGATTGAAGTGTATTATCAACTTAATGATAAACTAAGAGATTTGGCACCCATAACTTGAGTTGGCTCTTTAAGCCCCTTGGCTGGTTCCTGAAGGATATGTAAGATGCAACTGGTGGGGGCTGGAATTAGGTTATTTTTCTGTTGGGAAGTAGGCCAACTAAATTGCATTTTAAAAATGGTTTCATGATACATTGGAGAAGTGGTCCAAGGTGGTGAAAAAACCCCTAGACCTTCCTTCATGTCATGAGATACATGACATGACAGTACCAGAAATTGGATTTATGGAGGGAAAAATCCTGATGGCGTGCATATTATTTCTTATTTACCTCTGTGCACATCAGTCTTGGGGTGTAAATTGACATTCCTTAACTTGTGCTGGAAGAACTAATAGTTTTGGGGCAAAAGGGAGGTAAAGTCAATGACTAAGCCCAACTTGTCCACAGTTATCCTGGATTCCCTCTGAGAGTTTAACCCTTCCTTGAGAAGCCTCCTTTTGCCATTGCTAAAAGCCACCACTGGCAAACCTGGAGAAAGCTCTCATATAAGAGCCAGACCACTACTGTAGTTGGGATAGATATCTTTTTTTCTTTTTCTGCAAAGCCATCAGAATTTGAATGTATCAGTCTTTTCCTGTGCTGTTCTTGGATCCTTGCTGTTGAGCAGCCAAGATATGAGATTGCCAGTCCTGCACTTACTACAGACTTTTCTCTGGCTGTTGTGAAGTGGGAAGAGATGCCCATGACACCACACCTACATGAATATTGCATTTGCTAGGAACTGATGCAGCTTTACATACTTATATACACAAACATATTGATTGGTCACATATAAAGCACAATCTAATGCAATGCCCACCTAAGCAATTTGCAATTGTTTTAAAAGATCCTTTTCTGACAGAGTGATTAATTTCTAATCCACACAGACACAGGCCACTTAGAGTGTTTTGCCTTTAAGAGTGCTCCTCAGCTTGGCCAAAAGGCAAACCAGCTCTGCTGGAGGCCCAGGGAGACCAGAAACAGCTAGAAGTAAACCTGGGCTTTAAAATCTCCATCTCCTCAAATACAATCCTATTTTTTTGAGGTGAGCTCATCTCAAGTACTTGGAGGTCTGGCCCAACCATTTCTGGGCCATCCAGGTGGATAACACGCTGTGAAAGAACATGCTGGGGAAGCCACACAAGGAACAACTGAGGTGGGGGTGCCACATCAGCAGTGGCTGAGGTCTCTTGGTTTGTTCAGCCTGTGGGAATGGCATGAAGCTGAGTCAGGGAAGGTTTAGATTGGATATTAGGAAAAGGTGCTTCACCCAGAGAGTGCCTGGGCCCTGGAACAGTCTCTCCAGGGAAGTGGCCACAGCAGCAAGCCCAACAGAGTTCAAGAAGTGTTCAAGAAGTGTTTGGACAATGCTCTTGAGCGTGTGCTGTGATTCCATGCAGGTTATCCCGCACAGCTGGAAAAGATGATCCTTGAGGGTGCCCTCCTGTTTAGGATATTCTGTGATTCTACAAAATCAAACTTGCATGAGGGCATAGGTGTCTGTTTAGGATGGAGGGTGATAGACAGGAGGGAGTAGATTCAATTGAAATTGAAAGACTCCCAGCACGAGTCTAAAATTCTTATCACAACTCCAAAATGCTCAGATAACTGCATTTTTTCCAGAGAGGGTGTTTTATTGTTGCTTAGACTTTGTGGTTTCAGAGTCAAAACAGACATTATGGAACTTTTTTCACTAGAGGGAAGAAAGCACATTTCAATCAAGCCCTACAGAAACAGGCGCCTTTGGAGCATCTAATAGCTGAGGCTTCAAGTCATCCCCAAATTTCAGTCCTACAGTCCCAGACATGTAAACATACCCTATTAGCTTGCACACCTCATTGTGGAGCAGTGGCTCTCAGTGGCCTGCATGGGCCTGATCACATGGAGAAATGCTGCAGCTTGTGGCAAAGCTGCTGTGGGAGCCCAGGGAGCCAGGAGCATGGCTGGCATCCTGGCCAAGAGGTGCCCTGCAGGGCACCTGTGTCACTGGGCATCACCAGTGGCAGGGGTGGGGCACAGCAGTAGCTGTCACACCAATTCTTGTCTCCTGAGACATCTTCCCAGAAATGTCACTGATGCCCCACAGCACCCTGCCATCTCTCATCTGGGAGCTACATGTTGCAAACCCCTGTCCAGAAGCAGGGGCATGATGTGTGTCCATGTGTTCTCCAGGTATCACAGGAGCCATTTCTCCAGGCAGCAGACACCTCCTTCTTGGGTGTGCTGGTGATTCCCAGCACTCCCTGTCCTTGTCTGAGCTCAGGCAGATCCAGTGCTATTACAGCACAGTTCTGGGGCACCTCACTGCTTGTTTTGAAGGCCTGGAACTAAATTTGTCATAGAAACACAACATTATTGTCATTAGTAAGAACACAATAGACAGTAATTTCACTCCTTGAAAATGAAAAGGCGCCAGCTTTTACTGAGATGATTTTTTTCCCCTCTCAATCTCTTACATGTCTAAATACAGACCTCTCAAAAATCGGCTCTACCTGTTATGTAAATCACTTTAATAGAAGGGTTAAAAATGCTTCACACCATCATGCTGTGTGGGCTGGGGTGCATTTCTCTCACACACCAATGCTCAGCTTTGCACTCTCTCTGAGGCTCACAGGTCGGTAGCAGATGTAGGCAACATTTTTAAAGAAGAATGTAAGTCAATAAGAAGGGTAAGGGTTTTATCAGTTTCTGTCCTACTTGCTCTGCTGTAATTACTGTTATTAAAGACTTTTAAACTACATGTTATAGGATTCTTCTTTCTTATCTAGCACAGATCTGGCACCCTGAAGGAGCCTGAGCCACCATGGCTCCTGCAGTACTGGGATTGTTATTCCCAGCTCTGAACCAGGTGCCTGAACTGACACCATGCTCCTGCTGGTAACCTGAGGCACACTTTCTGCTTAAAATTTTGTATTAAAACTATCGGGTGTTATTATCCAGCCCCTTTTCTGGCATCAGGGTGTGTGCATGGGGAAGAGAGGACAGGACACACTGCAGGAGCATGGGGAGCTGCTCAGACCACCCACTAGAGCAATCTCCAGCCTCCAAGTCCCCCTTGTCCAAGACCTCCTTCATAAATCACAGGACATGGAAAACCCACAGTGCAACTCTGCTTTATGGCTGATGTGTTGCTGCTCTCTTTTTCTACAAATAAATTAGTGGAAAAATAATTTTTGGGAAAATAGCATGGTGAAATCTGGAGCGAAATCCCAGTTTAACTGAAGCCAGGGAGGTTTTTGCTTCCTGCATAGCAGGAGTCCACAGGTCAGAGGGAGACAAAATAGAAGATGAGGAAGCAGTTAATTATCCTTGTGTTTTCCACTGGACTCCCCTCCCATCTTCCCTTTTGCAGCCACGTTCGTCCCTTGCTGCTGGAGTCCTGTCACGCTCACAGACAGGCAGACAAACCCCTGAGATGGGACCCTGCTGCTGGATGCTGCAGCCCAGCAAGGAATTTGTTTGTGAAGCAGATTGCTCAAACACCAGAGGAATTTTTACCTTCAGAGGCTGCTTTTCCATTTCTGGTCATCTGACACAAGATAACAGGAGAACAAGGGAAGGAAGAGCTGCAAGGTAGACATGCCTGGCACTAGGCACTGCTCTGTGCTCTGAGTGTTGGTGTAGCAGGAGATACCCACAGAGAATTAGTTCCCCCATCTGTTCCTCTGTAGATCACTTTAAAAATTAACTTACTCTATTAAAAAGAAAATGTGATTGTTACCGTTAAGTGGCTGCAGTGCTAGAGATAATTTATCCTACCCCCCTCAAATTATATCCAAAAATGCACAATTAATAACGCATTAACTTAGACATGAGTGAAAATAAGTTAAAATTTTGTTATAAATACATTATATTTTGTGTAATAAACAGATTTTTTTTTTCCTGGCCTATAATGTTGTAGAAGAGATAATTCCTCCCTACAGCACATTTCACACTTACCCAGCTTCAGAGAGATTAGCACAAATGACACTTCTTGCTCAACTCATCTGATTTTAGAAAGCACTCCTCCATCAAGTTACACTATGTTTAGATAATTATTCTATAAATATATTCTTAAACTATTTGTATGAATGGAGCAAAAATACAGCCACATCAGCTAGACACCCTTCCTGAGCCCAGCAGAGGATGCAGAGCACAGGGAGCTGCCAGGGTCCTTCCAGCAGTGGAGGGAGCAGACATCTGGCAAGGTCAGTATTTGTGCACAGTTCACAAATAAGAGAACAATCACTAAAATCAAGGGAATGCAAATAAAAATAGGTTCTAATGTTTCAAAAAGCTTAAAGGAGATGTAAAAATCCATGAATTTTTCATTAAGACTGAATCCATTGGAGCCCAGATCCTTCTTTCTAATAAATTCAGTTGTCAGACGCAGAGGCCTTTACTGCAAATGCTGACAGTGCTCTCTCTGTACCCAGGTTAGGGTCTGCTGCAGCAGCATTGTCTTCCTTTGTATTTAAATTGATCATGCAATAAAACCTGATGCTTGAGCAGTGGGTCTTGCATCAATTAAACCATTTAGTTTATCTTCTTTTTATTCCACAGCATATAAAAATAAAATGGCTACAGGTAGCATTTTGCTGTCTTCCAAGCTAATCTGGGATCAGTTCTCTTATGAGAAAAACACTGCCTGAAATGAGATGTGAGTTCTGCCTTGTTACACTCCAGAGCACAGAGCAGCATAGTAGCACTCCAGAGAGCCATTTTCCAAAACAGTTTCCTTGCAAGTATTACACTGATATCTTGGGCAAAGCAAAATGTAGGAACAGCTTTGTGCAGTTATCAGTAAATTTGACCTTGGAACACTGAGTTCTGTCTCTGTTTCACAGGATGTTTTAACCACCTTTGGATAAATCCTACATGAAGTTTGCCAGTAATTCTTGCCCTGGCTGATGTTGTGTTAAATCCTTCTCTAAAAGCTTCTTTGCAAGGATGTCACTGCAGTTCTGAGTTTCTAACTTCCTTGATAGCATTGCTGTGATGCTAGGCCTGTTAATATCAATCCTTGTCCTTCCTTAGCCTCCAACTTAACTTTCTACAAGTTAAAAGAGGTCATAAAATCATAGAATGATTTGGGTTGGAAGCAATCTTAATGACCACCTAGTTCCAGTTCCTTTGCCATGGTCAGGGACATCTCCCAGTAGACCAGGTTGCTCAGAGTCGCATCCAACCTGGCCTTGAACACTTCCAGGGATGGGGCATCCGCAGCTTTTATGGGCTCTCTATGCCAGTGCGTCCCCAAACTTGCAGAGAAGAATTTCTTCCTAATGATCTAACTCTACCCTCTCTGAGTTTGAAGCTATTACCCCTCGTCCTGTTGCTATATGCCCTTGTAAGGAATTCCTCTACAGCTCTCCTGCAGCCCCTTTAGGTGCTGGAAGACGCTCTAAGGTCTCCATGGAGCTTTCTCTTCTCCAGGCTGAGCAACAGCAACTCTCTGTCTTTGTAGCAGAGGTGCTTCAGCTCTGATCAGCAGCCATTAGCAGCCAGAACAAGCACTTCATTCTCCAAGCTGTGAACAGCCAGGAGTTTGTGACCATTCCTTTTCTGTTTCATGATTGCATCTCTATGCCTGTGTGTTGATTGCTGTTCTTCACTTGCTGGTTCACCTGGAATCCAGTTAGCTGGTTAAGAGGGTGCAGGACCTGGTGGTAGTGCCCTTTGCTTCAAGCAGTGTCTGTGCTGCAGAAAGGTGCAGTGGCTTCCTGGATGGCTTCTGTGAGAAACTTATCTTCAGGATCGTCCCACAACTGATTCAGCTTGGGCAGCACCTGGAAATTCAGCCAGGGAAGATATTTGGGATTGAGTATTAATCCCGCCCGCCATTTGCAAAAGCAAAGCTCAATTAACTGCCTCAAAAGCACACTGGGGATCTGCAGTGAGACAGGCTTGGAGTCCACTTTCTGATATATTACAATACATTTGAAGAACAAAGCACAGCTATTCTAAAAGGTATGTAAAAACTATTAGTACTCAGCTGATTCAGAAAATGTATGGAGAATAATTCTAATAAAGTCTATGACAAATAAAGATGCGAGGGATAAAAATCCCTGTGAATTTTTAATCCAAGAAATAAAGAACATAGTGTTAATACAGCATAATTGTTTCATTAAATATTAAAAATATACCTTCCATATACTAAATTCGTATTTTAACAAATATCTATTCTGTTTATAAACTTGTAACACATTTTATGAATATTGCATACAGCCAGGAGAAACTTCCTCAATAAAAAGAACTTAATCCTTATATATTCAGCCTCTTGATCGAACATTTCCCTTTCATGTCAGGATACATTTGTATAATTCATTATAATTTATAAATTTTCTACTTAGAGATAATGCAATTACAAATGTTTCTTGCAAATCTTTCTTACTGGCCTTACATACTGTTTCATTTAAATATTATTCTGTTATTTACAATTGCTTCATTTTAATGAGAAAAGATGTTCACAACCAATTATTTAATTGCATGGTGCATCGCCACACACTATTCATCTCTTTCAAAACAATTTGCATTTTGTGTATTTGGAGCAGATATCAGAAAACATTATTGTAATTTTCTCAAATAACATTTTTGCAACGTGCCACCACTTGGGGCAAGAGCTGATACAACAATGGAAATCAGCAGTCTCAGCAGCCTTACCAAGCTTGTATCCTCCTTTACTAGATGGAATAAATATCTTACTGTAAGCAGAACTTTATCTGGCAACAACTTTAATCCCCTGAAAACTGAGCTGAAAATGTTCATTTGGATGGGGCTTGTAAATGTGCCTTATTTTTCATGTTCCCAAAAGAGTGGGCAAACCCACCAGAAACTCTTGCTGTGAAGGAAAGCTTCTCAGCCCCACCATATCTCAGTAAAGACATCCACACCGTGCTCCTTTTGGTTCTTTTTCTCTTTATTTTTTCATTTTTTCTTTCCTTTTTGTCTCTTTCATTTAATGAAAGTCCAGGTTGTTAGAGGAAAAGAAAAGGTGCTGAACAATGAAATAATCTGTAGGCAGACAGCATCTCTATAGCACAGACAGCATCTCTATAGCACAGCAACATCCTTCCACAGAGTTTTGGTGAGGTTTTTTCTTACAGTGTGTTTTTGGGTTTTCCCCATTTCCACATCACTAAAATTCATATGAAATAGCAGTTGCTGGAGGCCATCTAACATTGCCAGCAGAGGTGGTATTTGTGCCTTGATGCTCTTCGAAACACAAGTTTTAAAAATATAAATATGGTATAAATATGGTATAAAAATATCAATATGGATGCAATCATATTTTCTTAGACCAAGGAGATGTGCTCAGACTTCACTTCTGCAAACACCAAAGCAACTGGTGCATGGTATTACACAAGAACTCCTAAATGAATGTTTAATTTTGCATGGTTGTCTGAGTAATTGTTACCACTTCCTATGGGCACATGGGTTACAAAACATCTTTAATTACTTCACTATATGACTGAGGTTTTTTCCCACTTGACCCCTCCCTCACTAATTGCTCCTCAAAATCCTGCCTGTCCTTATCATCAGTGCATGACTGCCTTATTTACTGCACACTTTTCACACCCTGCTCTGAAAGCAGCATTTCCCAAACATTGAACTGACTCTCACAGTGCTTCTGGTGAGATGAATTATCAATGGAGATGGTTATGCATAAAGAGCCAAGACACACTGAGCAAACACTCCAAACTACCCACTAAGTCAGGATGGAGGGTTTGAAATGCCCAAGGCTTATCACTTCATAGTACATCATATTTTCTACAGCACTTTATAGGCTCAGAAAACAGCTTCTATTGATTTCAGATGCAACTGTGCATGCCAAGTACTCCTGCAAGACCAAGCCTGAGATTTCGAGCTGGGTACCACAACGTGCAAATTGCCATCTCTGAATGGCTTGGTTCAGCCTTTCCACCATCACAAAGGGATTCTGTGGCAGAAAACAAGGCTAGGCTGAGATTCCAGGTGAGGATTCAGCTGTGCCATAGAACAGGCCCTTGATGCACAGAGCATCACTGTGTACAACCTATGTTCTGCTGCTGTGAGAAATGAGATGCACAGAACCACTCAGCTGGTTTTGCAGCTCTGATCAATTCCAGAAGCAGACTCTTGGTGTACACAGTGCTGATCTGTTGCACTCCAGTTGTCCTTTAGAGACCTCAGTTTTGCCCTAAGATACTGTAGATGTACCACAACAAAATGACAGGGGTCCAGCCTGTCTTAGCTTTGGCAGCTTCCAATTTTTGTTGTTTCCTTTATTAGATTTAACACAGTTACTTTTTCATGCAGTCTTCTGCCTCCTTTTTCTGAGAAAGACATTAAAAAATTAATCCCATGATTTAGCATCAGATAACATCCATGTTGTCAGCAGGATAAGTATTTAATAAGCAAATGCATCCCACAATAGAGAGGATTTTTCATATCCTTGTACTTTAAACAAGTCTGGGATGGGGAATGGTAAAAAGCATGTCCTGACCCAAGGGCTTGGCTACAAAAAATTGTCAGCCCTCATCATGAAGCTTTCAAAATTCAGCTGAGAGATGTATGTTTTTCCTCAGTTTCTTTCTGAGAAAAAAATAATGAGCACTTAACATCCAGCACAGAAAACAATATGCAAATATGCAGTAATAAAGTAATGCAAATGCTTTTCTATGTACAGAAAGAAATGTTTTATCACATAAAATACCAGCCAAAGGTAATGGCCCCAATGTCTTCTGCAAGAAGAATAGCTTCCACACTCCTGAACAGTAATTTTAAATAATAATATTTTCCAAGGCTTTTGATTAATTAAATAACTAGCAACAAGCAGGCATCCAGAAAGATCACTGAAATAGTTGTAATCTGTTTGATATGCAGTCCTGAGACTGTGGGCAGGTGAGTGTGGCCCTTTTCGGGAGGGGGAGGCCACTGCCTTCCAGGAGCATCACCTCCAAGTGGCCACTGAAATTCTGTTAATCTAATATTTCATGTTACACCTTTCTTTATGCCCATGGCTCTCTGACCAACACCATTAGGAATAGATTTCCTGTAGATGCATGGCATGGACAGATACTGGCTTCATTGACATGATCTGTCTTCCCTTCCTGGTCCCCTTCTTTCATGCAGGTTTGTGGAATCTACCTGCAAAACCTCCGGCAGATTTTGCTGGGAAAGGTTCAAAAGTTAAGCAGAGAGGGCAAATTGACATGATAAGGTCACGAGCATTTTTATGAAGGAGCTGGAGTTAGGAAGGTGTGTGCATACATGGTCACAGAAGGGCACTGTATACAGAGCACAGCTGGAACAGCTGGAGCCACGCCAGTTGACAGGAACAGAAGACTTGGCACATAATTTGCGTGGTGTGAGAATGGGTTCCTTTTCTTAAAGCAGTGCAGCACTCGAAGTAGATTTCTAGGGCATAATTGCTGTAGCTACTGCATGTATTTATTATCTTTGCACAATAACTGACTCCACAGCTTAATAGAATGGGGTATCATTTCTTGCACAATAGTGATGTCTTGTTAAATTATTCACATTATTTATCTGACAGATACTAATAACTGTTATTTGGTATTCAAGAGGGAGACAAAAATGGCTATTTGTTACATTCCTCCATTATCTAATATTCATAAAACCTATGTGATGCAAAATGTCTCTGATGGATGGCCATCTAGGATGTGTTTACATGTTTTGTTTTATTAACAGAGAAAACAGCTACTGAAACTTATTTACAACTGTCCCCTGGTGCTCAGGACAGAAAAATTGATTTCTGATCACCGGTCCTCCTTCTTACACATTCAAAAAATACCCTGATTTGGACCATATCCCGCTCTCACAACATTCCTCAGCCTTTCCCTTTGTGGCCGCCAGGCTGATCTCACATCTGCTAAAATGTGGGCATTGGATTCCTGCTCTGACCCCTCCACACAGGGCTGAGATCCCTCAGGAGGTCTCACTTATCCCAGAGGTAAATGATGTTGACATTTGCCTTCAGAGGGGAAAACCTATTATATGAACATTGGCTGTGCTTTCCAGCCCAGCCAATACCCCACCAAGGAACCGTACCACTCGTGGGCTCGATTCATGTGACAGAATAGGCTGCAGGCAGGATTTATTTTCCCATTGTCAGCTCCCATTGAGGCAAAGGGTATTTAAGTGTTTTAATAGACATTAGTCATGTAAATCCCCAGTTCATCAATGGGAAAAAAGGACTCTGAAAATTGTTAAATCTGATTTTCCACGCTTAACCTGCTGCTTCTATCACAATTCTTCTTTTTGTTGTTGTTTTTAAGAATGTTATTTTGCTTATTCAGATATAATGACCTAAATATATTCAGTTATGCAGAACAAGGAAGAGAAATCAAGTGTCCTCGATTCCCTGACATGCTCCTATGGAAATAACTGATTAAATCATTCAAAGCAACAGATTTCCTCATCCTCCATTTTAATCATCACATTATATACCACTTCTGTTCAAAGGCAAAACCAGAAATGTATTTTTAAATGCACATCCTTTGTTTGATTTAATCTTTTAAACCCCACAAACAAGTTTATCAGCTGATTCTATAACCTCAAGCAATGATCTTTCTCTCTAATTAGAAAAACAGGACCAAACAAAGCCCAAAAAAGAAGAACCTTCCAGGTTTCTCTTCCAGTACACCCCAATCAGGGCACAGGAACCAGGCTGTCAGCTCCAAAATGGGAAATTCTCAGATTTCTTTGAATAGCTTAGATATTTGTTTTACTTGCAGATAAGATCAAACTAAATATGTTTACGAGCAGGCTGCAGGTTGAGATTAGCATTCAAAACCAGCTTGGAAAACCTGGGATCTTTTCTCTATCAGCAGATATAACCCAATAAACACAAGAACAAGATAGGAATAATGCACTGTACAAGCAAAAGGGTGGTCATGCAGCAGTGCTGCAGGGGAGGCTGTGGGCTTGAAAGGGTTTTTTGACCCAAACATTAGTCCTGGTGGTGTGCTCTGGAACTGCTGAGACATGAAACCATCCCTCACAGAAGAATCAAATCCAGTCTTGGACACTGTTTCTAAGCATCCACTGTGTGTATTGTAGCTACAATATTTACAGGAAAGAACCCAGTTTTTTCACTATTACTGCCTCTGTATATCACAAAACACTATGTTAAGCTAAGGCACTCTGTCAGTGATGAAGATGATGATGATGATGATGATGATGATGATATTTACTGACTCCACATCCCCAGTAGGAGCTCCAATACATAGTGAGGTTTGTCCAAGTGGGGCATGAGCCACAGGGCAGGTGGCTCTCCTCTTCCTCAGGCCCTACAGAGCTCAGTCCAGCTCACACACAAGGCTGAGAGCAAAACTCAGTGCATATCAGCACCACCACCACTACAGAGACACATCTGTGTGCTTTCCTAAAAGATAAGCAGACACCTGGGTGACAGACCTGTCATCACCTTTTGGGGAAGCCAAATAAACTGTGACCAGGGAGTCATCCTCACCCACAGAGCTACCAGTTCTTCTGAAGGGCTGTAACAGATCTTTGGTATCAATTCAACATGTCTGTCTGGTCTTTTTTTCATCACACTGCCTGACAATTTGCTTGGAAGGGAAGGCAGACAGACAAGACTGTGGTTTCCCAAAGCTCCTTTTTTTTAAAAAGAGAGTATCCTATTCACCACCTCCATTTCCTGGCACATGACTGATGGAAGGCAGGGGTTACACACTGTACTCAGTAGTTTGGCAGCCTTGTAATTGAGTCTCCTCGGGAGCCCAGGCTGAACCCCAGCTGGACCCAGTGATTTGTTGCTACTCATTTCATCAACTTGTTCTAAAACCTCCTCTTCTGACAGTTCAATCTGAGGCTGTTTCTTGCTCATGTCCAGCTGGAAAAAGCTGTGGCATGGGAGGTCTCCTGAGGCTCCTCTCCAGCAAACACCAGCACAGAGATCTTGTCTGCCTTTGCTCTTATGGTCCTGTCATCTTTAAGTGCTCCCATTACCCCACAGTCCTCTCTAGGCCCTGTGTGTTGGCTGGCAAGTAGCCTCTGCCTGATGCAGCTGAAAATGGTTTTGTTGTTGGGTTTATGCCCAACAATGAAATTATTCCACAAAAATACATTTTGGCTGCTTTTACAATGGGTTTCCACCTGTTTGCTTTCCCTTCTGCTTTCCTTGGTGTGGACATAACCTATGCTTCTTAAGGACACATCTTTGAGAGTCTATCCAGCTGCTTGCCTTCTGCCTGTTTTAATTTCCTTTTAAAACATTTTCTGATAACTGGAAATACCTTTACTGTAACTGGGTACTAAGGTGCCTTTAGAGATAACCTGCAAGCATTCTATCCTCCTGGCTGTTGCTTCTAGCTCCCTTCTAACAAGCTGCACATCACCAGTTCCTTTTGGGCACCCAGCTGCTTTACAGGCTGCATTGCTGCTGCACCTGGTGGACACCTTGAGCACACATGGAAACCCACCTATCTGCTGAACAGTCTGAGGATGGGCACCTCCCCTTCCCACCAGCCTTCCTCATTTGCTCTGCTGTGCCTGTAGTCCTTGGCAAGGGGCTGGGGAAGAAGGGAGAAGACTCTGTTTCTTGTTTACCTGCCCTACTCTAATCCATCTGGTATGAACCTGGGGAGTGAAGGACTCTTTTTTTTGGAGGTAGGGATGAAGACTCCTCTTGTCTCTTCTCCATCACCTTGTCTCACTCAGCCAAAGCAAGTGAAGTGACCAAGACTACCCTGCAGTGCTGTCCTGCTCCTCCACAGCTCCACAGCACCATGGCCCAACAATGAAAGAGACAAAAAACTGCACTGCATGTGGAAACTAGCTCCACTGTGAAGTCTGTGGTCACAGCAAGCCATTACCTCTTCACAGCCTCTCATTCTAACTCCTGTGAAGTCTTCTTTTATGATGCCTGCTCACTAAATATTAATCTTCAAAATGCAATGGCTCATCTCTTAATATGCATGTGACTGGACTCATGCCTGTGTGCTTCCTGTGCATTTCACAATGCAATAAAAAACCTGCTCCCTGCTCTTAATGACTTTGTGATTTATTGACTTGCCCATCTTTCCTCACTTCAGCTTGCCAAGCTTTATTTATTCCTTTTGTACATCAGTGGAGGGAAATAAACAGCACACACCCCACCTTTGCAAGCAAACAAATGCCTCATGGTGATACAACAAAAATCATCATTAAGAAAAGTCCTTCCTTGGAGGTATTCACATTCACTGCTTTTTTGGCTGCTTGCATAACCAGGCCTACTAAACACAGAGTAATTATCCCTGCTTGGTATTTCTCCCTAATGCCATTATCTCTAACAACATTGGCAAAGATTTTGCTTCATGTACAGCCTTCACTGATCATGGAATCACAAATGCATTCACACAAATTGTCTCCTGCATGCTGGAAGAAATGTCTTGGTGTAAATTGCTGAAATTCAAAAGACTTTCAGCACAAAATTTCTCACAACTTGTTCCCTCATCATCTCTTGTGGTTACCCACAAAGCAAACGATTCCTCTTTTCTTGAAAAGAGCTGTGCTTCCCAGCTCTGATCCCAAATCACACTCCCATTTTTTCCCCAGAGACCCAAAGACCTAAACTGTCTCTGATTTCACAAGTCCTGCAAAGTCCCTCTAGATTTCTGGGAAATCTTGTTTGTTCAAAGAGATCCTTCCCCGGGTGATGTGGACATGGTGCAATGCTCTCTGTGCTCAATTTCTCTCTGGCTATTCCTGCACATCATGTCTGCTGGTTAGTCTTGTGTGCATGAGAAAGGGAATCAATAAAAGCTGTTAATCTACGCCCCTAGCATCCCTTTGCTCTCACAGTGTAACAGACACTAAAAAATAAAGGGCCGAGATTAAGCAAGTGCCAGGACAACTGACTGAATAGGACTCTCAGCAAAGAATGCAAAAAATGGGTGAGCTAGGATGAAACAGCTATTTATATATTAAAAAAAAACCAACCAAACAAAAAAACCCCACAAACAACAAAAAACCAACCAACCAAACAACAAAAAACCCCACATCTGTATGCAGCACTGATAAAACTAACCTGGGAATATTGAGTGTATTTCTGACATCCATGTTACCAGAAGTCTTTGGAAAAAGTCAGCAAAGATGTAAAGAAGTGAGCTCCAAACCAACTGGAGAACCAGGGAATGATTCTCTGGAGGAAGTCTGGGGGTTCAATCTGTCTAGCTCATCAGAAAGATGACTGAGGAATGATTTGATAGGCAGCAGCTTTTTCCACTATAAGGGAGGAAAAATATTGGGCATATAGGAGTGTTTCTAACCTCGTGGAGGAAAAGGACTGCAAGCATCAAAGACTGGATGGTGAGATAAGACCTGTTTAATCAGAAATATGGCACACCATTTTAGCACTAGGGTTGATGGGCAGTGGGAGCAAACTGCCACAGAAAGTTATGGATTTCCTTACCCTTAATTATTTCAATGAATTATTAAAGTCCTTCTGAAATATATGCTGGAGGCAAACATGAACATCCTGTGCTTCATACAGAGATTAAATGTATTACACAGAGGGGCAGAGGAAGCAAGAAGAAATGAGTAGCCTTCTGGCCTTGGACACAACCACCATGACCAACCTCCTTCATGCTCTTAGAGGCCCTGATGCCCTTTCAGAGGAGAAATACAGGTTTTTCTGGGTGGCAGTGGTCAGATCTGGGCGCCTGTTTATTTCTTATACAGGGGGGCTCTGATGGCTCTGCTCCTGGACTTCTGTGCCTGAAGACCTTTGGGAGCCCTGCACAAGGCAGGAGAATATTGCTTTTGTTTGCATCTTGGTATTTGCAGAAATGTCTCATCAATTAGCCTTCTCTTCTGACATATGTCCAGTCAGCTGTCACTGATTTAATTATTGCCTTCTGGATTTTATTTCCTTTTTTTTTTCCTACTAAATAATCCATCTTGCATATCTGGTTCTGTAAAACTAGAATCGTTTCATGGGATTTTGCTGGCATTTTCTGGGTTTCTCTTTAAAACTCTCCTAATCACCCAACATGTGTCAAAACTGGTGTCCACAGGCTGCTGCTGGATACACTCAACCAACACTAGCTGGCAGAACCACATTTCCTGCATGCATTGGCATATTAGCCTATAGAGTTATTCATACCAAAGTGTATTTCTGCTGCTTAGTTGAAATCCTATCATCTTTACCCTTGCAGGGATTTTCTTGGCTGAAGATGCAGTTATTTTTGTCATTTCCTTGCCAGGCACTACACAAAGGCCTTATTGACTATTCTTGCTGGAGCCAAGGGAAGATACCAAGCAGAGTTTTGCTTACCTGATAGTCTTCAGCTCATAAAAGACTTTAGCTGATACCATTTTCAGCACAGTGGGAGCCAGGACTGCTGAGATACTGGGTTAGTCATACCAGTTTTTAATTTTTTATTATTGCACCTACTACAATTCATCCATTGATAAAAATAGCTCTTTGTACACACACTTCCCATCCTGTTATTTCCACCTTTGGGTTAGTTAGTGTCCACAACCCTGTGAACTGGGAATCATCTCTGGGAAAACAGTTTCCCTCCTTTGAAAGGCTGAGAAAGCTGAAGCTGTTCCTCATCATGCAGAGAAGGAGCCTGGGAAAAGGTGTGCCAAGGTGGGGAGCCCAAGGCAGCAGACAATCCACGGATGCTCTCTGGGATAAAACCCCTGAGAAGGCATCTCTCTTGCACAGAAGGAGATGCTTTGCTCATCCTGCAAGCTCACCTGGGGACCCTTGCACTGCCTGGCAGCTGACATATGTTGGGGACAACCCTGGCTGCAGAGCTCTGCTGTTTCTCAGATGTTGTCCTGTACAACCTCCTGATCTATGCACACAATGCCCCGGCTGAAGCTGGGTGGCATTTCTGAGCCAGGCAAACTGCTCCAGCCAGGGCATCCACTTCCAGCTGAGCTGGTGAGGATGCAGGTCATAAGCATTTGCATTGTGTTGGTCCCTCAACACCTGCACAAGGATGGATCCAAGTCCTCTCCCACAGAAGGCAGGAGGGAAGAGGGAAGCTTAATGTATGGCACTTGGGGCAATATATGCCATGTCCTTTGCTTTCTGGGATCTAGCCAAATGAAAATACTGTGACTTGGAGCTGGGAATTGCTGGTGTTGGCTCTGAGCACAAGGACAGACACAACAGGTCACAGGAAGGTCCCCACAGCTAATGGCAGAAGAGCAATGTAGGGAAGTGCCTCTCCTTTAGACACTCAGCCGCCAGACACCGACAGCTCAGAGGGCATCTGAGGCTCAGCTGCTGCCTTCAGATTTAACAGCCTTTGTGGGGACCTCTTCCCATCAATCTGCTTTGCAATCCATGTCATTTTGGAGGCACCATTAAAAATTTCTGCTGCTGCAAAAGCTACCACAGACATAACTCTTGCTTTGGAGGCAAACCATTCCACCAAGACTTTAAGCTGTGGTATAAATTACAGCAACCTTTGGTCCTTCCAACGCAGCAGGTGGCAGAGGAAGAGGAAATTGAGACTCGTCTCTGACAACCACCTTCATTCCCTTTGCTGAGCCGCCTCCAGCTTTGGCTGACAGTCAAGCTCTGCAGCACAAAAATTTTGAGACCTTGTACGTGTAGCTCACATGAGCAGCTCTTCCTCCAGAAAAAAAGGCCCTTGTAAGCCAGGGAGCTGGCCCACAAACAGGTTTTCTTTTCATCAGAAAAGGTTGCAGGTTCAGGCTCTAATTTGTTTGATAATTTTTTTATTGTGCTGGCCAACATGCTAAAAAGAGATTTATTCATGAAAAGAACAATGTCAGCATCTATTCCCTGTGCAAACAGATGAGAGAAAAAAAATCTGTAAACAGCAAAAGTAAGAGAGAAAGCACAAAGAGCAGCATTCTAAATTACCCCTGCCATGAGGGTCACTTTGGAGCATGTTTTTATTTTATTAAGCAGCTCCTGCACAAAGTGTGTTTTTGCTCAACTAAGGCATAGTACATTGAATATTAAAATGATGCTGAGGCCCTTAAGTGCTGGGTGCAGGGGGAGAGAGGATACGCCCCTTTTATTCCTGGAGTTATTGTTCCACAAACATAAGGTGCTGATGACACTGTGTGCACAACACAGATAGGGCATAAAAAAATCACTGCAGTGGCTTGATAGGGATGATCTGTAGCTGAAAACCCAGTAATGCAGAGAGCAGGTGAGGCAAGGGTGCTGAAATGTCAGGATGTGGAATGCCAGGAGAACAACCCTTAAAATAGTTGCACCAAAAATAGCCTCCATGGACAATAGGAGGGGGGGTTCGCCTTCATTTATTTCAATTACCAGCTTCTTGACATGCTGTCCCTCGAGCACTCCTGGTCCCAGACAGTGCAGGAGGCACCCCTTTGTCCCACACATGTGCCACTGCTGCAGTTCCTGCAGGGATGGGAGCACCCACCGAAAAGCAAAGTGTGCTGGGGCTGCCACCGCCAGGGGAGGAGACAGTCACCTCGTGTGGCTGGCAAACACTCCCACTGAAAATACACCTCCCCAGAAGCTTCAGAGCAGCTCTCTGCAAACAGCAGCAAATCCTCTGACAGGGCCCCGAGGAAATAAACTGAATGGTGCCTTGTGAGCTGGCAGGGTCTGCACAAGAGCAGCGGACAAGCAGTGATGGTGCAGCTCTGGGAGGGAAGCAGACTCCTACCCTCCATCATGCTATCCAGTAACCTGAAAAAATCACCTCTTCCCAATATATCTTCCCTGCAAAGCTGGGCCAGCCATCAGGAAGTGCAGGCGGTGCCCACACAGTCATCATTTCTCTGGACAAGGACTTAGATGGTTCTGGAGGAAAAGCTAAACCAGCACACAACTTCAGGGTGACTCCAGAGATGCTGAACAGTACCAGTGTGACCTTAGCAAGGCTTAAAGGGAAAACCTTTGGTTTCTTCAGGTAAAAAGTTGAAAAACCAGGTGTGTAGCCAAGGACCAAGTCACCACTTGTGTCTGAGCACAAGTTATGCTGTGGACTAGTTATGCCAGACTTAGCTCTCAGTAAGAGGCAGGACCCAAGGCAAGGAGGGGAAACCTCCAAGGAGAACAAAAACATAGGAGATACTCACATTTTGGCATGCAGTGAAGTGCAGCTATGTCAGCAAAATTTGTTTTCCAATGCATGCAATGAACATAGGTGGGAATTCAGTGCTGGGTTTGCAGCCAGCAGCTTACAATTCAGTGTGATGACTCAGGACTTTCAGTTGCTCTGCAAGCAAAGGCTGCTCTGAACTTACTCAGACAGAATTTCCATTTTCCATGACAAGAGGCCATGTCTCACTCTCCTAGCTCTTTTCCTGATAAAGCTGATATTGCTAACTCACAGCATTTCAGAGATTTTGCATGCAGTCATCATAGCCCTGAAGTGCTGTAACCATTATTTGTTGGCTTTATAGTCACCGTTTCTGTTCTTAAAAGTGATGTTGTCACACTTTTTCTGAAACCTATTATCTGATTGCTGTATCTGCCAGGTCTCCCTGGGATCAGAGGGTGACACAGGCATTCATTCCATCATTCCTCTCCCTCGGCATGAGATG
Organism: Ammospiza caudacuta; assembly: GCF_027887145.1. Taxonomy (NCBI): domain Eukaryota; kingdom Metazoa; phylum Chordata; class Aves; order Passeriformes; family Passerellidae; genus Ammospiza; species Ammospiza caudacuta. The sequence goes on along the minus strand of NC_080593.1, from coordinate 42,726,291 downwards.
TTAGAGGCGACTCCTACTCCTGATTTTGGTTTTGTAACACGGTCATAGTGTATCTCTATGTTCTCCCTGCGCAGCATCACCCTGTGCAAGTCCAAAGGGTCCAACTTTTCCTTGAAGCAGAGGGCTCCCAACACCTTCAGTGCTTTGCCTGCCTCCAGGTGACAGCAAAGATGGGAGTGAGATTTATTCCTAGGTCAGGGGTAATTAGGTACCACGGGGTTTGGAATAAATGAAGCATAAACAATTCAGGTGTTGGTAAGTATGACATGGAAGTAAATCTGAGTGAAGCTTTGACTGTTTCTAGAGTTGAGTGAACACAGACATTGAAGTGCTTGGGAAGGTACAGGAAGGAGGCAGATTGTAGCCTTTGGAAGAATAAATCATAGACTGTATCTATTTTCTCCAGTCATTAGGAAAAAAGAATGAATGACAGAAAAAGAGAAAGGAGAATAGGTCAACAGAGAAGGGTTAAAGGTTAATTTCCTGATTGCTGGAATATGAAAGGTAATGGCCCCAGATGCCTGTGAATTTCCTATTTCCTTTCAAAAGAGGCATCATCATTTAATGCACTCTTTTATTGCCCCTTTCACATCAGTTTCCTCGTATTCCAAAGCAGTCTTTTCTTCTGCTATCAAGCATTTCATTTCACATACTGTGGACCTTGAGGGTTTTGACGTGCTAGGTAAGGGCAGTAAATCTCCCAGAAACATAACCTGCTCCTGCTGAAGGTAAGGGAGCTCTGCCACTGGTGGCTGTGGCAATGTGGAAGGTCCCCTTCTGATGACTAATGGCATTAGTCACATTTTTACTGGAACCCCTTGTTTATGAACAATTCCAAAGCATTTGTTCAGAGAGCTCAATTTAAATGCAAACATTGCAGCTTGTGTTCCATTTTATGACATCATGAGCTCCTGAACTCCGGTTTATGTCACCTGTAGTCTGCAGGCTGCCCACTGCTCTCATTTTAAGTGGGGCATTTGCATTTTGGAGGGCAGGTGGCATAGAAAGGACTTTCTTACAAACAGTGTATGGGAAAGCACAAGAAGCAATCTATCTGTTAAACCAAAGTTTTACAAGATTGAAAGGTTACAAGGTGATGGTGGCAATTGTGACACTCATCAGTCATTTTCTACTGTTATACGAATTTGGCAGCCCCATTGAAAATGATGAGCATTGACCCCCCAGATTCAGTCAATTCAACTCAGACACCCTTCAGTAATAAATTAATATTTTTAGGCCTCCTGCTATGGCCCAGCTCCATGATTCCCTGATAGAGGACTAAGGACATGACAAGGGATGTCCCCTGGGCCACTCTGCAGCTTTGTGGAGTGTGTGGAATCTCCTCCAGGGTTCCCTAGGTCCTGTCCCATAGAGGGCTGCCAGACCCACATGTGCTGCAGAAGGGTCCAAAACAAGGTCCTTTCTGGAGTAGAGGGAGGGAAGCAGAGAAGGAAACTGTCTTTCCCTAAGCTCCATGGGAAACTGGCAAGCCTCTGAAGGTCTGAGCTGCAGTCTGCTGCTTTTAGCACTCCTGTTACTGCAAGTGTGGCCCCATGTGGGTTCTAGATGGGCAAATCACTTTTGCTGGGCCTTGATCTCTCAGCTGAGTTCAGGGCCCCGTTTTGTGTATGATTATTTTGGGGTCACTGGTGTCTAGGTCCTAAACATGGCAGAGCAAGGCAATATTATCTCTCTGTTGGAGGGAAAAGGACTGGCAGCTGGCAGGAGAGCAAGGCAATGGTACCCACAGCTCAGGGCAAGAATAAAACCAGATCTACCAAGTGTGCCCCCAACACAACCACAAGCTCACCCTTTGTCTTTGTAAGGCTTTTCAAGACAAGCTCTGCTGCTCAGAGAGAAGAGCCCACAGGACTGTAATGGGTAAATGGGGTTTGCCAGCTCCTGACAGGGCTAATACAGCACCTACCCTGTTCTGATGTACTGCAAATAAATCAGGGTTCACCTGCTGCTTTTTGGAGAGGAATTGAAGTGTCTGGGTAATCAGAAGGCAGCTCTGAACATGTTGTGAGGGTTGCCTGATGGCTGAACTGCCACATCTGCCTGTCCCTAAAAGGATGCTAAATGATGACATACAGATCCAGAGTATGCAACTTACTTTTGTATCCTCCAAAACAGCATTTTCACTCCACCAGAGAGCTGGGATCTGTGTAAACAGGCCACTAAAATGGAGTTACGTGGTATTGGCATTTCTCAGAGCATCAGACACGGATATTGCCATTTTTTGAGACGTGGGATGTAAGATGAATAGATTTCATACCATGACTTCCAAGCCTCCATACTAGTACTTCTGATCAACTGTGCTATTCACTGTAGTTATGGAAGTTATTTATGTTAAATAGATTAAAGGCTGAGCAACTTAGATTTTCTCTGAGTGATTTGTTGTTTCAGCTTCTTTTATGTTAACATCTGTTTGCATTAGTCCGGAAATACCATTCTTGCCTTCCCTTGAGAAAAAAACTTGCTTGTGGACTCAAGTTTATCTCCTTCTTGTTAGAGTAGCAATGTCTACTGCGGTTGGGCAAACAGGCTGGTTCCTGGTGGCCATTACTCAACAAAGCACTTAATTCTTTACACACCTGGTGAGGAACAGTCTATGGCAGAACCAGTGAGAGAGGCTCCATCTTCTCCCTAAAAATAATTTTACCAGGTTTTCAGCCCAACTCTTTTCCTACTTAAGCCACCAGCCTAATTCCTAGAGATGTACCTTAAAATCAATTTTATACATTGTAAGTTGCAAGACTCAAACGTAATCAACTCCTTCTGCTGTCTGCAGCTTTGCTATTCATTGGCATTAGAGGCAGACTCTGGAAACACTTCATAGCACTGTTTAAAGACTTTCAATTTTCTGTTTTGTGTAATGTAACCTAATGTATTCAAAAGTGACTCTGAAAGTATTCTTCTACCGTAAGTATAATGGGATGATTACATTACTACGGAAATTTGGGAAATTTATACAAATATGATGACAAATTCTCTGTTTGACTAAGGCTGCTTGTGCATGTTTTCCCCCTCTCTCTCTGCCTGCCCCGCCTCTTGATCTGTGCTAGGGACGGATTCGTAGATTGGTTCTTATTTTGGAACAATTACCAAAGCTTCTGTGGTCCCTCTTGTAAGGGTCTCAGGCAAGGAGGGAGAAGCTACAGGTGTCTCATACTCCAGCAGGAACACAGCCCTTGCTCTTCACTGCCTTTGCTGAGCTCTGAAGCCCCGTGTCCCCACCATGGGCAAATGTTTAATTTGTGCAGCCTGGCTGGGAACATCTGAGCCTGGGATGAGGCAAAATGTGGCAAAGGGGTGTTTCAGGTGAAGGTGAGCCAGAGGCTTAACCTGAGTACTGCTAGGAGCAGAACAAAGCAGAGTTTTATATTATATTTCTTTTGTAACCTTCTCCTCCCGAGCTTTGCTGCTTCTTAGTAGTGCTAAGGGTTTAGAGCATCTGTGCACCAGAAAGCTTTCCTAAATCAATAGTCTCCTGCAGCTACATAAATAGCTAACTGGAGCAAAGATGTTTATTTTTGAAGTGGGAGATGTTGCTCCTGCGACAATGTCTTATTATAATGATTTTGATCCTCAACCTGCAATCTTTACACCAAGACAAGACTCCCCTTGATTTCAGTGCAAGCTTTGTCTGACTAAGGATTTCAGAATTAGCTCTTTGCTTTTATTTTTATTGAAAAACAAGCCTGCACTTGACAAGGAAAAAACAGTAAGTGGATCATGTCAGAGAGACAAGTTCCTATGAGAAATTTCTAGCAGAAAAACACAGCTTTTTGATTACATGGCAGGAAGCTGCAAGGTTAAAGCTTCAAGAGTTTTCTGGGAGGAAAAGATGCTAATGCACTAATATAAAGGGTACCTATTCCATCAGGGAAAAAAGGTGCAACCCAGCACACACCTCTGCTTCCTCTCTGTCAGAGACTACACAAATGAGTAAAGGTTGCAGCAATGAAATTAATAAAATATAAACATTAGAAAAATATTTGCACAAAAACTTAAAACATCCATGGAAATAGACACATTTTGATCTAAGGATTTGAGCTGAAGAATACACATCAGTCTAGACGTATTTCATGCCACCAAAAGGGTCCTGATCCCAAGGAGGATTTAATCCTACACAGGAGTGGTAGCTCTGCACCAGAGCACTTCCCTCCAGGAGAACCACCTAAAAACGTGCCATTTGCAGGGAGGAGCCACATGGCAATCAAAGCCTGCAAAGATGGGGAGCACATAAAGCTCTACAGCTAACAGTGATTGCAGAGACATGGAAATGGCAGCAGAGGGGCTGGGGTGCACCTGCCCAGGGCGGGGGGCTGCCCACCAGCCCTGCTGTGTGGTGCAGACAGGCAAGAGGAACCAGGGAAGCAGGGTGGGCACTGCTCTGCAACACTGGGAATGGAACAGGTAAATGCACAGCTGGGGCTTCATTCAGGACTTGTACCCTGCCCCCCCGCATCAGTGAACCCCTAAAAAATCCTAGGACAAGGTGTCAGCAGGGCAGGGGCACCTACTGCCTGGTCTGGCAAACAGGAGTAAACAGAGTGTTTGGATGGGTTTGGTGATTGGGGTTTTTTTGGAGGGGGGAGTGCAGTTTGGGAGCCATGGGGTTTTTTCCTGCTTTACGTACAAAATTTCCCCTGGAAGCAGAGGGCTGTGAACGTGTCGCTCAGCCCGCAGCTGCTTGCTGAGCCCTGGTATGTGTTTCAGTGCCCGCTGATGCAGCTGAGTGCTCCCAGAAGTTCGTCCCAGCTCTCGTTTGTCTGAAAGTCTCGTTTGACACAAAATCGGGACGCAGGCACAGACACAGCAAGGTGAAATGTGCGGGTGTGTTCTCCAGAGGGGTGGGGGTGGTGAGATGCCACACTGGGGAGCAGCAGCCCCGTTGCCCAGAAGAGGGGTCAGGAGCCTGAATTAAGTAACTCGGTGTTCCCAGGCACCGGATTTCAGAGGTGGGGAGCAGTGCCAGCCGAGCCTGCTGCTTCTCCAGCTCTCGGCGTGGGCAGCAGGCAGGAGACAAGGACCCTGGCAGGGCGCGTGTTCCCCCGCAGAAGGCTGCACCAAACACTCATCTTCAGAAGCGCAGGTTCACCAGCACCACGCTGTAAAAGCGAGCTGTCAGCTCGCCCTTACCGCAAGCTGACAGCCCCTTTCAATGAGAACGTGCAGCCTTCTCGATCCTGCTTTTTCAACAGAAAACCCCGGGGTCAGTGTGTTTAATGAAACTCATCCCACCACAGGCGTGGAGCGCAGGCACTGTCCCCAGGCCAGCAGAGCGCGGTGCGGGGACACAGGCGGCTCCTCCCGCCGCGCCCCCCCGCACAGCCCTCTGCCCACTTCGGAGCGGCCTGGCCACGCTGCTCCCGTTCTCCCGCTACCTTCGCCACCGGGGAGCTCACTGCGGCGGCGCTGCCCAGCGATCGGTACCGACCCCGGGGGAACCAGGGCAGGGCAGGGCAGGGCAGTGCCCGCGGGAGCGGCACCTCCGACGGTGCGGGCCGGCCGACCCCGCACGGGGCTCCCGGCCGGCCGGGATGGGCGGGCGTGGGGAAGGGGTGCCGGGGACCCGGTGCTCCAGAACGGAGCCGCTCCCGATCCGCCCCCGCTCCCTTCCCGCGGCATTCCGGAGCCCCGCACGTCCCGCCCGCGGCGCCGCACGGCACGGCACGGCGCGGCACGGCGCGGCACGGCACGGCACGGCACGGCGCGGCACGGCACGGCCCGGCCCGGCCCGGCACGGCGCGGCACGGCACGGCCCGGCACGGCACGGCCCGGCACGGCGCGGCACGGCGCGGCACGGCACGGCACGGCACGGCACGGCACGGCGTGGCACGGGGCGGCACGGCGCGGCACGGCACGGCACGGCACGGCACGGCGCGGCACGGCGCGGCACGGCGCGGCACGGCGCGGCACGGCGCGGCACGGCACGGCGCGCCACGGCACGGCACGGCGAGGCGCGGTGCTCCCGCCGCCGCCCCCCGGCCGCCGCCCGGCGGGTCCCGCCCGGCTCCGCAGTGTCGGGGGCTGCCCCGTCACCTGATCGTCGCCGTCGCCGCGCGCGCGCGCTCACCGCACCGCCCCCCCGCACCGAGCGTCCCCCCCTCCCCGCCAACGGGGGCGGGGGTGCCTGGTATATACGGCCCCGCCGCCCCCGCCCCTGCCTGCCTCCTGCAGTACGGGAGGCTGCGAGCCGCCGCCGCCGCCGCCGTGCCGTGCCGCGCCGGGCCGGGCCCCGGCAGGTGGGCGAGCCGTACCGAGCCGGGGCTGCTGCGGGGTGAGTGCGAGGGCGGCGGGCGCAGGGCTCCGGCCCCCCCATCCCACCCCATCCCCTCCCTTCTCCTCCCCGTGGGGGGCGGGGAGCGGCGCCGCTGCCGCCGCCGTGGGAAGGTGCCGGGGGCGGCGGCCGCGGGGGCTCGCCCGGGGCGTACCTGTTGCGGGCTCGGGGGGCCGGGGGCGTGGGCGGCGGTGCGGATTTCCTGGGGGCCCGCAGACCCCCGGCGGTCCGGCCGGCCGAGATGCGGAGCGGAGCGCTCGTCCCGCCCGCCCCGGGGTCGCGGTGCCGGTGCGGGCGGATGCTCGGCCGGGGCCGGGCACCTGCACTACGGTAGCCCGGGGGCGCAGTCCTGGCTCGCCCCGGGCGCTTCCCGGAAAGTTTCTAGAACTCCGTAAGATGGGAAGTGGCATTAACAAAACCCCGATCCCGGGGCCGGGCTGCCGCCGCCCGGTGAGGATGCTCGCCTTGGCGAGCTGCCCTTCCCGCATCGCCTCGGCCAGCTGCGGTGCGGGGCGGTGCGGGGCCATGCGGAGCCTGCTGCGGGCGCGGCGCAGCCGGGGCTGTACGCCTAGGGCTTGCAGGACACGCGTCCCTGAGAGCAGCTGCGGGGAAAGGGCACCGCTGTACCTCGGTTGTCGGGGTGTGTGTTTCTGGTCTCGGTTGGGTTTTGGGTTTTGTCGGGTTTTTTTTAGTTAAAATTCCTCCAAACTTAGGGAGCATCACATTCTAGTCACTATGTACCCCATAAGGAGCAAGCAAAAGCACAATTAATTACTTTAAGGTTTCGTTGGGAAATACAGTGTATGAAAAAGCTCTCTTCTGATTGCTGATGTGTCGGGAAGAGCAGCCGCTTTCCAGGAGCGCGCTTTTGCCAGGCAGATTTTGGGCTGGCATGCGCAGGAAGGTTCCAGAACGGCGGTGCCGCCTGTTCCCCGGGCAAGGGAGCGTCCCAGAGCGCCCAGCTCTCCCTAGGGACTGCGCGAGGGGAATGAGCAATGAGGCTTCCGCACCGACACAGCGCGTCTCGCTGTCACCCGGGAGGGGGGATGATGCCAAGGTGCAGCCTGAGCGCTGGAGTTCGGGATGAGGAGAGCTCGGCTGCCCTCGTGCAGTCGTGGTTTGGTGGCCAGGCTGGAGCTCGGTGCAGTCATTAGCAGGGAGCCACCGGGAAACGCCTTTGCTGTGCTGCTTCTCCTGACGGGGTTTTGAGAAATCCAAGTTGCCACAACCTGGAAGAAATCTGAAATGGTCATAGTGGCTGATGCTCCCCTGTAGCAATAATGGCTTTTAGCAAGCCCTCTCCCTCTGCAGTAGGGCACTAGCTCTCCTGGTAGCATATGCTGCAGGATGGGTTCTTTTTGCTTTTGAACAAACTAGACCAATTACACAAAATCAGCTGAGAGGGGTGACCTACTTGGAGGGAGAAGAGGGAAAAAATGTTTGAGAAGGAGACCTTGATTTTAAATGTCACCTTGTGTGTCCTACCACTTGTCCTAACCAAGGAGGGTCGTTACCTCTGAAGGTGTGAACTGCTTGGCTCAAGGGCTTGCTTCCCCCCATCCCACCCCACCCCATCCCTGGCCCCCTTTCTGCTTCAGCAGGAAAGAAATAGTTACTCATGAAGGGACATTTAAGGTGTTTCTTAAACATTCTTACATTACAGCTGTAGCATCAAGAGGTTAAAATACCTAGAACGTTTCTCCTTCCCCCGTCTCTCACACACCACGTTTAAAATTAGAACATCATTAGGAAAATCGTAGGTGGCTCTGGGGAAGAAGGGGATATTTTACAGCTGAAAGTCACAAAGCCATCAAATAACATCTTCACAAATACCTGGGTCTTGCAGGTCTTCAACATGGCTGGCACCGACACAGCTGCCTTCCTGCATGCGGCTCCGTGCAACGTGTAAGTACAAGAGATCTTTCCATGAATTTTGTGTTTGTGTGTGTATTTTAGTCGATTAATGGTTTCTTCCCCCCGCTTTAAATAGGTGGGTTGATTGCGACAAACGGGGAACGTAGCATATTGCAGATGTTTTTGGTTCTGGGGCATCATGGGTAATATCTGAAAGGCTCTGCTTTTCATACAAAAAAAAAAAAAAAAGTAACTAGGAAAGAATTTACCTGTGTTTCCAGCGCTTGCATTACCAGCACCTATCCCCTGTTAAAGAACGAGATGTATTTCAAATAATTTGTGACAATGTTATGGCCTTGCTTGAACCATTAAAACGTTGGAAGGTAGGTACCCCAAGGATTCCATTTATACCACTCAACAGTCAAGGAACAGATGAAAACTGAAAAGCAAAAGTAAGGTATGGAAACAAATTCAACTTATTTAATGTGAGAATAGTCTTTTTAATGTAAAAAGAATGAAAACTGTCTTACCAGCATGAAACATCGACATAGTAAATGCGCGTTCAGAAGGGAAGAGTTGGCCGCATTTCACCACAGGTTAAGTCATTGTGGGTTCATAGGACTCTGTCAAATACATCCTGAGGAGTATTAGTTCAAGAAGTAAGGTTTCTTCACAATATGCCTGCATTTTACCTTGAAAAGAAGGTAAAAAAATTCACATTTCTGAAAATTCTTGCTGCTGCTTATAGGCATGATGGTTGCCTGGCTATGTGAGAATGGTTTTTAAAAGATGCTGTGGAGAGGAAAAATAATGGGTGCTCATAAGATCAGTTTTAAAAATAGAAGGAAGGGAAGAATTGGGCCTTGTCATGAAAACGGTGTCCTACCTAACTATTTCCCCTGTAATCCATCAAGCTAGGAGATGCTCCATTTTGACTTGTATTAGCATAATATTGTTTTTGGCCATTGTTAGAGAGGTTTGCATTTTAAAAGATAGATGAGAGGTTTAGTTAAATTGAGAGTACATAAACCTGGGAAAATGTTCTGTTACTTTAAATTGTTTTAAAAACAGAAATTGTTATCTGTACTCTAGCAGTGTCTTCAATATTCTCTCACAGTGTGTTCTTGGTTATTTCATGAAAAGGTATGGCTGCCTCAAATCACATAAATAGGGTTAAGTAAATGTGACATTCTTTCATGATAAACTTGTCATTTACTGTTCTCATGAATGGATAAATTCATGTGTTTATTGAAAATCTCATAATTTCACAAGCATTAAGTTTTTAACATTCTTTTCACATACTGTGCATTTGCGTGGTGTCAATATGTATGCATGGTGCAAAGAGAGAAAATAGTGTTATTTACTTCATCTTATTGCACCCATTGCATTTGATATGTCAATTGCAGATAGAGTGAGGTTGATGCAGGATGTGTGCGTGGAAAAATCCTTGTTCTTGAAATATATTTAGAATAAGAAATTGACCAATACAGGCTTGCCTGGTTTTGGGGAGGAGTGGGTGCTTTGAAGAAGGGTTGGGTTTTTTCCTTCCGGTAATTAATTTTTAAAGAAGTGGTTTCCTAGTTTAAGAAACCAGCAAGGGAGGGAGAGATGCAAGACGTTATTACAAGAAAAGGTCAGTACTATCCTGTTCCTTCATTGTTTCATTCATGGGTTTGGGGTTTTTTTGGTTTTTTTTCCTCCTCGTGTCTGACCTGCCAAAAGATTATTTAGGAGGGGAGGGAAAGAACAGAGTGTGTTTATAAGGTAGACACATGTATCGGACGGAATGCTTAATTAGGAAATTGTGATACAGCCCTAGAGCCTAATGGAGTGAGAAGATGACAATTCTCAGCCAGATGGGTGGGGCACAATGCAGTGCTAACTGTAAGCCTTTTGTCTAATAAAAATGCCTGAAACAAAGTGGTTGACTGGCAGTCAGCATCCCACTTGACCTTTTTAAAACCAGGAAAACAAAGTTAATGAATGTATCTTTCAGTCGCCACCCTGTATATCGGGATTTTTGTGCATTACTGGAGAGCCACGACTCTGGCGGCTTTGGTTCTGATCGCAGCACGGCTATTCAGAGTTTGAAAGATGATTTGTGAAATTGTGCCTGTTGAAATTACTAAAGCCTCGAGCGAAAGAAAGCCCTGTATACAGCTGCTAAACTACTTTGCCTGACTGGTTTTGAGGTTTCTTTTCTTGTCAGTGCAACGAACTAACTTCACCAGAGTTTCACAGGGCTGCTGGAAAATACAAATCTTCCTGTTCCTAAGCTGTGCTTTAAGTCTCCTGTATTACTGAATAGTTGGAATTGCTAGATAATTACAGCAAACCCAGTGCATTATGTAAGTTAAATGTAGACATTGTTTAAAACTTTATTTTAATGAGGTAAGGCATTCCTAAATGCTCTTGCTAGAAAAATGATTTTGAGCTTTTTTTTTAAAATGCTGAAAATGCTGCATGACTATTAAAGAATTTGTAGCATTTCGTAAGCAGGATACTGACAAGACGCTGTTGTTTTTTAATGCTCTAGAATGTAAAATCAAGTCTAATAGTCCCAGATATGTGTAAGCAGTTATTTATGTGTTGCTAAATTTGAAACAGTATAAATTGCATAGCTTGTGCAAGACCCTGGTAAGCCTGCATCTATTGAAAATGGTGTAGAAGAGTCTGTTCTGATGCAGATCATCAGCGTGAGGGGAATTTTATATGGTTGCGAGATACCTTGGAAACAGAACTAATATTTGAGCTGGTTTGTTAGTACATTAAATGCTTAATTACTTCCTTTGAACACAATTGAGGATGATTTACAAATTAATACTTCTTTTTAATGCTAGTTGACAGTATCGCTACTGAAAAGCAGAATTCTCCGTGGTTTACACTTTCTGTAGAGACAAACAATTTAATTTGCATGTATCAAAAAGAAAATGGTGGCTTCTTCATCTCTCGGTGAAGACTGAATAGAAAACTGATGTGGTGATGTCTTAACACCGGGGCACTGTTTCGCAGAGAATAACGTATGCGCTGAACTGTCATCATAAAATTAGACAAACTTTTTAATGAGCAGTGAACGTTTTAAGATGCAGTTCCTTTCTGCTGCACTTAATGTCTGAACGTTATAACGGGTGTCTGCGTTAATAGAACACGCTCAGGCTCATGTATTGTGTTATAGATAAAACAGGGAATAGGCTGGAGAGGAGAAATGTAAGTGCTATCCAGGAACTGATTTTTCTTAGGCTTGCTGTAGAATATTCAATAAGATGAAAAAGTATAAATGGTAAATGGTACATATTTATCATCTGAGCATTATTGATCTAGATGAAAAGAAAACAAGTAAAAATCAGCATTTTAAACAGAACTTAAAAATGAATCTCTAAGACTTTGAAACCTGTAATCAATGTAAATTGGAGGGGAGGAGAAGGAAAGGATTGGGGGAACAGTTGCAGGCATTGAGCACATGTTCTACTTCTTCAGCTTTGTCAAGGAAATAGGTGTCGTGATGAAGATAAAGCAACCACCTAAATTTACTGGATTTCAAATCAACTAGTAGCACTTGTGAATTTTGCGGGGTATTGCTGCAAATCAGCGTGTTGTGTCTGTGCTTTGTTGGAGCAGCAGACCTATTTGCAAAGCTGTTTGTCACACTGTCGTTTTTATTATAATAAGGCTTATATGGAAATACTCCTGCAATGCATCTAAAGAAAAGACGAATGGCAGCATTTATGGGAGGTGGCAGATTGTACCACGGTGCCTGCCTGGGGAGGAGGGGGTTGGTGGCATTTGTCCCAGCCCCCTTACTAAAGAGGGATTGACATCACTTTGTTTAATTATGAGGCACGTTGTGCTGGACTAATGTAAAGATTAACACAATGGGGCCCTTAACCTGGTTAAGGAGTCGGGGTCCTGCCCCAAGGTAAATAATGAATACGAGTTTGTTTGTCCAGTGGGTCTTACTGGGTGCAAAAATGGCTGGGAGTCTGTTCCTTTTTCTTTTTAAATGTTTGTCTAGCATATAAATCAATTAAAATTAGGAGTGTTTTTGGAAGAAGGTTGGCCTTTCTAAACAAACCAAGATACTTGGATTTTGTTGTTTTATTTCCACTGAAGGGTCTGATCCCATTTTAATACTTTTGAACTTTAAAAGCAAACCCATCAATTTCAAGATAAAGAAAAATAAATGGTGACCGCTTTAGCTGATATAAAGCCACAGCTGCCCTTGTGGGCTCGTGCTGTTCATCCTCTGTACTGACTGTGGTCCTCTGTAATGCAGCAATATGCTGTTAATTCTTGCAGATTTGGAATTTAATTTTTCTTGACGCATCAAAGAGACAAATCTGAGCAGGGAGGTAGAGATGAGGAAAAAATGTGGATTTTCTCTTTGCAAAAGGCTGCTTTCCCTGCTGAATAGATTTAATTTCTCTGTCTTACTTATGTGAAGGATGTAAATCGTGAAGGAACATGCAGGCTTTATGTGCAGGAGGTTGCAAAGCTGGACTCGAGTTCCTTGGTGTCCTGATGGGTCACACTTCCCGCTGTGGACCTACCTGGGAGGGATAGCTTTGGCTGAGTTTTTCGCTGTTCTTGGTTCTGCTGAAAACCTATGTTTGTCTTGGAGGCTGACAGATAAGAAATCATTAATTTTAAGGATTTACTAAAGTGTGAGCCTAAATTAGACTGCTTATGAAAACAGATCTAGTCTAGATTTAGACTACAACTGCGGGGAAAAAATATTGCAAATTATTATTTTGGTTAACTATCAAGGCAAGGATGCCGCAGACAGTTTTGGAGCACACTGCAGGAAAATGGCTGCCTTCGTTTCCCTTGGCTGGGCTCACAGCAATGAGCTCTGCCCCAAGTCATCGCTGCTGGCTCATGGTCCCACCAGCTCAGCTGAGGTGCACCTTGCACTCCTGGCATCCTCTGTTAGCACAGGCTCTGTACTCTCACTCCTGTTGCTGGCAGGCTGTGGACTTTCATCCTTGACTCATCAAGACCTCTTAAAGCAAATATTAGCAAGGCAGGGACCAAAAGCACTGCTGGGGGAATGGTGCCATGGACTGCAGTTGAGCTGAGGCGTGCCCTGCTGGTGGCCAGATCGTGGCTGTGCGTCCCCTTCCCCCGGCACAGCGTCCTCACAGAGAGGAGGGTCTGCAAAAGGCACCAGGAAAGAGTCTCTCACCACCTGCTTTCCAACTCAGGGTTAGCCAGCTTACCAGAGCAGGGTAGTCTAGCCTAAAGAAAGAAAAATCTAGCCCTCGGTGCCTGATGGCACACGTGTCAAAGGTGATCATTGGCCTTGCTGTGCCAGAACCGGTACCAGTGCTTTGGCACTAGCTCTGCTTGCAAGTCACCATGAAGGGCTTGCAGGTCCATTGGAAATGCTTTTGGCATGCTGTGGTACATATGGTATTGGTGAAGACACCACTGGTGGCTGTACCTTGACATCTCTGCTCTTGGCTGATGAGCAGGTCCAAGGGAGCCAAGGAAAGACCAGACAGAACACTGGACAAATGTGGGATCTCAGCACCTCAGGACGGAGGTGCAGAGTGGCCAAGAACACCCTTGGGGGGCTCGGGAGTCCTGGAATGTTGCCAGAAGTGTCTGGTGGCTGGACTTTGATCCGACACAGGAGACGACACCTGTATGAGGACTGGGAAGGTTTCACTGGGTGAATGGTGAAGGGATAAGTTAATTAAAGTGTAAAACACAGGGTTTAGGATTTTGGTACAGGGGGGTCTAAAGAAGTAAGATGGAGGAATTGGGGCGTGTCCTGTTCTCCTTCTTCTTCTTCTTGGCCTCCATCTTCTGTGGTGATGGTGGCACTTTGGGATTGGTTATTACTAAAAGTGCACCGGTTAATAAGGGTAGAAGGTATTGGGGAAAAATGATAAATATTGTACACGTAACTTCGGGTATAAAGATAAGTGACCGCCCGGGGGCTTCGGGAGTGTGCCCATGGCTGACTTGCTGTGCAGACCTCTGTCGGGCTGAAAGAAAATCTTTTAGATAAACAATTAATAAACACCGAGACCGAGACAAGATCAGAAATCTCTCCTAGTCCTTTGAAGCGCCGGGCTCTTCAAGGCCATCCCTGGGCCTTTCCAGGCCACCTAAACAGCAGAAACAGAAAACTTACAAGCCTAAACAGCCGAGAAACCGAGCAAGTGGCATCCCTGAGCTATCTCCGGACGTAAATCAGCAAAGAGAAACACTGAAAGCGACAGACAAAACCCCACACTCCTGGTGTGGGTTGTGCCCTCCTTGCCCCCCATCCCAGTCTGGTATGTTACCAGTTCTGGGAGCTACTGAGGATGGGCACAGCCTGAGGATCTTGGAGCTGGTTACTGGCAGGGAAAAGCTTGCTCGCAAAAGGGAGGAAGGTGTTACAGTTGATTTCAGAAGTAAAACCTCTTCAGGTCTTCCAGTGGGATTCCAGCTAGGCTGTAAAAGTATTTTCTTTTCCTTCAATGCTTCTTTAAAAGTCAAAGGCATTGCCTGGTGTCTAATTCTTAGGATTGAAGGCTGGGTTTGCAGGGACTTAAGATGGCTCAATCTGTCACAGATGCCAAACCTGATCTTGGACACACAGATAAGCTCCCCTCTAGCATTGCTTTTTCAGCAAAGACTTGGGTGAGGTGGCAGAAATGATGTTTATCGACATCTTCCAAGCATGCTGTGAGGTCTAATATTTGTAAAGATGTTTGTGGTTCTTTGGGAAGAAGGGCAGTCTGCTTCTGGCCGGCGCTCCTGCTTCTAACCCACTTTGGTTAGGAGTGAGGTGGGAAGCGTGGTTTGAATCTCCACTCCTCCTACTCACCAGGGGCTCCTTTAGCAAACAGGGACAGATTTCCTGGATAAAGGGTTTGATCCCCAGAGTGCTTGAATGCATTATCCAGCTGGCTGTCAATATCAGAGCTGCTGCAGTGGGGAGTGTACAGGGTTGCATGCAGTCTTCTTTTGGATAACAGAAGATGCTTTTTTCCTTGTTTTGTGTTTTAAGTGAAAACAAAGTCTGCTGGCAGGAGAAGACTCGGAAGCACAGTGTGCTCTGTAGCCTGCAAAGGGGGCTTTGACACTGCTAGGAGCTGAGCAACCAGAGCAAGGATGGGATTTACTGCTGTGAGTGATGTGCTCTCTTCCCTCTGCGGTGTTCTCAGTGGGAAGGCTCCACATCTGCCTGTGACTTTTGCCCCTGGACAGCAGCACTTGCTGGATTATGGAGGCTGTCATTTATCATCACTGTCTCCGACTGTAAAAGACAGTCCAGCGCTCCTGACAAAGTGATGGGAGGATTGGGTATGGTCGAGAAACAGCTTGCAGGCTTTTTTAACTAAAAGTGATTTCAGAGGAGGTAAAGGAGGTTGGGAGAGAGGTAAAGACTGCCAAAGACCTACAGCAACAACTTTTCAACCTTGCACAGAGGGTTGAACTCTGCGTGAAGAATGGAAAGTGGAAAAAATAAGTGTGCCTGGCCACAAATGGAGATAGGGATTATTTAAGAAAATAAAGACTGGAAGGACTTGTATTCAGAAAGGTCAGAAGGATTAGGATTTCTTCCAGGGAAAGCTGGTGGGAGGTGAGTTCTCTGGGAGGGAAGATGCAGCATATGTCAGAAAAGGGATCTGGTGGATCACCCAGGTGCTGCAGGGGACTCATTAGGAGTTGTGGGTACACCAGGTACAGGGAACCTGGGAGCATCTTCTTGCTGTCCGTGTGCCAGGAGGTTGGTGTCCAGCTGGGCAACAAATAGCCTGTTTGAGGGGTGCAGAGGTTGAATGGTAATGGGATTATCAGCATACTTGTAATCCAAAAACAAACAAGTCCTGGTACTTGCTAGTTCAATTCTACTCCAATTAAAATCTGCTGGTTTTCTTTTGGTCTCAGCAGATACATCTGCTATGCCAAAATGTAGATAGACTGCCCAGGTTCAACATGAGCATCTCTAAGAAAGGTGCTGAGTATTCACATACCTGTTTATATTGAGAGCTGTGGTGCCCTGTAGTGCTTTTTTTATTTTAGGGCTCATTATCTATTCAGTGTCAGTACTCTGGAGACCTCCTGGTTTTCTTTCAGTCATGTTTTCAGCGAGATAGCAGTGACTGTGTAAAACCCATTTGCCTAAGTCCCAAGCAGGGTTGATCAGTTTAAAAGATAATCCAACAGTGTTAGGAAAACAAGTTGAAGGTTCCACAAAAATTCAGCAGACACTTCCATGTGAGTGCAAATGGGCACCTAGCAGGGTGCGGTGTGCTGTGCAGGTGACTGCACCAGGAA
The DNA here is from genome assembly GCF_027887145.1 of Ammospiza caudacuta. Classification (NCBI taxonomy): domain Eukaryota; kingdom Metazoa; phylum Chordata; class Aves; order Passeriformes; family Passerellidae; genus Ammospiza; species Ammospiza caudacuta. The sequence continues at coordinate 42,709,871 of NC_080593.1, read as the reverse complement.
AGTCCTGCTGCTGTCTGGTGGCTGTACTGCCCCAGAGATACAGGCAGGATCTCTGGTCACTGCCACCAGGTGGGGGAGAGAAGCTGCTGATTTTGTGCCATGTGTGTCCACTGCGTGTCAAATCCTGGTGAGGCTCGAGGGAACTCACAGTGTAGCAACTCGCAGTGGAGCAAGCCTGTGGAGCTGGGGTGAGTCCCTCCTCCCATACTCCCACACTGTGATGCCTTCCCCAGCAAGGTGCCTTAAAAGCCACTAATCTGCTCTCTTGTGGAAAGTCGGGTTTTTGGTGATCACTGCCAGATCCTGCCCAGTCTTATCAATGTCACATACTCTGCTGCCTGCCTGTGGCCATCCTGTCTGTGGCCATCCCAGTCTTGGTGCCCTCCCTTCATGGCCCACCCTGCTCCTCCCTGGCTGCCGCTGTGCCCTCAGCAGGTCTGGGTGCTGTCACAGGCTGGCATCCCCGTGCAGCGGCGATGCAAATAACAGATGGTGCAAGAAGCTCCTGTCTTCAGTGCGTCCCAGCAGAGGCACAGATGCAAGTTCAGGCTTCTCCTTAGGAGCAGGGATTTCTGGAAACACCTACCCCATTAGCAGCAATGGTGGCAGTAGCAGTAGAAAGCTTTAGTAGGTACCTCCACCCACACTCTATTTCAAAATAGTAATGAGAACATTCAGCAGTTGGCAGTCTAATATGTCCAGGGATATACAGATTGTGGTTTTTTTTTTAAAGCTGTCTTTGCTGGTTATTCAACAGTCATGTGATCAAAAGTTAAAAGGGTTTTATTTTTCTGCATCTCGAAGGTTCAAGTGGCAACAGTTTCTTTGATTCTGCGTCAAAGGGTTTTCTGTTTGACGCAGAATTCAGCCACAGCCCAGGAGCACCACGGCTTCCCTTCAGTGGTGCGTGGCTGGTGGGTGATAACATATCAAATACCAAGGAACAGCTGAACAAAAGCTCTTTTTTAAACAAACAAAAAAAGCCCTGCACCAAACCTCACAGAGGTCATAGCATTGCTCGTTAAGCTGTTTTGGACAACTGGGCTAGGATTGGGAAGCGCATTGGATGCATGTGCTGTGTCAGGGAAACAGAAAAAAGTAAGTAATCCCTCTCTACTCCTGCTTGCAAAGATAATCCAGGCTAAATCATATCATTCCTTAGCTCCACCTGCCCTGAAACTTGGTGAAAGTCACCATTCCTGCTGCTTTTATTAGGTCAGAAGGTGTTACTTTGATGCCTCAGGAGATGCAGAGGGACGTGCCTGCATTGTTGACTCTAAAGATGCTTAGGACCTACCTGCTCATATGGAGCCACCAAAACCACAGCCATGTTGTTGCTACACCTCATGGTCGGTGGGGACAGTGTTAGAAGCTGTGGTGTTTGATTGCCTCCAGACTTTTTGGAAGAGATAATTGAGATGATGCAGGAGATTTTTTCAGACAGGCAGGAAAAGTCTTTGCGGGTACCAGTTTCTGCATTGTCTGCATCTCGCTTTATATTGCTTGGTCATTTTGTAAATAGATCCAGTCAGGAATATGCCTGTTTATACAAATCTGCAAAACACATGATCGGTTTTTGTGTATTGTGTAGCCAGCCTACAAGGGATTTTGTTCCTGCATCTGATTCTGGAGACACCAGTGTGTGTGATTTGCAGTGCTAATGGGGATGTAGGCAAAAAATGAAAGGCAGAAGGGTCTTTGTGCAGAGCAGCAGACCAACCAGACCAGGAGGAGCTCAACCTTGCAAACTGCCAGCTGTTGGAGGATTTGGGGAGGTGTGATAGGGAGCACATGATTTGGCAAAAAAGCTATTAGGGGTTAATGCCAGCCGGGAGCATTTCAACCTCACAGGCAGGTTCCTGGGGCTGGTGGGTAGGGGGGCCAGGCAAGAGGTTTCAAGGGGTTTCCTTCTTGTTGTACCATTAGGTTTTGAGGTTTTTTGGTTGGTTGGTTGGTTGTGGGTTTTTTAATTTTTCTGCCCTCAGATGCTCTGGAGGCTATGCCCTATCTCTCCTGTGACTGGGTAAGCAGGGTGAGGCCCCTCATCTGCCAGCACCATCCCAAGCAGAGCCAGGCTGTAGGATGCTGAGGCAACCCAGCTCAGGGACTCCCCACACTGTGGAAAATGCAGCAGCACTCGCAATCCTCCTTGGTCCCTTAAAAGTAAACCCGCAGAGGATTCAAAAAATGGTGAAACCCAGGGTAGTAATTCTAGAGAATGGCTATAATTTTATTATTGGGAAGAAATCGTCTCTATGTGTGGGAAGGAAAAAGGAAAATGTGAGAAAGAATGTGTTCTATAAGGACGCAGGGTGTGGCTCAAGCATCAGTAACAAATGCTGGGAGAAAAAATGCTCTTTGTTCTGCAGTCAGGTGGGTTGACAACTATTCTCACCCATCCCTGGCATGCATAACACCCAATGCAGTTAAAAGATCGAGGAAGCCTTGACATGCTGAAACTGCTGCAAGTGCAGTAAGCCTAGGGATTCAGCCTGGAAACTGCTTCTTTTTTTGCTTTCCGAACAGTTAAGTTCCGAATGTTGTTGCTATCCAAATCAGTGTGTTTGTTTCATACTGCTGCATTGTTTCAATGCCCACATTTTGTGTGTTTAATGCTTCTAATGGTAAGTTAAAGCTCTCTAACACTAAAATTTGTACTGGCCTGCATGTGACTAGAATTGGACCAAAGTGTGCATTAAAGTGTATTAAAAACATGTACATCCATATACGTGTGCAGTACAACAAATTGACTTGTAGTGACAGTCTCGCTAATTGGAAAATAATTTCAAAGCTATTCCTTTTAAACTACCCTTGTTTGTCTCAAAGGTTTAACACTTTTTATTTTCCATTTATTTAACTAAAAAGAAAAATTACATTCACTGTTACATTTAGATTGCTACAGGCTAAAACAGTACCTTGAGCTTAAAAAAACCCCTACTATTCTGGTTTTTTATGCTTTGTTCATTCTGCTGTGGGTTGGTTTGATTCAGTAACTAAAATGCTGCTGTCTTTTCTCCCCCTAAGCATCGGAACTAAAACTTGGTCTCATTGCAGTTGCTGGCAAGAAGTGAAAATCTTGTGCAAGTGAAATACTGTATGAACTTTTTCATAGACAGGCAAGTGGGACTGACTGTGTAAAGCAATGAAAAGAAGATGTGACCAATATACATCTTCTCTCTTTCAATTTTAAATTAATTCTTTTAAGTTTGGGTTCAGGAATTTGGGCGGTTACTTATTTTCTGTGTCTGTATAAATATATATATATATATATATTTATATATATATATATATATTCTAAAAATGTCTTATTTCTTTTTCTGAGAGGATGAGAAATCTACTTGCAGATTTACATCTTGTGACATTTCCTTACAACTGCACGCTGGCATATGTACTGCTAGAGGCCAGCCCATCATTTCTTGGTAAAAAGAACCTTTCAGCTCGGTTACCTCCTGTAGAGAGCTAATTTTCCAGCAGTCAGGCTTGATCTGGATAAATAATTAGAGAGCGCGAGAGAGAGATGAAGATGATCACATCAGCGCTGTCTGTAATTCAGTTAATACAGGCAGACCCTGTGATTTTGCGTCTGCAGCGTACTTGCGTGGTCTCAAAAGCCACAGAGGCGAGCAGGCAACAAAGCCAATCGGTTACATTTGTCTTGGAAGAATTAGCGGCACTTTTCATTCATTTGTGGGAAGCCAGCAAACAGCTGCAGCATGCATCTGCAGCACAAGAAGGTGATGCTTGACACGTTCGCTCTCCCCAGCCGGCCCCCACATATGCGAAAAATTTCATTGTGCAATTAGTGCTTTCCATCCTTAAGGATGGCTTCTTCTTTTCCTCTGCAGTTTGAGACATTGAGGTGGGTTTTTTTGTTTGAGTTAAAATAGGTATCTTGTGTAGCGGAGTAAAAGCCATCTTGGGGAAGCCTACTGTTTTGGCATTTCTGGATTTTTAGTTTTTTAGTTTTTTGGTTTTTCCTTTTTTTTCTTTTTTTTTAAAGCTGTTCAAAATTATCTGACAGCAATGCTAAAGGGCAGCAGAGATGTGCCTGGCTCTCTGAGAAGCAGTAGCATTTCACATGACTCTTAACACCAGTGGAAGAGATCCAGTTAAAGCAAACTGCATTCTCGTGCAGTCTTTGAGGGTATGTTTGTTATTGATGTGCACTTGTTCCTCCCACGTGTGGTGCTATAAAAGGGTTAAAAATACATCTTTGGTTCACTTTACTCCCAGTGGTAGCTCCATTGCATTTATACATGGATCAGATTAAAATAGGTCAATATCTTTTGTGGAAGGTCTTTTGACACTTTGGTGCATGACTGCAGTACACCTACCTTGAGGATGAATGGACCCGGAGGAAATCCAGGCATTAATAAAACACAGCCTAGGGATACTTTAGGATCACATTCCTTTATTCATCAACTAAATCAAAGGCTTGACAGGAGATACTTTATCATCGAGTCAGTCTAAATAATACTTTTTGAGGTGACAGATAACTTCTGCTGAAGAAATAAACTAGGTGTTCTGGTAAGAAAAATCTGGGTGGTGTGGGATTATGCTTTTCTTTATGCTGCATCATTTGCATGGGGATAAATGTATGTGCTCTAGCTGAAAAATTTCAGAGCCTTATTAAAAAGAAAATTGTGCATTCAGGAGTTGCCTTATGGCAGGAAGTCTTTGTCTGCCCGTTTGCTTTACTGCAGTTGTTTGCTGCTTTGAATCGATTTTGTCTACCAAATCAGTATATTGAGAATGACTGGGGAAGGCAGGGTGAAGGGAGAGGGTGCAGCTCTGCAGTTTGCAGGACCAAGAAGCTCTGTGCTGCCTCATGGTGTGTAGGGTTTTTTTGCTTCTTCTTTTTTTTTTTTTTTTTTTTTTAATTAAAAAACCACAAACAAACCTAAGTTGGAATTTAGGAATTTCCATAATATAAAGAGGGAGAGGCTTCTTTTCAATATAATGGCGCCATTAACATCTATTAATAATGCAGACAGGGTAAGTAGCTGGAGTTGGAGCTCCCTGGGGGCCTCGTAAAACAGATGTGCACTATATCTTCCCGGATTTGATAGCGGCTGGGGTCGAGGGGGTCGCTGTGGTTCCCGTTTATTTCCTCTGGCAGCGGTTTTCTAATTTAAGCACCTCTGTCTCCTGGCTACAGTTGCCTGCTGTGCCGGGGAGGGGGTGTTGGCGCATTGTCATGCCTGCTGCCGGGAAAGGGGGCACGGCCACAGCGCCCCTGCCTCGCTCGCTCGCTCGCTGCTGCTGCCTCTCGGCTCCTCTCGCTCTCGCCAGAATCTCCTCGGGTCCCTTTGCTGCTCAAGGTGCTGCAGCCGGGCTCTTCTGTTGATTTTTTTTTTTTTTTTTTTTTTTTTTTTTCTCCAAAATGAAATAAGGTAAGTGTTTGCTCCTCTGCAGATTATTTTCTTGTCACGGGAAGGAAGAAATCTTCCACCTTGTGAGAGCGTGTAGTGTATCACTGGAAGTGAGGTCTGGCTCCTGGTGGGAGATGCAGTCGCCGTATCCCCTTTTTCAAGACGATGCTTTGCAGTTTTAATTGAATGCATTCACGGTGCTGCCTCTGAATAGATAGCTCTGCGTGTTTTTTCTCTAGCTGTCAGCATTTAACTTTGGGGGTGGGTTATAACAGAAGGACTCAAAAATATTTCATTCTTTATGCTATCTCTTTAATTGCAGATTACTCTGCAAAAGTAGCGATAAAATATTAGTGGTCACAGTGTATGGCAAAAAGTCTTTACAATTCGTTCTGTAACAGATGTGTTCCTATCATAAAGGTTCAGGTTTGCCTCCAGTCCAGTGTGAGATGTGATCATCTGTCCTTGTGTGCACTTCCTTTGCAGGGCAGTCTTCCTATATGTATTTAAATGTAGAGGTATGCACTTTTGCTTGCTTGTCACAGACGTGTGGGGAGGAAAAATCCTGGTGTCAGATCCAGATCCTTTTCAGCTGCTTCCACCCTCTGCATTATTCCAGTTGAAAGTTTAGAAATGTGCAGAAAGGTAGTGTAACTCCTTGGAAAGAAAGAGACAGAGCAGTTACTTCCCTGCCTTTTTTATTCTTCCATTACTATATATGCAAATGACCAACAGCATCTGACTGCGAGGAACACCATATTATATAGGGAAGCATGATGTCTGCTGTATACACTACAGCAAGCCCCTCAGCTGAGAATCAGGTTGCATCTGTGTTTCAACAACCTAAAGGTACATCAGGTAGAAGGAAACAGCAGAGGTGTGTGCAGGTTGTTTTTGGAAGTGCTGCGTAAGGTAGCTCATGGCATTTCAGCAGGCAGCCTTCTGAGTAGGATGGATGGACCTTACTCTTCCCCCTTTCACTGAAAACTTAAAATACAGTTTTCCTCTGATTTTTCCCATGCTTTAAACCCCCTTGCTGTATTGCTTTCTTCTCTCCTCCATACCGAGGCAGTGTCCTTGGCAATGTGCACTGACAGACCAGTGCCTCGCTTGAAGTGGTACCGCGTGGTTTCGACCAGACCCGTGTCAGACTGGGGCGTGAATGGACACGCTAATAACTTCACTATCTGGCATCATTTAAAAGCAGAACATTTGTTCCTCAGATGTTTTCTTTCTCTAATAGTGTCCAAAGCTAAGAGGTAGAAATTAAATTAGTTTTTAAATGTACGTGAGACTGGAAGTAAATTTATAAGCAAAACTGCACTTTATATAAAACTTCAGTTTTTTTCCTTTTTATTAGTCCAGGCTATATTTGCAGATAGCTGTCTTTTTTTTAATATATTGATTGTTCTTATCTTTCTGATAGAATTGCAGTGTAATACTAATATCCTTTAGACTTCAAATGTAAATGCGCAGATTTTACTAGTTTAATGGTTTAATTTTTAAATATGAGCACATTTGCAAATAACTTTTAAAAACAGAGCCATTTTTCTTGGGGAAATTTGCTGTCTATTACTTCTGGTAATTTTGTTTGCTGAATAACACATTTGCCCCCTCATTACAGAAAAGGTCAATAAGGCTCATAACTGACAGGTTCAAAAGAACAATAAAATGCTCTGTGTTTTTAATCAGATACTTGAGTCAATGGTTTTTATTGATATTTTGCTAACTTATAGTCTGTTCAGTAAATTCTGTTATGAATGTATACAGTATTTGTATCGTTGAGACCTTTCTTTGTGAAATTGGTGTGTGAAGCTATGACTGCTGTTAGTGCTCAGTGAATCCTTTTCTCCTGACTCTGTGCAACAATCCCTTCAGAATTCATTGAAGACCTAAACATTAACCAGCATAAGGAGAGATGGTAGGACCAAGCTTTGTGTTTTATAATTTATACACAAAACCAACAAACCTAAACCCTTTTTTTTTGTTTATGGCATGGTTGGTTTATTTGGGCCCCTTTTGGATTAGCAGTGACAAATTTAACATCGGAAATGCTGTTCAGATGCATATTTGGTGGCTTAATATTTAATGACTGATTATGATTGAGTTTATATATAATTCTCCTTTGCCCTGGTAAGACTTTCTCCATGAAATGAAGCCAGACTATATGGATTTTGAGCCGTTGCTGTACATTTTCCTCTTATTTTTCTTCAAGGGGAAAATACACACACAGATAATCAATCAGTAATAGGAAATAAAAAAAATTAATTTATTTTATAGTACAATTACTGTCTGGATAATCAAAGCATTATTTTTTTAATGTAGAATAATAAACAAAGCTAGAAGCAAAATTGTGCGCTTAGGGAACTTCGCTGAATATGAAAATACATTGCCAGAATTCAGGCTTCCGCATTCTTTGGGAAACAAAGGAAAGATCCTCTTTCCTTTGTTAATGGTATTTATCATCTTTAACTCATTAGTTGCTGAAGGCAGAGATGAAATGTTGGAGGCACTGGAAATGATCCATTGATAAAATTCACACAAGTTCTTTGAGGAATGACTGTGTGCTGGTATTTTGCAGTTAAAATACATGCAAAAGTGCATAAGCTGGCATTGCTCCTCTTTAATGCTCCTTAAAGAAGATAGAAATTTTATCTTGTGTTGATGCATGTTTCATGCCTTCTAAATAAAGAAGAACAATTGCAGGATTCCTCTTTATCTGAACTTTGGGTGCGCCCTTGTGTAAAATGGAAGTGCTTTGTGAGGCATCCACGAGAAGGGAACAAAGTAGAAGGTAATATGGGGCTGCTTTGCATCACAAGCTGTGATTTGGCCTCTGCTGAAAAAATTTCATTTCATTTTTGTCTGAGCCCTCTTAATTTCTTGAGAAGTTAACCTTGTGTAGGTGACTGTCTACAAAGCAAGGTCAATCATGGGTTGATGTAGAGGAGTATATGCAAATATATATAAGTATATAGATTTCTTTCTTTTAAAATTATCTTGGTTTTCCTTTTTAATTTACATGTTAAGGGAAATTATATATCCAAAATGTGAGGCATATTTTTTCCTTTACGTGGGTGTAGCACTTCCACATAACACATATTCTTTGCTTTTTCCAAGTCTACTGAGTTCTCCTCTAAATTAATTTTAAAGAATGGTGTTTCAGTGGATGCTTCACTACATTGTCTTGCTTGCATAAAGCTTATAAAACCACAAAGAATTTGCACCTTTTTTTTGTTTATTTATTCCCAGTAAATCATATGTACATGTTCCTTAAACTTTCTGTTACTGGGAGAAATAATTCCTCCATCTAGCAACCCTTACATTTTTGTGTGAGATCTTGCAAATCTCTAACCAGGATCTGTACTGTAGCTGCTTATGATAACTGCCAGCATATTGATGTGAGGGGAGGAGCAGAAATCTTAACAGCTCACACTCCAGACACCCACACTGATTGCAATAGAGGAAACTCTGCAGCAGCAAAACAGAATAGTAAATACAGAGTAAGAAATCGTGAAAATGTGGCAAGTTATAATTACAAAGAGGGCACTTACATCATGCTGAATACTTTTTTTTCTGTGTATGATACAAGTGAGATTTTTTGCACCGGGAAAATCCCCAGATTTGTCTATTGTATTTTTTGTAATTACATGTTTTGTGTCTCCTGACTTCTATTTGAGTGACTTTAGAATGAGAGCTGCTTGTTCTCTGGATTGCGACTGGCTTCCTGCTCCTGAGACTCAGGACCAGGTACAAAAAGAGGCAGCGTTGATGGTGAGAGTTGAAGAGCAGCAGTGATTCCCTGAGGATACAATTTTCCCCTTCTTTTGCTTTTGCTCAAGTCAGATATACGCAGTGTTACATATATATTTCTGCATGTACACCTGGCAGAGTGGCAGTGGATGCACCTTGGAGTCGGCAGGGATTCAAGATGCAGGTACCAAGGATGCACAAGGACAGCGATTCCAATGTCCCTTCTGGGTTTCCACGCGTGGGAATTTGAATTTGTTCCACAGGAATAAGTTGCAGAAGGAGATAAATCAGTTATCGAATGTGCCTGGGAAGATGGGAGGCTGCATTGTGTACAGAATAGGAGACAAGTACTGATTAATTATGCTGTAAAGCACACATAGCTTATAAATGTGCGCATGATAAATGTCTGTATTGTACACCCTTGTCCACTTTATCCATGGACAACCCATTTGTCTCCCTGAGGACTGCTGCAAATATTCAAAACACCCACCCCTTTTAAAATAAAATCAGCCAATGTAGTGAGTTTTTTGTTCCTCCTCGTTGAAATAGTGAATTCACCCCTGTTTGTTGCTCATACAAAGTTTGGATATGAATGGCATGTTGTAAGCAGCCTGACCTGAAGGAGTGGGAGCAGGGACCTCTAGGCTGGCAGTGGGGCACAGCCTTTGCCTGTGCAGGAGAAATGAGCCCTGGGCTCTGTGTGAGGAAGGGTTGGAGACAGGGCTTTGGGTAGAGCCCCTGGCGTCCATTCCTTCCAAGGCCTCTGCTCTTGGTGCTCAAGCAGGAAAGCAGAGTGCTGCCTTTTGGGGTTGAAGGAATTAAGAAAATGTGACTTTGCACCAATTTGCCTTTCATGTCTGCATTTATGAAATTGCATTTTAGTAAAAGGCAAAGTCACTTTCCTGATGCCAGCTGCTTTTGCTCTGACCTTCCCCCAAGGGCACCTGTTATCACAAAGGTATGGTTTACTTCCTTGAGGAAATAGCATCACTGTCCCTCCCTCCTGCCTGTTTTCTGCCCCAACAATTAATTTTTGTGAGAATCAATGTATCTTCTTTGTGTGTTTAGACCACGAACACTGCGTAGGGAGATTAAACTGCCGTGCATGACAATTAGGCGTACATGAAACTCTTCATTAGCCTCTGTACTAAAGAAAGGAGAAAATAGGTGTCACGGAAAAATTTCTGCCCAGTTCTTCTTCTTCAGCAGATGAGTGGGAGTGTCTTCTGACTCTGGAGCGGCAGCATGCAGGTTTCCAGGCAAACCTCATCCCCAGGGATGGATGAACTGCAGTGTGGGAATGTAGACAGGGACTGCAGCGTGCTACCAGGTGGTCCTGGTTGTGTGGCTGAACAAACAGCTGGGGCACCTACTGAGTGAGGGATGTGCCTCTGTCCCTGGGCCTTTCCATCCATCTGCATCGCTTTGTCTGTGAGCCTTTGCCACCTCTGAAATGAAGCAGCAGATGCCAATCCTTCATGAGGCCCCCAGCAGAGGGGCTGGAAGGGCTCAGGGTGTGCTGAGAGAGCTGTTCATGTTGAGTCACTGCTGAAAGTCCACTGTGGCTGGTAAAGTGACGCATCATTTTCTGCTTGAACAGTGGAGAGGTTTTTCTCGACGCTCCTTGCTCTGTTGGTGCTGAGCTTTGAACTGGTTTAAATTCATAAAACATCAAGGAATATGCAGATTTTTGTATCAAAAGTCAGATCCAAGAGGCTATTAAATACTGTAAGTACTCTATAATTGGCTCAATTAGTCTAATATTAACTCTAAGTGACACTTAAGTGACATCAACTGTGACAACAGAAGTGACATTTTTGAATTGCCTTATTTTTAGGGAGAATGTTGATCATGGCTTTTTCAATTGTCACTGTGGCATAATGCTCATAGATCAACATATTTCTGGCAAGCGTGACATGTCCCTTTTCTCTGATGTCAGGGTTGTGGACAGTGAGCCTTGCTGCTGCTCAGTAGGGTTCCTGCACTGACAATATGCATTTGTGTCAAGAGGAAACCATGGATATGGTTTTCTAACCATATCCAGAGCGAAAAGATTTCTAGAGAAATATTTTTTTATTTGCTACTAGTAATCTTTACTGAGGCAAGGAAGAAGAAAAAGATCACCTTTGTTAATGGAAAAGCCTATGAGGCAATGGCTTCAGCAATTTGAGTGCAGCAATCAAGACTGCAGCATCCTTTCTTTTTCCTCCTGGTCAGTAGACTCCATGTCGTTGATTCTGCTGTAGCTTTCTGAGAGTAACAGTTCCAAGTACTTGGCATCTAGAGAGGGGCAGTTGTCACCACTGTCTATATCCTTGGTTCTGGTGCTCTGGTTCCCAGGCTGATACCAGATACAGAGAGTGACCTTCTCTGCCTTTGCTAAGGCCTGCTTTAGATCTTGAAGCTTGTGTTAGCCTCAGTCATATGGGCCAGTACTATTCTTTGAGCTTACGTCCTGGCAGGCTTAAATCCCAACAGTCTAAGAAAGCAACCTCTAAAAGTGTTTGTCCCCTAATCAAGACCCAGTGACTGTAGGCAATGTCTTTATTGAGGGTAAATAACAATAGTTCCAGTGAAATTTGATTTTTTTGTAATGATTGTTTCACCTACATTTATACTCATGTGGAAGATGATAGATGCAGAATAATGCTAATAATGAAAAAGATGATTTAGCTAACTTCCAGTCTTGGTGGATTTCTGTGATTTTGGTGACCGTTTCCCAAAAGATTCAATGCAGAGTCTCTGGTTGGTTTGTCCTGTAGGAAGTGCAACATGGATTGTAGATAAGCAGATTGTCATTGTCTCTTCTGATTGACTAGAAATAGCCACATCCACTGTTTTATTACTCTGTTCTTTTTGCCTAATAACTCTTAACTTACAAGGCCTTTGAGATAGACGCTTGGACTTTTTCAGTCAGTTTCCTGGACAATAGAGCCTTGGTCAGTTTGGCCAATAAATTCTGCTGTAATATATGTCATAAGCCTGGGTAGGAACCTAATTAAATCTGCCTGTTCTTCCCTTTTGCTTCTTCCCTTCTTACAGTCATTGATTGGACTTCTATCCAATATCTCCCATACCACTTGAAGGAGTGCAGCTGTCTGTGCAGAACCTGTGCTGCAGTACAGCACAGATCCAACTTTTCTTAGTGTACCCAGCCATGCATGCAATAACTTTGCTTCATATCCACATCTTAAATACACTTTCTTGCTTGATATATTTTACACAAAGAACATTTACAAACTAATAATATTTTTTTCTATATGTTCCTGTGATATTTATTTTCCAGTGGGCCTCTTGAAATTAAGCCTGTGCAAAGTCTGTCACTTCAAAAAATCGGAGATTCTTGTCTGTTGTTCTTATGATTACAGGAGATAAAATCTATTAAAGATATATTTACTACATATTTGGTTTATCTAATTCGTTGGTTTATAAAATTTCAGCTTTTTAAAATTTCTTGGGTTTTGTGGTCTTAAATTCTGACATAAAACATTGCTTCCTTCACTGCCATTGCTGATGGCAAAGTGTTTTATCCATAATTTAATATTTTCCATATAAGTATTCCAAAAACCTTATCCTGAGTGCTTTGGATATGACAGGGTGGAATCTCATGTGATTAACGAGGGCAGTATGTGTTGTTGTATGCCTCTCCACTGACATTCTCTTCATGCATCTCACGTGCTACAGCTCAAAGGCTGATTATCCAAGAGTCACAGTCACGGTCACTCTGCTTGAGTGTGATGTGAAGTCTGTCCATTCCTGCTGCATGATATTCCAGGGGACAACTTACTGCGATAACTTTGTAATTTAAAAATTGTCCCATGGGTGCATACAGGTGAAACACCTCTGTGCTCTGTGTCCTGCTTTATTTGAAATGTTTTTCTTGCCTAATCCATATGCTAATGTAAGACTCTTCTCTCCAGTTTCCACCACAGAACTGTGAAGCTTGGAACATCATTACAACTGGAAGGATTGTTTTTATTTGCTAATTCCTGGAAATCTGTCTGTTATCCTGAAGTCAAGGGAATGCAGTTCATGCAAGAAGAACCAAGAACAAGAAGGTTTTCATGGGGTTTAACACAACACTGGGTCATGAGCATTTAGTTTAGTTTGGTGTTTTTAGGTAGATGTGGTATGTTCATCATTTGAGACCTTAAAGGACTTTGCATATGGCTCTGTGTTCCCAGCAAAGATCATTAGGTAATAACAAAGTTCATGTGCTGGATTGTTGGAGCACCTAGAGGTGACTACCAAGCAAGAAGAAGACTCTTGTGAATTCTGAGTAAGATGTGAGTTCCTAATTTCAGGACTGATCTGTGTTAGGATAATGAAAGGCCGTTGCTGGCTGAGTGACCGACGGGTGTAAGCTCTGTACTGTGCATCCCTTTTACCTAATTTAAAAATCTCTTTTAAGCACTACCACCAAAGATCCTGCTTAATTGTTTCTTTGAGGTTTTTTAGCTATATATAAAAAGAAAGATAGGTCTGTTTCTCTTTGAAATTACACGAAGAAAGAGAGGGAGATTAATGGTTACCTGGATTAATGGATTAATGGATTAATGGATTAATGGTTACCTGGACCAGAACATCTCCTAGGTGTTCAAATGAAATCCTTATCTGGTTATTTCTATCTATCAGGCCTCACAAAAGGTTTTCTGTCCCAGAAGTAGGTCTGTAAGACCTCTGAGTATGCAGATGATCTTCTTAATGTATCTGGTCAGTTGTCCTGGTTTGCTTATATCTAAGAAAAGCCTGCAGGAAACAGTGGTAGAGCTGGGCTCCACGGTCACACCCTAATACCTCACTTGCCGAACAAAGCAAACCCTTAATTACAAACTCAACCACATTAAAAAAATTGTTGAGGGCTGACATTTCTGCATGAATTAAATGTGTGATGCGTTTGTTGTGGAGGCATGAGGTTGTAATTAGGGTTTTATAGGATATTGTAAAAGGAGATTAATGTGTAGTGTGTTTCCTTATCAGCAGGAAGCAGGAACCAGTTCCCTGTGACAGCACGGAGACAGTCCCTGTCCCCAGACGTGTGCCATGCAGGCACAGGCTGTAGGAGCCTGTCTAAAGGGTTTCATTAAACAGAGTTTAAAAACACTGGGGATGCAGAGGTTGGTAAGATGGGAGTTGAGAGTGCTTTTTGAGGTTAGTTCTAGGATTTCCTAATTAGCTAGAGCAGCAAAATGCCGCCTGTCTGACCATCATATGGTGCTTGACAGTGGCAAGGAGGTCTAGCTGGCTCTTGGGCCAGGTGGCAGCTCCATGAGGAAGCTGCACAGGGACACAACTGGGCAATTTCTAGAGAAGTCCACCTGTCTTTTTTTTTGGCTGTGGTTCCCAAATTTTGCTGCACTGCAGAGTTTACAGAAATGCCTGTTTCAGCCCTAACCCATCACCAGCTGATTTTTCAAAGCGATTTGCTTGTACAGCCGTCTCCCCCTTCCCACACCTACACAAAAGTTTTAAAAAATGTTTCCTTCTTGCTGCCTTCTCCCAGCTTCTCCCTGTACGAACTGAGCCGCGCAGCAAAGGTGATTATGAAATCCTTTGCATATGGGCAGGATTGATGTTTCTGACATCTGTGCTCCATTGAATCAAAATTATGTTTTTAACTTCATCTACAAGTCTTGCTTTTCATGTCCAGCACAATAGGTATGACGGGCCCAGCCCTCTGCATGCACTCTCTCCTGTTCTTTCTCTCCTTCCGCAGGAAGCCCCCTGTTTCCCCTTCGTGGTGACATAATTTCAGGATTCTTTAAAGCCACCCACGTGCGTACGCAAGCGGTGTGCTGAGCCCTGCATAATGTGGTCACTTGAATGCTTCTGGAATGCCTAGGTATCATGTGAAGATAATGATCCATATAAATGCATTTCATAGCAAGACACTCATCTATGGATGGTGTGCGTGTAGGTTGCCTTAAGCATTGGAGCTGCTTTTGCGTTTTGTTCTTCTCTCCGCTCACTCAGCCTTAGATCCCTTTTTTCAGCTTTGTATCCTTAAAAAGCTTTGCTTTTGTTAGCTGCACTAGAGATATTAATTGTGCTCACAGAAAGCCACAGTTAGGTGCATATGTATCAAAAGCCACTGTGCTCTTCATCTGGAGGAAAATTGCAGATTGTTTTTTTTTTAGTGATTTGAGTGGTTGGTAGCTGCTCAGTGGGAGAAGAAAGTGGGACTGGTGTTCATACAATTTCTACATTCTTTCCTTTTTGTATGTTTGAGGAAAAATGTCAGGTTTTCCACACATGGTTCATCCTGGGTCTGCAGCCCTCCAGAAAAGTTCTGTTCCTAAGGACTGAAGAAACAAAAAAAATGTTGATTTTCAAACTATTATTAAAATCAGCTCCAAAATTCATTTTGCTCTTTCTTTCTCAGTGCGACAGCTGAGACACTTGACAGTTTTAGGTGTTGGCTGGTGAGGGGTGGAACTTCCTGTTCCTGTCTGTATGTATAAAAACGTGGCTTGTCTTTGATGTGCCAAAGCCTTATGGTCGAGTCATCCCCACAGCCCTCATTCTTCTCACTCACTTTTGCATCATCTTTCCTCCTGCTGCCAGGAGGAGCACGACAGCCTCGTCATTTCCTGCTGACACTGTGAATCATGCCCTTCAGATGCCTGAAGCTGGAGAGCAAATTTCTGCAATTAGTGAGCACAGAAAGTAATTCTGCCCTTGCTGTGGCCTTACAGAGACTGCAGTCTGATGGCATGAGCCAGTTCTCTGGTTAACAGGGACTGTGGATACTACCAGCGTGGTCTTATTAGGGCTTCTTTGATGCTTAATGTGAGATAGACCCATCTCAAACATATTTTTGGTGTTTTCTTATTTTAGTCCCATACTGAATTCCTATGAAGACTGACTTGACTTGTGCCTGTAACCCTCTTTGTTCATGAAAGCTGAGAGTTACCATCTTCAAATGCCACATAGTTGGCATTGAGTAAGAACATGTTGGCTACCAGGCATGCTGATGGGTCATGAGGTGTCATTAGTCTGGAAGTGCTTAATTTGAAGCATGTTACAAAAAAAGAACTCCAAAACTGGACTGGCTCTTGGTTGGGAAATTGTCACTGTCATATTTTCTGAAAAATCTCTTTGCCCAGGATTCTGCTCCTGGGAAGCTGAGAAGCCTCAGAGAAAAATGAAAGCAATAATTATCTGATTAGCTTCTCCTATGTTTTGCTGCTTTGGAATGTGTTTGGACATGGTTTACCAACAGGTGCTTGTTTCACTGGTTTCATGTGAATTGTTTTCACTCATTGGCCAATCAGTGCCAAGCTGTGTTGAGGAAAGAGTCACAAGTCTTCTTTATTATCCTTTAGCCTTCTGTAAGTATCCTTTTACTATTCTTTAGTATAGTTTAGCATAGCATTCTTTTATATAATATAGCATCATAAAATAATAAATTAGCCTTCTAAGAATATGGAGTCAGATTCATCATTCCTCCCTTTGTCTGGGAACCCTGCAAATACCATAGGAAATCCGTGTGTCCTCTGACCTCATGCCAACAGGAGAGTTCAGTGGCTTCTTACTTGTATATTCTAAGAAAAGCCTCACTACAGACATGTGAACTGGAAAACAGGATAAGATTTAGAATAACCTCTAAAGATATTTTCTCCGTTAAAGAGGAAATTAAGTGATTTTTGATTCTGATAATCTTGCCTTCATTTTGAAAAAACACGGCCTATGAAAGTAAACCTGCTAGTCACAAAATAATGCTTTCATGAAAGTTTAAATTAAAAAGAAAAAGACTATTAGCATAAATATGATCAGAAATGTGAACAGTAACTCAATTTAGAATACCACGTTAACATTATTAATCAAAATACCGAAGACAGACTGCTGACAACACTGATCTGTGTGCAGCATATTAGGGAAACAAGAAATAAGGCTTGTATTCTGAGATCATCCACATACTGCAAAGCCAGGATGCATCCATCATGTCACTAAATGTCATTTATTATCCATTGTAGAATAAACTCCTGAGTTAACACTTTTGCACTGCAGGCTTCCAGGAAAAGCAAGAAAGCTTCTTAATGCTGTTCAGATTTGAAAGCATTCATAATTTGGGATGAAGTTAAAAGTACTGATAGAGCATCCCTATCAGAGTCTGTGAATGAAGAGGATGCACCCCAAGAGAGTCCCTGCCACACTGCAGATTGTTGGGTTTTCAGGAGAGTAAATGGACAAGCTTTTCTCATAGCCAAATAACTACCAAGGCATTCCTTCTGTGCCTCAAGTGGCAGTGGCATGAAATCAGTTTGTAAATCACATTGTGTATCACAATGCTACTTCTAATGATTGTATGTATTCTAACTTTCAAATAATTTCTTCTCCAGAGTCTGCAAATATTGCCTTACCTAGTCAAGCAAAACCTTTTTTAATGATGCACTCTGTGAAAGGAAAGCTGTGACAGGCTTCTGTGGCTCCTGAGCCAGTGGTTTTCCTTCCTTCAGCTGACCCAGGAACACCAAGCTGCTGAAACATCCAACTTTTCCTGCCTGGCAAACCCTGACTAGCACAAACTGTTTGTTCCAGTGCTGCAACATCAAATTTATAGCTTCTCCTTGGAAATAAATGCAGCACTGGAAAAAGGTGCCTGCCAGAGAGCAGTAGCAGCATTTTGGTATCTTCCCTACTGAGGAGACAGGGAAGCCATGCCAGCTTCTGCTAGCTTGTCATGCTCTAAAGAGACTGGAGGGGCAAGGATTCAAACAAGCAGGTTTTGCCTTCCCTGCCAAGGTTGCCACTGGTTTTAAGGGCAGGGCACCTAACCCCTGCAAGTGCAGTAGTCATCCTGCTGCATATAGTGAACCACCAAAGAGCTGGTGTGTACTAGTGGCTTCTGGGTTCATAATTGCGCAAGAATTGTGCCTTGCTAGGTAAAAGATGCTAAGTTGTCGTCACAGTTTTTTTCTTTTACCAGTTCTGTATGACTCTTTTCAACATAATCTGTGTGAAAGCCAACAGCTTTTCTCCTTCTGTCATATGCAAGTATATTTATTATACCATTATATAATGAAATATGATCATAATTTTCATTTTGGTCTCTGTCTTTTTGGATTTGCTGCTAATTCCTTTAATGTCCAAGTAAGACCACAAAATTCCCAGTAAACATTGTTATCTATGAACACTTGAAGGAAAACTTAAAATACTTCCTTTCAGAGCACCTTTGGAATCCCTGTAAAAGACATAGTGTTTTGTACAGATATACAGATGTTATTCAATTGCTGATAAAGTACATTAGTGAAGAATTCCTACCTGATTCATCACATCCCCTGCAGTTTCCTGGCGTGTTTGCAAGTTCTGCCACCAGTGTAGATGCTGGCACTCTATACCTTTGTTTGACTGTCTGGTTTAGCACTTGCCGTGGCAGTGGACTTCCACAAATTAGAGGTGGGAAGCAAATGGCACGAGAAGCCTTGTGCACCAGTCAGTGTTTGATTGCAGCTAGAATATCTATATAAGTTCAATATTTTATACACTTAATTAAGCGAACGGATCTTTCCCATGAAGCAGATTCTGAGTCTGTATCCACTCCTGTTGAAGTGGGTTGGCCTTGGGGGCTGTGTCAGAAGAGATGAATGTGATACAAAAGAGAGTGCCTGCGTTTACAGAAGGAAAACCTTGACATTAGCATTATCCCTACAGTAAAACCATGAGCAGTAATTTCTGTCCATTATTGTCATTGCTGAAGAAATCCCCAAAGATGCAGTGGTTACCAAAAGTATGATACCTGACTTCTTTGTAGTACGTGTTGCGGTCCTAAATTCCTCAGATGGTTTTAAATTGGGGTTGAAATACTACTTTGCGCTAGGACAAATATTTTAAATCTTGTTTTCATTTTAGTTACATGTTGCTGAGCTAGGATTCAATGTCCCTTTTTACAGCCAGCCTCATCAATGTCACTTAGGTCAGAACCCAGACATATGGCCCCAATATTACCTAGGTGTGACATAATTTTCAGTTGCTAAAGAAATGCAGACTCTGAAATGGAGGAGAAGGTGGAAGGGAGGCAGTTATACACTACTGCAGGCTGTAGTCTATAATTGGGAATCTTTACTTTTATTAAAAAAAGTCTTAGCAGAAGCTTTGTTGTTCATCTTTCCATATAAGTGGATATATTCTCATTGTCTCCTGTTAAGAGGAGTATTTTTAACAGCCATTGAAAGGTCCTTGGGGTACATGTGTGTAATAATAATTTTTTACTTTTAAAGGAAATCATCTGTAAATCCCATTAGTTATCATTTTTCAATTTTCATATTTCTAAGCGTGATTTAACTTCAAGTGTTGTAGTTCTTAAATCTAATTAAAGAATCGCCTTTAGTTCCCATCAGAAAGTCGACCTACTGATTGAACGCTGGAGATGAGCAAATTAAAGGCTGTACTCATTCTGGTGTGAAAGAACTGTGGGGACATTCCTGGGGTGTGGGACAGGGCTGAATGTGGCTGCTCTCCAAAAGGAAGTGTGGATCTGATCTCACACCAGTGGGGCTGCAGTGGGTGGGTGGAGGAGGCACCATTCTCCCGATGCCTTCCTGGGAGGAGATCCCTGCCAAGGGGAGAGTGCCACAGAACCATCTCTGCCCCTTCAGCCAGGGTCCTGGTGGGCAGCAGTGATCCCTTTCCCCATCAGCACAGTGTGTGGCCTCCCTCTGCTGCTGCAGCCCCGCTTTGTGCTCTGCAATATCCGATAGCAGCAACCATGGAAACCGCTGCTGACTGTGGCTTACAAAAGAATTTGTTAATTAAAACATGTTTAAAATTATAATAAACTCACTATCTTAAATCCACCAGGGATATTGCAAACGGTATCCCACTCTGCCATCACTCTCCAAAGCTGAAATGCAGCTGGGGATGAAATGCCCTTTTGCATCCAGTTCTCATCTCCTGTTATCTTAGCACACAGTCAGAAGGCATATATTGGTATTAAATTTTTTAGAGCTGCAGCAATGAGGGCTTGACCCAACCCTGTGGCTGCCCATAAACTCTGTTATCTGTCCCCTAGTTTAGCAGGGCAGGGTTTGTCCCAGCCCTTGCTGGAGGAGGTTCTGCAGTGGAGACTCTCTCAAGAGAACAGGGAAGATAAAGGGGAGCAAGCAAGTAGACAATGAAGCTGAAAAGGCTGAAAAACAGGGCAGAACCACTGCAAAGAGAATGTGAGACTAAAGATCAGACTAACTTCACACTGACTTGAAGGGAAGTAAGAAGCTAAAACCTCATTGAGACTTGTGGGTGATTGAGCTGAGGAAATGCTGCGTGTTCTGAGTCCAGTGGGGTCTCACAGGAAATAACCAAGCTGTCTTTGTGGGCTGGATCCGTGCTACGTGTGAATCCAGCCATGGTTTGCTGCCTTGGCATGCAGGAATCACACGGTGCAGGAGGGCTGAGAACCCAGCAGCCTTTGCTAAAAACAGCTCTGAGCATCACTGAACGAGCACCTAGATGTTGTTCTTTAAAAGATGATGGTTTTTGCCATGTGGAACAAAAGCAGGGAAGAGTAGAAGCCAGTAAGGAACGCTCTTTGAGGCAGAAGGGTTATGGAGTTTGAGTGTGAGTCTCTTGACTGATCTCTCTCCTAGGGCAGTTAAAGGTGAGCCTGTGGCTAGATGGGCAGAAGCACCAGCACTTCTGCAGGAGCTCTCTTCCAGCAGGGCTTGTGGCATGCAGGACTCTGTAAACTGAGGAAAGAGTATTTGGCATTCTTATGTACACATGGGCAGATGACTTCAAATCTTGCTCTGTTTTAAGGCATCCCGAATAGAGAATATTAATTAATTAGTGTTTTCTGTTTGTCAAGACAATGAAAATTGCCTTTTTAAAAAACTATTATTAGTTTCCTTTATAAAAGACTATAAAATAAAGGCTGTATTTAAATATTTCCAAGAAAATATTAACTAAGGTCAATATGTCTCAAATTCTTATCCCTGTTTTTTCTTTATAATTCTTATCACAAATTGATCTTTTCTCCCAGTAGAAATAATTGGTTCTGGTCAATAACAAACCCTCATCTCAATTTCATTGGCTTGTATGTCAGGCAATACAAGAGACATTCTGCAATGCCTCAAAATATCCCTACTGGATAATGTAGACCACCAAATAATTCCTATTAAACTTTTTAGCCTTTAAATTTTAAAACCCAAGAATTTGAACACTGCCCTCAAACAGAACTAAACATGCCAAAATCTTTTTGCTTTATGTAATTTTTCCCTGTTATCATACACTTAAACAAAATGCAGTGATCTCTATGGGTTATTTTGTTTACTACTGTCACCAATAATTAATTTTGTGGGTAAAATAAATGTATTAAAATAGAGAACTGCATTCCAGCAACATACCTACAGTTAAACAGTGTTACACCTCTGTGTGTTGATGATTCAAACCAGTCAATTTGTAATTTGCTTCCTAACCTCCAGGAGGAACGAAAGTGAACTGTGCAGAGAAAGAAAAAGGACAGAAATTGTATTGGCCTGTCTTGCTGAGTAAAGTGATGGATAAAAAGTAGTTCTGTGAACAGCATAACTTGTTTTATTGTGGAATGAATCAACATGGTTGGAAAATGGTTGCTTCCCTCTCTGACATGGTTGTTCCACATCTGACACCAGTAGTGCCCCTCACAAAAGTGCTAAAGGCAGCTAAAAGTTGCATTAAGGAAAGCATTTCAAGCTGACTCATTTCAATAGGTGAACAAAATCGCTGGATCATCTGACAATGGCATGGAAAAAGTACATGTTTGTGGTTTTCCTTTGCTAGCAATGTGAAGTAGAGGTACCACGGGTTTTTTCAAACCTTTCCTCCCCTCTTTTATTTAATGGGGCTGGTGAGTGATGGAAAAGAGCAGGCAGCTCCATAGCAAGGCCCCTGTCATTCAGACTGCAAGGAGACAAGAGGCTGCAGTCTGCCTCTTGTCTTTTTCCCTGTAGAAATGAGACTCTCCATCACTGATACAATAATCTCCAAAAGTGTAAAAACTATAAAATGCCTGTTTCTACCAGGTACAGGTGTATATTGCTTTAACCTGATTTCATGAAACTTAACAGAGTTTTTGCTTACTTTTTCTAGCATGTCATGTTACTCAAGTGCTGTTTCAGATAGGAGGTGTAGCAGAGAGCTGTCTGTGTTGCCACAGGCTCCAGCCAGAGGAGATTCCCTCGGCTCTGTGGCCTGGAGGAGAGTTTGCATTTCAAATTCACTGTAAAAATCTAATGCAAGTCACAAGTGGGGAGGGAAGGAAAAACCCACAATCCAGAAAAAAGAAAAATCCTTTTAGCCAGCCATCAAGATGGTGCTTTGGGAAGAGCCATCCCTAAACCCTCCACAGAACTTTTCCTCATGCAGAGACCAAATTGCAGAAGTCTCATTTTCAGGTTCCTGGAGAGATGCTGAGCTGTTTGAAGGGAAGCAGGCACTGTTGTGGACATTGGCTGGGTTGTGGATTGCCTTCCAGCTTGTCAGTGGGCACCAAGGATGGTGTGAGAGGCTGATGGTGAAAGGGGGAGCTCAGCCCTTCTTCAGAGCAATCCCTCTGGGGGAGGTGGCTGTGCCAGTCTTTCTGTGGTCCAGCAGACCATGCTCTTGTGGAGGGTGAAGTTCCATGAGGCAGAGGGCAGTGTTCAGGCTGCCCAATTCACTGTCCAAACAGGGGATGACTCCTGAGGGGTGTCTTTTTGTAGTCTGAAAACTAGGTGGTACTTTAGCAAGATGACAGTTTGCCGGATGTGAATGGTGTTGCATGTACAACACATGGATTCATATTCTAAGGTAGCTCATCCTGAGAAGGACTCAGCTGGGGCATTTGTGTTCTGCTTTGGAGCACAGCCCTTCAGGGAAAATACAGGGAAGGGCAAAGGTTAAACAACAATATATTTAGGAAATAGGATGTGGGACAGCAAGTTGAAATATTGGAAGCTGTCATTGGGTCTCTTGGCTGGGCTGTGTGACCCTGGAAGGTGGGAATGCCTGCTGGAGAGAAGGAATGGCCTGTGATCTGTCTGCTGTGAGCTGGATAAAGAGCAGTAAGTTGCAGCAAGGAAAATGTAGGTCAGATTTTAGTAAAAACTTTGCAGCAGAGAAGGGAGAGCAGCACCAGAGAGCCTGCTTACAGCATTCCTGCAGCGGGGAAGTTTGAGAGAGCTGGATAAATGCTGGTCAGGAAGGGTTTAGTTCACTGTTACTGCTGACAGGAGATGGGAGGAGGTTTCTTTGAGCCATGTGTTTCCCTCATTCTCATTTTATAATAGTTAGCACTGGAAAATTACCACTGCAGCTGTGAAAAGTGGGAACCTGTCTTATGTCTGGCAGCTGATGGGCACTGTGTGCACACATGAGGATGGAGGTGAGCAATGAGGGAAGGCAGCTCCCCCAGCCTGCTCATCCCATCACAGCCATTGCAGATTGCTGCATTAGTGGGTAGCTCTGCTCCTCTCAGAGATATCCCTTTCTTTGCATATAAATAATTTCTTAAACCTTTCCAACCCTTTTGATTCTGGGATTTTTACTAGTGGCTAAGTAGTGGGTTTGTATCTGATGTCGGCTGCATAGAAATAATATCAGTGCATCTTCCAGCCTGGATTCTGCATTGCCTCTTTGGGGCTCTTTGTCATGTGTCAGGTCACTAACATCACTTCAGTAGGGTTTTCTAATTGCATTTAATATGTCGCTTACTATGCACGCCTCATCTGATTTCTATGGCACTAATGAGATAATTTATCTTTGCTGGGTAGCAGTCAGTTGTGTGTTGATAAGGCATTTAATTTTACCAAGTTATAAAATCTTGGCTGATTTTAGAGAAGGGTCAAAGCCAAGGTAATTTTGTATTTTAAAATACTTATCAACTTCAAGTCCTTAATGTTAGATTTCTTTTTGTCTATTCAGCTAGGGAAGCTCCAGTCTGAATTTTATTCAGAGAATTCATAAAACTTCTTTTGTCATTTGAGTGATAAAGAAAACCATGAGAAATTCTGTGCTAATATTTATTAGCTGTTTAGGGCTCATTTGGGGATAGGGAAGATGGCAGGGAGACAGAGCCAGTTTTCTATCCACCAAAGCAACAAAACTTCTTACCGTGCAGCCCAGCAAGCAAATTAGTGTGTGGGAGGAAAATCTTCCACTAGTTTAATTTCTTTATTTTGTTTTAATTTTCAGGAGTACCTGAAGGTGTGTTCTGTCATGTTAGCCTGATAAAGGGATATCATTTGTAGGAAGAGTTTTAGATTTTAGCCACTTTTTCAAGTACTGTATTTCACTCCTGCAAAACAGTTTTCTTGCAAAGTTAATTGCTCTTTTATTTTACAGCAATGCTGACTGTGTTTCATATCTGAAGAAAAACGACATTTGGGTTTTCTAATTTAGAAGCACAAAAGAGTTTGATAGAAGTGGTGACAGTACCTGATTCACATGCCAGGAAAAGGTGCTTGTGTTAAATTACAGCCTGCTGAAGCTGGGGCCAAAGATAACCTTATTAGACTTTTGGAATAAATGCCATTAATGGGACCACAGGGCTATCATATGGGTCACCTCTTATGTAGATACCAGATTAATTTTCATTAGTAGGATTTCATCATTTAAATCAGGTATATGCATGCATGTATTTTTTTAAAGCTTTCTTGGTTTTCCCACATTTGGAGATTTTAAATGTCTAAAAATATTTGTATTTTCTTAAGTCCACTCTGGCAGAATTTTGGAAAGGGAGACATCTCTGCTTGTGCATTGTCTCTTCCTCTAGGTAAGATCTGTGAGATTCAGAATACAAGTTACATTTTGTAATGGAAAAAAACCCTCTCCTGAGATATGAAAAGAGTAGTCAATTAGAGAATGCTACCATGTTTTTTAAGGCTATGAAAAGGTAGGATAAAATGAGCACTCTGGCTCGTGCTGAGCTCCTTGGGAGCAGCTGCTGTGCAGGATTCCTCCTGAAAACCTTGTCCAAACAAATCATCATTTAAATACAGAGTTGTCACTTTACCAAAGCCTCACTCTTGCAAGATCTTTCACGTCTGTGTTTGAGATGGATGTATTGTAGTAGGGGAGCCTGCAATACTTATTTCTGTAGTCTCTTTGGCTCTGTTTGGTACGAGGTGAATCAAAGCATAGGGCAGCACTCAGCTCCTGATCACTTCTGTTTCCCAGTGGCTCAGGGTTGGCAAACCTGTGCAGAAATCTGGGGTACAGCAATGATGCTTCTTCCCCTTGCACTGTCTCTCCAAGAATGGGTACAGATTGTATCATTTTCCCACTATTTTTAAGACTGGGATAAAGGAAAAAATATCCTATCACAAAACATAGAGGGTTTTTTTTAATCTTTTAAATGCACAGACGTGGTGGATGCTGGGTGGACTGTGGTATCAATGTGATGGATTGGCACAGTTCCCATGTCTCCCATGGGGCCAGCAGAAACATGTATTATTCTGACATGCTATTTTGAGAGGAAAAAAAAAATCATTCAGATTCTTAAATCATCTTTTGTGAGCAAAGATCACAAAAAAATTACTCCAGTGGCAGACACAGATGTATCAGGTTTTTGAGCCCCTCAAAACATTGCAGTGTGCTTTGTTCCCTCACTTCATTGCCTTGACTGCAGTCTGCAGAACAGGGTGCTGTGGATTCCTTGAGTGTGGCTGATTTTGCACCAGCCCCCATCACATTTGTGTTTTGAAAATTCTTGTGTCTGTCATGTCTCCCCTGGGAAACAGCTGATTTCTTTGTTTTGGCAAACCAAAATAAAAGCTGAGAACCATATAAGCCCTTTCTTCAAACAGTGGTAGGACCTGATATGCTGAGAGCTTTTGTTTATTCTGATGTCTCTGACAGAGATGTTAATCGCCATCTCAGAAGTGTAAATCAGTTAAAATGGCAAAAAAGAGATTTGGCCTATCTGAAGGATGAAATACTGATTTTTTTTTTTCTTTTAAGGGTCTGGAAACCCCTAACTGTTAGCAAGATAAAATAATTTTAAAATGTTCCTAATATTTAACAAATGAGCAAAAGCATTTAGTGTACTTTTCCACTTCTTTTAGGGGAAAAATGCCTTTTAAGCCTGTGGACTTGAAATATTTTCTGTTTGTAATTACCCGCAGGTGGTATTTGTGTGTGGCTGAGTTCTAGCAATAGTTTGAGATGAAGGGAGTGGACAACCGTCCTGCTTGGAGCTCCTCTCCAGATTGCTATCACTGATGACTTTGGGAGTTGGAGTTTCACAGGGAGCAGGGACAAAGGCAGCTGTTCTTGGGTAATGTGCAAAGTGTTATTTGCATTTGCAAACCTCATTGGGGATTTTACCAAAATTGATTTATTCTGGTATTGAGATTATTGCCCAGTGCCATTTCACCCACCAGTCAGCAGAGCTGTGTTTTTTCACCAGACAGCTTTTTGCTGAGGTAGTACATCAATTCTATACCCTTAAATGTTGGTCCCTTTCTCCGCCCCTCTTGTGCAGAGAATAAAATAGGAAGTTCAGTTCCCCAATGCAACATCTTATCTCCATCATCCAAGGATAGAAGAAGTGTGTTTGAAAGCATTGGCTCCCTTCTATTACCTCTGTTAGAAGTTGGTTTCCCTGCTGCAAAGCTGGCTGCCTTCCCCTCGGCTAAAATACAGTGCCTACTCAGGAACTGAGTTTGTAAAACCAGTTTTAATCTCTGCATGGGGCGTTAAACTGCTGTTAACCTCAGGAAGGGTCTGTCCCAAGAAGCACAGCAGATTGTAGTCCATTCTCTAGCACGTGCTGTCTTCTAGGCTTTCGCTTTTTAAGGCAACACAGCTGAACTTAAACACGAAGCAGGAACAGCTTGGCTTTTTGATCCCTATGCTGAAAGACATCCTCATTTCAGGATCAAGGCAGCTCTGGAAATTCCCACATCTTGAGCAGTTAAATGATGTCAAAAGCTCCAAAATGAATATACATGTGTGCAAAAGAATTACTGAAGTGCTGAAAGCAGCATAACTGTGTCAGTCAATGCCAGAGCCCAAGTGAATAAACCCAGGCCCTGGGTTCTTCCTGGCGGATCTGAGCTGGCTGATGAGCGGGTCTTGCTGTGGCCAGGCCGCTCACCCTTGGGAATCTGCACTACAGGCCTTGCTCAGCCCAGAGAGATGTGGGCTCTGATTTACATCTGATATTTGAAGGCACTGTCTGCGGGGAAGCCCTTCAGAGAAACACCAGGGCTGGATCACATCTATTTCTACTCTCTGCTCTGCAGCGTAAAGTGGCTCTCAGTTGATGGATGTGATGCTTAATGGCAGTGGTGAATGCATACATATTTCCCAGGTTCTCACTAGAGGGGGAAAAAAAGCTAAAATGTAGTACTATGTCTTCAAAAGAATGTGGCCTCTGTGCTTTTTACTGACACAAATGTGGGCTTAGAAGGGAAACCTGCCGGGTATTTCTCATCCCAGATACTAAGGTAGTCCTGTACCAGTAACAGAAAAAGGCTCAGATAACTCTTCAGAGTCTCTCTGTATTTGGTATTAGACCCTATTCTTCCTTCTTTTTTTTCTTCTTTTTTTTTTTTTTTCTAAAGCAAGTGAATATTTTTATTAAACATCTTGATATTCCCTTATATTAGCTGAGTGAGTAGGTATTTGCATGTGGCTGGTCTGTGGCGGGTTTAAGAAGTGTCATCACATAAAGAATTTATCTGGGAACCACATTTATCTCTTGAGTTGATAAATATAGAAGAATATATGAATTTCCTGAAAACTGGTGCATGAAGAAATTAAGGGAGGAAGTTCAGTTTTAATTTCTGGCAGGTCAGGGCACAGAATTACTTACTTGTGTGTGTCTTGTTTTGCAGCATCAAAGACACACAAATATTTTTCTTTATCTAGTATTCCAGTTGAATTATCAGTTTGGGAATGAGATGTGCATTGAATTTTGACACCAGGGAGAGTCCAAGGAAAGGACTGGTATCGTTTTGGTACCAGGTGACGTGGCTGTACCACAGCTTAGCAGCTGGCTTAGTGATCTCCAGGGTACAGATTTCTTCCACTTCATTGCCAGCATCCTCTTCCGAGGAAAGCGGCGCGGGCTCTTGCAAATAGCTTTGTCCTCTCTCCGACTGACTGTGCTCTTAATAATCAAAATGAGTTGCAGGCATTCCATTAATTGTCCAGATAATTAGCTTTAGGCAATCTGGCATTTCATCTTTGTCTCTGACTTAATCTCAGCTAGTTTTTGTTCAGTGGCTGGCATGTGTAATTCCTCATCTATTTTGACATTTCTCTGTCACATTACCATTTGTCAAATTTCAATTCCTCCGGACTCGAGCAAGCTTTGATCAGTCGTGCTGGTCTGCAGCTTCCTTATGCTACATAAAACTCAGAGAGTTGTAACTTTTTGTGCCCGCTGATTTGATAAATGTGCATTTGCTGCTCCTGACACATGCTCGCAGCCTTAGCTGGCTTGCCTTGTCCGTCCCGTGGCGCCTCCACGCAGGTTGTTAAACCTTCTGTAAGAGTTCTCATTCCCTGGGTGCGTATGTGGTGTTTTAAACCTAATTTTATTTTTTCTTTTATTAATCCCTAGAAGGATGCCAGATGGCAAAACGCGAGGATACGTGCTAGGGCTGCGTGTGCACACACACACACGTTTTATTTCTCTGTGTGTGAACGCACAGGCTGATTCAGTGTGATGAAAGGTTTTATTAGATAATAAAGCTGCTTTTTAAAGTTATTCAGGTCACTTTACGTGAGAGCTAAAAAAACTCAATTTATTTGGCTCTGTGCAGTGTATGACTTTATAGAAAAGCTGTTTAAAAATATCCACTACTGCTGTCTGGGAGCACTTACATTACTGTTCCCCAGAAGTTGAATGCCTTCTGCTGCTGGGTCCAGATGAGAAAGGAAAAGCTGTTATTCTGTGTTCATTTGGAAAACTGTGAACCTCCCAGTTAGTCACATTGGTCCCAAAGTGCTAGTCTGAAACGCTGCATGGGCATCAGGGGCTGGCTCTTAAATCTGTCACTGGTTCCCTGGGCATTGCACACTTTACATCTGGAGCCAGTAACGAGGTGGAAAGATTTGGCAGTAAAAAAGAGGAAAACATCTTTCTGCTAAGTAGATTTTTTTTTTTTAAATTAGGTTTGAAACTGCTGAGAAATTCAAAATATTAGATCAATGTCAGGTGGAGAGGTGTTGCATGTGCAGAAGAAAACCAGAAGTGTGTTTGCTGTTTGAAAACTGAGGAAGACATTTGTTCTATGCTTTATGGAATTTCCTATCCTTTAAAGGGAATACACTGGGCTTCTTCCCCTGAGGACAGAAAACATTTCTCCTGGTCTTTGTTTTGTTGGGTTTTTTTCCTTTATAAGAGCAGCAGTTTTCAGACAGAGAAAACTTTTCCAAGATACAAGAGCTTTGAAGATCTGTATGTGCTGAAAGTGCAGTGCTTGGGACCTAAGCAGGACCAAGCACTGCACAGCTCAATATTGCACAGCTCCTCAGAGATCAGAAGGCATTTTTCTCAATGATATCTCCAAGTTTTGTGTCCATTTCTGTGGGGGAAAAATGCCTAGGGCTGCTTGTCTTTGAGAGAAAAGTCCAGGAGGCTTCAGAGCTGCTGTTTTGGCTGTGAAATGCAGGGCTGTGGCTCAGCACTTCCCCTTCAGAGACACAGGCTTCTCAGGAGAGGCGTCATGTGCAAACATCAGTTTGGGGGAGAATAACACATGGGGCACTTATTCTAAATGTAAAGGACAGACAGCTAAATTTCTGTCTTTGTGCACACAAGTTGTCCTGCTTAAATACATTGTCAAGTGGAAATCATGAAATCCATTACTTGATTTACAACTAGCTGCTGTGTAAGTCCTCTAAGTGGACTTTAAGTGCAGTTAGGTTTTTTTAAATGTTCTAGTTTCCTTTGGACTGAGTGGAACAGCATGCAGCATTTTCTTTGGTTTTTTTCAGGCTGAACCTCATATGGTCTCTGCAGGGCAGGATGCTGTGTAATGGCTGGATTTTTCATGTTTAGGGCTCAGTTTCTGAAACACTGTGCTAAACTAGGTATTTTTAGCTTACAGTAGAGTTAATTGAGTTCATACTCTGTTCCTCGTTATATACAATTTCCTCTTCAAATATAATAGTGTTTTATGGCAAGAAGCATTGTTTTTCACAGTCCTTTAGAGCTTAGTACAAACTCATCAAAATTGCAGGCTCTGAGATTTTACCAAAATTCATCTTTTTCACAATGTCAAATTTCTCACATGCTGGCTTATGTGGGGCTGTGGTTGACTGGTTTTAAAAAGCCCTGTTTGTCGAGGCCAAGCTTACCCTTCTCTTGGTAAAAAGATTTACCACCTGTGATGCAATAGGTAGGTAGATTTTAAAGCCAGAAGAGGCAGTTAAATTATTTTGTTGGTGTGACACAAGCTATGAGATGTGATTTAAACTGGGTAGTTTCTGCAGTGAATCCCCCAAGTGGAAGTGGAAGCTGTTTCAGCCCCCTTGGCTTGGAAGGGGTATGGAAAAGCATATCCTTCTTGGTCTGCTCTGGAGGAGCTGGAGCTCTCCCTGCGATGACTGAAGGAAGGGAGACAGCTGAGTTTGCTTGTGTACTGTTTTGGTAAATACAGTTTGTTTTTAATAAGGACAGCTTTAAGAGGTGTGAATCCTTGTAGTTATGGGTGACTCTTTCTCAGCCTCTTCACACATTTTGCAGCCGTGGGAGGAAGTATTTGAACACAAACATGATTTGGGATTTATGGAGACTGCTTGTGTGAGTAGAGTTATTCATTTGCAGTGCTATTTGCCTGACTAAGCTCGTGCATTACGCTTTGCCTTTTATTTTCCCTCCATGGACCCAGCACCACCCTGCACCCGATGAGCTTGCAGGGAAGAGCACACAGTGGGATTTGGGTTCGAGCTCCAGCCTCAGCCTGGCTGCTGTGCTCTTCCCTTTCAGCACCTGGGCTAAGAGCTTTTCTCTGATTTACTGCAGGTGTTTCTGAAATAAGAGGTGAGCCACTGCATCCCTGCCACATGTGCTGGCTGGAGATAGGCGCCTGTGCGAGATTTCCTGGGAAATGGGTTAGGGAAACTTTAAAGCCGGCAGCGCTAATCAGCATCCTGCATGCCCGCTTTATCAGCGCATCAGATCCAAGGGAAGGACAGAAAACCGTGCAGGAAATGAGGGTCAGGAGTGACAGGTGGGGAGGAGGGAGAGAGATAGTTACCAACCAGCCAGCAAGAAAATGGAAAGAGTCAGAAATGCATTTGCTGTGGCTGCCAAAAATCAGAAGCTGATGCATGCTTATAAAAGAAAGCTTTTTTTGCTTTAAGATTTCAAATTCTAGATTGCTGCTCTTCATTCTGCAGTGGTTGGGCAGAATGTAGCACACTGAGGTCCCAGGCTGTGGTTCTTTGGTTGTCACCTTTGTGGTACTCTCCTAAATTAAAGTAGCAAATGTAATAGATTAGAGTAATAAGATACAATGCTGCATTTTTTTTTCTGGGTGTGACAACAACAATTTACCTTTAATCAAGAAGTTATGTCCTCCTGGAATTTAATTTATAGACTGTTTCCTAAAATTAGGAGCTTAGACTATTTCCTGTCAGTCTTATTCTGCACTATTTCTTCTAAATTATTTAAAGGTATTAAAAATGCATAGCACATATACTGTACCAAGTCTAATGAAAGAAAGGATTGATCCTGACTTTACATTGAATTACACATTAGCTGTTATTTATTGTTGCACTTGATTTCATTTTGGAAACAGAATTAACTCAGATGAATACTTTCTGATGGACACTACTCAGTAATCCCCCCATGTTATTTAATGGATTTTGTAGATCTACACATAAATGTATGCAAAGAAAATTCATTTTCCATTTAAATTGAAATGGGGAAAGTCGCCCCTTTACATTACAAGAACTCACCATGTTAAAATCTAGTGTATGTGTGCGTGGGTTGGGGTTTTTTTTTTAAATCTTGTGTCTGTTCCCGTCTCCAGTTAGGGGAGAAGGAGTCAAATAAAAATTTAAGATAAATCCCTTCTTCCTTGCCTCTCTCTGCCATTCTCCTCTGCAATATATTTACCTTTTAAGGGTGTGGTGGTTTGCCTTGAAATAGTAGAAGAATTGTCATGAGGAACCTGCAACCTTGTTAAAATACTAGGAAATTAAATGAGTCTCATATAAATGAGTAGCTATTGTATGAGATTTGTCTGATAGTTGGAACCTGCCTTTGACTGGAGAGTCTAATAGGTTGGTAAATAGTGAAGCAATTCCACTGCTAATTGCGCATGTATTAGCCTGTCCTGATACTGAAATACATTCTTGGAAAAGCATATATATCAGTTACAGAGAGACATACTATTTGTCTCCTGATGTCATCCATGCAGATTGAGGCAAAAGCTGGCAACACCAGGGACTGTGGCTGAAGGCCTCTGAGTCATGGCTGAGCTCAGGGTTGTGCATCACGCTGGTGGGAAGAGTATTTCCTGGCTGTGACCTTCTACATACAGCACTTGTTAAAGAGAAAAAGAAGTAATTTAAACAACTGTTCACAACAAGGGAGTAGTTTTGTTCCTTAGGAGAAGGATCTGTCTACAGTTGCCCAGCTCTCTCTTTCAGGCTTGTGAGATGCCATTTGTCAAGGGGTATCTTATGTCAAGCTTTTCTTTCCACCTGTGACCAGGAGTGGGATGGTCCCTCTCCCAGCCTGCAGACCATCCACAGCCCAGTTCCCACATCTCTCACCCAGCATCTTCTGATGGTTGCTTGATTTGAGGGCTCACATCCCCATTTGCCGTGGGATTCATCTCCTGCCTGCCTGACATCCTATTGTGTTCTCAGGCAGCTGAAGAAATGGCCTGTTCTCTGGCAAGGCATCCCCAGCCAACACTGATGGTCTCCCCCAAGAAAATCTCGGCCAAAGCAAGGAGTGACCTTGTCAATCAGGCCGGGTGTGGTAATTATGCTTATTTGCATAAATGCTGCTAATATGTGCCATTGCTTCTAGATGAGCGGGCCCTCACTTAACAGTAGCACAGCACTAAGCCATTAATTATAGGAGTCAGAGGAGAGGTACAGCTGCAGATCTGCCCTGTCAGGATTTATCAGGCTCCATTTTATAATCAATGCTTTATTTATTAAACCATCCCAAACGGTGCATGCGCTCTAGCCACGGCCGGCTGCGGCTCGGCGTGGATATTTCATCTGAATCAATGGAAGCAATCATCTGCTTTACATCAGGTATTGAACCTGTGCGGGTCCTTGAGTGACAAATGACTTTATTGCCTGGGTGGAATTGACTGGAGCTCATGCTTAAAGCTGGGGATGGGGGGAGAGGTGATGAAAATACTGAATTCCTCCATAACTAGTGCTTTTGTCCTTTTTTTTTCTTTTTGCCTTTTTTTTTCCCACTCTCCCTAGCTCCTGAAAAACAAATCAGAGTCTTTATCTCTATGTGGCTGAGAGTGATGCAATGAGGGAAGAGGCTAGTGATCTTGGGGTGAGAGGGAAGCTACTGGAAAGCAAAAGGGAAGGGAATTTGTCCTGCTTTGGATGTGTTAAAATTCAAGAGAACAACCAGAAGCAGTGGCCACTGCACTGGTCTTGGCTCTGACCTCTTTGGAGCACACATCGCACACAAATGGTCCCAATGTGCTTTGGGGATGCCGTGGGGCCCTTTGGCTTTTAAGGGCTGCTGCCAAAAAAAATGCAAATCAAACAAAATTGCATTTGAAGCAAAGCAGTGTCCAAACCCCTGAAAATTCCCCCTCAGCCCTTCTCATTAACATTGACCAGGCAGGGAGTTGACACTAAAGCTGTATGATTTGCATGTTGCATGGGGTCTGTTATTGACATAATGAGGTTTTATTGGATTAAAGGCCTTGCTGCCAGAACTAATTGTTCAATAGAATATTCAGGTTTTTATAAACCTCCAAAACTAGTCTTTGTAAGATCTGCATTAATATATTTCACACCCATGCTAGGCAGTAATTCAGGCATACCGTTCCTAGGTACAGCAAGGTAGAGGACTGACAGGGAGACTTGTCTCCATGTAAGATGGTGGCATCCCACAATGTTATACAAAGAAAGGCTTGTTCCAGTGTGTTATAAAAATATTATTCTGTATTAAATAAATAAGTACAACCTGTATTTGCTAAATTATATCTGTGATACTTTGTACACAGTCAGTTTACCTGAATGTAGGAGTGGGGGAGTAATTTTGGTTTCACCTGGGAATAACGTGATCTTTTGCCTTTTCAAAACAGTAAAGTCTGAGTAGACTTCTGTATGGCCTACTGGTGGTGTTGTTAGAAGAAAACACAAGGCATTGAATACTACAGTGTATGTAATACACCATTTTCAGAAGTGTATGCCAAACTTTAAACTAGCAAACGTAGCTACAGTCTGCACCATGTGGAACCCAGGCTTGTATTTCCAGTTCTGCTGCTGGCTGCCATTTGACATTGAGCAAGACATTTAACATCAGTCTGGATGTCTTCCCCTTTTTTGGGGCTTGTTTGGTGGTGCAAACTTAAAATGGCGAGTGGCAACTTCCCTGAGTAGGAAGAAGCAGGGGAGAGAATTAATTTCCCACTGGAGCTCTCAGTTGATGCTGCATGATGGGGTGGCACCAGGGACTGGGAGATAGATAGATAGATAGATAGATAGATAGATAGATAGATAGATAGATAGATAGATAGATAGATAGATAGATGGATAATGTGGCCATCTGGCAGCCCCAGCCCACTCCTTACATTTCTCTACAGCTTCCTCAGAAGTGCTGCCTGGACCATATGAACTTGATTTACAGAGTGGGAGACAAGGGTAGTTACATACTAAACCACACAAAGAGAAAAATATTCACTTGTCATCTTGGGCAGCTGTTCCAATAACCTGCTCCCAAGGGGCAGTGTTTTCAAGGATTTGCACAGATAAAGGAAAAAATAAACAAACACCTGAATGTTTATCCAAGCAGCAAGTGTCAGCATAGGAACAGAAAAGCACAAACATTCCTTTTCCTGAAGACTCTCTCCTGCCCATCAGTGGGAGGTCTGTTCTGGGAGGAACACCAGTGTAATGTGTGCGTGAACAGGTTTGTTCCTGCTGGAACAAGGCTTTTGGGGTGTGTCCCTGAGAGCTGCAGCCTGAACAGGCATTTGCTCCTGACTGAGCCGTCCCCTGGGAGCAGATGAGGACCACATCAGCATCAACTAATGCCAGTGCCACCCCAGCAGATGACATCCAACCAGGGAAGCTTTCCCACAGCAGCCTCAGTCATCACGATGCTTGCTGCTCTTACACTCTCCAAAATGTTCACAGCTGAAATTCAGCTCAAAGTCACGCTATCTGATTTATAAAAGGCAGAGCTGCTATTTTTCACTGGAAATGTACATCCCAGTCATTTCTGGTGGTGTGTTATAGTGAGAAGTTGTGTACACAATGGAGTTCCCAACTGGTGACTAACACAGTGAGACCTTTCGCGTGTATGTTTACTCTTGATGCTTTCCCCTCCAGTACTACTAGCAATAAAAACTTGGTGAATGTAGGAAATGTGTAGAGCTGCAGATGTTATATCTTCTTTTCATTGACCTATTTTCTGTATAAAAGAGGTCAAATCACATTAGGTTTTCACTATTGAGATCCCAGGGCTTCAAACATGAAAATTAAACTAATGTATGCTTATTTAACTGCACTAAAACCTGCACTGATATATTTTCTTTTTTCTTTTTTTTTTTTTCATTAGAGAAGTTAATTAACTCAGCATAAAAGTGCTTGGTGAAAGATCATAAGTAGAAAATTAATCCTCTTTTAAGCATTTTATTTGACAGTAAGGTACGCAAAAAGGATGGATTGTTGCTTCAGAGTTACTGTCTTGCTCCTCACTTTGGTATTAAATACATTCAAATTTATACTAGCCAGTTCTTTGCTTTGAAATTTGTGTGCATGTTGATAGGGTTTCAAAAAGTGGTGGGTTGTTGTTTTTTTAACCCTCCGGGGACTTTTTATGTGCAAGCCAAGTGCTTCTGCACGCATGATAGAGCAATTTCTTCGCTCCGGAAAGTGCTACTAGATAGAAATACGATAGCAGAGCAAACATCGACTTCCTCAGAATTGTTACTTGTTCAAATAGGAATACCATAGCAGAATCTTACACGGGGTCAAAAGTGCTTATCTCTGTACTGATGAAATCTCTCTCAACAAGTTTTGGTAGGTTTCCAAACAGAGAGCATAGTTTATTGCAAGTTGACACACAGTGTAAGTTATATTCCACATCCTTCTGATGTGGAACATAACTTAATTTAAACTTTGAATAAATTACTAAGTACTTTTGCAATTATTTAGGGTTTGTTCCCTAGCTAGAATAGATTGGTAGGGTTTGATTTTGGTCAGAGGACTCATACCGATTAACTCGAGAAATCTGAATCTCGATGGAGTGTTTTGGCAGATTTTTTTTTTTTTTTTGAAACAACTTCATTTTACTGGAATTGTTTAATGCAGTGCCAGCAGAGCCTGGAGAGTAAAAGTGCATATGTACAGATACATGCAAACACACCAGGCATCCTTATAAGAAGAGTGGATTAATAGAGGCTACTGTTGTACAGAAGTCTATCATGAAAACCTGAACCCAAGCTAAGCATATGTGCATATATGTAAAGCTCATTTCAAGAGCATATTCACAGCACAGACCTATTTTAAGGGGATTAATAATCTATGAATAATACATGTACAAGATAAACAGCAGCAGTGTGGGTTTGGAAATGGAAAAAACTTCTGTGAGTTTTGGTGGAGGCTGTGTCCACACTGAAAATGGACTTACTGGGGCACATCTTCTAACAGTAAAAACCAGCTCCAGGTCTGCTGGCTTTGGAAAAGGAATACTGATATAAAACAATGGAGCACCTAGTTCAATCTGTCTAGCCTACAGATCTATTACCATTACATATAAGTAACAATTTCATACTAGCATTTTAAATTACTACTCCCTTCTTAAACCATATGCTAATTTTCTTAAAGAGAAGTCTAATTGCTCTCTTTATATGCAACTCCAAGTCAAAAGCTTAATTTATCCCTCCAGTTGGATAATTAAATCATACAATGTTCATCTCTTGTGACTCTTCCTGTCCCAGAAATCTTAAATTCTTCTTCTCTAGCTGTCTTCCACAGAGCATAGCTCCTGACAAAGCTTTCACCTTCAATTTACTTGTGCCAGGAAGACAGCCGTTTGTCCCGATTCAGAAGCAAGGCTTCATTTTCCTTTACTTGAGTTTCCCTGTGTATTTCTTTTCCTAGAAAAGAAACCCCATCTCTCCCACATGTACCTTCTCCAGGCATTACAAAACAGGATTTTTTTTTGTCCCCTCCCTGTGACCTGTTTTTGCAAACCTGCAAGTATTCCCATTTAAATCAGCAGCCTGGCTTGTATGGTTGTGGTTTGGGAAGTAGAAAGAGTGCAGTTTGAGCTCCTGTGTAGTGGAGTTTGAATATTTCTGCTGGTGGGCAGTCAAAGCTCAAGCTGCAGGGGTGAAGCAGATGATGACAATCCCCTGCTGCAGGGAAGTCCTAGAAGTCACTGGTGCATTGTACCCCACAGGAGCAGGCTGCAGGAGTATAGGCTTGTTTTGGAAAATAAATTAAAGGTATAAAAGTTCATGCTTGGTGAGGCATTTCTATTAGAATTCCTTCCTTGGTGAAGTTCAACCTCCTTGCTTCATTTCTTTACTTCAAAATAAGGAGTGTTTTGAAAGCTCAGCTGTAGATTAGGTAGACCTGGAAGTGAGCAGCCCTGCTGAAGTCAGGAGGACCATGCACATGTCAAAAATTAAGACCTCCTAGCAGCTTTGCTCCAAGATTTTGCAGGATTGCATCCGATAAAATGGATCTCAGAAGAATTTTCTTATTGTGCACTTGTGGCATTATAAGAAATCATATGACATGTAGTTTGCAGAATGGCAATTCTGGTGTTGAAACATTGGTTCTGATACTATTTCTTGCCAATCCCTGAAATCGTGTTAGCTTTTCTCAGCCATTATGCTCTGGGTGGAACTGCTGTGTCACTGCACGTTAAGGCAAAGGGTTGGTGAAGCACGAGAAGCTGACCCTAAAAAAGCTAACGAAAGGGCTGCCTTTGTGCTTTGCTTTGTGTTAGGGTCCTGGTGTGCTTCCACAGCGTAGCGTGCATACCAGCACTGCTGACTGTCCTCTGCTGGAACTGCAGATCAGCATCTCTCTCACCCCTCCCCACCGATTTTCAAATGTTTCGTGTTTTCCAGTACATTTCGTTCATGTCACTATTCAACGCTGGTCTTTAAACATCATTTAAAACTACACCACTGGTTTGGTAGGGGCTGAGACACTGTTCACCCTCCTCCATCTTCCCCAGCATCAACCGTGTAGGATCCTCTGCATCTGCTGTCCTCCTCGCAGCTGACTCAGGATGATACCCCAGGAATTCCTGATGGAAAAGCTGAGACATTCCTAGAATTTAAATTAAATGTGCCTTGCACCCAAATGTACGCAAAGTACATTTATTTTGAGTCATGCAGCAGCCTGTCTTGTGGTGCAGTATCTGGTTGAAAAAAAGCATCACTGTTCCTGATGGCATTTGTACTGTTGGCTCTCACTGGTGAAGCTCTGCCTGCTTTGGGCTTAAATAGGAGCACAGAAGTGATCGAAATTCCACTCTCCCTGCAGCTGGCCAGAGAACAGAGGTGGAAGTCATCACAGCTATGGATTTTTCTTTCCTTGCCTTTGATTCTGAAATTACTCATTTGTCAGATTTCAGGCTTATGCAAAGGCTGTGGGTCCTTAAGCAAGCAGGTTTGAGTGCAGATGTGCAGAAGGTGGGTTCATTTCTTGTCCTGCAGTCCAGTGGTACCTACACAGACACCACTAATGGCTCTTTTTAAGTGTTGTTTTAAAACTTGTAGAAGAGTGATGCTTAAAGAATAGCCTGCAGTTGAAAGAAGGCACTGAATTGCCTGAACTACTTTCCAGAATAGTGCAGTACATGCTGAGGGTCAGCCTTAGTACCCACAAGTAGATTTTTGTTTGTGTGTGCATATTAACCTTGAGACAGCAAGGAGCCACGCAGGGGACAGCACTGTGATATGAGAGCAGTGATTCTGTCAGAGGTCTTGTGTGCATCTTGAAGGGTCTGGTCCTGAGATTACCCAGATTGCTGAAGTTGCACAGAGATGTGGACAAGGAGTCCTTTGAACACTGACCTTTTGCTTTTCCCTTTTTAGTGATAAAATATTCAAGGGAACAGAAAGTGACCCATTTTGTGCTCTGCCTGTCAAGCCAAGCAGAGGAAGGAGAGTACAGTGAGGGCCTAGGTGGAACCCAGTGAATGCAAATGATTTATGGAGTAGCTGCTTTAAGAATTTCAAATTACTTCTAGCATCATCCAGTAGAGTCTATTGATGTGTATGAGCTTAAACACATTGCCCAGAACAAACTGATCAGCTGTGAGACTGATACACACTCCAGCACCTCTCTTTGTCCCTCTGCTCACCAGGTATTCCCCAGGGCTTTGCAGAGGGAAGAGATGCCCTGCTTGGCAACTCCTTCACATGAGCTTGGCTTTTCCTCACTGCACCTCAACTAAGCAAGCCAGGTTAGGTACTCGGCGCACTCTGAGCTCAGAAATGTTTTGCCAGGTTAACAGGGTTTTTTTCTTGGATGCTGCAAAGAAAGGCAGCTCACCTGACCAAGCTGCAGAAGAGCAGGGGAGATCTTTGCTGTGGCAGCAGAAGTGTGTGCTCTCCATGTCTGACTCAGAAGCATCTGTGGGGTCTGCCTGTCTGAGGTGTGTCTGAGCACCTTTGGGATCCACAGCCACACCACACCCTCAGTGTGGAAACATGGCAATCAGCTGGCTCAGAAAGAGAGGAGGCTGAGTTGTCTAGCACTATCTTTAATTTCAGAAAAGGTTCCAGGGTGTGTCTGGGGGTACACATTTTGCCAAGGACTGTTTTAGAGTAACTTTATGTAAAAGCTAGCATATCACTCCTTCTAGCTGACAGAGGTTTCATCTGGGGTTAAGCAAACAAGCAAGAACACGGGGATCAACCATCAAACCACCATCAGCTTCCCATTTTATGCTGTTTAAGGGGCACTAGGGAGATACTGTGTGAAGTTGAACAGTTGGTGTACCATGAAGCTTTTATAGGGCTCCAGCATCAGTAAGCAGCACGGTTCAAAGTCCTGGGAGGCCTGAAGTACTTTTTCCACCCTAGTTTAACCAAGAACACATGTACTTACAACTGATGCCATCAAATCAGCCAAAGGTAGAACTTTTGGGTGTGCTTTAAAGGATGTTGCCAGTATTCTGCCTCTATGACAGAATTCTTGTCCATTCTCACTCCAAAGGAGAGCTATTTCAGGGCATCTTCTTTATATTCCCTGCTGGTTTTTACCCTTTTTTTTTCCTTTTTATTAAGCTGTGTCCTATTTCTGTTTAATGCACCAAAGAGCATTACACTGATGATATACCTCCAATTCCTTAGTGGCATCTTCAGGAAATGAAAAGTGATCAAATTCCCTTGTCAAGTAGGACACTGACTTGGATATTCTTCTTTTCTTAAAAACCTAACCTAGACATAAAACTTCCAAAAAACTTGCAACCCAGATAGGAATTACATACATTTGAAAGGTAAGCCAGAACAGTCCATCACACAAAACTATTCAAACAGTCCCCAAAAGACACGATTCTGTCTTTTCTTCACAGGCATTTAGGTCCTATACAGTAACCAATTTTATGAAATACAGTATGTCTGTTAACCAAGAGAACTGAACACTTCAGTTGCTTAGTAACTAATCCAATCCAAGGAGGAAATAAAAATAGCATACATAATTTTAGAACCTTTAGGACCTTTGCCAAGCAAAATATTCTCACCAGCAGCAGCCAGGTTTGTGATTTGAATGGGTTATCTTAATAGGGTAGATTCTATTTGTTTTATGTAGATAGATGGTCCTTGCTTTTCAAATCTGATTAATTACATATCCGGGCCATTAGGTCTTGTAGCTTCTGTACTCTTCCACAACTTTATTTAACTAAAAATACAACATAACTAAATATAATACAAATAAAAAAGGAAAAATGTTTTAGTTGCTGGCTTCTTTTTCAGCCTAATTTGGTTAAAAAGCCAAAGACTGCAGTATAACTCAATAAATCACATTTTATATGGCCAGGAGGAATGTCATAAGCATCTGCTTAATTCAACTGTGTTTTTTTTCCTATACTCATCTGTAAAGCTTTTTGAGAGGAAAAAGGATATTATTTTTATAAAAAGATATTATTACCACCATTGGTGGAAGTTGCCATATGGTACCATAGCATATTCAAGCAAGGTAGGAACAGTTTCTCTAAAATTATGTTTTAGCTGACAAAATATGACTCCTGTTTTAAAATACATCTTCAAAAATTCAGCATTTGCCTACATTTTTAGAGGCTTGCTCTGTTCATGTATATTGCCCGTGCGTTTGACAAGTTTCCTACACCAGCCTTTTGCAAATTATGGCGAGGATCTGCATTTTTTTTCCCCACATTTTTATCAGCCTCGCCACTGGATGAAGGATCTGCAGGACTAAATTATAATGTGTGTGAATAGCATTGCTGAGGTTGGGTCTGTGTGAATAGCATTGCTGAGGTTGGGTCTCCTTGCCCTTATTCCTGAAGGAGGTAGTGAGTTTGGGATCAGATGTTCGTGTAATGCCTGTGTCCTGCAGTGGTCATGGAGCTTTGGGTTATCAAAACAGATAGAGTGCTCCTTTCACAGAACAATTTGCATACCAACTTCTGACTACGTGAATTCTGATTTAATTCCCCGCTCCTCTGAAGCATGCATTTGGGAGGTCTCTAGTTTTCCTTAATCTCCCTCAGTTCAGTAAGTACTTTAATGTAGGGTGAAAAGCACTCAGATTCAGTGTTACATGGCTGGTACATTTTGCTTGAAGAAGAATACCTTTTTTTAGATGTAGTGATTCAGCACATTTTTCCTTCCACTTTAGGATTATCATCCTGTAGGGCAAAAAAGCTAAATATAGCAAATACATGCCTTGCACAGTAGTTTTAATACTTTTTGCTTAATGCTTTTTTTTTTTTTTTTTTTTTTTTGCCAGTGGAGTTTCAGACACTGCTATTCTTATTTTTGGTGTTTTAATTTATTAATACAGCTGACAGGATCGTCTGAAGGAAATTACGATTGTTCAGCATCGTGTGCTGAAAGAATTGTGTGCCAAATCTAAGAAGAAGTTTCCTCTGGAACATCATTCTAATTAGTTTACAAGGAGAGATGCAGTAGGTGCGTCTGTGGCAGAAGCAGAGCCTCAGGAGTTACCCTGCAAGCCGTTGCTTGGCCCATGGAGTTGCGCAGAGGGAAATTTCTGAGCACGGCAGCAGGAGACGTGGTGTGCTCCTCTGTTGGAATCTGGGGTGAAATCCACAGGAAGGGAGTTCTTGCATGGAGCCAGTGTCCATTTTCTGCTGAGATCTCCTGCTCATTGCTGCTCTGGCTACTTGTATGACCTTAGAGATCTGCTTTAATGTTTGTATTTCATTGACGATAAAAAAAAAAAAAATGACAGCTGTGGTGAAATGCAACTTGATACACAACTGACGTTTTTCCCTAAAGAAGTTCAGAAAACATTGCCTTAATACCAGGATTTCTGGCCAAAATATATTATGGAGTTAATTCAAGTAAATTGCAGTTACTCTGTAGCAAATAATTACCACCTGTTTCACATCTGTCTGAAATCCGCTGAAAATACAGCAATCTAGTCATC
The DNA here is from genome assembly GCF_027887145.1 of Ammospiza caudacuta. Classification (NCBI taxonomy): domain Eukaryota; kingdom Metazoa; phylum Chordata; class Aves; order Passeriformes; family Passerellidae; genus Ammospiza; species Ammospiza caudacuta. Next base: position 42,667,011 of record NC_080593.1, on the reverse strand, counting down.
ATTCTTGTATTATTTATGTCATTTTATTATTTGCTGTTAGACTTCTATTTACTTACCCAATTCACAACAATTTTTTCATGCCTTCTGCACACAGAATGATGAATTTAATAACCTCCTTTGGATTTGTTTATAAAACCTTTCAAAATATGTTTGCAATGCATGACAGGGCTCCTGAAAAGCCGCAGACAGACAGTGGCCGGTTTCATCATGAGCTGCGGCTGGGAGCGTGCCACTTGCTGCCCTTGGACCTCAGCGCCTCCGTTTCACCTTCAAAAAAAGCCCACATTAACCTGTCACATGTGTGATCTCACCAACATTTTCAGTCACATTTTGCTCTGTTAATCTGGGAGCTTCTGGGTTGCTTGCTCAAAGCATTGATGTGCTTTGATGTTGGATGGACAGTGAGGCAAATGAGGGGATTTTAGCAAGAATGACCACCTCCTGCCAGGATGCCCAGGTACAATAGGAATCCAAAGGAAGGACAGGGACAAAAGCCAAATGTAGGCTGCTTTAAAGTACTCAAAACAGTCTGCAAGTAGGGCTTGGGCTTTTTGTGCTTTGTGCTGATCATTCTCACGCACAGCGAGACATGTTGGCATAGTGGTTTCTTTCGATATTACACTTCACAAGAAAATGGCATGTGCAGGAAGGAGGCTGAGGGGTTAATTCCTTGCAGCACATCTAGGCCATCCCCTGAAATCACAGGAGCAAAACCAGCTGAGCGGTGAATCAGGCCACCCTGCCTCTCCAGGACAGGAATAGCAAGAATCAGAAATCTTGCCCTCAGCTGTGCTGGCATGCAGGAATGCAGAGGGAAGGCATAGGGAAATACAGCCAGTCACTTGCCTCTGAGTTTCATGGTCTTTTCCATTACACCCAACTGCTATACATGGTTTTGCAGCTGCCAGTAGTGAGAGCAAAACATGGTCCCCCATATACTTTCAGCCTGAGTTAGGGTGATTGGCCTCCTAAGATGTGTTGCTGTGTTAACACCCCTTCTGCCCCTAGATTTTTCACCTTAAGTCCTTTTCATTTCTGTAGCAGTTTCTTCACATTAACCTCTCTCATAACAGGAGCAGTGTTTTCCTCCACTAGAACCAATCCTGCTCAGCTGTGATGCGATGCCTGTGCCCAGCATGTGCAGATGAGGGAAATCTGGATGCATGCTCTAACACGCTGCCTTGGGAAGGAAGGGCAGCAATGGACTGGGTTCTCCAAATAATCATTGGAGGTGGAAAAAAAAGTAAATTACAGCTAATAAAAGTTAAGGTTCGAAGATTCTAGGGGAATGAGTTACAAACTCAGCAGCACTATTGCATGTCTTTATGATACCTCTCAAAACTGCCTGTCAAAATCTCCCATTAAGGAGCATCGCAGATTAGTAATTATGCGCATCTATTAACTAAGCATCCATTCTTTCTCTCAAATGCTTTGCAGCAATATCTCTCCAAAGAAGCACATATCTCATCCAGGTGTCTGCTAGATGGCCATAACCCCTCCCCAAGGGAGATGCCTCTGATAACACTATATTAAAGACAGGGCTTGGTTTTGTCTCTTAAACCGCTATCACACAAGCCAGTGCACAAGGAAAGACACCTATTATGATTTTATAGACAAATGCTAGCAAAAGCTGCCTGCACACAGGCACACAGAAAAATTTCATGTTAGCATTGCAGGAGGCTGTGGTGATGACAGGAGTACTTTTATTGTCAGCTCTGCTGGGGAAGAAAAAAAAATCCCTCTTATTTGTGCAAATAACTCCAGCTTAGCTTTATTCCCAAGCATCCTATTTGCACATATGAGTATGTTTTGTCAGCCATGTCTTTAGGTACAGGTTTTCATCTTCAGCTGCTTATGCTTGTTTGTGTTAAACAAATTAGTGCCATAATAACACCCACCCCCATGGAGACGTGAATATTGTACAGTAAGAATCTGAAATACACGGTGGTCCTGCTTTTTTTTTTGTCACGGGTTTGTCGTTCTGGTTTGTTTCGGCTTCTAACCCCTCCTCCCAGAAAAAAAAAAAAAAAGAAAAAAAAAAGCTTAATTAAACTCTTTTATGCTTCATTTTCCTGATTATATTTTGTTCATTAATAGAGAGCAAATATGAAAAGAACTAAAAGAAAACTGGAGGCAGAGGATAATAAAATCTATTGCTATTAATTAAACGGAAATCCTCAAACATGCCTCCTTCCAGCTTGCTCTCTTCCAGATCCTAGATTGCTTCACTCTTTCAGTGACTACTGCTAGACAGACACATCCTGTTCTGATGAAGGAGACCAGCTGGATTTAGGACTGTGACTTTGTGTGTGTGGTACAACTGACCATATGTGATTTTCTGTCAAGTTTGCAGCTTTAATGGGAAATCTCTGAAGTATTTCCACTTTGATTCATATTTTCTCACTGGTTCAATAACAAAAGAGGAGTTGGCTTTGTGCAGCTGGCTTGCACAAATGTAGGTTGTATTGTGACTCTGCTAAGGAAAGGGAAGCTTTTGCATACTTATCCTTAGGAGTTGATTTGGGCTGTTCCATTTGTTTGTTTGTTTGTTTTGGGATTTTTTTGAGGATTTTAGGGGGGTTGGGTTTGGTTAGCTCATTTTGTTTGCTTGGTTGTTTGGATGTTTTATTTAGGAAAAAATATCTGGGATCAGAAACTAAATTTCATTAGGGATATAATTTTGAATTCTTATGCAGATCATGGTTTTTATCTGGCTTCAACAGAACTGAGTAATTCTGTTAATTGTTATTGTCTTCCTGCCGGCTTTGAGAAATGTGTGTCTCCAACCTCTCTAGGTCTGGCAACAGAAGGGTAGTTAGTTGTGAAAAAAAGAGAAACAAACAGCAGATAGAATTTAAAGGAGTTTGGGACCTTCTTTTCCTGAAGAATGATTTGCATTTACTGGTCTTCCAGACCTGAGAGCAGTATATGTAGGGGCAAAGGACCATGATGGTCATACGGATATGGAGGAAATGGGAATAGGAAAATTCCCTTCCTTTTGCAGTCTATGAAAGTTTTACTTAGAGGATGCAGTGAATTATCATTATCATTTGTAGTGGGTTACTTTCACCTGCATTCTATCTGCTCCTCAGCTCTCTGGGCTTCAGGCAGAAAAGTCAAACGCCACAGGAAAATCTCATCTTCTAAGATCTGCAGCCTCAAGGCAACTGGCGAGGCATGAAAACTTCCAAGTCAGCCAAGTGTCTGAAGTCTCCTGCTAAAGAGGAGGCAGAGGTTAACACTCAGTACCCAGCCCTGGGCTCACCATGTGTCCCTTTAGTCGAGTATGTACCACTTTTGTATTTTACACTGCCAGTGGGTTGTGACCAGACTGTATCTTCTTTGCACCTTATCAAACACTGCAGGTTTGAGCAGCGTCTTAATTATAGTGATCAGTGTTTGCAAACAGCATCTTTTCACTTTTCATCCAGATTGTTTTGGTGAATGAGAGGCAGAGAGGAGACATCCTAAGAGTCACTCACATGTCTGAGCTTCTGCTCACCTCACAGCTGTGGAAATCTCCTAGCTGGTGGTGAGGGAAGATGTCCTTTGCTGGGAGAGGGGCAGAGTCAAGGTGCTGGCCACTCAAACACTCTTCCTGAAGTGTCCATCATTTCAGGTTAGATGCCAGCACCCCTTGTCCAAGGGCTGTCCCTCTGTTGTGCAGGGAGCAGATAAATAGAGGTGGGAGGATTCAGAGCAATGATTTGTAACTTGGTTTTGCTGGCTGTTCCTATAAACCTGGTAATGGGCTATAGATTTCCCAGTTGAAAGCCTGCTTGTTACCACATAGATGTATTTTCCAAAAAAGAAATTCTAAAATGGATGTATTGGCATCCAATTCTTTATTAAAATCATATATATATATATACATATATCCAAGAGAAGTGCATAATTTGAGTCTACTGAAAGAAAATGGTACACTTTTGTGGATGTTTGAGGTATCTTTTCCTTTGAGGCAAAACTTCCATTTTTGTGGAGATAAAGGATGTTTAAATAAGAAAGGAGCAGTATAAAATAAAAATGATCAGCCTCTATCCTGAAAGAGGCTGTACAACAGCAAAGCATTTATCAAGGACTGCATTGTTGCCTGATGCAATGGTGGGATGCTCATGGGAAGAAGGATGCTTCCAGATCCTCACAGCCTTGCAGATGAGGCTGCAGTGTTGGAAGTCAGGGAGATAATACCACACCTGCATTTTATTTTAAAGTGTGGTTATACTGATGCTGTTCTCTATTGCTATAAATCAGTTTCCTAAAATATATGGATTTTTTTTTTCTCAGACATGTACAATTCAATATTTCTAAATATTTGATCATGTAAGCATTAGACCCTGTGAAGCAGCTTGTGTGAAGCACCTCGGAGTAAGTTCTGTCATGAATGGCAGCAGTTCTGTCCTGCTGCTGTTTGTCTAATGGGGAAGAGGGTGCTGACTTGTCTCAATATTGCACTCAGCAAGCAAATCATCATATTATTCCTTTAAATCAAAATGGGCAGCAGCACCCTAGACTAGTATGGTGCCTATCAGAAGTGTACGTTTCATCTTAACATGTCTTGGAGAGTATTTATTTTCTCATTATAAAGAATATTCTGGCCCAGTGTAAATGTCAGTAAGCTCAGTGCACTTTGTGCAATGAAACAGACAAATCTAAAACAGTAGAAAGAGGCAAGCCTGGGTCCTTGGAACTGCTGAAAACTTTTTTGTTTTTTAAATACTGTGCATTTGATTCCCTCTGCCCACTAATTTGAGTCTTGGTCGGCCTCAGAAGGGCAGTAACTTTGCACATACCTCTTTCTCTGAGAGGGCAGGAAATTATTCTTCATGAAGAGGATGATATAGCAAGTTGTGCTGTGGGGGTGTTGGTTTCTTAATAAATATTTCCTTAGTCTGGATTTTAAACATCCCCATACACAGTAAGGAAAATGTGAACGAGACATTGTTTGTGAATGTATTGGTGGGAAGGAGTCTCCTATAAGCAAACCAGGCAGTGAACACAGTGACTGTGTGGTGTTCAGTTTGGTTATCTGCAATCAGTAACACTTAGCAAGAGACAATAAAGCATCTGGAAGATTATTTTGAAGTACACATGTTATTGTTTCAGTGAAAACATCAGAAAAAAAGCCAGAAAATCCTTTTGAATTTTGTTGTGATCAAACCAAGTTCCGCCATCAGGACATCCAAAGGCAATCCTGCAGTCCTCAATGTTAATGATCAACATTGATTACGAGGTGATTTTTCCAACAGAGAATCAGCTCACCTAAAAAAGCATCTTGCTGTGCATATATAGCATGTATCAGCCTTTATTAGAAATAAGCTGATTATTATTCTGCTACTGGCCTTTGTTTTCTTCTACTCCCTCCCTTGCAGGAAGGCTGCATACAAATATAACAATCGATTGAGAGGAGATGTTCTTCCTTCACGAGATTAATTACAAACACAGGGATGCTGTGTCTGGCCCGTGTGTGTATGATTGATCTTGTAGGAGGAAATGCAATAGGAAACTAATGCTTCCTTTTATCCAGTAAGCAAAGTTCAGAGATGTTTGCATTCTGCTAGGTAAGCACAGCTGTCCAAAGATGTGAAGACGGATGGACTGTCCTGTCAGCACAAATTCATGCCGAGTTAACAGGCTCTGCCATCTCTGCGGACCTCTCTCTCTGGCCAGCGGGCTGTGGGGCCAGAATCGTTCATTTAGCAAACAGCTTAATTGTTTCACATTTTAATTAGTGGGGAGATCCAGACACAGTCAGTGTTCTGCGAGGGGCAGCAAGGGGAAGGTGTTTGTGAACCTCGCTGCCGGGGCCGGGGTGAGGAGGAAGGCTCCCAGTGACACCGAGCATGGGGCAGCTGTCACAGGGCAGCTGCTCAGAAATTGCAAGGGACTGTTCTCTAAAACCTGGCTGGTGTAAGGACAGATCTGTGTATTCACTCATTGTGTACCTGTGGAAGCATCTGCAGAAAGTGCAGCACTTTGCTGCCCTTGTTTCTATTTGTATATAAATATAATCTCAAACCTCTGCATTTGGCTCAGGGTACTTCTGCAAAGGTTCGTTCTGTTCTTGGGCACAGGCTAGCACTTGTATTTAGGCTGAGAAGCAGTGTCAGAGGTGACAGATACAGCTTAGTGTGACTCAGCTTTCTTCCTCAGAGTATTTTAAATAATGGATGTGCTACTGCTGGCATTTAACTCCTGCCAGAGCTGCTGAAATATATGGTATCTTTAAAATACTGCTACAACATCGAATCTCTGCTCAGGCAGGGGAGGAGATCTCCACCTGGGATTGGTTTTCTCAAAAGGAAAAAGAAATTTGAGGAAGAGGGGAAGGGAGGAGGAAAAAGCCTGAGCCATAATATCTTGTAACTGTGAGAATGCCCTTCACCTGAGGCAGTGAAGCAGTCAGCTCTAGCAGCGTGTTGATGGAGAATCCTGAAATCGATGCTGCAGTCTGCGTTATATTTATACAAGCATATGCACTGCGCTGATGACGAGGGAGAGAAAGGGCTGTTCCCCGCGTTAAAATAATTAGTGTAATAAATACAGCCTGGCAAGCGCCAGAGGAAGTAGGGATCCCTTTGTTCACATCTCGCCACTTAGAGCTGGGTAAGCAAGTCTTGTAGAGTTAACCTCAGAATTTACTCACGCTTTTATTCCCTGTCTAGAGGTCTCGAGCAGGACGTGCTGCTGATGCCAGACTTAACAAGCGACATTGGATCTCTCCTGCTTTACAGTGATGTTGAGGATTTTATGGGATTCTCTTTTTTTTCTTCTTTCTGTCCACGCAAATCCTGACTGGTAAACGAGGATCTGTTTGCCGTTTAGCAGTCAGTTTTGCTTGGCTTGACAAAGGTTATTGCAATAATTGATGTTCCTCTTCTAATAATTAATGTTAATGAGTCCACTAAACAGTAAACAAGACAACAAAGAACTGTTAATGAGACAGTCTTTACTCATTTGTTTAATCTTTTACTAAGATAATGGGCGATAAATATGTCGCTATTCAGCCATCTTCAAGTCCTTAACGCATAGGGAGTGTTTTAAAAGGAGATTTGAGCTGATTTTTTACACTTGCATTTAGTAAATTCAGCTGACTGGGTAGATGGGGCGCGTGAAAGAATTGGGAGACCTATATAATTAAGTGCCTTGACATTCTGCTTCTGAAGGACATTGGCAGATATCCAAATGCTATGTTCTGCTCTCAAACTATTTAATTGAAACCATACAAAAAGGAGGGGAGTGGAAGGGCAAAAGAGAGGGAGATCTTGGCAAAAACCTTATGTGCGGTTTTTCGCTATTGGATTGACCAGACAAGGCAACAAAGCTGATAAAACAGGATTAGCAAAATTGCATTGTTGGATATTATATGCTGTGTGACATGTACTACAGCAAGGGAATTTGGCAGGATTAACCTGCAGAGGATAAAGATGTACCAGACAAGAGGGCTGAATTAATAGACTGCTGTGACCAAAGCAAGAAAATCTATTTGCATGGGATATTAGGGACGATAATAACCTTTCAGTGTAGGGTTGCAGTTAATGCCCCCAGTCTAGTGCTGACCCCATGCCCAAGTCCCGCTCACTGCCTGCAACTCAGGGTACAAAAACCAGCTCATTGGCACAGCTTCTTATTACTCTTTCCTGTTTCCAAATACTTATATATAAATGTATACACACACACACACACACACACAAGCAAATGCTAATTCCTAAGCAGGATTGTCTGTGTTACCGGGTGGGTTTGTGTTCGTGGATTTTTCCCCCCCCCCCAAACTGAGAAATTTATTTTCCTATTTATAGGAGATGACTTTCTTCTCCTAATGCACTAGTGTTATCCTAAAATAAATATTTGGGTTTGGTGGTTTTCCTCAGGGCTTCTGGACCCAGCTGGCCATGGGGGAATGCAGTTCCCTCACTGTATATTATTCAGCTGTTCAGGAGATTCTACACTTCCCTGTGTGCAGTCGAGCTGAAATTGTAAAAAATCTTTCAGACCATGTAGTGCCAAAGAACCTGAATGCTATTGCCAGTAGATGACTAATAAAATAATATTAAGTAAAAATGGGAGAATATTAAAATTTAAAAATTTTAGATGTACACAAAGACTACATTGGACTATCTGACCAAGGGGATAAAGAAGCAGAAAATCAACCTCTGTCTCTGGTGTGTTAAGGTGAGAGAAAGTAGATTAAGCATTCATTTCCCATTTGTACAACATATAATTCTGGTTTTTCACTTGAAAAGTCCTTTAAATTTATTTCTTCTTGACTACAAGCAATGCATATATGGTAGTGTGCTTTTTCAAAGTAATCTGATATGCTTCAGCACAGATTGTATTCAAGGATTCAGAAGGATTTCAGCAACCTTGAAAAATGCTCATACAATTTGCTTTCCTTTTTCCCACCCACAGTACTAGTGGCAGACCTTAGTGTTCCCAGGGAACAGAGAATGTACTAAAAGTATTTGGCATTGCTCTGTGTGTGACACAGTGTGGTTCACTGAGTGTGCTCAGTGCCACCACAGACACTGAAAGATCTGCCCTGGTGAGATGATCCCCCTTCATACAGCATTAGCATGTCACCGTTGATCAGCACCAGCCACAACCCAAGTTCAGTTTTCTGGTTCTTCCTTTCAGAGCTGAAGGCTGGTGGGAATATTAGATACACATAAAATGTAAATACTCCTTTTTTCGTTTGTTTCAACGCGTTAAAATTTTGAAAACTGTTCTTTAAATAAAAGCTCTGTTAATACAACATTACTGGGACTTTACAAGTGTGCACACATGCACAAGTGTCAAGAAATTTATTTCCATTTCCTACAGCAACTAGATTGCATAACCTGTCTCTCTGGAATATTTTTTGCTACTGCATATGTTACTTGCTTCTCTGCCCAAGGACTATACACATGTCCCTTCTAAGCAGGGGCATGAAGTTTCCCTTGGATTAAATTGGGCAGTGGGCATAGAGGGAGGGATGCTTCCTATGCCTCCAAATCCAACCCATTTCAGGAGAACTATTAAAAACCAGCAGTTCTCCCTGGAGATGTGCTAGGCTGTATATCACTTCTTTCTATCCAATGTGCTTAAGGACTTCCTCACTGAGTCCTCATCCCAGGGATAGTCCTAAACTTACTCACAGAAATTCTGCCTTCTTCTGGAGGCTGGTTGCTGAGGAAGGTCTCCAATACACAAGATCAAGTTTATTATTTGCTTATTTTTCACAAGAGCCTAGATTAGTTAACCCAATAAGGAGTTTTTGGTAACCCCTTAAGAATGACCCAGCCCTGACAAGTGATTCATTGTACCACCAGTGCAGCATTTGGAGGGGAATCAGGAAGAACCGCATGTCTGTTTCCACCTCCTTTTGTCTGCTTGAAAAGCTGCAGGACCACCTGGAGCTGTGCTCTCCCCAGTTCTGTAGTGGTGCAGCACTGCAACCCTGAGCCCTTGTGCTGCTCGAGAGATGCTGTGTGCATGCTGTGATGGCTGGCATGCTCACCAGTGTCAGTCCTGCACAGGGAGGGAGATTTCCTTTTCCCTTGAGTCCCAGAATCCATAACTCCCCTGTGATTTTACAAGAAGCTCATTTTTCCTGGTCAGCAGTGGGTTGTGTCCCTCAGCTTCTGAGAGCTCCCGAGGGATGGATGCCTTGGAGGGGAATGAAGGGCCTGCAGGCTGGGACATTTGTGGGGTGGGAAGCACTTTCCTGCGTGCCAGTGTGTTGGGAAGCTTCTGGGAATGGCCCACACACGTTCTGGTGTCTTGCCCACCTCAGAGGAGCAGACAGGGTGCAGGCATGAAGGTTCATGGCCACGGTGCACTCGGGAAGTGAAGCGGTCCCTTGGGCCCTGCTCTCCTTTCAACAACATCCTGGGATCTGTGAAAAAGCAGCCTGCTTCTCCCATGTCTCTGAGGGCTTGGCTGAGTTTCTAGGTTGCTTCCTCCGCCTTCCAGCCTCCGGCTCTCATGAGACAAGTGCAGGGAATGATTTGCAGGAGTGCAGCTGTACACGTTTGCAGTACTGTGCTGCAATGGCCACCTCTGCAAAGCCTTAGATCTCGAGTGCCAAGCCAGTTTGCCACTTCTATTTCTTTTTTTTTTTTTTCTTGGAGGCATTCACCCTTGACAAGTTTGTATTTCAAACAGACAGGGGTATATAACTGCTGGGGTCGATGGATCTAACCCTGTCACTTTGCTTTCCAGCACTCGACGGCGTAGAAGATGGACTGCAGAGGAGAAGGACAGAGCACAGAGGAGCCCAGGAGCAGGGAGCCTGGCCAGGGGCCCCCTCAGGTGCTGTGCAGCAGCTGGTGTTGTGAATCAGGCCGTCACCAGTCGGAGAACGGCTACTTCACAACACCAGGGTCGCACCGCACCACGCTTCCACGGCCGGCTGGAGAAGAGCAGCGTTTCCTGTGGGCAGGCAAGGGACGTGGAGCACCTCCTGGCTGCTTCCACACAAGCCCAGACCTGCAAAGGTAATCAGGTGCTCAACTCCTATTTAGGCACCAGCCTCCCACTGAAGTCTGAAATAGAAGTTTGGCCCCTAAATATCTCTGTGGGTCTGGCCCCAAAACCCTGCGTCGCTGTGCAGTACAAGCTTCAGCAGGCACAGGGCAGCACTGTCAGCAGCATGGTCACTGCCTGTTCTCGTGCCACATCAATGTTAAGGAACAGGAAGCTTTCATTAAGCTGTGGAAAACAGTAAAAAAAACCCCTCTGCATGCTGCATGTGTGGTTCTCCCTGACAGTCACATCTGTGGTCCTTGCCTGTGATTTGTTCTGATCCTTCCCTACCTCGACACCCAAGCACGTATGCTCTGTAAAAGGTCGTGTACATACCAGGAAAAGGTTGGGCTCCTTGCTATTGATACTACACCAGGTCAGCCTCTGCCAACGTGCCTCTATCTAAACCAGCCCTAGGTGTGTTGTGATGAATGAAAAAAATTAGTGGTGGCATCATCCAGAAGTGGTACCAACAACTGCAGTCCTTAAAATAGAGAAAATGTTGCTAAAGCAGTGCCTCATAAATTCCTAGGTGTAGAGACACAGTGAGGCACACTCAAACCAAGTGACCCTGTAACATGTGCTGTGCACTTCAGATTTTAAAAACAGGCTCTTCTCTGCCTCCTCCTTTGTACCACACCACCAGTGTGATGTTAGTTTGAGAAGAGTGGGTTACAGAAGAGCGCTTTCCATCCAAATCTGGGTTACGTACAGGGAGGTTGGCACACACCTGATGGCCAGGGTATACAATCCCTTGAATCAAACTGAAATGCTGTTCAGTTTTGATCTCAGAAAGCAGGAATGTGGTCTTGGTCTCAGGATGGGGTTTTCTTTGGTGAGTTTTCCCTTCCTCCCACCCCTCAGGATGGCTCTATGCTCTCAGGTGTGTCTGGCTGTTCCCTTGTATGATATAAACAAGATATGTCTAAAGCAAAGAGTGGAGAAGTGCAGAGAGAAATTATTCAGGTAACATAGAACCAATTATGGTTTTTGTGAAAGTTTTCTTCATTATCCTAACTCATCTGACTGAAGATGGCAGTAAAAATTATTTTACTTTCCATTCTGGATGTATTATTGCTGGCAGGGAGATAGATGTAGGGGAGAGTCAGGATATGCACAATATCTGAAGTAGTATGGGACAGCCTGGAAATGCAAATGAAAGGTGACAATAGTGGTTTCATTGGACCCATCTAATCTTTCTGTTCAGGTGGACTCTCTGCACAAGTAGCCCTGAATTCCTTTTGTAGCAAAAAGTCAAATACCTTGAGCAATGTAAGAGGTGTATGGGAGGCTCATTCGTGCATTAGGAGGGCAACCTGTGGGGTTTTGTCATTGATGAGAGGAAAAACTAGATCATGTTTCTCGTTTGTGCACTATGAATTTGTGAATCCAACATGCAAGAACACTGTTTAATAAACTTGTTCTCTGCTAACACAAACTGTTTGCTCTGTGTGGTAATCTCATTGTTTGTTATAACCTTGTTTTAAAGCTTGAAACTTTTCTCTACAGAGTTTGCTTCTTGGGACAATGCACAAAATTCTTTAGAAACAAGAAGCATCAAGGAAATAGTCCCAACAACCCTTGCATGCACACCCACTGATTTATGTGAGCAGCTATTCATACATGTAAATAAATACCATTTCATCTTTTATTGTGAGCCAGAAACATGTTTGACCTATTCAGTTTCTGTCAGTAAATACACATAACATTTGAAATACATTAACACTTAATATCTGCTGTCAGGTGACCTCATAGACTACCTCCATACTTCTCCAACTATGATATCTAGAGACAGGTCATTTTCAGCTCCTTTTGTTAAAGAATCTCATGGGAAGAGCCCACTTCAGAGGTACCTTTGGGGCATTTATTGTACTACAACTCTGACTCAAATGCATCACCCTTCATGCTCTTCCAAAGTGATTTCCTAGCAAATTAATGCAGGCCATAATGCAGCTCTGCTACTGTTGAAAATCAAGCACTCCTGCTTGTCATCAAGCAGCCTAATCATGTCATCTCATGAGGAGGACTGCTGGTTGAAAACCTGACTGTCAGCTTCAGGTGATGGAACCAATTTCTGCTTGCTCCCTTCAGCAGCTGGCATGTGCTGCAGTGAAAGGTGAACGCACAAAATAAATAGTTCAGTATAGGTTTTTAATTTGTGGAGTGTTATTCTTAACTAGCACCTACAGTTCATCTTCATGTCAATCCCAGTCTTGGATGCTGAGGTGGAAAAATAGGTGCTCACCAGGTTTCTGGACAGCCCCCCAAAAGAGAGGCAGGTCCCTGCAGAAAACTTGGAGAGTTTTCTGGTACTTTACAGATCCTTTCTCCTACTTGTGTATTATTGTAAAAAAAAGTGGAAGTTTACCCTGCAAAAATACCCCATTAGATTGTTGAAAGGCTTGATTTTACAACCTTAATAAAACATTGTGCTCAGCAATGAGGGGTGGAGAAAAGAGCAAAGTCTATCAAACCTGAAATGCTGGGCTGTAGTCTCTTGTGAGACATTTTTTATAGGGTTGTTATTCCAAAAGTGGTTCTTATATCTAAGCAAATAGTATTTAATTTCACCCTTGAACCCCTTGAAATTTGAATGCGGTGGGTTTTTTTCCCAGCACATCCACGCTGTTCTTCAATTTTTTTGAATTGGTTTTTTGTTTCCTTCCCGGGCTCACCAGCAGCTCACATACCACTTCAGAGAGCAGCAGCCTTGTAAATTTTGTTCTCTTTTTCCCTGCATACAACAGCCAAGCTGACAGGCACAGTAGGGCTCACCATCTCTCACTTTCTGTGTTCGCATGCACGCTGCTTTGTTACTGTGGTGTTCCTCCTGAAAAGTGCCATTAACAGATTTCTTCTTCGTCTCTTTAATTTGGCTTCCTCTTTGGCAAGCAACTAATGTGAAATTAAAATGATATTTCAGGCAGCATTGCAAAGCAAACAGTAGGTGGGGCTGAATTTTGGTACCCACAAACCTGAGTCAGGTTTTATTTCAGTTTCAGCTATAAATGCTTCACAATGGGAGGGGAAAAATACAGAAACAGTCTTCAGGCATCTTTAAATGGTGAGCAAGAGGTGACATTAAGGAGGAGGAAGAGAGGCTTGTTCACAGGTACTGTTTTAAACACAGCATATTAGGTATATTAAATAGGTATTTTTAGAAAAATCAGGAGTCCTCACAGTATATAGTCAGGCCGCAAATGTGCACGTAAAAGGGTCAGGAACATCCCCATTGTGCAGTGAAGTGGCACCACAAAGAGCGTAAAAATCACCAGGCTAAATAATCAAGGCTAAATAACTTTCACTCAAAGGTTGATGTAAACAACAGAAGGGAGCAAGCAGTCTCTGAAGATCACATAAACTACTTGGAGAAGTTTTATAACCTATTCTCTAAGGAGATTCTTTCTACTTAAAAGCCAAAGCAGCAGAGACTTTGCTGTGTCATACTCTTTGTCTTTATATATATGGGAAATTCCAAAAATTATGATACTTCTTTGACAAACAGTTGCCTCCTTCCTTAACAAGACTAACTATCTGTGCCTCAATAAACGAGTTTTTAACATTGCATTTGATTAGACCTAGTTCTCCAACCATGCATTAGCAGGAAAGCGCTGCCCACGCATGCAAGCTTAATGCACACAGTCCTTGCTGTCAAAGACCATTTTGGAAAAGATGATGTGCAAAGCAGTCCAGCCAGCTGCACTCTGATACCCACTTCATGCCAGGAAAACTCCTCTTCTCACAGGGATGTGGTCTGGGTGTCAGGAGGGAGGCTGGCACCAGGTGGCCCCCCTTGTACCACTGCAGCTTGGCCTCCTTGTACCACTGCAGGACGGCCCCCCTTGTCCCTGCTGCTGCTCTGTCTGCAAAGTCTGAGGCAAGGGCTTGGGATGGTCTGGTTCATTCCAGGTCTGGAATAGCACAAAAAAAGCAGAGCTGGGAAGATATCTGAGGTCTATATTAGTACTTTGAGTGTATGGCATCTCCGTGATTCAGCAAAAAATTTTGTCAGTTTGGGAAGAAAAGTTCAATTTTAGAGAATTCTGGCATATGTCAAAAACTCAACATCCCAGTACGTTGCCTGCCATATGCCTTTAGTGAAGTGGTTATTAAGAAAACAAAACCTTAATTCCTTTCCTTGCACAGGGGTGTCATGCCCTGAACTCTTTCAACCCTGGTCTCTCTGCCACTGGGGATGTGTAGCTGTGGCAGCATGTGTCCCTGGGCTCTTCAGGAAAGCCAGCAGCCTCTCTGTGTGAATGGCAGCCATGGACTGAAACTCTGCAAATGATGTTTCATTTCCAGATCTCTGGCTGAATCTCACCACTGCAGATGTGAGACCTGGTGGACGTCTGAGGAGGCAGAGCTTTGTGTTGAGTTTTGCAGGTGCCCACCACCCTCAGCTGATACCAAGCTCTTCTGGAAAAGGTGCTGCTATCCCCATACACCTGGGGATAGGTGTATTCCTTGATAAAAGGTCCTATTCCTTGATAAATGGCAAAAGGCTTGAGCCTTTTTAGGGGGTTTACATGACTATTTTTTACTGTTAGAATAATGGTTTCCATAGTAACAGCCATGTGGGTCAGCACATACCCCAACTCTGAAGATATGTTGTGGAAGACTCTTGGAGATTAAAAATCCCCAAATGCCTTGGGAACCACTGCACATGCACACGGTGTCACCAGGGAAAGTACTCCTGCACTCCATAACCTCTCCCTTTGCTGGATTTCAACACATCTAGTTTACTGTTCTGTTGTTCCAAATAAACTTCTTGTTCGACTGTGGGGACCTCCAGAGAGCCTGTCACAAAGTGACAGCATCTCCCATGTCAGCTGCAGTGTGTGATAAGTCTCTGGTGAGAAGCAGCAGCTCTTTTCCTCCAGGAATGGGTTTTGATCTCTTCCCACTTTCTGCTAGTCTAAACCCAAAAGTATTGAATCACATTCTGGAAGCTGTGTTGCTGTAAGAGCCCTTCTAGTTTTACCACTCGAATTAAAATCATACTGGCTCTGAGCCTTGAATTCAAAATGGCAATGTCTCTGCTGCTTAATGACAAGGTAAGGGAAGCAGAGCTGGGGACTGCTCCCAACAGCACATGCAGAGGGAACAGCATCACTCATCCTGTCATGGGGGAGATGTGTGTGCTGTCAGGAAAAAGAAATGTAGAAATGCTCTGTGCCCACAGCAATGCAGCAGTGAGCATGCAGGCAGCTGCCTGCGTGGGAGGTGGTGCATGCCCCAGGGCCAGGGCAGCCACAGTGGCTCAGTCCTGGGCAGCTTTGGGTGGAGTTGGCTTGTTTTAACCTGTGTGAAAGACAACCCACATGGTTGGGGTTGGTTCTTTTCCTTTAGGAGTTAAATTTGTGCTGGGGAAAAGGGAGACATTCACCAAAAAGCCCCCCTGTCCCTGCCAGGATGAGTTAGCAGATTCCCAATGGCTAAATACCATTAATACTGATGCCTCCATAGTGATGAAGCTGAGCTTCCCCCTCAATCCCTGTCCTTGCCTGCCTGTGTCCCAGGCACATCACAAATTCAGGCACCTTCAGCAGGGCTGCAGCTTCATTCACAAGAAGCTGAAGATTTATTCTTTCCAAGACAAGACCCCAAAACTACCATATTGCAAAATACAGATGTTTATACTGACTGAAATACTCAGTGACCAAGAAAACCCTCACATGAGCTTTCTTTTTTTAATAAAGCAAACTGCTCTGCCTTGTCATGTGAATTAATATCCCTGCAGCATGGCTTTGTCTATTTATTCCTTGCTGATGTTGTTTTTGATCACTACTAGATGAAAATGAAATCTTGGATGCTTAGGGGCTGCTCTTAGGACAGATTCAATGAGATGAAAACGCATTTCAGGAAATATCACTGAAGCCAGTTTTTGTTTTAATTTCCAGGGACACACAGGGCTCCAATTCCCTGGAGTCAGGAGGAATTGCAATTGAAGAAAGGCACACTGAAAACACATTGGAAGTGTGTCCTTCCAATCCTGCACAGCAAATGTCACCTAGAGGCACTGCTGTTACGCCTCTCAATCACAAACTCTTCTTTTGAAGTCAACGCTTTGGCAGTCCAAGTCTCTTTCTTCACAGGCTTTTTGAATATTAAATGCTCCCTGGGCACAGACAGGGGCCAGGGCTGTAGCAGCCTGGCACACTTTCTACTCACTGGACCCACAGCCTCTGTCCTTCTGTCCATCAGTCTGTCCCATCAGTTCTGCCACCAGGTCATTCAAAGCCCCATTTCAGCTGCTGTTTTTCGGGCTTGCTCGCAGCCTCGCTGTCCCCAGCTGAAGGGGAGCACGGGGACTTCACTCTGCACTGAGTTCTCTCCTGGCTCTGTTATGGGGTAGCCTCTTTTCTCTTCCTGCGTTGGTGTTCCCACATCTCCAGCTGGGAGGTGTGCCTGGCTGGGGAGGAGTATGAACATCAGGTAACGCTCTGTAACTCAACACTTGTCATTGCACAACCAGCCTAAGGCCAATAGTGCCAGACCAGATGATCAGCACTGTGTAAATCACTGTTTTTCACAATCTGTTTGGTTCAAACCCAAGACAAATCTGACTCTGCATCTGAAGAATCAAGTCTCTGAATTTAAGCACATGACTGGTGTCCACCAAGTCTCATAGCTATATTTGATCAAGGAAAAAAAAGTACTTTCCCCCATATGTTTATAGAAGGAAAAATCCATAATTGGAAACAGTTTGATAGAAAAAGTCAGACACTCTGTTATTGAATATAACCCAGATTAACAGTGACAGACTCTGGGATTTTCTTAGAGGAAAATAAAAATCCAAACCATTTCTAAATGACACTTTTCCGACAAAAATAAGCATTAAGGCAGAGAGCAAAACTTTTGCCTGCACTGACCTTGCAGTGGCAAGGGTCTGGGTACCCCAAGTCACCTCCATGAGGGAGCAGAGTGGACAAGCATGTATCTCTCCTTCTGCCACTCCTGCTGCAAGGGAGCTTTAAAGGCCAAGAAATTTGTCCCCTTTCAGATTTCCTTTCAGCATTCTCCCAGCTTTCTCTGTATACACGTAACACACAACACAGCGGGGTTATGACCCACAGCATGGTTTTTTTAACCACTCACACAAGTGATAATAAAAAGCCCAGGCCATCCCCATCTAGGTGTCTCACAGAAATGGATTTAAAGACCTGTGGTCTTTCAATAATGTGCTACAGACAGGACAGAGCTTACAGAGAGGCTGAGCAAGTCCCACCACTGCAAGCTGGGGAGGAGACCTATGATGCTCTACAGACCAAAACCACCCCTCAGCCACCTGCCTCAGTGTTTTGACCCAGTTTAACTCTTGATGCCTACACCTCTCCAAAGACTTCCAGATTAGAGAAACAAACAAATTAAGTTTGCTGCCACATGACCCCAAAAAACTCACAGCAAGGAAATGGTGCTTGGACCTGACATTCTTAGCAAGACCCAGTGAAGCTGTCCACCATGTGTGAGGTTTGCTGGGTTGTCTTTTTGTGTGCAGGTCAGCATCAATTATCTGCAGTGTAAATACAGTGATGTAAACATATCAATGAAGTGATTCAGTACCTATGGAGTGAGGAAACTTACACCTCCCTCCCATCCAAAACTGTAGGCTGGGAGAGGAGGAGATAGCTGAGTACCTTTGGGAAGCAAAAATATTTGTATGGTGTTCATTTCAATTACCCTGTGAGAGAGCACAGCAGCCTGGGTGAGTCTCCTGCTATCCCACGGCACAGTGTTGTTTCAGCATAGTAAAATACAGCAGAACAAATACCAGCCCCCACATGGGAGTTTCTGAAACTCTCAGTCAAGACTTTCCTCTCTCCCCAGATAACCAAAGTTCTCCTACATGGCCACAGCAATTTCACCTTCATTTAGAACAGAAGATACTGAAATGGAAACTTGGGCGGGGGGGTGGGGGGGAACCCTTCCAGACTCAAATCAAAACAAATCACTTTTTTGCATGTTAATAAGTCTCCTGATTGAGAGTGTTCTGGCTGTTCAAGGAGGAATATCAACAGTAGATGCTGCTAATTTAAGCCTGGCTAATTAAAAGCAAAATGAAAAAAATTACTCCCGTAGAAACAGCCACATGCAAAACGAACTCACCCAGCACATTTCATCAAGCTCTGCTCATTATATCTGGGTTTAGGGAAACAATCCCATTATCTTTTACTCTCTTTCTGGGTTGGATTTTCCCACTGCAAATTGCCTCCAACACCCTGCCCCTCTGCAGAGCCAGCAGCAGCAACCAGCAGGACTTGCAGGACATCCCCAGCTGTGACCTGTGTGGTGCTTTGACCAGGCTGTCACCAGTGGCATGGGGCATTGAGTCAGGACCATCCCTTCCTGTAAGAACTGACACCTGCCAGAGTGCCATCAAGAACTTGCCATGGGTGTGCTCTGCCCCCTTACCCAGCTCACTGATAGGAACTTTAAACTGTAGCAGCCCCAGAAATGATCCCCTAACCACATCTCACCAGTTTGGCTACACTACAAGGGTAGTGTGGGCTATTGTGGCAAAAACATGCTACAGCAGGGACAATGGCATTCACCACCATTCCCCACTGTCTAGAGACCAAGGTGCAAGGGATCTGGTCAGGCACAATCCTGTTTCCCCCCAAAACTGAATACAAACCACTAACAGAATCATAGAGGCACTAAGGTTGGGAAAGAACTCCAAGACTGAGTCCAGACTTTGGTGGAACACCACCATGTCCACTAAACCATAGCACTAAGTGCCACACCACCCCCAGCTGTTTCTTGAACACTTCCAGGGATGGTGACTCCTCCACCACTTCTCCAGGCAGCCCATTCCAATGTTTAATCACTTCTTCTGTGAAGAATTTTTTTCTGACGTCCAACCTAAACCTCCCCTGGCACAGCTTGAGGACATTTTACCTTGCCCTGGTTCTTGTTACCTGAGAGTAAGAGGCCAACCTCCACCTTGCTGCAACTCCTTTCAGGTAGTTCTAGGGAACAATAAGGTCTCACCAGACCCTTCTCTTGTCCAGGCTAAACAACGCCAGAGCTGCTCCTCGCAGGACTCATGTCCCAGACCCTTCCCCAGCTCCACTGCCCTTCTCTGGACTCGCTCCAGCACCTCAATGTCTTTCTTGTCATGAGTGGCTCAGAACTGGACACAGGATCTGAGGTGTGGCCTCACCAGAAGGACAATCACTGCCCTGGTCCTGCTGGCCACACTATTTTTAATGGAAGCCAGGATGCCATTGGCCTTCTTGGCCACCTGGGCAAATGCTGGCTCATGCTCAGCTGGCTGTCAACCAGCACACCCAGGTACTTTTCCACTGGGCTACTTTCCAGCTACTCTTCCCCCAGCCAGTAGCAATTTCATTTGACAACAGCACGTACAAATTATATAAAAACTCTGCAAAAAAAAAAAAAAGAATGCAGACACAGTGTAGGAGGAAGGAAGGCTGTATCCCTCACTCCAGAGCACTGGCAGTGTCCTGCAGGAGTCAGGAGAGTGGGTGGCAGTGAGATGCTGCTTTAGACAAGCAGCAGTTTTCAAATAGAGCTATTGTAGGAAAAGCTGCTGCTGGGCTCTCAAAAACTCACCAAGAGCTTTACTTTAACAGCTTGGAAGTGTAAGGCTTGGGCAGCATTGCCACTTCTGTTCACTGGTTTGAAATAGATGAGGGGAAGAGTCTGGTCCAGAACCATGGACTCTACACAGGGGGTTCCTGCAGTCAGGCAGTGCCCATCCACAGCTGCTCTCCTCCCTGAACAGGGTGTGTCCTCTGCAGCCCAAGCAGGGAGGAGAAATGTCTCCATGAGTCTGGTGTCAATCAACACATTCCCTGAAATGAGAAATGGGGTTCTGTTCTCCTTCTTTCCCTTTTTATTTTCCTTTTACAGTTATTTATTGTGTCTCTCTGAATTTGCATCCCAAGGGCTCTTGTATGACAGAATGTAATAGTATTACACACATTAGAGAACGTAATATTTAGTGTTCTTAACAATTTATAGCTTAAAAGTGCCACACAAACATTAAATGTACTGTATTTTTCTCTGTGTTTTAAGGGATAACTTGTTTTTGCCTGAAGCTATACAACTTCCCTTTTTATGATCCCTCAGGAGAAGTGGGGTGTTTCTGTCACCACCTCTGTCACACAAGAGAATGCCAGTTTTATGGCCCCTCCCTCACAGCAGCTCTGAACAAAAGGAACTTCCCTGGCTCCTTCTTCTCCTCACCCATTCACAGTTCCCACACACCTGCCATATTCCCAGTTCCTGAAATCCAAGTCCAGCATTAGACAGCACCAGAAGCAGTCAGTCGCTCTTTTCTTTGGCAGTTTGTCCTGCTGCCTGTATTATAAAAACTACAAGGTATTAAATTTCTTTTTCCTTTTCTCATGCTGCCAAGAAGCTCATTCTCTGTCGGGCACTAGAAATGTGTGCTGCAACCCACCCTACAGCCCCGTGGTTTGAGGCATGACAGGGACCAGGAGCTTGCAGCTGGTACACTGGAGGTCTGCAGAGCTCCTGGAGGTAATGGTGAGGCTGCCCTGCATCATTCTGGGGATGAAAAAGACCTTATCCAATAAATCTGTTCTCTGAGAGGAATGCTGAATGCATCTAATGAAAAAGCAGTATCTATCATGTTTATGTGGCAATATCCAACTTGTGATACAGTCTCATAAATTTTACTTGTGTATTTTGGAGACTAGAAGAAATAAAATTTATATAATTAGTGACATATTGTTTTACATGCTATGGCATTATATGACTTCTTAGTCCCATAGAGCAGCATATGAGAAGTGGTTAAGAATTTAAAATTGGTCCTCTTTGCATCAGTGATTTTTCTATCTGCAAGAATCCGAAGTTTTTCAGGATCTATAAAGCTCCTCCAAGTGTTCTGCAGAAGAGGACTAAGATAAATGAGCTTGTCATTTGTCAGTACACGTCTGCATATATTACCTTTCCAAAGCACCTCTGCTTTTGGGAACCCCAAATCAAAAAACACCTCTTAATGTTATGCCTCAAAAAACATTTTTTGATCCTGTGCTTAGCAGGTCTTAATCTTGCCTTCAATTTTACTGCCTTTAGACAACTGAGAAAGGAAGATTAAAAATACTGTCTCAGTTGGAGACATCACACAGGATTTGTATTCATTCCCTAACTGTGAATTGTGGTATGATGAATTCTCAAGAAATATCATAGCTTGGCAACTGTATTCCTGAAAAAGAATGATTTAAGCTGGATAGAATCTCCCCTGGGTCATCTAGCCTGCTGCCCAGTAGTGATGGCCATGCTATGGCCCTCGTTGTGCTGGAAGGTCTTCCATTAAAGAAAAAACAGCAAAAAGTCTGTCATGGTATGTATGTCACACACACACACTAGATTTGACAAACCAAAAATCCCAAATCTAAGAACAATGAAGCATATAAATATGCCAATTCAGGAGTCATAACAATCCACAGTTTCCACAAATTGCACACATTTTTCTTCTACCAGCCCCAGCCTTACATGCCTCATGCATTTTAATGCACACTTGCAATGCAAATGAGTTTCCAATAATTCCTGTTTGTCAGCTGAACAAAAACCAAAAGTCTCAACCAGAAAAAGTTTCTTCAGCCTCAACAGATGATCAGCTGTGCCTTCAGCCTCTGCAGGTGAGTCAGTGACTGGCTGGGACACTGGTCCTCAAGCTGCTTTGGGAAGGGTGCGAAACTTGAAAGGGGAAGCTTTTAATCTCAAATTAAATTTCTTGTCAATGTGCAACTGCCAAGTAAAATGAGTTCTCTTGGCCACTTTGAAGTGGAATAAAAAAAACATGCTGCCTTTTGAACGACCAGAGAATCACCCATAGTTTCTACAGTGTTCAGTGAGCTCGTAGACATCTCAGCTGAATAGGAACCAGAGACCAGGGCTCATACAAGCCCATGGGACCCTGGGCCCTCAGCTCCTTCCTTCCTGCAGGCAGCCAGTGGACAGGTCCTTCCCTGATGGGGAATCCCTGATGGAATCCCTTCCCTATTTCATCTGATGTCTTCTGCTACTCCCTGAATGTAGAATTTGCAGGCGACCCCAACAAGGGAAGAGATGAGAATCTTGACTCCACGTTTCCAAAGGCTGATTTATTATTTTATTATACATATTATATTAAAAGAAAAATTATATACTAAAACTACACTAAAGAATAGAAGAAAAGGATTTCATGAGAAGGCTAGCAAGGAATAGAAAAGAATGGAATGGAATGGAATGGAATGGAATGGAATGGAATGGAATGGAATGATAATAAAATCTCGGACCAGAGAGTCCAAGACAGCTGGACTGTGATTGGCCATTAATCAAAAACAACCACATGAGGCCATTCAAAGATGCACCTGTTGCATTCCACAGCAGCAGATAATTATTGTTTACATTTAATTTCTGAGGCCTCTCAGCTTCTCAGGAGAAAAATCGTAGCAAAAGTACTTTTCATAAAATATATCCGTGACACATTAATCTTATTTCATGATGAGTGGGGATAAAAAACCATCACGGCTTATATTTCACCAAGGGCTTCATAAAATCACTCATTTGCAACAGAGGATGGATAGATTCAGCACAGCTTCTCAGCCATACATTAAAATCTCCCCAGTCTGATTATGGAGGCACCAAGTCCCATACATACATGTGCACAACCCTCTTCTTTTCCTGGTTGTGTGCAGGGACAGAGCCCTGTAACACGTTGGCATTACCCTCCTGCATCTCCAGAGCTCAGCTACAGGCCAGAAGGTGTCTGCAATTCAGGCCTAGTAAGGCTGGTACCCTCTCTCAAACTCTCTCCCCTCTGTCAGATTTAAGTGTCTTGTCAAATTAATATTTGTGTATTTGATCACCTCAAGGGGAAAATATGGGGATAGGAAGGAAAAGACACCTAATTTAGTTCTGATTGACTATCATGAAGTGCTTGTCAGTGTGAGCTGGTGTAAGTCACAGCACCAGTGCAGGGTGCAAACCAGCTGTGTTCAGGGTCTTCTTGGGGCTCTGCCTCTAAACCTGCAAAGTTTGAAGCTCTGTTTTGCAAGATAATTGAGCCTAGACCATAGGACAAGTTGAGCTTGATGAGCCTGACATGCTTGAGCTGGGGAAGCTGGACTTTGTAACCTGCAGTGGTTCCTTCAAGCCTTATCCATTCTGTGACATCATGATATAAAAATGGTTTGGTGCAAATTATGTAATCTCCCTGTTTAAACTGGATTTTATCACAACCCCTATACATAGATGTCTCCAGACTAACCAGTGGTCTTTGCTCCCAGGCTGGAAGAGATGTGGTGAAGCAAACTCTCTGTGCAACTGTGCAAGCATAAACTCTAAACTCTTCCTAAGCCTATCTCTTTGCTCCAGTCATCCAGGAAGTTCCCATGAGGCAATGTGATCAACTGGGGTCCAATTCACTCTTTCAACAAATTAAAAAAAAAAAAAACAATTATACAGTGTACAGCCACATCCCATCTCTCTGAGAGTATAGAGGATCTCTGTGGAGAGGACCTCTGGAGCTTGGATATATGGGATCAGGTCCACTCATATGTGTGCCATGAAAAGACCAGCTGCATGAACCATTCTCATCTTTGGTTACATCTACCAAGTCCATGGAAATATGGATTTCACCCAGGGAACCAGAGGCTTGTCACAAGGCCACAGTTTTGAACACTCTTACCAGCTGTGCTTGCAAAGTCCTCCCCAAAGTAGTCATGGGGTCCCCAAGGTTTTGCAGGGATAGACAGAACTTGCTGATACTCAGTTGTGTTATAGCTTAACCAAGATGGCAACCAAGCACCACTCAGCCCTTTACTCATGTCCTCAGTCCCAGTGGGATAGGGAGGAGAATTGGAAAAAAGTAAAAATTCATGCGTTGAGATAGTAATTGAAATTAATAAGAATTGAAACAAAATAAAATATAACAACAATAATAATAATAATAATGGTGATGATGATGATGTTGTTGTTTGTTATTATTATTGTTAATAATTAATGAAAGTAGAAAAACAACCCCAAGAAAAATAAATCCCAAGTAAAACAAGTGACGTTTGATACACTACAGTTCTTCACTACCCAGTGACTGATATCCAGCCCCTCACTGAGCAGAGACTGGTACCTCTTGGCCAGCTTCCCCCAGTTTATATACTGGGCATCTGTTTTGGGGTATGGAATATCCCTCTGTCCACTTCTGAGCAACAGTCCAGGCTATGCTCCTTCCCAGCTTCTTGTGCACCTCCTCACCAGCAGAGAATGGACAACTGAAAAGTCCTTGACTTACTGTAAGCACTGCTCAGCACCAACCCAAACATCAGTGTGCTATCAACTTTATTCTCATACTGAGTTCAAAACGCAGCACTGTACCAGCAACTAAGAAGAAAATGAACTCTGCTGAAACCAGGACAAGCTGGAGATCTTTAAAATATTTATTTCTTTGCAAAAGGTCGTAATTTCAATAGGGAACACAAACGTAAGACTTCTCCAGCTTTGGGACAGACATTTTCTAAAGGCATACCTGGATGCCTGTACCCCATGGGTACCCAGCACTGTCCATATTAAATCTGCAAATGATGCTCTGAGGTACTTCAGATCTTTTAGGGCAGAGAGATTTCTCTGAAAGGCAAACCAAGTAGGCTGTGATACACTGCCCTGCCTCCTCCCTCAGCAGCTCTGTAGAACCTGGATATTGCACTGACAGGCAGCTGGTGAACTGCAGGCAGTAAGAACAGCCAGTTTTGAAGTTGCTGATTCTTGTATGCAAAAAGTGGGTACATGGAGGCACCTAAGATCTAATACAAGGTTAAAACCGGGTCCTGACCTTGCACCTGCTGATCTGGCACACAGGAGAAGCAGGTAATTCATGGGTTATTGTCAGGAGGCTTTGCTCCAGTGACACACTTAGAGAGCAGCTGTGAGCAGGTGAATACTCCCCAGTGCAACACAGCATCAGGGCTGTTCAGGTTTACACTGTACCTTATAAAGAGATGGTAGAAACTGCTCAATTTCTGTTACCCTGCCCAACCCACAAACCTAAAATAGACTCTGCAAAAAGCCACAGCCTCATGACCCCCTCTTGTTCAGACTGAATTAAAGATATAATTGAAGGTGCCCCATTAGCAAAGCTCAATGTCTGTACATACTGTGTTTGGACAATGCAAAGAACTCATAAAAGGCACTGAATGGCTTTAAAACTATAGATACCTCCCACCTAAAGAAGGAGGCATTCAACCAGATCCTGTTCATTCCCCGTGACCCAAAAACCAGATGCAGGCTACTAACTGAGCAAACCAAACAGGAGAAGTAGGCAACAAAGAGAATTTGGAGTGACTGAAGATCAGAATGGGCAGAGAGGTCACAAAATAAATAAGGAGATAAGGACCAGACATGAAGCAGAGATATCATGCAGAGCATCAAAATGAGCAATTGCCAGTGGGCAGCGCATCCATCACAAAGACATAGTATGTCACA
This sequence comes from Ammospiza caudacuta, assembly GCF_027887145.1. NCBI lineage: Eukaryota > Metazoa > Chordata > Aves > Passeriformes > Passerellidae > Ammospiza > Ammospiza caudacuta. The sequence continues at coordinate 42,641,055 of NC_080593.1, read as the reverse complement.
GAGATCTCACAGGTGACATGGGGAAGCAGAAGAAAGCCCTGCACTGCTACAGGACCTGCTCCAGGCAAGGGATTGACACTCCTCCAGCAGAAAATAGGACTACAGCTGAAGAAAACAGGGCCATAGGTGAGTATGGGCAGTCTCAGCCTGTTTCTGGGAGACAGTTCATTTAATGCTGCTCACAACATTACTGCAGCAAGAATGCAGAATTTCAAGTGTCAAGTAAGTAAATTTGTATTAAAGTAACTGCAATTATACACAGCCTGCAGTCACTCCCACGGGAGGCTGTGGCAGGTTTGTGATGGACTTCACTGAGAGCAGAATTAGGATGATAATCGATACAAGCACAGCCATCATTTTGCATTTTCTTGTAGCTGCCAAAGCCTACCATAGTAAAAGCAAAGGGCTTTTTAGATTACAGAGCAAAGGCCTGCAGAGATTTCAGCTAGTCTCTGAATAATGGCATGTGATCAAGTCCTTTTGTGAACAAAAAAAAAAGAGAATTTCCTAATACGTGAATGCAATTCCAATGCTGTGATACTTTATTTGTTTCACCGCTGGTTAGATCACTGCACAGTGTTCAGTGGCACAGAAGGTTTTGGTCAATCAATGCATTTTTCATTTCTCACCTCTCATCTAAATACTGATTTGTTCCTTAACTGTGTTAGTGGCACATGTATCTCTGGTCTAACAAAAGAAAGACTAATTTTAGTCCTGTGAATAATCTACTGTGCTCAAAAATTAACCACTTCCTTCAATTACACAAACAACCAGGTAACTGAAAAAGTAATTCAATTTATTACTAATCTGATTGCTTTTTGAGATTTAAAAAAAAAGGTAATAACAGAAAGAAGTCATCCAAATGGCAGGGGGCCAAAGGGAATTAATGGGAGGCAACCAGGGTTGCAGGTGGATAAGTGGATACCAAAGGTTGCTCCTTTGGTGCACCTGAAGCTGGCTCAGAAAAGAAAGGTTTGCTGAGCACCACTACCACAGAAAAGCTGAGGCTGTGACACTGAAGGCGAGATTACACCTGTGAGTGCCCAGTGCAAAATATAACCATACCTTCCCAGATAGCTGCAGTGTATCCCATACTTCTGAAGACTATGCAGAAAATCCCCATTTGGCTGCTGTGCCTGACTAACCTGAAGAAATAACAAGTTCTCTGAACAGGATTTATTTTCCAAGTAACTACCTTGACCTGCTTCAGGATGAGCCCGTGCTTGCCAGGAGGAGCAATACACAGGACATGCTTGCTCCAGGAGGAGCTGAAAGACCTGAAGGAGCTTGAAATGGAGAAGAGGCTCTATCCAGCAGCAGGGCATGCAGAGTCCTGGCCCCAGGCAGGGCTGAACTCCCGTGCTGAAATTAGAAAAACATTCGCACACAAGAAGAGCCTCTTGTAGTGCCTATTGTAGAGATTGGCCAGGAGCAGGTGAAGACAGGGAGAGGACAATGACAAAGAAAATCTTTACCTTAAACTGCTATTTGCAAACTGTTCAAAAAGAAGAGAAGGAAGGTAATGATGATGACATGAGACTTTAGGCTGGGGAGTTAGCAGATTTTTTACCTCTGCTGTATGTTGAAGCTCAAGGGAGCTGCCAACCTGCTTCCTGCTGCCCGTTGGGTGAACACAGGTGAGAAATCCGTTCATGACCACAGGGAGGGGAAGACAGAAAAGAGTATCCAGCTCCCTAGTTTCTTACTGGTCCCAAGGCAAGCACCCTGCTCTGTAACAAGCAAAATCCTTTCAACAAGAGTTCTCAGGATTTCTGCAGTTTTCACAATCTTTGGGTTCCCTCTATAGTCTTGGGGAGATACTGTCTCCTTTTTCCTAAACTAACCTCTTCACTGCAAAGCCTCCTTCTCCATCAACTCTAGAGCAAACTGTTCCTCTTTCCCCTGCATCCCTAGTTAGAGGGGCTCCTTGGTTCCTGGGGGCAGAACAGGATATGCCCTCCCTTGCTCCTGCACCTTCTAGAATTTCTCCCAGGAAGACAGAGATGAGCAGAAAGAGCTGTTCATGCTCACTTATTCTCTGACCCTGTGAGGATGCAACACTGAGATGAAGGGCTGAGACAATTCCAAATTGTCCTGGACTTTGCTCCTCTACCAAAAAAATGCCAGTGCCTGGAAAGGTGCACTTTTCTCCCCTCCCCACTTGCTTTCACTTGCTTTTCTCCCCTCCCCACCTGCAAGCAGTCAGGAGGAAGGATATGGCTGAAAAATGGTTGCACAGCTCTCTTGGTAGGAAGTCCTGCTAATATGCAAATTGATCATTGGGATTAAAAGTGTTTCAATTCCCACCACTTTGCTCTGTATACACTCTCTTTTGACAACATGATGTCCTATTGAAGCTGTTCTGCAAATCTTTTTGCTCTTCACATGGGAGGTGTGATGGGCAGATTTGGCTCTTGCCTTGTTCCCTCAGATAGGGCACAGGGATAAGGGGAGTCAAGGCTGATCTCTGCCTCCCACTGGTTGCCCTGGGGTCAGCCAGATTAATGTTTGCATTTTGTTTGATTCATTCACCACATTATCAGGGTAACCCAAGACAACACGGGTGACATTTATTGTGAGCTGGCCCCTTTTTCATTAAGATTTGGCCTAAATCCACACACATTTAATGGTAATTGCTAGGCAGGCAGCACAGAGCAAATACCTTTTATTTCAAATCCAAGACAAGTCAGTGCTGGCTGATAGTTTGTTGGCACTTTCCTACATTAATTAAGTACCTCTCATCTAATATTACATGCGGTCTTTCTGGAAACCTCTAGTGAAAAGTCTATTTGTTAAAAGTGCCAGTTGAAGTCAAAACAACATCCAATATTGCAAATTAGGATTCCAGATTCCAGGATGAGATCTATTAGTCTTTCCCTGCTTAACTAATTAAAAACATGGAGGGACAAAATTTGTTTTGTCATTCTTCCGTCCGTAGGAGTCCTTACAGTAACTAAGAAAAGAAAACAAAATTCCCCTTCATTTATCTTAAGATATCGGCTGGCTTACCCATCTGTGAGCAAAGAATGTTTTTGCTTAGCTTGCTTAGCTAAATGAATCTTGGTTCACTTGCTTGCAGCTGAAGACAAATTAGGCTGATTATCCACGAAAGGGCATACAGTACATCTAGGAATTAAACTGCGACTGGGTATTTAGGATGAATGAAATGAATAGGCTGCAACAGCTTTGCGTGGCTCTGAACAATCAGCAGTCCCCTTCTCTTGCAATCTTTTTAAAGCACTTTCAAAATAATCCTCCGTGTTATTCTTGTGTGTAAGTCGCTGCTTTGCAAGTATGGATTTTTAAAGAAACAAACAAAAAAAAATCCCCATGCAAACTTTTCCCCCTTTGAGACGGGAAGCATTGCCGAGCTCAGCAGCTTGCTGCGATGCTGCCTTTCCCACTCAGCGGAGGAATTCCTGACATGCCACGCTGCTGGGCTGCTCCATGCACAGATCGTAGAGGCAAGCAAAGCATCGCCCCCCTCCAGCAGTTTTATTTCCCACATCTCCTACCCCGCAGGACACTGCAGGATGCGCGCTGTATCTGCTGCAAGTGCTTGACAGGTGGTATTTCACATTCACCGCTCTCGCTGCTATCGGGAGCAGCCTGAAATACTGAGTTCTTCACGTGTCGGTGGTTTTCAGTAATTAGCATATTTCAGCCCAAATCACAAACATCCTCCCTTGAAAAGAATGATAATTGGTGACAAAATCCATGGCATGCAGTTACATCAAATGCAAATTTGAGCTAGTAAGATAGATGCTGGGCTGCACTAGGAGAATTAAATGCATCACTGTTAGCAAAAATAATTTTTGCTAATGTTTTGGGCACGATGATTTTTGAGAAGACATTTCTAATTTTAGTGTTTATGTGATAAAAGTGGGGATTTGAAATACACAGATAAAGAAAGTCTTATTGGCCTGTTCTTGTGGCATACCACTGAGCATTCCCTGTATGACTGCTTCTCAGTATGACCACGAAAGATCGATAAATCTTAAACAAAATGGAGATTTAGATGTTCAGCTCGTCTTTGAAACACACATCCTCATTTGTTCTATTCCAGATACTTGCTGACATGCAGTAATTCCAGTTTTGTGCTCTCTTCCCTCATTGTGCATGTAAAAGGGAGGTTGGAGAGTGTCTCTAGGTTTGTGGTTTTTTTGAGCCAGCACGGGCTTAGGTTCATGCTAGCTCCTTTGCAGTGCTGGTTTTACAGCTCTGTGACCCAAGCAAGGGTTCAGGAACATATTTGATACTGTGATTGGTGTCAACAGGGGAAAGAAAAGCAATCCCTCTAGCAAGAGAAAACATACATTTCTTGAATAGTGGGTGTTGCCCATCTACCAAAATCAGATGAAAACTGAAAGGCAAATATTTGTACCCAGATAGGACAAATCTGTCTTTTGACAGCAACAGACAGCTCCTGGGAAAAGGGGTAGAGGCTTGAACTCTACAGAACCCCAGCAAGGAAATTCCTTCAAACAAAGAACACTAAGCTGTTTGGAGCTTGCTGACCAGAAGGTTTTCTACATTATGATCGTCTTAAGCCTTGAGAAACATCTTGGGTGCACATGGGTGACTGAAAGACAGAAATACTGCACTGGTTTTACCCACTATGACACAGGGAGCCCCGGCCAAAGTAAATAGTGAACCCAAGTCCTGGGGGTCTTGCTCACAGTTACAGCCAAAGCCAGCTTTTCTTCCCGTCTCTTGTTTCCAGAGTGTGACTGTTCTTTCCATCTGTACTTGCTTTCCTGCAGCTTGGCCATCCTCTCTGCCCAGCCATCCCCTCCTGTACTGCCATGGCCATCTTCCCTCCCCAGCACACAGGACTCAGGGACAATGGGTGTGATTCCCAAAGCCTCCAACACCTGCTATGTTTCCTACACTCCCCTTCAGCAGCGTGGACAGTCATGGTAGGGTGACTCTCTGTTTTCTCATCTCAGCTTCCCTAGCACATATTAAGGCTCTGGAGATGCAAGAGAGCACTTTCCAGACCACAGGCACAAAAAGTTACCCAAAATTACAGCAGCACCTGCAGACCCAACCACTCCCTGTTGACGGAAATGTGATTCTCATCTCAGTAAGAAAACAGAACAAAAGTTTTCTTTCAAAGACTTTCTGACTACAAAATCATGGGAAGCAAATATAACAAGTCAAATCCCCAGGCTGAGATAGCATTGTCAACACAAGGCAGGATATGGCATTTGCTGTGAACTCAATGCTATTTTATTAAAAGCTGATAGGTGCTCATGAATATAAGTTAGCACTTTACTTTTATCTAACAGTGGTTTTTTTCTCTGAAATGACAGGTTCCTATTTTAGTATATAAACTTGCTTTTGATGTATTGATGTAACCTAGAACTTATCAATTGTGGAGAAAACAAGACAAACCATGGTAATATTGGGGGGGGTGTAACACAATTATTGAGCTTTCATGATATAAGCATCATAGCGAAATTATTAACTACATTTAGGAGTGCATATCCAGCTTGCTTTTGAAAAATCACATTTCACACACAAACACACACACTCACACACACACATATTTCTATAACAGCCATATAAATAGACATTCAGTCATATCCTAACTTACAAAACATACACTACTGACAATAGGTGTGATAAACCCTTGTCTAACACTGAACAGCTTTGTCTCTTCTCTCTCTACAATTCTCTGCCATGCTGAAAACAATTCTGCATGTGCTGCTGAATCCAGCACAGGCTCTGAAATCTAAAGACTGTTAGACCACCATGCTGTACAATCACCAAATGCAAGATTAAAGCGTACAGAGGCACCATATTACTCCATTATCAGCAAAGCACAAAAACATCTTCTTTCAGTTATTATTTATACAGTATTAAGAAGCTGAATTTCTTTCCAGAAAAGAATGTTTGAGAATTTCCATCCTTATAACATAGTAATGTTATGGGTATCTAAAGGAAAAAAAAAAAAATATATATATAAATGCAGCAATTTGTTTTATACATATTTTGTATATAATTATTAGCTTTCTAAATTTAAGATTAAGTTACACCCATCAGATATGTGAACAATTTGTAAAACAACAGTGCTTTTCTGGTGTCATGAAAGACTTTGAAATTTAATTTAAATCTTACATTACTGCTGAAGTACATTTAATGTAACAACAAAAAGGAAAATAGCAATGTTAATAGCTGGCTTGCTTTGAAAGCCATCAGTAAGTGATCCTCACAATGACTTCATGTGGCAGTGAAAGCTGCAGTATCCCCAGAAGTCTACATGCAGGAAAATCTTAAAAAGCAGTCACACAGAGAGAGAGAAACTAGGATCAGAACAGAAGTAATCCCAGAAGCTCCATTTCTTTCCCAGCCCTAGAGACATGCCAGTCCCCTCATCTTCAGCATCAATGCCATGTCAGTGAGAGCCCGGCAGCCCAGGGAGCCGACGCTCCTGGGGCTGGGCATGTGTCAGGAAATTCCTCCTCTTTTCTGCTGGCAGGACTGCAGTGGCTGCAGTAGGAGCAGCTCAGGGAAGGGAGGAGGGAGATGTGCTGCAGGGGCCTGGGGAGGTGGGAAGCAGCTGGGAATAACCCAAGCCACACCAGCCTTCTCCCTCAGATGTTTGTGGGAGTTTCTGCGGGGAAATCCAATATACAGACAAAACAGGGAGTGGCTGTTTTCTACGACATGCAAAACCAGGCTGCATGGCATACATGTGAAATGAAACCTGCCTACTCATGATGGAACTGCAGTCTCAGTTCAGCTGAAACATTTTCCATTGCTGTTGTATAAAGAATAGCATTTAAAACCTGGCATCAGCCCTTTCAGTCATACAGGGCTTCCCTAGACAGATGACTAAACAATCACCCAGGTAAGAGGTTTAATGAGCACTTTGAAAGCTATCTTCATCTAGAAAAGACCCCTATGCATATATATAAGCTTTGGCCAGAATTTTAAGTGATTCTTAAAAGGCTGGTTGTTAATAATCTAAGATCTCTCATACAGGGTCTTCTCCCCCACTGGAAAACACAAAGGCATTTATAAATTCATTGTTTTTTAAAGGTTGAAAATTGTGGAGTTGGCATCACTGAGATGTGCCAACGATCAGCAGGGCAGGTCATTGTTATTAGCCAGAAGCACTGTGTGCACCCACTGCTTTCACCATCCCAACCAGTCAGTAACTGGAAAGCTTCCCTGGGAAACCAGCTCATGGAGACACCAGCAGGTTCCTCGTGCAATGAAGAGAAGAAGAACAAAGACAGAATTTGGTCTTATTTTGACTAACATTTACCTTCATGTCATGCATTCAGACATGAAGGGACACCAAACCCCTCCCGAGCCCGGCATCTATGTCCCTAACACTGAGCAGACACAACCTGGCTGACGTGTGAGTCACAACTGACAGCTCGTAAAAGCCCACTGCAAGGCACAGCAAACCCTCCTGAAAACTTTTCCCAGGATAAAACCGAGTTTCCTACTTTTCTGCAGTGATTTTTGGGTTTGTGCATGCTGGCTGGTATTTCCCTGCACATAAATCCTGGGTCTCTTCTGCAGAAGCGGGAAAGCACAGACTGCTCACAACACTCATGACTAAATTTGCTGACTCATTCTTTCCCCAAACCATTAAAAATACTGGGTTGCTAATTTCAATCTAACCACATCCTTCTTCCTGGATTTCCTGGGAATGGTCAAGTGGTTTAGGATGCCCAGCAATCCTCTTTTCTAGGAGGTTCAAAAGCTAGGAAAAATAAATATGTCAAACAAGGATTTGAAAGGAATAACTAAGGTGGTAAAAACATGAGCCCAAAATGTTGGCTGTACCCACTATCCTCTAATATTTCCCCTTTCATATTATCAAAAGATCAAGTTCTTAAGCCTGCTGAACTCGGATGGCTAGGAAACCTGAGCTCAAACAGAAGCTGCTAATGAGAGGCATTTCCTAAAGCTGCTTTAGCAGGTGCTTCCTGCTGAAATGGGGAGGGTCACGAATGGAAATCTCATTTGGAAAGTTTCTAACCCCGAGGATAATATTCAGTGGTGCTGCCACTCTCACTGCCATCTGTACTAGAAAGTGGTTCAGACTGAACTAGATAGCACTTGATCCCACTGAGTGAGCCCAATTGTTTGCATTCTTGCACAAATGTGTGAATGGCAGCCTTCCGGCGAAGCAAATGCTGGGTCTGCTCCCTTCAAAGGCTTTGCCAGTGATCCTTGCCCTGCTGGCTTCATCCTTAATTGGCCTACACGGTGGGGAGCAATTAAAAATAAATGGTGGCTTGCTGTGCTGCTGTAAGGGGAAGTTTTGCGGCTCCAGGCATGAGCGCAGCTACCTTAGTCCACGGCGTATGCCATTCACGGGGAATAGCACAAGGGAAAGGGGAGAGACCTGGCTATTCTGAGTGAGTGCCAAGGGAAAAAAAATCACACTGTAGTCTGCAATAAATCAGCATTACCTTTACAATTAAAGGTTTGATTGTCTGGGGCCAAGGCATGCTTTCCCTTGTGTGTCTGTGGAATGTGGGAATGGCATTTCCTATTATGCCTATCATCCAGAAATGGGATTTTTCATACCATCTTTACAAGCCCCCCTTCAATTCAGTCTCATCAGAGAGAGAAGAATGGCTTTTATCTGCTTGGGAAAAAAATAAGGTTTCTTCAAATGAAATACCCAATACCAGAAACTGTAGAGCTAGTCTTTCTTGAAAGACAACTAATCTTAAAGAAAAGCAGTGTCCCATAACTGTGTCATGAGGCTCTCTGAAACTTTAATCAAAAGGGGAGAATTTTGAACCAGCAATTAACTTGCCACAGTCATCTGTATCAAGCAATGAAGTTTCTTAGATAATTTCCTACTACTTATTAATGAAAGTCTGGTATAAAGATGAACTGAAGAACATGATCATTTATGAAATTAAAACTTGAATTAAAAGTACAGATTTTTGCTACACAACGACCCATATTTCCATGACATTTAGAAGTGGATTAAAGCGCAAAAAAAAAAGGAGGAGCTGAGAGTCACTTGATTTTCCTCTACTCCCTGAAGATACTTGACACTGAAGGTGGTCAGCTTCACCCAGGTACTAACCACATAACTTATGTCAGCAACAGCCATTTTACAAACATGACATGTATGCCATTTCTTAGTGATGGGGTTGCACATCATTTTTTGCATCTTGCTGCTTTACTACAAAGCATCTCTGTGCTTCCTGTTTCATAAATGTGTGGTACCTTCAGGGACGTCTCTTCATTTTGTGGTGGAATAAAAAGGGATGAAGTCTGCCCTGGGAAAATCTCCAGGACATCCTTTTTTTTTTTTTATCTCTCTTTGTTGATACTAAATAGAGGCTAACAAAAGGCTTTACTCAGCTGATACCCTGAAAATTTTGTGATGCAGTATATAAGAGCTTAGCATCCCTGGAAAAAGCTACCACTCCTTTTAGGCAGATTCAGTGAGCATGGAATAGAGCTTGTATAGGACACACACTTCTTGTTGCACTCATTTTTATGCCCAGTGTTTAGAAAGAAAATCTAGACATACATCTAAAAATTATTTCTCCCATAGCTAACGTGTGATGGTTGGAGTGGGACAGAAAGATTTGTGGGCTATGGCAGGGGCACTGGGACGAGATGGCCTTTAAGGTCCATTCCAAGCCCTTAACATTTTAAGATTTTGTGATTCTATTCACCAGTGCAGTTCAAACTCTGTGATTATATAGATCTCGCTCCTTCCAGGAAATGACCTAAAAGGAGCAGTACAGAAGGATTTTTTGTTGTTGTTGTTTCAGTAGATTTCATCCTCAGAGGGAAACAGGTTATACAAATTGGATTTCTGCACAAAAGTCTCTTGTTTCTTGTGCTGCAGTGTAGCAAACCACCTGAACTGCACTGACAGCATATGATTTACTCAGTTGCTGAATGAGGACATTTATGTGCAAGCACATATATTTGCTATATTGTTTGTAGGCACCTCCAGAACTCACCTTCCCCAAACCTGCAAAATTTCAACAGCAGTAGGATGCTGTGGGGGCGGCAGAGACATTTTTCATGTTCTCTCCACAGACGGCTGGAGAAGATAATGCAATTTCTAATTCTTCAACAAAGAAATGTCACTCATCCCAGGCACTTTCCTTTTAGTCCATTAATTCCTGATGCAATTTCTAAAAGAAAAAAAGTTCAAAATTAGGCAAATCTCTCTAAACCAGATCTGAGCACAGAAACAGTGAGGGGCCAGTTGCTTAGTGATAATCACAAGGGCAAAGAAGAAAATACTGCAAGCCCTGCTATAGCTACGTGATCAATGTGAGGAAAAGGCCATGGCCTTGCAAGGGAAAAAACACTGAGCTGGTTTGTTCTGTTGCTTGTAAAGATTTCTTATATGCTCACTCTATCTGATTACATTCAACACAGACAATCAGTTTTTTTGACTCCAGAATTGATAAAAAATTACTACTAAATAGCACTAGGGGTTCTAATATATTGTTAGTATGACCTTTGTAGTAAGGTCTTTAAAAGTCACGTTATATTCCAAAGCACAGGATAATTCACAGCTTTTTTGCACATGCTTTTTCTTCCTCCCACATACTTCAAACACAGCATTTGAGCACTATGAAACACATTTAGATGAGGCACAAAAGATGCCAATCACATGAAGGCCATCCTAAAAAGTTTGTCTGTTCAGACTATTAGACAAAATCTGTAAGAAAACTTTAATATTAAAAAGCTACTTCTGCAAGGGCTGGTCTTATCAGCCATGAGATCACTTATGAGGTCCCTTCCCCACTGCTCAGGACCTTTGATTCCCTATTAGTCACTTCATGGGTCACTTCATGGCAAATGATCCTCCACATGGCAGGAAGACATCTCCAAAATAATTTCTGACTATTGCCAGCCTCTTCCTGTTCAGGAAGCATCAGCCAGTGCTAGTTTCACTAGCCAGTGAAAGCTCTCCTTTTTTAGTGTTAATTCCTGATTACAGTGCTTTGTGGTTACAGTGGCAAAAATGTGATTTTTAGAATGCAAACTATAAAAATTGCAATTTTACTTACCCACCTGCTAAGTGCTGTTCACATTTACAAATCACTCCAAAATAGAGAGAAGTGAGAGAATGATTTTTTTGTCTTTCTTTACCAAAAGCTTCTATAATCCTTGATTCAAGAATGAAAGAGGAGAACTGCCCTGACCCATCTAAGAGGACTGACAAAATGAAGGTGCCCCATAATTTCTAGACTCAGCAGTAAGTTGTGTATTTATATAAATTATGCAAACCTTGAGGGAATACAATACAAAGCCAAAACTGCAAATGAGCTAAAGAGTAAGAAAAACATAAGAAAACACCACAAGGGGAAATTCAGATTGCACAGCACCTATGGGTACACAGGCCACTTCCACACTGCACAGTGGTGACTTCCAGTGTCCTCTGGATCCCTTTGCCTCAATAAACTTTGCATCTCGAGTTGCGTCTCACAGAGGGCTGGAGGGGGGATGGTGCTGGAATGAGCAGCTGTCAGTCCTGGACACATCCCTCGCTCGTGGCCACCAGTGCAGCACCATCTACTGGGAACACAGACACTTTGGACAAATCCTTCCAGCACCAGCGTTTGTCCCCACCTGTCCTAAACATGACACACACAGAAAATGTCCACCTCCCTGCTTTTCTGCCCTTTTTTTCAGCAAATATGAAGTGATTAACCACCACAGGCTAATCAGACTATTACTTGAGCACTTGGGAGCTCAGGGAACTCTGCAGAAAGAAATAGGATACAGAGAAAGCTGGCATTTTAAGGTCCTGTTCAAGAAATCATTTCAATACAGTTACAGGTTAGTGATGCCAAAATGAAGCCAGGAACAGGAGGTAGGGCCCTGTGGACTGAGCAATGTTTTTCAGTGTCCAACCCTTGCAAGGAGACTGGCTTCAGACATTCAAAATTGAGACAGAAAAGATAAGGGTTAATTGAGCTAAAGGAGCTACTATGTGAGAGATTTAAGCTAGTGAGCATAGCACTTGCTGAGTTATTTTGTCAGTGTTAAATCTGTGGGAAAATCAGACACATTTCCACAGTCAAAACTAAGCTTCATTATAAAGTAGGACATCAACATCTTTATTAGCTATGAAAAACACCATGCGTCCTCCCTACATTACCAACAAGAGCCAGCTGGAAAATTTTGGCAGGCTTTTATTTTTTCTCTCAGAAAAGCAGGAGGAGTTTGAACCTTTGATAGAAATTAGAAAACTTTTACCCTGAAATGATACTGCAGGATAGAGTTTCTGCAACCTCAGAAGGGCTGGTTAAGAGTCTAGGCAACACACTGAGACAACCATACTGCTGCTGTTGTGGGCAATACCTCAATTTGTCCTTCCTCAGGAATCTCCTCATGCCACCTTGTTGAGTGGCACAGGCATGGCCAGAAGGACATTAATGAAATATGTCTGAACTTTTTGCTTACAGAAGGAAATACAGAGTGATACTCCTGGAGGTTCTACAGTTTTGGGGTGGGACATTTTTGGCAAAACCTTAATTCTTGGATCTCCTTCAAAAGCAACCCAAAACCTGCAAAAGCCAAGGATCCCTTAGTACGATGTAGCTTAGAGTGAGTTCAACTAAATGGTATCATCTTAAGGTACAATCTTTACACTGAGTAAAAGAGAGGAAAGACGTCCAGGAATTCTTGGTGGAATGGTAGGCATTATTCAGTATCAGCTAAGCAGTTATGCACGCTGTAAAGTGGCAAAATATATCAGATTTAAAGACCAGAGGCACTTGGAGAGCCGATTCATCTGGTTTGTTTGAAAAACTCTTCCACTTCTTTGGTAACCCCATGGACTGAGTTAGCACAGACAAGTCTGCTTGTGTGTTCAGACTTTTGGTGAGAATTAACTTTTTATTCACTGAGAATGTTGTTATGGATTAACAACCAAGAAAGGGTCATCCATCATGTTTTTCAAATAAATGCTCCCTGTTTATCAATGAATCCAAATATTACTAGGTTTTCATCACTACCTGGCCTCAGATTTGCAAAGTCACTACACCATTGTGTCATTTGCTCCACAATTGAATTTGCAAGCAGGGCAGCCATTCATTCCTGAAAAATCCAATCCACTAGCCATAGCTTATATTTCTCCTAAAACATTTTATAAATCTGGAAAACAATTTCTATCATGAGGATTTAATAAATAGCAGGGAAAATTGAGTGTAGAAATCTATATAAATACCTAACTAGTAACCACCTCTGGCATTTTAATTCAACATCGTTTAGATTCCTTCTCATAAAAAAGGTTTCATTTCACAAAAGGTACATTTTAACATAGGAATTAAGAGAGTTTAGATTATTAAATTATCCAAATGAATAATTTGGATAATCCAAATTCACAGTCCTGGCAGCCCTGATTAATTTCTTTTTCCAACTATTTTTAGTAACAAAAAATGAACAGGAGGGAAGGTCACTGTGACCAGCAGCATCCTCTGAATCCAGCTGGAGACTGCTCACAGCAGCTATGTACAGTTTCAGTAGACAAATCCACAAGCCCCAAATATTTCTCAAATGCTAAATCAATTAGTCAGTATTTAAAGGCCATATACAACAAAATTCTTTGTTCAGCTGCCCCTGCTAATGTCACCACTGTTATCTCACATGCACAGGGCACAGCAGCAACTTGCACTCCCCATCAGCTGATGCCTCACTCCAAGTATCAACAACACCCAAAATAATTGTCCCTGACCCAAAAGCCTACAGTTTAAATGATAAGCCTCCCCAAAAGGATGACATGAAGGGTTATCAGGAAGGGGATAATAAAATTAATAGGTTGTGTGTCCTAGTGGATACTATTGCAGTGTACATAATTCCTTTTCAGAACAGTACCTCTGCATCTCCATTTGACTAATGAGGCGTGCTGGTTTAGTTTGTTTTTTATAGCAAAAGCAGGCTATATACTATAGCCTTTTTATAGGTTATGTACTAATTCATATTATATGGCTTGAAGCCTTCATGCAAGGTGGAGCAGCAAGTAGACAAGGAAAAAGAAATGGTAGTGTCCTCACAGAGTATGCCAGGATTTCCCTATCTGTAGTCTGCTTCTGCGGTTTCTTTTTCTTCTCCCAAAATTCAGATGTCTGTACATGTGTGAAGCCTGGCTGTAGGGGCAGAGCACACACTCCAGCTCATGGGGCCAGCACATACTGATCAAGCAGGTTTACATGTCACCCTGAAAGTGAAAAACAGACACAAAACCCAAGCTGAGCATTCAAACATGGAAAAGGTGAGGTTATAGCATGGAGAGATTTGTTGTTAGAATACCAGTTCTCACTCACATTGGGGTGTGTCCTTAGCATCTACTCACACATTAAAGGGCAAGGCCAAGAAAACCCATCACAGAGCTCTACACAGCCCCACGTGCAGCCTCTTGGCAGTGCAGTAGGTTCAGCAGCACCAACAAATTCCAAAGTGAATGTAAGAACTTGGTGCAGCCCCTGAACTTTTTCCAGTAACTTTCCCATCCCACTACACAGAAAACATTTATTTAGAGAAAGAAGAGGATGAGGGTATCAGAAAACAGGTCTCTGAAAAAGCAAATGCTGTATATAGGGCCTAATTTTTTAATGAGGCAGCAATTTGTTAATTCACCTTTCTGTTTTAATTAATACAGCCCGTAAAGTAAGGAAACATATTGTATTCACAGAAGCCTGTAACTACTCCAAAGAAGAAAATGTTAGTTAAAAATATCCAAACAGATTCCTGATTGGAAATAACTCTTTGTCTTTGGCTATACATACTAATTTCCTCAGCAGACAGGAAAAACAAGCTAACAGCCCCCAGAAAGACCACAATGCAGATTTATGTGACAAACCACCACTACCTGAAGATGAAGTGTAAATGTTATGGGTGAGTGGGGAAAAGACAAGGTACTGAGTGTATCCTGCAGCACAGGCATTGGTTTCAGTTCAGCATTCACCCAGCCCTGATCACCTGAATCTCTGCCAGCATCATTCTTAGCCCAGATAAGGCAACTGACTGATTTCAGTTGTCTTTTTTCAGACTGTTGAGCATGTGAAATGAATACAAATACCTGGTTTCTTTCACGGTTCAAAACAGAGTAGGAAACTCAAACATAAGCTGCAAAAATAAATACCTATTTGCATGTCTACAAAAGCAACTTATATCAGTCTAATGTAAATAAATATATTGTTTACATTTATTTGAAATTTCACTACACAACATAAACTACATATATAAATTATTTTCCTTTAAATTCCCATGGACCAAGGAAGAGTCCTGAAAAACATTCAGATGTGCCATGTAAGGAAACATATTATTCCACAGAGGGATTAATACTGATTTACAGCTTGCGTGCCCCTGCTTTAGGAAGTTGTTTCCTCAGGGACAACATTTAGGGACTTCTGGTCATAAAGCTCTGCCAACAATTTTAACTCCCATGGAAGCTCTCTCCCCTCACAAGCAAGATGCCCCCTGCCACCCAATCGTGCCTGAAACCATGTTCAAGATCTTATAATCTGTAGCTTTGTAAGCAGTGGGACAAGACCTGATGTCTGACATCTCTCTTTTTGTGGATTCATTCATTTAATAAAGGGTGAGCCTTTTTTTCCATGGATGACTTCTCGTCTACATGTATGTCCATCTTCCGGAAATACGCAGGAACTTGACAGCCCTGGTCTCTATCCCATGACAGTCAAATTTAGACAAAATTCCCCAACACTTACTGAGAGACCAGGAAGGAATGACTGACATAAGCAGGCACACAAATAATGAATGTAACACAATTGCTGCAGCCAAAAAAGAAATTGACCGCCTTGCAGTTCTGACTTGTGTTGGATGGTGACAACAACATTGCTATTCATTGACAATTATCACTTATTGCCAGCCTTCTTACAGGTGAAATTTCAAATTACAGCATTTGAGAGAAAGGCTCCTGAGGTGCAAGGAAAGTACTTCTGCACAGATACTGTAACATCAGAGAAGACCTACTCTTCGTTTCTGTACCCTGCGCTGTGTGAATATATAACCTCATTTGCTCATGATTAATGCAAAACACCCCAGTTTTCATCTCGAGCAACATGCCAAATGTTGTGAATGTGAAACTACAGTTTTAATTACCATCATGAATTAAAGTCTTTAAACCATCCATGTACAGTCTCTGCTCAGAAAGTCTTCATATCTTCATGAAACTAGCACTGGAGATGGCTCATTCAGTTGTGCTCAGCTGACTGACCCGGGGACCAGGAATACAACTACTCATTAAGAATTTTACCAACCTAATAGTAATAGTAACAGGAATATTATGCAGAAAACCTACACTGGAGTTGTGACTCATAATGGGATTTCAGAGCTGTTGTGTTATATTATTAAAGAATGTTTTCTCTATGTTGTGTTAAAGAAATTGCTCTAGAAAGTGACAAGACTGAAGGGTAGTCCAGCAAATAATTCCTCCTATCACAGTGAACCATCTAATTTCTTCAGTAATTACGTATTTGTGTACACCAGCAAGCATGGTGGCATTCTATCAGCTCTCCACAGTAACAGAGCAGTTGCTTGAAGGGCAATGACTCCAAAAATCATACTTTCCAAAATCACTGATGTGCTCAGTCTGACCCACCAAATGACAGCCAAGCCAAAGAGTGGATACTCTTGCAGTCAGCACAGCATGAAACTTAGGTCATCACAAACACAACAACAATCCTCATGCTGATAAGAAAAATATTTATCTAGGTGAAGAGGTGAAAAAAAACTTGTCTGTCCCCAAATGCTGTAGGACACACAGAAAAGGAGAATTTAGATTTTAAATGAAACTGTCTTCTCACACACAGAATGCAAATAGCTGAGATACCACTCAGAGGTTATGATCCAGCCACTCAGCCCACCGAAGTATGAAGATATGCAAGTGATGTCAATATTAAGCAAATAATCTATGCTGGATGCAACTCCATGTTGAATGGAGTTTGCCTTGGTTTGCCATAGCATCAACAAATTTTACCTCCAACTCTCACTACAGCACCTAGTGTGTGCCTGGTTTATCTGAAGATCATTTTCTGTTGTTTTCAAACGGCATAATTAATAACATGTGAAGAAGTAAGCAGATGAATGCAAATGTAGGTAAATCTCTCATCTACTCTGCTCTTTCCTACACAGCAAGCTGCTGCACTCTTGTATATGTGAACCACTAATGTCAGCTTTCATGCAACTCCTCCCATAGATTACCCTGGATACGTCAGTGGGAAAATGTGCAGTGGTAAAGTCAGTATACATTCAAAAAGGGTTGCATGCTGCTTTGGTTAGGGAAGCTTTATAATTAGTGCACTGCACAACAGTCAGGATGGTTTCATCAACTGTAGAAGGTACTTCCATTGCTACAGAGCGATACTGCCTCAAAACATTATAAATATATAAGTAGCAGACATTTCCTAGATCTGCAGCTCTAAAAACACAGAGTAACTGCAAATACACTCCTCAGGTTCAAAACCATGTATACAAACTATGTAACATACTGAGGGATGTGGAGCAACCTGATGCTTATGGATGAATCACCCAAGGATGGAAAGACACAGCAGGTTGCTCTGAGGCTTCACACTCAGTACATCAGCCACCTTGACACTGCTAAGCAGACAAAGATGTAAGCTCATCCTTAATGGATGACCATGGCACAAGAAATTGAATGTAGGAGCCAGTCACTTTCAATGCCTAACAGCAAGATGAATTAGGTTTCAGATTAGGGTCCCAGTTTGCGATTGATCACTGTCACTTTTCAAAGTTCAGGCTCTCTTTACTTTTCTTAGGAGCACTGCTAAAAACAATCCCCCACTGTTTCTTCAGTCAGTCTAAACCACAAGAAAGTTTTCTATTACTGTGTTTAGTCTTCATCACTCACTCCTGATTTTAAAGAGTGATTTTCTGAAGCCATTTGGCGTGGTTTTTTTGTCTGTGTTCTGTCTAGCACTGTCTTCCCTGATTATTTACTGGTTTACTGCTTTCTATCTGTACCTTACTGCACCACTACCATTTCTAATCCTATGCCTTTTCTAGCTCTGACTTACTCAACTTTAATTTCCTCTTTTCCTTTCTTTTTTAACTTTTTCATCTAGAAATGACATTTTATAATCTTTTTTTGGCAGCAAGATGGACGTGTCATGTACTTGCTGGTGTGCAGATGCTTTCATCCTAACTCCATCTTTTTCATCCAGCCACTAGAAGGTGTTGATTCTAAAGGCAGACTTAGTGGTAGGTACATGGTATGTATTATCTGTGTGAAAGAAAAGATATGTTTTATTTAGAGAATTTAAAAAATAAATTGAGACTGAATGTGTAGTCCTCTACTTGACTAGTTAATCCTCTACTGTGTATTTTTTAATTTCTAATTCCAGGAAGTTAGCTAGTTTATTCTTAAACATTTAAAGATACATGAATGCAAGGGAGTAAAACAGAATACAAACTTTACATGGGAGTTCCCTTGTGGAACTTTAAAACCGATTACTGCACCTTCTGTAAGGTTCAGATTGGATGTGATCATCTGGAAATCAGTCTTCCAGAATAAATATAAAGCAGCATAATTACAAAAAACAAAAAAAAAAAAAAAAGGCAACTTATACAGATGACTTTCAAGGCTTGCAAAACCCAGTGTGAGAGGTCCTTCTCCCTCCTATGACTACCCTTTGACAGAAACAGAATTGCCAGAGGGAAATACTGATTCCATACAATCAGTAATTTTGATTTTCATGCTGTCACAATTCAGTAGCAAATTAGGAATGAGAGGATCTACCAAGAAATGCCAGATGGTTCATTACAAAATATAGCAGCTGTCCTTTTTCCTCCAATAACTCATTTTAAACTGGTGGAAAATGAAGTTACTTTAATCTGTCCTGTACAGCTCTATAATAAAAACAGACATGAAAATAAAGGTTGTGGTATCCAGCTACTCAGTTGATTCACCTACTCTGCCATGTAGTGTAATCACTCAGCAATTTTACAAAACAGATCACATATTTCCACCAAGGTATCTTTATTCTCACCACCCTACTGGCCCTTGTCCAATGGAGTTAAAGTGTCAGGGCAGACAAGGAAACAGCTGTCAGTATGAGCTGGATCAACACCTGCACAGGGGAGACACCAAGGACACGAGCTGAGCATGAACATTGTACCCCAAACCCAGTACATGGGTAGTGGGCAGCATTCTCGTTAGATGCCAAATCAAAGGTGGCTCCTGACTCAAGAGCCTGGAAGTGAAAAGCAAAAGCAATTTTAGAGGAATATACATGAATGGCTTGAAAGAAAAAGCAACTTCTTACTTCAACAGATTAGCAATACACCTATTTCCAAGGCACCCATGTATTTGAACAGAAAACAAGGGATAAAGAAGTTACTTAAAATCATATCAATATTCACTATCTTAGGTTCTAACTTAGCAAAACAAATAGCTCAGAATTGTTAATAAATCCTTAGGGTTATAAAAGGATAGTTTCTTTGACATACTAGACTGAAACTCTTTTTCTCTTTAGTTGTATCACTTAAGGGCTTAATTTGGCATGTTTTAAGAATGCAACAGACTAGACATACTCTTCAGAGCTCAGTCTCAGTTATTACAGCACAGCCAAACTCTTTTCACCATGGTTTGCTAGAGATAACAACTCTATCCCTCAGCCAAGTATAAAGATGCGAGCAGTGTAAAAAGAAGTGGTCCAAGGGGACATTTTTCACATTGCTTCACTGAAAAAAGGTTCATTTTCAAGTTAATTCTTTCCAGTTCCCTAGCTAAAAAAAAAGACAGCTTAATTCCTGTTGCTAGGTGAGTATATTAGCAAAGTCTAAAATACAGCCCAATAAAAAATTTATATGATCATCTCACCTATGTAGCTGGATTATGTGTTTATAAATTTCAATCTTTCAAAAACTTTCGGAAGATTGCTCAAATGTATCATTGTTAGATCTGCAGCCACAATTTCTCCACAGCAGCAATGTAAATTACATCAGCTGCAGAGATAAGTGCATACACTCCTCTGAGAAAAAAAAAAAAAAAGAAAAAAATTTATGGGTTTTACATAAATGTAGTCACACAAGCTCCTTTTTCCCACTTGAAAATTGCCAGGCATCTCTAAGTATACTGGCAATTCTGGTGGAAAAAATATTTTGGGCACCACAATTGCCTTTTTACTTTCAGACACCTGGTACCTCATCTTTCTATTACTGTCTTGAAGTGTCTAGAATGAACAAGAAATCAGTGAAACAAAGCAATAGATCAGCAAAAGTTGAATTAGTTCTAAAATTTAGATATGGCATTGAGATAGATAACTATAAAACTCAAGAAGAACAAGCATTTATCTTTATTTCTAAACAAGATATCATTTAAAAATAAAGTTTAAACATTTCCTTGCAATATTAGTAATTCAAATGTTGGAATGTGAAAATAAATAATTTTTCATCCATAAACTGTTTATATGATTTTGTCAAAGTTTTTTCCACTTTAATAACCTACAGTTTTAATAAACACTTGACACAGGATTTTTAAAATATGCCTATATATTAAAATTCTCTTATCTTTCAAGTATTTTTAAAAGATGGTTAAATTGATCCACTTTGCAAGACAATGTTTATACTACCTCTTTTTAGCAGTATTGTAAACTGAATGCAAGCTGTTTTTTAACATAATCCACAGCTGCTTCAAAATGCCCTTTCTGAAGCTCTAGTGCTTTTTTCAAAGTACTTTAATGAAGAATGCCTTTAATTAGTATTCATTTCAAGTAGATTTTTATTCAATTTCATAAAAATCTGGTCTGAGGAGAGTTCTCATCATTGCAAATAACTGACTAAATACTAACATCCTAAAAATTTGAGCTAGCAGTAAGGTAATTCATATGCCATTTTCCCAGATTTCCTTTACTTCTGCTTTTCAGCATGTCTTCATCTTGCTATAAAACTTAAAAGACTCTGTTACTCACTGAAGAAGGTTTGAAATGAAAGGTTAAATGGCTAAATTTCACCAGAGCTGAATGTTTTATGTAATATCAGCCTTGCAGAACACTGACAATGATAAATACTGTGCAGTTAACTCCCTTTTATTAGGGCCTTTCTGTCCCAAGGACTAGAAGCACAATACTGAGCCATGGGAGAAAATGCCTAAGAAATCTGTATTTTCTGCTTTTATTAGCTTTAGTTAGCCATTTGCTGACTTTTTGTACTTCAGCATGTATGTACAATCTAAAAATACCGCAAGAAAATTAAAGTTAGCAATTTCCCAGCCTCCCTGTTGTTCTTTCTTCATCTATGGAGAGATTTTAGCAAAAATGCAACATTCTCTGTCTTTATTTGGACTGAAATATATTATTTCTACCTCTGGGTGGAGAAACAGAGATGAAGTGAGTTACGTGGGCTGAAGTCATAAAGTGAGCCAATGCCAATTAGTAAAACACACCTTTCCAACTACTCTTTAACTTCACAGGACTGCACTTCCAGCAAGTTGTGACATAAAGCACCTTATTTCTTTGCACGGATCTCAAACTAGGATGTATGAAATGTGAACACCAGAAAGCACTAAGCCACAGTGAAATGAATTTGAGTAAGGTGTTTCATCCCTCAGATACCAGCTGAGGAAAACACAAGGAGACTGCTTGCAGGACACGGTCATTTAGCAGCCATGTGCAATTTTGCTGATGGCATTATCGGCATTAGACTACCACCTTATTAAGTTTAATAATTTGGGATTTTCATAACACCTGCCACTTAGATTCAGCCTTTGTACAACTATTTTTTTAAGCTAACTTCTACATGTTCACATTATCATGCAGTGTATGGTTCTGAAGCTTTGGTGTTCTCCATCTGTGTTGAATCTACCACCCCATTCAAAGCCCAAACACCAACTTCTATTGTTTTCTGACAATACAGTCTTTTTGAGTGATCTTTTCCCCCTCACTCAAGTCCTAAGAAGCTGTATTATTTGAAATACAAAGTTGATGTCCTCAGACAAAGAGACACATGGAGCTCTTAGAGCAGGTCCAATGGAGAGCTTTAAAGCTGATGACAGAACTGGAACATAAAAGGAAAAGCTGAAAGAGCTGGGCCTGTTCAGCCTCCAGAAGAGATGGCTGAGAGGGGACCTCATCAATGTCTGCCAGCATGTAAAGGTGGGTGCCAATAGAGCCAGGCTCTTCTTGGTGGTGCTCAGCAGTAGGACAAGAGGCAACAGCCAGAGAGTGATGCACAGAAGCTCTGCTGGAATGTGAGATAACTGCAGATAACTAAGCACTGGAACAGGTTGCCCAGAGAGGTTGTGGAGTCTCCCTCACTGGACATATTCAAGAACTCTCTGGACATGATCCCGTGCCATGTGCTCTGGGATGGCCCTGCTTGAGCAGGGAGGTTGGACAAGGTGACCCCACTGTGGTCCCTCCCAGCCTGACCCATTCTGTGAAACAACGGCATGGCCCCTCAGTGTTGGCGAGCTTCTTTAGTGCTGTGCTCGAAGAAGGAATCACTGAGGGGGATGGAACACCCGACGAAATGGGCGAGCCTGGGTGTTTACCTACACGACTCCGACCTCGGGCCGAGTTGGGCCTTTGCGCCCAGGCTCTGGCAGTTCCACACCGCAGCCCGGTCTCTTGGGCGGCCCTGAGCCTGCGGCCGGACCCGCAACCCCGCACGG
The DNA here is from genome assembly GCF_027887145.1 of Ammospiza caudacuta. Classification (NCBI taxonomy): domain Eukaryota; kingdom Metazoa; phylum Chordata; class Aves; order Passeriformes; family Passerellidae; genus Ammospiza; species Ammospiza caudacuta. The sequence goes on along the minus strand of NC_080593.1, from coordinate 42,618,434 downwards.
CGCTTCGGGCACCATGGGGGCAGCACGACGGCTGCGCAGCGCCAACCAAAGCGCTTGGCCGAGGGCTGCCGACACGGGGGCACGGCCGCCCGGAGGAGCCGCGCTCGCCACCCCCATTGCCGGGGTTGGACCGCGCAGGCGGCCCAGCCGATCCGGCGACAGAGCGAGCGCGGCCAGGCGGCTGTTCCCGCCGCCCCCCGCCTCGCCGCGCTGCGGAGCCGCCCTCACGCTCGCCCGTCGGCGCGGCGGCAGCTCGGCTCTTTGGGCGAGCGGCTGTGCTTGGACGAGGGGAACGGATCGGTAGACGAGGGCAGATAGTGAAGGGGAGAGGGTGGGAAGGAGGCGCGGGAGGCTGCAGGCAGCGGCCTTCTTCAGTTTGGAGAGGTGCGGGGCCGCTTCCTTCAGCGCCATGGTCTGTGAGAGGTTGCCTCGGGTGTGTGTTTGGGGGCCGGGGCAGTGAGGGTGTCAGGAAGGGCTTGTCGGTGGCCGTGGTTTTTCTCTGGGCGGCCTGGGCTCCGCCGGCAGTCCCCGGAGGCGGCAGCCTGGGAGGGGCTGTCCCCCGCTCCCCGCTCGGGCCTGCAGCCATCGTGGGTGCCGAGCTAGCGAGGCTGCGGCGGAAGCCGCGCTGGCGAGCGGGGTTTGTGGGCTCTGTTGCCGTCTCTGCGCCACCGAGATGCCGCAGTTGAGGTCAGGGAAGGTGGTGAGACCCGGCGAGGTGGAGCTGGTTGACCCCGAGGTCAGCAGCCCCGGCTCTCCGCAGGCAGGGTGTGAGCCACAGGGAAAGCTGGTGGTCAAGCGGGGTCGTCGCCTGGCACCAAAGAGAAAGCCTGAGCAGCCCTTACCTTTCTTTCCACAACCTGCCACGCTCTCTCACACTTCCTTTAAGTGTTTTGCTCTTCATATGTCCATGCAGAAGGAGCAAGCTGAGAACAGACAGAAATTCCCAGGTAGAAAAACTAAGGGAATCCAGCGCAGGAAGTCTCCCCGAAGAAGCAAGGGTGTAGCTTCACTAATTTCAGACACACATGAGTGTGAAGATTGGCAAGCAGCAGCCACGGCTGCAGCAATGTGCTGGGAAGAGACTCTGAGAGGGACAGGTCAAAGCCAACAGCTGTTTTTCTCAGGAACTACTTTGCAGAAAAAGTTCTCAGCAGGGATTGAAAGGAATGAACATTGCTCAGAAGACCTGAACTTCTCAGGTTTCCACAAGGGTTCAGGGAGCTCAGGAACAGAAGGCAAACATTCCTGTATGGAAGTAAAATTACAAGTCCCGAACTTGAAGAGGGGAATTGAGAGCACAGAGAGACATGGAATATCCTGTTTTCCAGAACCAGAAGTTCTTCAACCCAAAAATGTCACGTGGAGTACTGAAGTGCAATGTACTGACTCTACAATGACGCAGAATATGCAAATCCCAGATTTTAGGAAGAATTTGGGTGCTCAGGAAGTTGTCCCTGAACCAAAATCTCAGGAAGAGGTTTTCATACTAGAGAAGTTGAATGGGTGTCCATTAGTCGAATCAAGAACACTAGGGACACAGGAAAAAGAAGAGAGGTGTTTGGGCAAGAAAGGCAGGAGATCGGTGAGGAAACCAAAAGTACATGGTCCCAAGGAGAGGGGTAGTTCTGCCTTACTAAAACAGCATACACAGTGTCCAGAGTCCAGGAAAGGAGCTCTGAGCAAGAGGAAGAGAAATGCCTTGCTGTCACAGCAGCTGCAGGATCTGAGTGGACAAGAACAACCAACCACCAGAAGAAAGACTCAGAAGCATTGCCTGAAAGAAGAGCAGCAGAGCTCAAGCCCTCAGAAACGACCAGACAGCCCAGGGGAAAGTGGTAAGCGCTGGTAGCTCCATTGTAGAGGTACAGGTACAGAACTTGTGCTCCCAAATTGTTCCTGAAGTAAGACCCCTTTAAAAACTGGCTGCTGACTGAGAAAAGCTAGGGTGTGCTTCGCAGTGATGTGAATACCACCAGTCTTAGAAGACAACAGATTTTCAGAAAGAGGAAAGGCTTTTCCTGAACGAGAAAAGAAGCCTATTTAACACCAAGGAGAGGAGACCAGTTAGCCTTTCAGGGGGGTAGAGGAAGGGGGGAGGAAGGGAGAGAGGAAGGGATATGGACAGAAACAGGCAGGCCGTTGGTGGGGAGTGCTGGGAATTTGTTTCTCTCAAAAGCATTCCCCACCTTTCTTCAGAGGTGGTCAGCCACAAGCAAGAAAGGGGGCAGTAATTTCAAGTCTTCATTCATCTGTCTATTATCTGTTTATTTTTGATTATGTGTGATGCTGTCTTAACAGTGTCTGCCTTTATAGGATGCTGGGGTTTGCTCTCAGGACTTTTTAGTTGCTATTTTATGAAAAATCCCAAAAGATGTAGAAGCAATGATTGTGTTTTGATGTTTTAAGAGAATTTTGAGTCAAACTGGAACAATTTTGAAAGAGGGGTTTTTAAAGTCTTTTTTTTTTTTCAGGATGTTGTCTAAAAACATTGCTTTTGAAGTGAATACATTCAAATGACATATACTTACTGTAGATTATTAATATTTTATCTAAAAAACATATTCTGAAAGACAGATATTAACATTGTGTTTTACCTTGAGAACAAAGGTCTAAAAAAACCAGCATTGTACTAGTATGCTCTTGAGTCCATTCTCTAGATTTTCAGATATACAGTTTTTTACATAATCTGTATTTGCTTTTAAATAAGAAGTAGTAGTCTCTAAAAATGCAGGTCCTTCAATTTTTCTGGATCTTCCTGATCAATCAAATGCATTTGGTATTGGACTGTGTATCTGAAAGATACTCTTACAAATTAGTGTTCCTATGACAGAGAATATGCTGTGCAAACAAAAGGTTTTAAGGCTGAGCATGCAAACAGCATCTGCATTTTCTTGCCAGATTTGCTCTTATTTATTTTCCACTTATGTGGAGTACACAACAAATACACAACTTCCAGTGTCCTTATGACACTGTACAGTTCTGCTCCTCTTTGCATTTGTTCCTGAAGGTAATACATCTTTTTTACTCTTAAGTGTCCTAATAGCTTTCATTTAAAAAAAAAAGTCATAAAACTTCACTGAAATATATTAGCCTTATATAGTGTCATGTTCTTTAGCAGCCTTTAATGTTTGGGGGTTTTGATTCTCTTTATAAAATAGTCTTTTTCTCTTAGAGTTTTCTTTAATGACATTTTTTTGGTTTTTTAATCAGCAGAGGAGCAGTTGAAAGCAATTGAGCAAGACTCTGGTAATTCACAGGCTGTAAAGAAGGTTAAGACAAAGCAAAACAGGGTAGAAGATTCTAAGGAAAAGGAATCTCACTATTCTAAATCTTCTAGAGTTTCTGCTTCAGATGACACTGAAAGCAAGAGCTTCCTATGCCATGCTGTAGCAGAAGAGCCTGGTGTGCAGTGTAGAAAAAGGCAACACAGATCTGGTAAAATCAGGCGCTTGCAAAGTTCAAGTGTGACTGCAGCTGAGGAAGTGATGAATGCTTCTGCAAAATGTGGTGCTGAACGTGGCACTAATGCCCTAAACCATTGCAGTGGCTTGCTCTGTGCAGCTGAAAAGAATCCATTTGTGGTGTTACAGGACTGTTGTTACATCAACACGTTAGTGAAGCCCTCAGCTAGTGGAACTACCAACAGTTATAAATTAAATGGATTCTTCCATGTAGCCCATGGTACTGGAGAGCTGAGTGATAGAATTTGCAGCACTAGTAGAATGCAGAATGAGAGATCACTCATAAAAGGTGGTTTTTCACCTAATAAAGAAAAGAATGAAAATGAAGAAGGTTGTGTTTCATGCTGCCTGAGTGAAAGCAGCAAGTGTTTAAGGGGAAAAAAGTGGAATATTGGTAGAAAGCCTAGAAAAAAGATGAAAATCAATGAGAAATCTGCAGAAATGGCTAGTAAATGCAAGAAGTGTGAGTTACAAACAGAAGCAGCAGTTACCATGTCAAGCTCATTTTCAGTTTCAGGACTAAATCATACTTTCTCAACTTTGTGTGATCATACATCAGATTTTGATACAGAAAAAAATACTCAGGAAGTAAAAACTGTATCAGCCTGGAGAAAGAATAGTACCAAATTACTTGCATTTGAAACTGGCTTTAAGATGACACCTGAGCTCTCTGCAATAGTAAAAGGAGAAAATTCAAGCAATGTGGCACGTTATGCAGCTGCCTCAGATAGCCTTAGAGTACTAGCTCAGATCCATGATGTTTCTGATCACCACAAAAGCAAGACAGGAAGAAATTTGAACAAAGTTACTAAGAAATTGCAGCAGTTTACCTGTCAAAGAACAATACCCATGACTGGTAAAAAAGTTTGGCCTGTTGAATCTTGTGCCAGGACTTCTGAATGGTTTCTTAAAAGTCATAGGTTCATCTCAGAAGGAAAAAGACTTTTAAAGGCTGCTTTTGAGGATTCCTCTGATAAAAGCAGTGTTAAAGCTGTGGAATGTAGTGCAGAGACTGGGAATGTGAGACAGCTGGATTTGCATACATCATTGGCAGAAATTACAAAAGAAATTACACATAAAAAGATTGATCCAAATATTGACTGTCAGGCTTCACATGAAACAATGGAATCCTCTTCTGTGGATATTTATGAGACTTTGACAGTGAACAATGAAAATGGGGAATCACCAGTTAATGCAGATAAAGATGCTGTGGCTTTTAAACGTGATGTGCAAGAAGTTAAAGCAACCTTGAATTTTGCAGCAGAACAAAAAGATGAAGATGAAGGAGATATAACAGAAGGAAATGTGTCTGTGACAGTCCAGAACAGTACAATAAAACAAGAAGATAAAGATGAAGGAGTTGTGACAAATAGAGACCTGTCTGTGACAGTCCAAAATGGCACAACAAAACAAAAGGATAAAAATGAAGGAGATGTGACAAACAGAAACCTTCCTGCGACAGTCCAGAATGGTATAACAAAACAGAAGGATGAAAATGAGGGAGAGATGACAAACAGAAACCTGTCTGTGACAGTCCAGAATGGTATAACAAAACAAAAGGGAAAAAATGAAGGAGATGTAACAAACAGAAACCTGCCTGCAACAGTCCAAACTGGTATAACGAAACAAAAGGATGAAAATGAAGATGTGACAAACAGAAACCTGTCTGTGACAGTCCAGAATGGTACTTCTACAAGTAACACAAACAGTACAAACTTCAGCCCTAAAGCATCAGTAGTGAAGCAGACATTTTCTGATTTAAACCTAATTAAACCATTAACCTCTGGAAGCTTGACAAAATTCAAAATTCCTTTATGCAGAAACAAACCTAAATCCAAGAAACGGGAATCTGTCCATTCATTTGAAAGCAAAACTTGTAGTCCACTAGAGCTTCTTGAAAGCACTAGTCCAGGAAGGCAGAAGACAGGTGAAGAGACTTTCTTGGTAAAATCTGAGCAGGGTCCTCTTCCTGTCTTGAATGATGCTGGATCTCCAGCTTCCATACAGAAAAAAGCAGATGAGATTGATAGTAAGGACTTCCAGCACAATGGTTCTGTAAACCTCTCTGATGAGACGTCTGCGCTCCCTGAAAGTTTCTCTACGTATCCACATCCTCTTCTTGATGGACAGCCAGAGCCATCTGTGCCTGATTTCAGTGGTTCTGAGTGTGTGCTGAAATCTAGTTTTCCTGATCATTCTTGGAATGCAGTCGACCCCCTTGTTGGATTAGAAATAAATGGTGATAGAAAATCAAGAGGGAATTTTTCACAAAAAGTCAAAAGTCAAAATTTACCAGACGTCCTTGAAGCGTACAACCAAGATGTTCTTGTCATTGATGTGATTCAGGATGACCCAGACCTTTTTGGAACCAGTAATGAAGAGGAGCTTGCCCCTGCACGCTGTGAAAATTGTCCAGTGAAAGCATCCTCGGCAAACTGCATTAAAGACACAAAGGTGTATATTAAACCCGAGTCTCCTGTTACATCAGAAAATAAATATTCAGTAGAAAGTAGTTTCAGGTATGCATATCATTCCTTTTTTATCACAATATTCCCAAGTACTTTTATCTCATATGCATATGCTTTGGTTGTAATGGTCAGGCTTCCTTAGAGAATTCCACTAATTTTTGTTTAAATTATTTCTTTATTTGATTTTCAGTGTCTAATTTTGATTGAGCTATGACAGTATTCTGAATGCAGATACATTAATTTGTTCTTCATAAGATCTGGGATAAACTCTGAATTGTAGGACAAGGTAGTCCTAAAGTGCTTCTTTAAATGAAGGGAAATATGAAAATAGAAACAAAGATAATTAATATTCTTGATTTGAGATAGCAGCTAGCCCTTTGAAGGCAGTTTTCTTAGTTGTAAAGTGGTATTATACTAGAAATGTTTTTACTTTTTAGGTGTAGCTTATTCTTCTCTTGAGTCTGTAAGAGTAAATGGTTGTCTCTACAATAGTGTTCTGTTCTGCCATTCTTCTTTCCTCTTTTTCTCCTATCCTCAGACATGTGAATATTTTTCAGGTATGTGATTTGGCTAAAGTGTTGCAGAGGTTTATCATCCTGCATCTTTTTTCAGCAAGTTCCTGGTGTAAATCATCAGATGTTAATATTTTACTGGGTTTTCAGATGATAATAAAAGTCATAGGAGGAGTAA